>NW_023416286.1:79163312-79788312 GCF_014176215.1 Rousettus aegyptiacus
TTTATAGAAAACCCAAGATTATTTTACAGTAAGCCCAATCCTATTAATTTCCATATAGCTAGATTTTTTTTTTTGCTAATATTTTAAGACAGTCGCATTGAGTTTTTTGTAAAATAGGCCTATTATCATACTACTACTGTTCTTGTTGTGTTTGAAATCTCTTTGTTTTTAAACATATTAAGTGAGTTAGGAGAGTTCTCTCTTTTTCTATTCTTGTGAAGAGTGTGCTATTTGATTATAATTATGTAATTTGTATTATTAATAAAATTATTGTTAATTAATAGTCTTTAAATGTTCAGCATAATTCACTGAAAAGCCATCCTGATCTGAGGTTTTCCTTGTAATATTTTAATTACTGGTTCAATTTCTATATTATTTCTACTACCTATTTCTTCTGTACTTAGTTTGGCAAAAATATATTTTTTTCCAGAGATTTATCCATTGCATTTAACAGTTCAAAGATATTCACATATAGTGTTTTATAATTTATTATTTCAATGTATATAATATCAGTAATTCTTTTCTATTACTGATGTTGGTTAGCTGTGCTTTTTTAAAAAAATCAATCTCTCTATAGTTGTGTTAATTTTATCAGTTTTGTCAAAGAACAAATCATCTTTTGCTGTTTTCTTAAAGTAACTCTTTGAAACAGATGTATAGCTTACTAATTTTCTTTCTTCAGTAGCATTTGCCTTTAAACTATATAAATTTTTCTCTAAATTTTTGTGTGCTTTAAATAGCATACAAAAGAGCATTCTAAAATGTAGTATTTTACATGTAGTATATTTCAGAATATTGTTAATATTCTTATATTTTATTATTTGATCTCAATTTGCTTAGAATTATCTTTTACATTTTCTAAACCTATGGGATTTTAAAATTATTCTTTGCTATTTCTATTTCAATTGCCTTGTGATTTGAGAATGTGCTCTGTATATTAAACATTCAATTCTTTGAGTTCTGTTCACTTTTATCATATGGAAAAAGAATGTCACTTATTTCTAATTTGATTATCTTTTAAGTGGCATCATTATTTTATTTAATATAGTTGTATATTAAACTCATTTTGGGCTAAATTTTCACTTTCTACGTTTTTATATTTTTTTTCTCTATTTTTCTTCCTGTCTTTTGGAATGATGACATTTTCTTATTGTTTCATTTTTTTCTTCAACATTTATAAGGCAGTTCTACTATTTTCTATTTCTAACTTTTTTATTTTTCTATTACTTTGCTGGTTTCACTAGAAATTCTATTATGTACATTTAATTAATTGCAATCAAAAAAGTATCTTCTTAATAGATAATAGAATTATAAAAAACTTGAATTCACTCAGCCTTCACTTAGCTTTACTTAAAAAATCTTTTTATTCTTTAAATTTCAGAAGTAATTATCAATATTATTTTATGTGGTTAATGTTTATATGTATCCTTACACTATCATTACTCTTCTTTATTTCTTACAAATTTATTGGGAACTCTGTGATACTACCTAAAATATATTTTACTACCTAAAATGTCTCTGCTAGAATTTATTTTAGTTTGGGTTTTCTGGTGGTGAAAATTCTCAGCTTTTGTTTGCAAAAAAATATATCAAATTTTCCTAGTTTCCAAATTTTGGAAATTATTTTTCTGCATATAGAATTCTAAGTTTGCAATTATTTCTAATGACACTTTGACAATATCATTTCTTTGACAATTTGACACTAAGGGATTTCTATTTTATAATAAATGTATTATAATTTCAATAGCTGAAGTACTTGTATATCTATTCCTGCTGTAATATACATATATTCTATATGTTATTTATTTGCATATAAATGAATATATATAAATTAACACATACATGCTTATATATGATATATATATATATATATATATATATATATATATATATATATTTCCTGCTTGTTTCTGTCCTGAGTTATTTATTTCCCAGGAAAATTATGCATTAGACCATTTTAAGGCTCAAGATGAAGGAACAACTCTAAGGATTATTTGTGTTTGCTTCTGGAGGCATTAAATTTAGGAATGACTTTAAATAAGTTAATGGTTTGATGGTTTTTATCACCTAGGTTTTAGAGTAAGCAACAGAAGAATCCCAGAGTGTCTATATTCCTAAGTCATAGCCTTCTAGTGTTATAAATGGAATCTTGGGATCCACTAGTTTTGTTGCATTAACTTAAGACTTTATATGATATATGCTGCAAAAACAGTTTCTATCCATAGAAAGCCTTAGGAAAAAAAATAAGTGGAGGTATTTCCTTTCATAACTTTATGTTTTATTTTTTAGATTATTTTGTGCTTGATAGATACATAGAGAAAAATTACTCAAAGTGATTCTTTTAACTGTAGGTTAGAATCTTAACTTCTGAATAGAGGTATTAATCTATCAGCAATGTTAGTGTATACACACTGTTAATTAGTTGATAAAGATTGGTTTCTTTCTCTGTACTTTCTATTATACTTTATCTTCCCTGTAAAAATATGAGGTGTATTGACATAAACATTTCTATTTCTCTTTTGCCCAGCTCATCTAGACAGTATCTTAATCCAGTATCAGTTTATTTTACCAAAATTTTAGTGAGTTTTAGACTGGCATGACTTTCTGAAATCTCAAATACATAAGAACTATCAATTATTTGGCTTAATTTTTTTCCAGTAAATGTGATATAATGCAAGGTAAGATTATAAATATTAAATTAGAATAATTATAATTAAAATTAAAATATTCTTGAGACATAAGTTATATAAAAGAGGATAAGGTTTTTCCTTACAATAGGCATTCAGTTTTGCTTATCGCATAGGCAAACACATAAAATCTTAGACATTGCTACAAACATTTAAAGTAGTATACAGAGATTGGTTTGGACACAAATGGGTGACGGACAAAATACAGGAAGCAAAGTAATAAAGGTATTTCTTAGAAAATAGCTGGAGAATACAACTAGACTTTTGAATGTGTAGTATGAGATATCTGTACTGTGTTAATCAAGAATTTGCATAGCTTTCGATGTTTTCTATAATTGAAAATCTATAATTAAATATTTAAACATTATATAATTTTAATTCTCAGAAGCTTACTTGTTCTAAATGCTAGAAATGCAAGTGCTTCACTGCCTCATTTAATCTAAGAAACTAGTTCCATCTTCAATAATGTATTTACAGAAATCCCCACTATAAACATGCCTGCTTACAAAACAGGTGGTACTGTCTGCTTTTACACATGAGGGGTAGGATCAAGACTAAAAATTGGAACTTTTAACAAAACAGCAATTAATACTCTGTTCTGAAAGTAATTACCCTATTTTATTTATTTATTTTTTAGATTGTGTGCTATGGGAGCTCACGGAATAATAGTGAAATGGTTGATATATCAAGAATAATTAAGAAAAATGATAATGTCAAATATCAAGAAAATTATTATGGACAGAGAGAGAGAGGAGCAAAGTTGTCAATAATGAGGAGGTTCTTAGGTTTATGCGTGTGGAGATTGCACTGGAGGTCAAGTCTGGAAGAGAAGATAACCATATTGCAGGTGAGAAATAAAAAACGTCTGAATTATATCTGCAGTTAGGGAACTTACTGGTTTATCTCTAATCGAACTGAGGGAAAAACAAATAGTATTCTTTTCTTTTAAAATGATTATATTAAGAAATACTACCTCAAATAGAGAATGCTGATATCAATTACATTTAAGCCTTACTGATCTTAAAGTCCATATGTTCTTGTTTTACCTAAAGCTCCATCTTTCTGCAGATAGTACCACTCTCACTCTCAAGTGTCCCAGTTTAGTTGATAAAATATATAGTCACCACACTCATAAGTTATATCTCTACATCTCTACCTATTTTCTTATTTTGCATATATTAAAATTAAAGGGTAACTATTTCAGAATGGGAAAAGTTATAGGCTAAAAGAAAATATAAGATTTCAACAAGTTTGTCACATGGACAAAGCTAACAAAAATGGAATCACATCTGCTTTCAAACAAAATATGAGCAAATGTGCTGTGCCTATACAATGGCTGAATCTTCTTTTCAACAAGTTAGAAGATAAATGCTGAGATCTTGTTGCAATCCCACGAACAGTGCATTAGGGTTCCCTTTTCTCCACATCTTCACCAACAGTGTTGGTTTTTTTCTTTTTTTGATTTATTGATGATGGCCATTCTGATAGATGAGAAGTGATATCTCATTGTGGTTTGACTTTGCATTTCTTTTATCATTAGTGGTGTTGAGCATCTTTTCATATGTCTACTGGCTATCTGTATGTCCTCTTTGGAGAAAAGTCTATTTCTCTGCCCATTTTTTAAATTGAATTGTATTTGGTGTTAAGTTGTATGAGTTCTTTATAAATTTTGGATACTAACCCCTTGTCGAATGTATTTTTGGTGAATATCTCCTCCCAATCAGTAGGTTATCTTTTTGTTTTATTGATGGCTTCTTTTACTTCTACATAAACCTTAATTTTTAAAAAAAGTGGTATCAGAAAAAAAGAGCGGTATCATAATTATTACAATTATCATGTTTACATTTAATGAAATAAAAGCATTAGATTCAAATTTCTCATTTGAATCTAAATCAAACTAGTATATATTTTACAAAAACTGATGTTGTAATACACTATAACCCGTTGAGATAGGGATTATTTCATGTGAGTTATTTGAATATTGGAAGCTGAATTATAAACATCTTACAGATTTTTTTGTAGAGAAAAGCACATTTCATACATTTTGCCTCTTCAGATATATGTTAAAGAACACAGAAAAAATATGCAAGGGAAATTTCAATGTTTTAAAAAATGTTACAACTTTGAAATTTCTTAGACTATATAATAATAGTATAATAGACAACATTTTCAAGCATTTTACATTGATATGGTTGCACCATTCGTGTTACCCTTCTAAAGTATGAAAATTTATTAATATATTTGAGAAAACTGTCACAAGTAGGCTTAAAAAAATTACCAAAACTTTGCATCGCAGTTACACAACAGTGAAGAGGATTAAAGTACAGCATAGGGAAATATAGTCAATAATATTGTAATAACTATTCGTGGTGTCAGGTGGGTACTAGATTTATCGGGGGAATCTCTTTGTAAGTTATGTTAATGTCTAACCACTATGCTGTAAACCTGAAACTAATATAATCTTGAATGTCAACTGTAATAAAAAAAAATACTTTGTTTCATAATTAAACTTCATAGCATTATCAGAAAATTTCCTTGACTGAAGGAATGCTTGAGATTAGAAGACCAAGTTAAAAATCAAGAAAAAGAAAACAAAATGTTTTGCTTTTGGATGTGTTCAGATTTTTTGAGGAAAAAAACACTACTATTTAAGATTTGTTTTATTACTTAATTTTTATATATTTCTTTTTATTTAGTTTCTGTTTTAAATTTTGAATTTTGTTTTAGGACTTTTGTGTTTGTTTTTGGTGGCTGCTGTAGGGATGACATTATATGTTACAAGTATCTTATCCTTCGAGTAAAATGGTGTGGAGTTAATATCACATTATATGACATTATATGTTACAAGTATCTTATCCTTCGAGTAAAATGGTGAGTTAATATCACACCATTTTACTCGAAGGATAAGATACTTGTAATGATGTAACCAATTTACTTCCCATCCTTGTGCTTACTTCAGTATACATTCCACCTACCTCTTTAATGTAACCCACAACACACTTGTTGCTTTAATTAGTTTTATGCCTTTACACAAAATAAGAGGAAAGTGATAATATTTTATATTTAACCAAAAATTTACTATTCTTGTGTTTGGTATTTATTCCTGTATATTTGAGGATCAATCAGCTGTCAACTCCTTTCAACTTGAAGAAATTCTTTTAATATTTCTCTTACTGTTGGTCTGCTGCTGCAGATCAACTTTTATTTTTTCTGCGCACAAATATTTATAATTGTTTTATTTATAATTGCCAATGATTGCAAGTAACCAAAATTTCCTTCTATAGGTGAATGAATAAACACAGTATGGTACATTCATGAAATAGAATACTATTCAATGATAAAAAGGGATGAGGTATTAAACCACAAAAAAGACATGAAGGACCAAAAATGAAAATTGCTAAATGAAAGAAACCAGCCTGAAAACACTACATACAGATGATTCCATCTAATGACATTCTAAAAAAAAAAATCTATAGAGACAGTGAAAATATCAGTAGTTGCCAAGACTTTGGCGAGAGAGGGGAGAAGATATGCATCGGTGGAATACCAGGAATTCTAGGTCGGTAAAACTATTTTGTATGAAACTGTAATAGTGGACTCATGGAATTATGCATCTCTCAAAAACTATAGAACTATACTACACAAAGAATGAATCCTAATGTAAACTATATACTTTAGTTAAAAATCATGTGTCAGTATTGGTTCAGCACTTTTAACGAATGTACCACAATAATTAAAAATTGGAAAAAAATTTAGAGAGGAGAGGGAGTATATGGGAAATCTCTCTACTTACTACCCACTCAATTTTCCTGTGAACCTAAAACTGCTTTTAAAATAGTCTCTTAATGTAAAAATATTTTTGTTTTGTCATTTCGGAGTTTTCATTTTATTGCTGAGATTCTAAATGTTTATTCATCATGAACATAGTTTCTTTCAAGTCCTTGAGCATATTTATAAGAGTTTAAATGTTTGCTAATTTTAACTCATAGGTTTTGTCATCATTTTTTTTTAAAACTCTTTATCTTTGACCATGGGTCCTAGTTTTCACATGTCTAATATTTTATTTTATACTAGTTACTTAAGATAACATATTGTGTAGATTTTGGATTCTGTTATCTTCCTCTGAAGAGAGTTGATTTTTGTTTTAGCCAGTAGTTAACTTAACTTATACTCTAAACTCTGTTTTCTTTATAATAGGCAGCAATCAAAACTGTTCAGGTCTTTCAAAATTCTGCTGTTCCTCATTTGCCTGGAAGATTGAAATCTATTTTATGAATACAGACTTCAGGAGTTAAATAATGGCTATAGAAATGCTTGAGTGGCAAATTTGGATTTTATTCTCTGTGCCTCATTTTTTCCCTGGATTTCTTCTCTTAATTCCTAGATGCTGTGGCAATACCAAATTTCATACTCTAGATCTTCCAACTATTAGTCATGTGGTGTTTTCTTGGTCCATTCAAACTATGTTGCTTGCCCTGGAGAGTATCTTTAGCCAAAAAAGGTGTATAGGAAAATTACTTGATGTAATTTTTTATTATTATTATAGTGAACTCATTTCTGGTTTCTCCTGCATTAATTTACTCTGAGTTCCTTCAAACAGTTGTTTGTATATTATTTTTCTCTCTCACATTTTGGAGAATATAATTTTATTATGTATTTTTACCTCCCATTGAATTTTAAATTAACTTCCCACAAGCCATTCTACACCTGCTCATTGATTTACACTGTCGAGTCTCTGAAGCCAGTCTTTGAGGTAGATCATTTAAGACAGAGTGTCAAAGGGCCAGACAGGTTTGGGAAACCAAAAAGATCTCTTAGTTCTTGTCTATTCCTAATTTATATGGTAAATTTGACAACTAATTTAACCATAGTTTGACAGCTTTAAAAATTGTTTTAAAAATACCTGTCTCACAGGATTTATTGTAAAGAAAAATTATAAACCAGTGAAATTATCCCTTCTCCTATGGTTACAACAAATTATGAAGTATTTTGATAAAATACCTATTTCATCATACTTTTCTAATTTAAATCTTTTTATGAGTAGTGAATGATATTGAATTCTACATTGGCAACATAAAATACAACTGTAACACAAATTTTAGTTTTCAGCTTGTGTTCAGTCCAACATTCTAGATGTATCGAGAGAAAAGCAATGCCACGGCATTAAAATTTGGAATTTATTTTCACTCTGAACAGTTGTCATCAGAACAAGTCATTATATACTTCATCTGGTAGGAAACAAATATTATGGAGGGAGGACAATTTCTTTTTAAATTTAAAAAATACTTTTTAATTAAGAAAGCTCTATGACACTTTTTGATAATTAGCATATATTAAAACTTTTTATAACATGTAAATCAAAGATAATAATTGAAGTACACTATAATCCACCTAATTTATTTAGTTGTTTGTTTGTTTGTTTGTTTGTTTTTATTATGATTGCCTCAAAAGATTCAGATATATGTATATATCCCTAAAAATATCCACATCAAATATAGGAGTTTGAACTTGGTAAAACTCTTACTTTCAGAAGATAAATACCATGTTTAATTGATTTTATTCTAATATACTTTGAGTTTAGTGTGATGTTATGACCTTCAACTATAGTCTTGTGGATGTTTCCTATTATCAGTTTGAGGCACTAGATTAAAATATGACCTTTAACAATTACCAAAAGAAATCATCTGTGTTTTCTCTATTCGAAGAATTACCAGTTCTTTTAACCTTTTGAAGAGAACTTTTATTCATCCAGTGTTATTTAAAAATCCAAATGACTTTTTGAGACCCTTTTAATTCTAAAGAGGAGAGATATTTAAAGAAGGACAGGATAAGTATTAAAATTAAACCTTTGGTAATTAGTGTATAAACTGTGCATGTGATGTACTCACAAGCATGTGAACATTCAGTGTTACTGTAAATTTATTTCAACCTTACTGAGTGATCCAAAATCCTTGCAAATCTGTCAAGCTTCTCAATATTAGTGTAGAAGCCTCTGGTGAAATATTTAAATCACAGTTTGTCAGACGGTATCTGAGAACAAAATTCTTGAAATTTTACTTTTCACATAAATATCCAGAGACTTTTATTTAACATTTCCAACATATTAATAATAATAAATTTTTTTTCATAAAGAATATGAGAAAATTTGTGATACTGAGTACTACCAAAAAAATCAACATAAAAAAAATGAAAAGAGAAAGAAATCATTTTTAGCTGATATTCTGATCAAAATCCAATAATATTAAATATATAGGTATATTAGATGTCTATACAGGATGCCAGTTGAATTTGCCAGAAATATGATAGCTTTCCAACTAACCTTTACATGTAACAACTGGACAGACATGGGGTAAAGAAAACATACTTTTAACTCCTTTTTCACTTTACATCATATACAAAATTAAAGAAGATATAGACTAAAGCCCCCAACATAAAAGCAAAATCTCTAAAACCTCTAGAGCAAAACATAGGAGGAAGTCTTCACTATATAAATATGATAAATTATCAAAATTAATGCCACCAGCTCTTCAAAAAGTACTCTTAAATAATATAAAAGCAAATGAATGATGTGGGGAAAACTGAACAACATTCTTGCAACAATATACAAGAATAAATTCAAAATGGATTAAAGAATTATGTAAAACCTGAAACCATAAAACCCTTAGAAGAAAACATAGGCAGTAAATTCATTGACATTGCTCTTGGTAATATTTTTTTCTGATATATCTTCTTGGGCAAGGGAAACACAAGAAATAATTAACAAATGGGACTATGTCAAGCTAAAAAGTTTTTGTACAGCAAAGGAAACCATTAACAAAATGAAAAGACAACCTACTGAATGGAAGAAGATATTTGTCAATGGCATATCTGATGAGCAGTCAATACCCAAAATTTATTAAAACACACAAAAAAACAAACAATTCAATTAAAAAAAAATAGAAGACCTAAATAGACATTTCTCCAAAGAGGACATATGGATGGCCAATAGACATATGAAAAGGTGCTCAATGTCACTAATCATCAGAGAAATGCAAATTAAAACCACATGCTATATTACCTGATACCTACCAAAATGGTTATCTTCAATCAACAAGTGTTGGCAAAGATATGGAGAAAAGGGAATCCTCATACACTGTTGATGGGATTCCAAATTGACACAGCCAGTATGGAAAACAGTCTGGAGTTTTCTCAAAAAATTAAAATAGAACTACTTTATGATCCAGTAGTCCCACCTTTAGGTGTTTATCCGAAGAAATCCAAAACATAATTTGAAAAGATACATGCACCTCTGTGTTCACAGCAATGATATTTACAGTAGCCAAGAAGTGGAAGCAACCTAAGTGCCCATCAATAGATGATTGGATAAAGAAGAAGTAGTACACATATACAATGGAATATTACCTAGCCATAAAAAAGAATGGTATCTTACCAATTGAGACAATATGGATAACCTAGATTATATGATAGTATGATAGTATGAACCTAGGTAGTATGATAAATAAAATAAGTCAGGGAAAGACAGATACCATATGATTTCACTTATAGGTGGAGTCTAAAGAACAAAACAAATAAAACAGAAACACTCATAGATACAGAGAACAATTGCCAGATGAGAGGGGGTTGGGTGTACTGGATAAAAAATGAAGGGAAATTAATAGTTATAAAATAGCCACAGGGATATAAAGTACAGCATAAGAAATATAGTCAATGATATTTTAATAACCGTGTGTAGTGCCAGGTAGGTACCAGACTTACTGGGGGGAATCACGTCGTAAGTTATATAAATGTCTAAACACTATGCTATACACCTGAAACTAATATAAAATAATATCGAATGTCGACTAATTGAAAAAAATATATTGTATATCTAAAGTGTTTTTAGTTTACCTGATAAGACTACTTATATGTTTCTGTATCATAAAATGTGAAGATAACCAAAAAAAGGTTTATGTAGAAATAAGAATAATAAAAACTTGTTACAGGACGTGTAGAATGATTAACTATAATTAATTAAATAGTGCTCTGTACTTGATACTTTTAAGAAATTATTTTCTAATCTTATTTTTATTTTACAAATGTAGGTATTATCATCTCAATTTTACATTCAGTCATTATTGACATCCTATTTCAATCCCGGGCTCTGGGCCAAAGCCCTATCAATTTTATTCATATAATTATAAAAACAACCAAGCCATTCCTATTCATTTCACTAACTCACTTCCCCAATTCATCTGTTTTAAATCCTACATTGGTTTCTTTTAACTCCCATATCACATCAACACTCTTTTGTGTGGTTTAAAATTCTGTCATATTTTGGTACTAACGGGTTCCATTAATCAAACATGTCAAAATTATTTAGTAGTTCCAGAAAGACTTTTATTGCATCTATTGTCTTACTTGATCTAAATTTGAGAAAAATAGTTTGCACACTCGATCAGTTGTGAATAGAATAATGGTCCCCCTAAAACACTCACATCTTAATTTTTGGAACCTGTCAATACCTGCTTTACATGGTCAAAGAGGCTTTGTAGATGTGATTAAGTTAAGGATCTTCAGATGGGGAGAGTACCCGGGATTATTTACTTGGAGCCAATGTAATCACGAGTCCTTATGAGAAGGAGCCAGGAAAGCCAGTCAGTAGTAGATGTGATCGAAACAGGAAGCTGAAGTGATGCAGGGAAAAAAGCAAGAAAATGCTCCTCCCCAGAAGCCTCCAGAAAGGATGCAGCCTGCTGACATCTTGATTTTACTCTTCTGACCTCCAGAAGTGCAAGAGAATCAAGTTATATCATTACAAACCACTGGGTTTGAGAAAATTTGTCATAGCAACAATTTTAAGATGAACTAACATAGATTTTGGCACCTGGAAGTGGAGTGCCACTGTAACAAATACCTTAAAAATATGGAAGTCAGTTTTGAATTATATAATGAGCAGCAGCTGGTAGAGCTTTGAGATTCTAAGAGAAAAAGTGATACTTGTTATAAAAAGACTTGGTTAGAGAGCTTAGAAAGAAGTGAGGAGCAAGGTAAAGAAAACTTGTATTTTCAGGAATCCTCTAGAAGCTGAAAAAGACAAGTGGATTTGCCCTTCAGAAACTCCAGAAGGAATCCACACTACATAAACCTTGACTTGAGATTGTTAAACTTGATTTTAACTGTTCTGACTTCCAAAACTATGAAATAATAATTTATGTTGTTTTAAATTTGTGTGAATTTGTTACAGTAGCAATAGGAAATTGACAGAAGTCTGAAGGCAGCAATATTCAATTTCATTCCCAAATCTATTGTTCTTTCAAGTTATTTCAAGTAATGTGATGAGGAAATGTGAATCTCACAGAAATTGAGGCTGCTGTCATTGGAGAAACTGGGATTTCTGGAATTTGGTGAACAAAGAATTTGATAATGTAATATTTTTTCCTGTTTAGCAAGAATTTTACATTGACATAAAAGCTGATAGAATTCCAAAGTGTGAATTGTAATTAGATAAATATTCTTCACTTTAACCCTGTCCACTAAGGTCCACTTAAGACTGTCCTTTGCTGTGTCCTCCTAAAACAAAAGATCTTTGGTCATTTCAGTAACTAACAATGGTGAGGTCATTGCATAATACATTCTATACTATAGCTAATTATGTACACTATCTATTTCTATATTTAGCATTTTATTCTTTAGTTTCAGAATATCCTAAGGATTGTGAAGAAATCTATTTTTATTTTTTAAAAGATATTTTTAGTTATAAATACCATCGTCTTAGAGTAGTTTCAGCTCTGCACATTTGTCAAAGTTGTCAATATAGAGATTCATGAGACAATTTATGGGACATAATGTAATTATTTATCATAAAGCCAATTGCAATTAAATTCTATATAAATCCGATAAGCTAGTTTAAATACAGTTCTGATTACCAACTCAATAATGTGAAAGTACCCTCTCCTCACCTAACGACAAGCAATCACCAAAATTTGGTACTAGAGTACCAATCCATTTTTTAGCATAAAAATAGGTAAAATTATTTTTAAACTATAAGAGCAACTAATGTAAATCACATTTATATGCCCAAGATATACAGTTATATACTTGGCATATATTATGTTTACTTTATTGGAGAAATAATAATCACTTTATCAGAAAAGGTAGTCTGCTGTTCCCATGATCATTTCCTTTAATTCTCATATCTTTCTATTTATTCCTTTCTTTCCACTCTAAGAGAAATTTTTCACTTGCTAAATCTAATGAGACTGCAAGCTTCTTATAGTAAGACTTTACAGTCATTTAAAATTCTAAAATTGATTTGAGGTTCAATACCCCAGCTTCTACTTTTACCCAAACTTGAGCAAACGAACATTAAATTCAGAAATAAATTTGGATGTATTTTTGATATTCTATGTAAATGTAAAATGAAAAGACATTGTATTATTCTTAACATATTTATGATATTTTTGGTATAACTTACCTCTAATATACTTCTAATTTCCTAGTAACTTATGACAAATTTATAGTTCCTATTACCACGCTCCCTATAGCAGTATCCACAGGAAAGTTCAAGTTATTTCTGCTAAGCAACAAAAGCTTCTTTCCTAAAAAACATCGGGGTCATTCCTCAGACAGGTACTCTATAATGCCAAAGTGAAATATTTTGCCAATATACAGTTTCGTCCTACTATAGTTGCTTCATAAATATGGAAGGTATATCTGCTTTATTTCTCTCTCTTCTCTTTCTTGCTTTCCTCCTCTCCCTAAATATGTAAGATGATTTGAAAAAGAAAAATTTTCAAGAGTGATGAGTAAATTTCTGTTCACTTTTTGCTGTGCAGAAGCATTAATGGACATCAGAAATGGTGATGTTTTCATATGGACTTTGCTCTAAGGTGATGACAGTGGCAATCTCAGAGCATTTACATATAATAAAGTAACAGAAAGATTTTTTTTTATCTACTGCAACCAGTGAAACTAATCATCTTCACAGAAATACCAATATGTTTCTAATATTCTAAAGATCTGTTATCCTTTATTAACCTTTGGGCCTCTACAAATGTCCTAGCAAAACTAATTACTAAGCTGCCATATGCTGATAACTAGAGACAAAAAGACCTTCGAAAGATTATTAAAATACTCAAAAAACAGAACAGTACCAGAAAACTAAGAACATGCATTACCCTAATGCTGCAAACTCAGTATCAAAAGAAAATATTTACTTGGCCTAACAACTTTGAAAAACAGTCTAAAATTCCGAAGCCCTTGCAGTAAAATCCAAAGTGATACTCCAGAGAAATACAAACGAGCCAAATAGAAATAAAATTAGTAAGATTTCAGAGATCACAGAGAATTAACCCTAAGAGCTTAGCCCTAGAGACAGTATGAATTTCTTCGGTCTCTGCCATTACTTAGTTGTATGACCTTGACTAGTTGTTCAATCAATATGTGCCTCAATTTCCACATCAGTAAATTTAGAATAAAATCAATACCTGTTTCCTATGGTTATTATGAGAAATAAAGTAATGAATAGTTTTAAAGCTCTTAAACAGGCTGGCACATAATAAGTATTTCATATTTTTTACACAAAAAATTATTTAAAAAATTTATTGTGACACTTCACCAAGTTCACAATTTGGTGGATACTTCCATTTGCCCTTTGTAATCTTAGGTATCTCACGAACTAACTTAGAAGGTTAATGAGCAGCTGTGAGTAATTAAGGTGTTCTCAAAGCTGTGAGGAAAGGTAAAAAAGGAGAGATCAATAGTGGGGAGGGGGGAGTATAGAGGGAATTTGGTGTTCCCTCAGACAATAATAAAAAGTGAAATAGCAGTGTCTTTCTTTCCAACAAGAACACATGGGGAATTTGTCAAATCCACAAGTCTTTTTAAAGTCAATGTCATACTCATATTTTTTTAATCCAACTGCCATTGAGAAACAATGGCACGTGATCCTGTAGATGGATTTTATATGACGAGGGCGCTCAGTAGCCACTCATTTGTTTTAGCTGTTTATTCAGTCATTCATTTATCCATTTATTCATTCATCCATTGAAACGTTTATTTAACTATCACCCACAAACACGTGCCCTTTAATTGTATCCCATATGTTCCTTAAATTATTTTTATAGACTTGGCTTCTTTTTTCTTGCCATTCTAATCAAGTGTCCTTGGCTTTCCTGTCCTCTAGGTAGGTCATTTGATCCTTCTTTATTCACTTTATTTATTCCTTTGTTTATTTCATTTAATATACTTCTTATCTCAGATAATGTATTCATTTCAGACTGGTTCCCTTTTACAATTTCCATGTCCATTTTTATGTTTTTTATCTCTTTGTTGAAGTTCTCACTGAATTTATCTACACTTCCCAAAAGTTCATTGAGCATTTTGAACTCTGCATCTGTTAGGTTACTTCATTATTTCTGGATCTCTGTACTGTTCTGTCATATGGTTTCTACTTCTTTGTCTTCCCGTTTTGGCTGCCTTTCCATGTCTGTTTTTATGTACTAAGCAATTCTCCTAAGTCTCCTGGTCTTATTAGTGTGGATTTGTGAAGTAGGTGTCCAGTGGCACAGTCCTGTGAGAGGTTCAGCTGCAGGCCAAACTTAGCCCAAGCCTTCACCCCTCCAGAGCCACCTGTTAAGATTCAACAAGCAATCTACAGATGCTGTGCTTATAGTTGCCTCAAAAGGCCATGCCAGAAACTGAGGCCAGCTGCCTCCAGTGTGAATCTAGGGGCTGCTCAGCAAGGAGCACCTGACTCACTGAGGATACACCTGGATGTGGCTTGAATTGGGCCCGGGGTTTCAGAGAATACTCTGGGCAGGACGACCTCTGTTATCCAGTTTGATGACGTCACAACTATGGTGGCACTGTGTCTGCACTGGGATTGGGGAAGGCTCAACAAGGAACAACCAATACTGCCAGCACTTCTGTACCGAGTAAGTCTCACCCCAGCCCTCGCTCCAACAATGTCTCCCTGTAAATCCCTGGTGCCCCCTGCACCGCAGCCAAATCCACTCAGGTACTCAGAGCGAGCAAGTCCGTCCCCGCAAAAATCCACTCACAGACGTGGCCCCTTTATGAGGCTTCTGCCACTGCTGTAGCCTCCTTCTTACTGAGCCGCTTGGAACTAGGCAGCCCTGTGTCCTTGCCCCGTCCTACCTTCTGCCATTGCAGGGTGATTTCTTGGATTTCTCCCTAGTTAGATGTCCTGTTCATCTAGAACCCAGGTGATTTTTCCTTGCTATTTGCTCCTTGTTTCCATCACAACTTTGATTTGGTCGCCAGAGGGATGAATAGAGCCTCTATCATCTATGCCATTTATTTCCCATCGAAAAAAAAATATTTTTAAGCAAATTCTAGTAAAATGAGCATAAATATACATACCAATTATACTTATTTACACATAATTTATTTTTCGGTTTGATTTGTGGTCTCTTAACATGTAAATGTAACCATAGGCCATTGTTGAGGATATATTTATAAACTCGTCTACTTGCCTTAGGTTTGGCTCTTAAATGTAAATAATATATCAGTGAAGAGAGATAGTACAAGGAGCCCTAAATGAGTAGCTAAGAGACCAGAGTACTAATTCAAGCTCTTAACCAGCATCTGCAGTGTGACTTCAGGCAAATTAATTCAACTATGAGTTAAGTAGTTAAGTATCTCTCGGTGTTGTATGTCTATGTTTTTGATGAATTTTTAGCAATGTTATTCTTATGAATATGGGTCAGTTTGATGAATTAGCAATGCCATTCTTATGGATACAGGTTTGAAATACAGTTTAAACACTGCTTTAAAAATCACAGGGTGAGTATTAACCCAAGTTGATGTGCTTTAATTTTCAGACAAATAGTACAAAACTAGAAATGTATAGCTATACAATAAAGTCTTTACTTATAGTTATATGTTGTTTTTAAAGCATTTTACTACATGTTCTTGTATTAGCTTGACTTTTCACCTATATATCGTGGTTTTGTAATGATCTGAAATTTTTTCACAAGCTTTTATCGTGTGAGAAATTAAAGTTATCCAATAATTTTGTCTTAATATAAATTCATCCAAGATGGATGTATTTTTTTGACCCAAATATTTACCTTTAACAGAAAAGAAATTGCTTCTGCAGGGTGTTATATCAATGGCTAAAATAACCAACTCTCTATGAAACATAAAAATTCAAATAATAGATAAAATATTTATATTTCTTCTGAGAACGTTATACATATCTAATAAGCTACAGAAAACTTTCTTGGAAATTAAAAAATAGTATCTAGCTATTTGAACCTTTAGGAAGATGACATTCTTTGAATACAGATTGATGTATCTGCATGTGTTCTAGATGTGAATATTTCCTTTTTTAAAAAACTTCAGTATCCTAGATCTTCAGTCTTGTCAGCTTTATGTAAATAATCCAATGCATCGGTTGTCTCTACTGTATTGACCAATATAGATTTCCCATACAGGGAAGATCAATTATTCATTGCTAAAAATATGCTACATAACAAACCACCTAATCAGAATGGCTGAAAAGAAAACTCTGGTTTTATTTCTCATGGATGTATGGGTGGAAAGAGTAGTTGTGATGATTTGGGTCATTTCTGGTAGAACTCAGCTGTGTCCATTCATGCATTTGAGGTTGGTTGGCAGTAGACTATGGCTGGCTACTAGACCGGCCTCGGCTAGGACATTTGTCTCTTTTCCATAATCCTTGATATTCTTACAACATTCTAGCATATTCTCATGGTTGTGGCAGGGATTCAAGAGGAAGTAAGCTCAGTCGTGAAACCAGGAGAAAGAAGACCCACTCACATACTTCTCAAGCTTTTGCTTTTCTCATGCTTGCTTAAAGCAAGTAACATGGATAAGCCCAGAGTCAGAATGGGAAGGCACTGAAATTTGCAGTGTTAGGATACAGCGAGTTCTTTAATTGGCATAATTAATGTCATACAGAAAATGAAATCTTGAAGGATTAGTATGGGTAAAAATTTTCAGAAATACCTGTGCTCCAGCAAGCGCAATTATTAAAATAATTTTGCTTCTTTATAAATGGAAAGGGATTAATTATAATTATAGTCATTTTATATTTTATTATAAAATTATTGATTAATTATACAAAATTAAACAAAAAATTCTCAAATTCACACTCACAAGTTTGAAATATAACTATTTTAATTATTTATATATATGATTACATGTTAAAAACAAAATTGAGAATGCGCTGTATATTCATGTCAATCATGTTTATACTGTGTTTATATGTCTATAGGTGTGTCTATATATGCATTTATAGTTATATATCATGTAAATATATATGTGAACACACACATGCATGCATACATGTGAGCACACATCAGATATTACCCTTCATACACATATATTCTTATCATGAAAATTTTTTCACATATTAAAAATTATTGAAACTCTTAATTCAAATCCACATTTATTAACATGTTTACTTATTGTTGGAATCTTAAAATGTTTCTAAATTTAAACTATTAATAAAGCAGTATATTGTACATTCTAGATATTTTTTAGTTTTATTTTTTTTTCAAGATGATATTCTAGAAGTTGAATTATTGTACCAAAAATATAAATGTTGATAAGGTTTTTAACGTATGATCCTATATTGCCCATTAAATGCTTTTACTGTTTACTCTTCTAGCAATAGTATCTGAAAATACAGACTTTTCTTCACTCTCAGCAAAGCTTGGTAATTTAATTTGCCAATGCAAAAGTCAAACGGGTTATTTTATTTTTATGGAGTACAATCTTTACCAGTTATATAGTTTTTGTCAAATTATTTAACCATTCTCAGCTTCAGTTTCCTCATATGAAAAATTGGTATGGCTCAATCTATAGAGAGGTTTAGTAAGGATTAAAAGCAGTGAGAATTATAAATCGCTGAGCATATTTTCAGGCACAAAGCAAGTATTCAAAGGTGTTTGGTATTTTTTTATCCTTGATAGTGCATTTGTTGATTTTATCTATTGAATTGAGCATTCGAGTACTTCAAATATTTTTTTATTAAGATTAAGTTTTTAATTTTCTTTTTAACATGTTAGAACTCTTTATACTAAGCATATTAGTTCATTGTCATATATATGACAGTGATTTTTCCAGTATAACACTTAACTTTGTTTACAGTATTATTTGCAGAATTTTAAATTTTTGTGTCCATTTTTTTACTCACATATATCTTTTTTTATTCTTATGCTTAGAAAGATTTTTGCCAAAGATGAGATACATTTATTATTATTTATTATTAAAATTTTTATACTGAACTTTTCAATTAATATATCTAGATTTTTGGGTACCATAGTGATATCATTGACTAATTTTCACAGAGTTGTTGGGGAATTTATAAATTATTTCTTATAATCATTGTAATAAAATAACTGGCTAAAAAATAGTTCTCAGTGTGTGTTAGCTATAATTCAGGGCACATTAGTGTAGATTTATATTAGCTGTAGAGCCCTTACTTATTCCAAATGTTTCTTTTATAACATCCTAAATTATTTTCCACAAAGATTTTAGAAAACTGCTACTCTAAACAACTCAAAAAACCAATAGGGAAGATTAGCAATGAATAAGAGGAAAGAATCTATGAAACAAACTATTGAAACTTGTGTTCCTCATAGGCCTTAAGCTGTGGATTGTTTCCTTTAAAAACAACTGATTCATTTAGTGAAATACCTGAGAAACAGAATGAATAAGGGAAACATGGATTTTACTTTTGGAGAAAAAAAGTGACACGCAATTTTCATATTGAATATTTACCTAGCTGAAGTGGTTCCTCATTCTCTCAAGGCCGGGCCACACTGTCGTGTAAAATGTTTGACACATATCACTAGTGCCAAGTAGTACACATAGAAAATACAGGACTTGGGATAAATTTCGTGATGGAGGACACTTAATCCCCCAAACTCTCATTCACCTATGGATTAGGCTCAGCACAGATGTCTGTGAATGGCATAACCAAGTTCCAGTAGAACAGCAATAGAAAGTTAACTGTCCTCTGTCCCCACTGTGCTGATGTTAACTCAGGCATAAGTGATAACACCATGTATTTTTTTTTTTTTCTGGTAAGCAGTTTGGTGGCATTATCAGAACTGAGTGCATCAGCATTGAAGAGTGGTTGTTTCCTAAAGCACCTTGAATGTGTTGTACAGTTCAAGAGACCATTCCTTTAAAGAGTAATGTCAATCCATGGTTTTGGATTGGGGGCCTCGCCATTTGTTACCAACCAAGATAGTTGATCCCGGCAGAACAGAAATTCAGTGGAATCACCAACAGATGAAATCACAAAATGTATTTAGCAGAGTAATATAAAGTGGCTAAGTGGTGATCAATAGCCAAGGTAGATTTATGTGATTTTTGCATGTGTGTTAAGAACACTTAACATGAGACATACCCTGAACCTGAAGAACATTATACTAAGTGAAATAAGCAGGTCACAGAAGGATAGAGACTGCATGATTTCACTTATATGTGGAATCTAAAACAGTCAAACTCATAGAAGCAGAGAGTGGAATGGTGTTTGGAGAGGCTGGGGGAAGGGAAAATAGGAGTTGTCCAAAGGGTATAAATTTTCAGTTATGCCAAGTGATAAAGTTTTAGAGATCTGTACAAAACAGTGTTTATAGTTAGCAATATCGTATTGTGCCTTTTAATCTTTTTATATAAATTGTTTCAGCAAAGTTTGTATTACTTATTGTTCTAGTTATGAACCCCTGGTTAAGTCATGTGTGTGTGTGTTATTTGGTGGTTATTATATAAACTTCAGGGATTCCTCTCTATCATGTTCATATTTATAAGTTTTTATTTTTATTTTTTCCAGAGAGTCTCAAATCAGTGTCATCAGGGTTCAGGGATTCTCCATGGCGAGAGTTGAAGTAACCTCTTGACATGCCACAGTGCTACAGGTGTTTTTCTGTATAGTCATGAATATCCAGATCATTTTTGGTGACAGAGATATAGAAGTAGCAAAAAGGTACCATGTAAATCTTAGTGAACCATCGTCTTAGAGAGATGTGACCTCATTATGCCAAACACTAGCTGTTCTTCCCACATATGAGTGACCACTCATTGCACCTGTACTGCACAGGGTGTCTTTCCCCTGAGTACTCTACAGAATAGAGGCTAATGCCTTGTTGACACAACCAGTAGTCACAGGGTAAGAGTTCACGCTTGGACCAAAACACTCAGTTCACTCTGCAACAGACGAGATTCTGGGGCAAGACACATGAACACAGGGCACTGTAAGGAGTGCCCTAAATCTATAACCCTGTTGATAAATGCCAGTTCTAGAAACTTCCCTCACTTAAGTTACTTAAGTCAGAGATAGTAAAACTCAGAAAATTCAATACAAAGCAACAAAGCGTAAAATGCAAGGTAGCCACCAAGAAGTAGCTCAAAGAATATACTTACCAGCAAGCAACAAAACCAGTGAGTTGCAGAGAGGAAAACAAGACTCTTCGTATGTAACTGTTCACAGCACCAATTTTTATGGACACCCTACAGATGCAAAATGGACCTCCACACAAAACTTGGTTCAAATGGTGGGAATGACAATATGTCTCTGTCTGTCTGTCTGTCTGTCTGTCTCTCTCTCTCTCTCTCTCTCTCTCTCTCTCTCTCTCTCTCTCTCACACACACACACACACACACACACACACACACACACACACTGAGATTACAGAAAGGTGAATTACTCACATAATGATGCTTTGTTGGTACAGCAGGGTGGTTCCCAAACAGGTTCAAAAAGCAAGATAAGAAAACTGGCTTTATATATATATAAATAGCCAGTTTATAAATAGATTAGATATGAGGTAGAACCACACTCATAGATAGAATTTATATGTTTCTACCACATGTGTTAACTTTGCAACCACACCTGGAGGAAATTTCTTTTCCTGGGTTATATATATAGTGGTTAGTGGGTAGGTTCGGGGAGGAGTAAGGATTTCCCAAAGGCAGGGATCGTCGTGGCTTGAAAGTCTCACTGGTGTTAAAGGAAGGGTCATCACAATTTTCTTATCACCTTGCTCAGATGTTGGGCAGAAAGGAAAATGAGGAGTGAAGCCTAGAAGCTGTCAGTACCAAATATCAACAAATGGAGCGGTACTCTATTAATTCACTATTCGGTTCTCATTTTCTTACCTCCTTCCACAGGGCAGTCACTGAAATTTTTGCTGTCTCTGCAGTTTTGCCTCTTCCAGAATGTCACATTGTCGTAATCTTACAGTATATAGTCCTTTCAACTGGGCTTCTTTTCCTTAGTGATACACATTTCAGGTTTTTCCATGTTTTTCCCTGGCTTGAGAGCTCATTTCTTTTTATTGTTGAATAGTACTCTTGTGTGGATATATCACCATTTGTGTATCTATTAACCTTTTGGAGGATATCTTGGTTGCTTCCAATATTTAGTAATTATGAATAAAACATGTATAAACATGTGTACAGGCTTTTGTGTGGACATAAGCTTTAATTCGGTTGAATAAATATCTAAGAGCACCAATACTGGATGATGTGGTAAGATTAGATCTAGCTTTGTGAGAAACTACCAAACTATCTTCTTTCACAGTGGCTATATCATTTTGCATTTGCACCAGCAATGCATGAGAATAAAGAATTATATTGTATTCCTTCATTTTGATCTACATAAGTTGTTCACATTTCTCTTTTCATCATAGAGATTATTTGAATTATTCTCCCCAATATCTACATTTGAACATATAGTAGTTTGTAAATGCATATTCTTTCGAAATTTAAACTTCTACAGGCATCTAAATGATATGCATTGGGAAAAGAAGGCACGCATTCAAGGACCATTATCAGCACTGCATTGTACAGAGGTTTCACATATTTATCATCACAATAAACTTTATGAAATAGAAACATGGTATGATAAGGAAATAGAATTTCCAGAGAGATAGTGTGTTGTTTGGGACTATATAGCTAATAAGTGGCATTTGAACCCAAGGATACACAGCTTCAGAACTGAACATCTTTTTTACTTCATCCTATAGCCTTTCCATAATATGAGCCCTTCCCTTCTGTATTTGAAAAGTGTTAATGTGGACGATAAATAGATTAGATATGAGGTAGAACCACACTCATAGATAGAATTTATATGTTTCTACCACATGTGTTAACTTTGCAACCACACCTGGAGGAAATTTCTTTTCCTGGGTTTTGTGTGGGCTTCCTATGAAGACTTTCCATCTCTCTCTGTTCTATCCCACTTGACCAATAACAGCTATACCGCCTTACTTTGGAGAAAAAGTTTGCTGAAAATGTGGTAAATAGTCCTAATATTTTTCCACAAAAGAAATAATGACATCAGTTAGTATTTTCATAAGCTTTCTCTGGAAACACAAATTAGCGTTCATGAACTAAATGGAGTCCAAAGAATGTGTCATTTGTCTTCTGCTTTGTCTTTCGATAGCTTACAAAAAGCAATCAGCAGATTTCATATATGAATACACATGTGTGTTGAAAAGTAAACATGCCAAAACTTCCCATATGTCCCTGCATGGCCGCAAGAGCTGCACCCAGCCTCTGCAGTCCCCATGTGTTCAGGTTCCTTCTGCAATGTCTGCTGCCATTCTGTACCTCTCCTTTTGGGGTTCATAGTTTACTGAGAAAGTGTTATGCATTCATATCATCATCAAAAGTTGGAAAACAAGTGGTAAAGCACAGGGTTGATATCATATGAAGAGTTAGGGAGAAATTAGTTATTTTTTAAAACTAACTTTAGTTTTTTTAAATGTATATCCTAATATAGACACTTGAATTTGTAATCCCTGTTTTACATGATTCCATTATGTTCATCTACTAATTATTTTTTATATCACATATAATACCATGCTATTCTAATACTTTACTTTATTATACTAAAATAAACATATTTTTCATATTCTCTAATACATTAGTATTACTGAGAGTTAGAATTCCTATGTTGGTTCATAGGAAGGCATTTAGTGAGGAACTATGTGGTCTAAACTGATATATAACATTATTTATATATGATGAGTCCGATGGAATTTTCTTAACTATTCTTTTAGAATTTTCAGACATATAGGACTATATTTCATAGTGCAGGTTCTCATAACATGCTTCTAAGAATATCTTGCATGTAAAACACTGATTATACACTCACAGACATTCTGCACACAATGATGTCACTTTGTATTGGTGTTAATTAGTTAATGATGACTGAAATTAAGAAGTTTTCCTACGTAAAAATCTTGTTGAATTTAAATTTTTGGTTTCACATTTGATGTATTGCCCTATATATATCACCATTCATGTCTATTTCAAATAACTGCCAGATTCATATCAATTTTATTTTTAAATAATGGCCACATGATTAAATATGCTTCATTTTTTAAAGTTTTGGCATAAAACTTTGTACTTCAGGGGTTTATTTTAGTGATTGTATTTAATGACTACTATATCTGAAAAAACATTTCATAGATAGGTAGATTCAAATGGAAGTACATTATTAGCTGTATTTTTTACATTATGACAATCAGGTTCCAAATTAATCTAACCATTATGCAAATATTATTGTTAAAGTTTCATTTATAAAGTTTTATTCTCTCTAATGTCATTCAATTGTTCTTGCAAACTAATGGGAAATGTAATGTTTTTGTGTTTATATTTATAGTAGCACATCTTTCCTTGAAAGACTTTTAAATTGATTAGAAAATTTTTTGTTTACAATACTTTAAGGATGTGAATAGGGGAGGACTTTTATAAATGACAGAAATATCATGGTAGGTAAAGTGAAAGAGCAAGGAAAAATTGTAAGTTACTATTTCAAAATTTTCTCTCTTATAAAATGTTTTTACTAAAGGAAAGCAAAACTATTTTCTCATTCATATTTGAAACGCCACCATCTGACTCTTAAAGAGAAAGATGAAACATTTTTAAAACATATACGTTAAATAACATACTATAAATTATTAGTTTTATGCTGTGAGTTTGCTGAAAATTAATACAAATATTAAAGGAATGTTCAACTTTGCTATTTTCTTGTGCTAATCTTTAAACTTGGTTTCATTGCAGAAGTTCTCTATGTCTTGTGCCGATTTTGTGCATGTTAGGTTTGTTATGGGTTAGATCTGTAAGTCCTCAAAAGCAGACACATGTAAACTATATGTGGACAGCCAATAATGAATGAGGGCACCATTTTCAATGCCTCCACAATGTGAAAAATCCTCTTTTTCTCTGTTTACCATAAATGATACTTGACCTTCTTAGGAGAGGATATGAGAGGGCACCAACATCAATGAATGAATTAAGTATTAGTAAAGGTTCGCATCTTCATGTTATTACATGTGTGAGTGTGTTGTATGATTATGTTTTTCTGTATCTCAGTGGGTAGTGGCATGTTCTACATCAGGGACACATGCATCTGATTAGTGGTCCACTGACCTAGATTACTGAATAAATGCATAATTTCAAAACCCCAAACTTAGAGCATATTTTGAGCTAATATTAAAAATCACACAATTGTAAAATTCTCAAGAATAATGAATAATAAATTTTACATTATCTCCTATTATGCTTAGTAATATTCATTAATATGCATTCCATAAGGTAGATCCTGTTAAGTATTGATTGATAATTCAGTCTAACAAATAGCTAAAATACACTCCCAGATCATTGATTTTGAGTTACTGCTTATAGAGTTTATATAATATAAATTGTCCAAGAGAATCTTTGTTATGCATGTGTTATTTTTAGTGATTCAAAAACTCGTGCAGTAATCTACCTTTCCCAGAAGTAATTCCTTCAGCAGCTGACTGGGAAGACTTTAAACAGTTCAAAGGAATCTGCTTTTCTAAAGAGGAAATTATTTAAAATAAAAACTCTAGATTTTGATACGGTTGCCAATAGCCTTAGATTTACCTTGAACTATCAAATCAAAATCAAAATGTAGTGACACGAGACCAATGATCAATATTCTTAACAATCACCTCTAGGACTTTTTAATCACTGACATTTAACAAATACTGTTATAAATGTTTTCAGTATCATTTCAAATCAGAGCTAAGTATATTACCCACTTTATATATGACAGAACCAAAAAGGAAATCAACTCGAGCACTCTAACTTTGAAATCTGTGTTCTTAAATCACTATTATGATATATCTTGATAGATTCAACCTAGCATTCTTGCATTCCACTTATTAAAATATTTTTTCTTAAATTATGCCAAAGATTTCAGCTATCTCAAGTTTTCTGTTCTAGTCTAGGCTTTTAAAATTAGCCACACCAACAAATTGTTGCAAGAAATAACACATTGAATTAAAAATATTTTTAAATATTCTTAAATATTAAACTCAATCTGATGGTGTGTCTTATTTTCCTTGGTTAAAAATTTTCCTAGTAGTCACAATATTATGTACCAGAGTTTTGCTATGTAGATAATATACTTTTCTAATTTGCTCTGTGTGTCCAACAAGTCAACCCTAATGGTTCAGTATTCTGTTCAGGAGCCTTTTTGAATTTCCTTAGTTCCTGAAAAAATGCAGAGTAAGTCTATAGAAGAATGTTGAACTTCCTTTGCAGATAATCTCCCTCTAAAGAGAGCAAAGTATGCTGGAGAACTGAACCAGATATGTGGCAGACAGCAACTACCACAGTACTCACCCCTAAGCTTCCATTCAAACGTATGTAGAAATGTTAACTAGAGAATGAACTCTTAATAGATGAGCAACAATTCACTTTGTCTGCACATGTAACTTTTTTAACCTGTCTATCATCTACTTACCTATGTAAATATCTATTTAAAAGAAGATCCTCAATTATTTCTGAATTTAGAGATGCCGACTATATGCATCTAATTTAATAAAAAAGTTTCCATATTGATAGAATGCATATTTATAAAATCTGTTTATTTAATGAACAAGTATAAATACTTCTATATTAAAAGAAAGATTTAAGGTTTATAAGAAGTGTTTCTTTAAACAAGGAATGCATATGTAATTAAACCAGGGTGTTCATATCCATTTTTGAACACTGAAAAATCTAAACAATTTTAAGCCTCTATTGACTTGACTTTATCCACAATTGAGAATTTTAAAATAATGAAGCTTTTTTTTTTTTTTTTTTTACTTAGCAGGTATATCAGTTAAATTTTGAATAGTGTGCCTGTGTTGTGTCTTAATCGTAGTCAACCTACCCTAAAAATAAATCAGAACTGTCAGGTAACGTATATTTTTCTGTGAATTGAAGTTGGAAACATGAGTTTGAGGGGATCAGCATAATGAATACTGACAAGGTTTACAAGATAAGAAGATGTACTTTTATAATAGAATTTTAGTGCAACTGTTGAAATATTTAAATTTAAGGCAAGTTCAAACTCTAGCTGATGTTTAAAAGGAAAGTTTGATATACCACTTTTTCCCTTTTGTAAACATTTCTGTTAATTACTTGGAGTTTGAAAAAGCTTTACTTCATCCTGGCAGTTCCCTAGAGCTAACAATCCATTGCTGGGTTTAGTAATTGCGGCAGAATGCCAATTACACTGCATGATGAGTGAAATACCTGCTAGGACTGTCACAAAACAACAAAAGTCACAGAAAACATTTAAAAGCCACAGGCTTAGAATTAGATTTCTCACTGAAAACATAAACATTTTATATCTCAACCTTATCTGTAACAATGAGAAAATAGGTTCCCGTGTTAAAAACTACCCCAAATTATTATATTTCATTACTTAATCTTCACTAGTATTTCAAGATCAATTTGCAAAGGAATAGAGAACACACTAAAGCAAGAACTTGCCACTATTATTTATAGAATTAGTAACATAAAAATAGCTTTTATATGTTCCTGGAAATGTATAAGTATACATATAACTAGATAAATATAATATACTATGTACAAATGATTCACCTAAGGAGTATTTTATAATAATCTTAAATGTTTTTGAGGTGGCTTAGGGAAGGGGCTGGGCAATTTCATTAATCATGGGAGATGTTTAAAGCTCATATTATTTGTTGCCCAAAGCATCAAAAACCACAGAATTTCCAATTATGTACTTGTTTGAGAAAATCTTATACTTTGTACATTATTATTATCTTTTTACATTAGGTACTTTGATACAAAACCATTTATACTGAATCTACAGGTGTAGGATTTCTTCTTCTGTATCTTATTTCTAAGGAGGAAGACATAAATAATTCCGATAGGCCTCAATCTTTCTCAAAGGAAATTGCACATAGACTTCAACATGTTTTAGTCTCTACTACAAAAATTTAAAAAGTATACAATTTCTAAATTAAATCAACACTATAAAATTTTACTGGAATGTTATTTATATCTGTATTTTTTATAATAATAGGTCTACACTGTAACTTTTGTTTTTTTATATGTGTCTTATTTTGTTTTCCAAAGAGCTAAATAAATAAATCATAGAGGAAACAAAATAAAGATTATAGAGGAGAAAATATAACTTGTGGGAAAATGGTAATATTGCTAAATACACATAAAAATGATTACAGGAAAAGGGGATCAAAATTGCTAAATAAAAAATGGGATGCAATAGTCAAAACTTACCAAGAAAAACCACATTATGCAAAATATAAAACAAAAGCATCATGAGTGTGTAGAGACCAGCAATGGGCAGCGGATCAGAATTGGTAAAATGAAAGTTCTACATGAGAATTTACAGTGGTTTCTAAATAATGAGTATATTCCCTTAAGCCTGTCTTTCTAGTTCAGATCTTCATTTTCCGACAACCAGCCATAATGATGACAACCAACAACAACAGTTATAGAAACTACATTAATTAAAATCTCATACAGTTCTAAAAGTTTTTATGCATCGATTCATTTTAAAACCTATTTAATTCTTTACAGAATCCTATGAAATATTGTTTCTATTACCATTTTATATTTGACAACATTTAAACCCAAAATCTTTAAGGAATTGTCCGAGATCACAAATGGAATGATAGAGCCCAGATTTGTATTTGGGTGGTATATACTTTGCATGGCTTATTACTGTCTCAGATTAGCAGGTTTACTAGTATATACTTTCATATCTATATAAGGCGACTCCATGTATTTATGTTCAACCTCTGAAAGCAAAATGATATTCATTGTACAAATGTAGTTCATCTGTTTTTTATAACCAAAATTCCCAAACATCAAACCCTGAGAACCATTTGGATCAAAATCGGGGATAAAGGAAAATAAAATCAAAAGTAAATTTAAAAACGGATTGATTTGTATCCTCCTAACTTGAGCTCTTAGCTTTTACATTGTGCTTCATTATATACATTCAATAAATATCTACTTTATTCTGCCCATAAGCCAGGGACTGGCACTAGAATAAAGTTCATATCCACTAGGTTCAGCATGGACTGTGTATTCCACCACCACCCTAATTGTAAGAGAATGAAGTATCGTTAAGTATTTAAATTAATGGGAGTCAAATGTAATTTAGGTTAACTTCAGAGGCAAACTTCTTAAATGCAAAGCTTTATTGCCTAAAACCAGGAGTGAAACTGTGGTATGCCAGCAGTAGAGCCCTGTACACATACTTGATTGAGAGAGACTTCCATTTGCTCTTCCGTTTTAACACCTAATGAAAAGGGAAATTATATCTATATTATGCATATAATATGTGAACATATATGCTATATAATATATATAATGTGCAAAAGTTAGAATAATATTTGGTATTTAGATCTGAGAACACTTTCTTCAGTGGGTCCTTATAAAAAGATATTATAGAATATAATGTAAAATATAGTCAGAAATTGCCATGGAGCATCCCTACAGTTTTTAATAAGCCCTTTATTATATCCAGAAGAAAATAAAAGTACATCCATTCAGTAGCCATCGTATTTTTCAAATTTTATAAATTTTTATTTTATACTTAATAATTACAATTATACAAACAATAAGAGTGTTTAATCATTTTATTTACTACCTGTGGCACATGCTATAATACAAAATTTTAATATATTCTCATTTAATTCTCGATACTTCCAAAATAATATGGAAATAAATAATATAACTTATGGAGAAGGAAATCGACACTTTTCTAAGTGTAAGTAGATTGCATAAAGTCACATAGCAAGGACGTGACAAGCTGAGGTTCTCTCATTGGATGGATGGATGGATAGATGGACAGATAAATAGTCAGAGATATTGAGATGTCAGCTAAGACGTAGTTATCTGGGAGCTGATTAAGATGGAAGCTTTGAGATGTTTCTCTCACATGGGATATCCTCTTCCAAAGGCAAAAAGAAAGCTGGATTTAGGGACCTAGGAAGTGTGGATATCTGTTTTCATACGACATTATGACCTTGTTTCTCCACATAGTCACCCAATATGTTTTTTTTGTATGTGGTCTCTTCAGTATGATAGTTGGCTTTCTTACACAACACCTCAAAACTCTCAAAATCACTAAAAGGGTAGCTTTCTGGCTTATACTCTTAAAGTATAAACCCATAACTGTCGCCTTTCTTTATATTATGCTGGATATAACCGAATGAATGCGGTTAAACCAGATTCAGTGTGTACACCAGAATGAGTACTAGGAGGCATGGTCCATTGTGGGCCATCTTTGAGAGGAGCTACGAAAAAAGACAAACTCAGATAAGAAAGGGAGAAGGAGAAATACAATCTAATACAATCTACTGATAATGTACCGGTGATACATTCCCAGGAAGACAAGATATAATGAAATGGAGCAGCAAAATTTATCGAGTGCCATTATTTTAATAATAGCCACATTAACTTTTTCATAATTCCTTCAAAATATCTTCTAAACTTCTTCTTTATTTCTTGACTCATGAGTAAGTTTGAAGTAATTACCCAATTTCCAAATATGTGAGATTGGATAGATGCCTTTTTCTTATTGTATTAGTAATAATAATAATAATACTAGTAATACTTGTAGTAATAGTAGTGATAGAGGCAGTAACAGTAGTAGTTTTTAGCTCCATTGCATAATAGTCAGAATATATAATCTCTGTAATCTGAGTCCTTTTCAATTTGCTGAGACTTGTGGGTGGTCCAGTGGGCGGTCGATTTTGGTAGTTATTTCATGTATAGAATATATCTTCTGTCATTGTTAAGTGAAATGCTGCATATTCAATTAAGCCAAATATCAGTTTGAAGTTGTTCAAACCTTTCATTTATTTGATGATGATTTTCTTTTTTTCTATCCATTACTTAGAGACATGTATTAAAAATTTTTTATGTTTACGGGTTTGTCTATTTTTCTTTTTAGTTCTCTCAATATTTGCTTGATATTTTTAGGCTATATTATTATGTTTATACAATTTATTTTAAACCTCTCCAGTTAATTCAAGCTTTTATCATTATAAAATTACTCACTTTTTATAAAACACATCTTTAAAACTGATTTTGTCTAATATTAATATATCACTTTGGGTTAGTTTCTGCACGAGAATCTTTTCCACCCTTTTACTTTCAAACATGTCATTCATTATAATGTGTTTCTTATTAGCAGCATAGGTTTTTATTTGTTTTTCATCCAGATAATCTTTGTTTTTCTTCAATTTGTATTCTTCAGCTATATACATTAATGGCATTAATTGATTCCTATCAAAGTTCTGAACGAAACTACTCATTCCATTCCTCAAGATAAACCCCCGAGATAATATTAAAGGAAACCAGAAGATACTCTAGTGACAACTCCAGTGACAAGGGAAACTGCTTTGTTTGTGTGCATATTTGTATGGTGATTTAGGCCAGGGCAGGAGACAATCAGACATGAATGAATGAGATAGTGAAAACAAACAAAAAAGCAGTTCTGTTCTTGCATGTGTCCCATCATTAACTTGGAAGAAACAGTATCTGATCCTGCACCTGATTAGTCTTAGACCTGTTCGAGATGCTTCAGTAACAAAACAAGGGTAGAATCCCTGTGCTTTTGAGCAGTTGAGAAAATAATGGTGACTAATTATCTATCTCCTGCATATTGCTCTCCACCCTATACGAACCTCCTGGTCTGGTTAAAAGTAATCTAAACACAATCAGTGTCAATGTTGCTTTTTCTTCATTAGCAAAGAAGGAAACCTTGACCTGATAAAATGTGTGGGTGAGGAAATGATTGAGTGTGATTTTTATGGTGCTTGGGGGTCTTCATATTAGAGCTTGTGTTCTCCCTACCACTGAATTAATCGGCTGTCCCCAGCACTGGGTCCTGGCCTTTGCCAAATATATATTGGCTAAGAGAATAGCTGATACCTCCAGGGGGCAATGAGCTTCAGACTGCCGTAACGAGATAGATTATTAGCACAATTAATTCCAAGAAAACACACAAACATGACTAAAGAGTCTATCCAAATCAATATTACTAGAACTGAAAAATCGAGTATTTAAAATTAGGGAAATAAAAATATTAAAGGAGCTAAGGGAATATTAGCATATGAAACAACCTGAAAACATGAACATCACCAATTAGAAATATGAGAAATGAAAAGCACTCATTATACCATTCCTCTTCAGAAGTATTTTTCAGATTATTCTATATTTCAATGTCATTTTCTCCTCTAGCTGTTGTATCTTTGACAAGTTACTACTTTGTGCTTCAATTTCTTTATATAAAGTGAGGTTAATAATAGCTCACATCACAGATTTATTTTAAAAATTGAATTACTTAGTATGTGGAAAACATCCTGGTATTCCTGATATGTAGTAGAATCTATAAAAATTTTATATTTGAATGTTATTGTTATTAAATCTAGTGACTGAAAAAATATGATTAATATAATTAATAAATAAATATGGATAAAATAGAAAATAAATAGGCCTATAAAAGGATATGTAATAGATGAGGGAAACAAGATTTATTAGGCATATAAAGGAAAAGTTTAAATTTTATTTTTCTGACCATAATGTAATGTTATATATCAATTTTTAATAGATGAATGAATCCCAAGCCATTTAAATTTTGGGGAAATACGTCTTAAGTACTCATAGATCAAAAAACAATTAGAATAGAAATGTAACACTAAACTGATTAAAATATGTATCAGACCCTGTATGATTGAATTTAAGCAGCAGAAGGATTAGTATATACTTTATCATTATATTGGTAATTAATTGAGATGAAATAAATGAGCTATGTTTCCAGTTTAAGAGACAAAGAAAGAAAAAGATAAAGAAAATGTATGTATTTTCCCACAAAAATGGTGATAGTTTGAAAATATAAGGAGGGACAAAGATGTCCCATGAAAACACTAAGCATAAGAAAGTTCTTGGAGCTGTCATAGTAATAGGGTAGACGTGAACAGATTGAGAATAGCAAAATGGTCATTTCATAGGGACTCAATATAATCATGGTTTGTATAGACCTACTAAACATGATTTAAAGTAGTGGGAGCACAAATTGATGAAACTAAAGGAAAAATAAATACATAAGCCTATCGGAAGATTTAGCTAGAAACTTAATAGTAATGATTGTTTGTTGGATGCTGGATTTTGCCAAGTGCCATTTCTGCAATCTAATAGTATGATCATATGATTTTTATCTTTTAATTTGTTAATGTGGTGCAGCACATTGATTGATTTGTCAATATTAAACCAATCTTGCATCCGAGAAATAAATCCAACTTAATCATGATGCAGGATCTTTTTAATGTCTTGCTGAATTCGATCCGCTAATGTTTTATTGAGAATTTATGCACCTATGTTCATCAGGGATATTGGCCTACAATTTTCTTTTTTCGTAATGTCTTTGGTTTTGGAAACAGGGTAATGGTGGCCTCACAAAATGACCAGGGGAGTCTTCCCTCCTCTTGAATTTCTTTGGAATAATTTGAGAAGAATAGGTGTCAATCCTTCTTTGAATGTTTGGTAAAATTCACCTGTGAAGCCATCTGGTACAGGACTTTTGTTTGTTGGGAGTTTTTTGATTACTGATTTGATTTTGTTAGTAGTAATCAGTTGGTTCTGTTTCTTCTTGATTCAGTCTTAGACCAATATATTGTTTATGCATATACATATATATGAGACAACACATATAACAAAGCAGTAGGAGGATGAACATAAAAATGTCACAGGTACAGTGAGAACATAGATACATATCAGTTATTAGTAATTATCTAGTTATTGTTTTGACTACTGGGTTTATGATTAATCACAATATTTTAAAATAAAGATAAAAATAAGTCAAATATAATAAGGATATATGTAAACCAATATCATTTCTATGGTCTGAATGTTTGTATCCCACCCAAATTTCACATGTTGGAATCCTTACATCCAATGTGATGATGTTAGAGAGGCAGATGGGGCCTTTGAGAGATGATTAGGTCATGAGACTGGCGACCTCATGAGTGGTAATGCTCTTATAAAAGAAACTCCCACAAAGCTCCCTAGCCCCTTCCACCAAATGAAAATATATCAAAAAGACACCATCTACGAAGTGGGCCCTCACCATTACTGAGTTGGCTGGTGTAAAAATCTTGTATTCCCTATTCACCAGAACTCTGAGAAATAAATTTCTGTTGTTTATAAACCACCTAGCGGCCCAAACAGACTAAGACACTTGTAATAGAAAATAAGTTTAACACAATAGACCTTAAATAAAAATGGATAAATAAATTGTACAGTTAGAAAACAATATTATTTTGCCACTAAAAAGAAAGAAATGTTCACGAAGCAACATGAAAGAATCTCACCAACACAATATTAGGTGAGCAAAGAAAGTTCCAGAAGAACATCTATTGAAGTAGATGTGCCCACTATAGTTATATTATTTATTTAGTTTAAAACAAGTAATACGATATCATGAATACATATTATGAATATATATCATAAATGTAAAAAAGGAAGTGATATAAATAATTATGAAATTAATGAGAGTGACTATCTCTTTTCGAGTTGAGGATGGGAAAGAGTAATGGAATTGAGGTGTATATAGAACACTCAATTTATAATAAATAAAATATTTTATTTCTTAAAATGGGTATTGTGTATATTGGCATGTTACATCTTCAACAGTAATAATTTGTTATTAGTTGAAATAGTACTTTTCTGAAATGTGAGCATATATTTATGAGAGAGGGCAGAGAAAGATAAACAGGTAAACAGATGAAGAGAGAAGCTATTAAAAAATAGGTATGCATGATTCCTTTACATTAATTAGAATTATTATAAGCTTTCAAAATTAATATCAAGGAAAATAAAAAGGCAATAAATGATATAGAAGATTACTTATAGTTAGATTAATTATTAATGTAGCTAAGTTTGATCAAATATCTTACATATTTTACTTAATATTCATAAGCATTTATGTGGTGGGCATTTTACTTCTGTTTTACAGATGCAGAATTTGAATTCAGCCAAATTAAGCAATGTTCTCCTGATCTGCAATTTTCATTTCCCTGTATGATTACTTCACAGAAGTGATGGATCTTTCTAGTGTAGTGGCTGTGGGCACATTGATTTTATGGCTGTGGAAATATAGGGTTTAATTTCAACCATGAATAAATGTATGAGGTGAGAGATCAAGAAAGGACTTCATTTTGCCAGTAAGATTTTCCTGACTTTTTAAGGAAGAATTTTTACATAAATGTAGGGCTAAATTGTCCTGGGGAAAATAAGGCAACAAATAAATCTTACCAGTTTATTTTTGTCTCCTTAAATTTAGTCTTGTGTTTTAAATTTTTCCCTCTTTTCAAGGTCTTGCGCAGAGAACACCATTAAGCCAAATATACTTTCTCTATCTCTCCACAGGATGTTCGACTTGCTTAACTTTGGAAAAACTAAAACTACTGATTATAATGTTTCCAAGTTATCTAATGTGGCCCCAAAAGAGTTACATGCCTTTGGATGTTTTTGTAGCTGTTAATCAAAAAAAAAAAAAAAAAAAAAGTTTTCTTCCAGAAAAACGAATGACTCCCTGATGGACATTGTTTAGATACCACTTTAAGGAAGGCATTTGTTCATTGCTAATTGGAAATTTCTTCTTCTTCTTCTTTTTTTTTTTTTCCCAGTGCCTCTAGCAGTAAAAAGTATCCAGGAGCTAAAATACAGCTACAGCTGGAGCTAACTCTCTTTCATTCATCATTGTCACTTCATGAATTAGGAGCCAACAGACCATTTCTCTCACTTACTTCAGCTCCTTTTTGGAATGAGGTAAGATTCATAATGCTCAGATATGATAGTTCTGTCTTCTAACCTATTAGTTAGAGAGCAATCAATTTTGATCTGTGTCACTCTATAAATTCTTGAGTTTTCCAAAAGAAAACTAAATTCTATTTGGTGCTTATGTATAAATAGAAGCATGTATGATAATAAGACATACAACAATGACATTTGCTTATCAGTTTAATATCACCATATGACTGTGGCATTTTTATTGGGTTCATTTTAACTTCTCCAAAACTTGAAATAGCTCTTTTCCTTTCAAATAATCATATTCAAAATAAGTCCTTTTTTTAAGGATGTTAAATGAACAGATTCATACTGTCTACATTCCAAAGCTTTTATTAAGACATTTTAATGGTAATGGATGAAATTATTATCTGTCTACTGAACTGCCAATACAATAATTGGTCACATCATCATAGAAGGAAAGTTTTTCTTAAAATGGATTGTATTACATCAATTTATCCTCTTTCAAGAGATACAAACATTAACCTTTGGAATGACCATTACCCTTTATTTGGCATTCTTATACTACCCAATGTAGTATTAGCCTTTGTAGATAGTGTCGTTTAAAGTGACAATCATAATATTCAGCAAATTATAACACTATAACAAGTTGGGGTCATCTTTTTAGCTCCCCAAAGGCCACTAATTAGCCATGTGCTGTGTCAAAAGATAAAAGGATGCTTTGTTACAAGCATTTTTCACCTGTTTAGTCTGTCACAAAAAGAGTCACACACTCACATATTTTATAAAGTCAAACAACATAATTTAACCTTTGACAAGTGTTCTAAAGAAATAAAGGATCCTGTAAAATGTACTTTGATGACATGCAAGCCTTCAGAATTTTTAATATAAAATGTATATAATGTTGTGAGATTATGTAGGTAGATTTCCTAGATTGTTCACTATATAAAAGTTACCTTTTCCAATGTGAACAGGTGAAATCAGCATAGCAAAATTCTTCAAAAATATTGTGTCAGCAAAATATATAGGATATAGATATGTAGGTACACACAGCAGAACTTTAAATTTGAAAAATAAATAAGTATAACCTTTGTAAACTGATGGTTAGAATATAGGAGAGTATATATTTGTAAACCTTTCAGTACCATGAGGTATAGAACTTACTAATATCTTTGCAAAATAACTTTCATGCACAGTTTTAACAAAGGGATTGAAATAGATGTTTTACAAAATATATAACATTTGGCATAAATATTTAAAGTGTTAGAAAAATTTTTTAAATAATATTCTTACTGGGTTTTAAAAAATATAACAACTTTGTTTTAATATCATGGTTTCCTCTCTGACTTGATTTATAAATCCAGAACAAATGTAACATTTTGTAAAAGATGGAGTTTGCTACGGGTTTCATACTATTGACATTGAAAGGTACTTAGTAAACCAGCTCATAGTTGAAAGGCCTTCCTTCTCCAGTCACCCTTATAGAAATCATATATTTTTATAAAAAAGGAATACCTTAAGTCATCATCACTGATTTAAGTCTGTGATAAACTTTTCAGTCTTTGCAGATTTCTCCAATAATCAGAAAAAGTATAAATTCTTCTCTCCTTTTTCAGAATAAAATAATTCACTTCCACCTAACTTTCTCCAAATAGTGAAATAACTAAGGATAATTTTGTGAAAGATAATTGTTGTTTTATTTCATAATATATATTATTAAAAACAAAAGTACTATGAGACTGAATTCTAGTAAGAAATACTTCACTGAATTCTGTTTAACAGACAGAATATATGTCAGGGTATCATTATACTGAAAAAATTGTTTAGACAAACCTCTGAGATTTAAGCATTAGGAAATAAGCACTAGAACAGTTTTGCTTCAAATTACAAATGCATTAACATATTTGTGATAAAGTATATCCAGATGTAAAAGTACAGATATTTTTTAGCAGACAGGTGCCTTAGAGCCGTGTCCTTTTGATAACTTAAACATGAGGAAACAGATTAAAAGATCTTCAAGACTCGTCCAATTTTATGCCAGTAGTTACTGTAGAATTAGAAACAAACCCAGTTATTTAGATACTTGAACTAGTGCTCTTAACACCTAATCACTTACAAAAATAAACATTGTTTTCTCCTTTTATCAGCAATTATCTGCTAAATGCAGGATCTCCATTCAACGAATGCAAACACTGACTATTTACAAGTCTCACTCATTTAAACAAAAAGGCACTATTTTGCTCCAACTATATAAAGATCTTTCCTAGATGATATAAGGTAAATAAATACAAGTAAGATATTGACAGAATTTTAATTTCGTGGAAAAAAATAAGACATTTCTAAGATAGTTATATACCAAAATAAAATATGTATGATCACATTAGAGAAAAAATGTAAGAGAATTCAGAGGGATAAAGTAATATGTCTACCTGGAATATTATTAGTTTTAGTCAAGAATGAGACCAATTATATTGTCTTAGATATTGATAGAATGTAGCATAAAAACAAGATATTTCTGCATTTTTTTCCGAACAAGATACTTTGTAAAGAAAAGCAAGATTTTTAGCATTAAAGAAAATTTTGAGAGTATGCTGAATGCATTGTTATAATTTATTAATCAAAATTTGAAACAAATACATACATTATTTACTTAGAAAGAAGGAACTATTCATGTTTGTTGTCCGAATTTTCTCTATGGCAAAGTTGCCCAATTCTAGTGTTTTGGTCAGCCACTTGATATTAGATACTATTTAACATCTGCTCTGTAGTAACTTCTCTGTGACTTTCATTATTCTGAGTTACCTTCTCTCTATTCTTTAAGAATTTCTATGAAAGAGTATTGATTATGTCAAATGCTTTTTTTATATCTATTGAGATGATCATGTGATTTTTACCCTTTATTGATTTTCACATGTTGAACTACCCTTGCATGCAGAGTTACATCCTACTAGGTCATGAGGTCTGATCCTTTTAATGTGCTGTTGAATTTAGTTTGCTAGTATTTTACTGATGAATTTTGCATCTGTGTTCATCAGAAATATTGGCCTGTTGTTTTGTTGTTGTTACTGTTGTTTTTCTTGTTTTTTTTTTTTTTTTTTTTCTGGCTTTGTTATCAGGGCAATACTGACTTCATATAATATGTTTGGAGGCATTCCCTCCTCTTCAATATTTTGGTAGAATTAAATGAACCAGAAGGTAGAGGGGAAGAAGGAAGAGTGAGGTAGATGGAGTAAAAGGGTCAAATGTGTGGTGACAGAAATCTAACTATGGGAGGTGAATGCACAATGTAAATAGATACACATATGCCTTACTGTTAAACTGTACAGCTGAAACTTACTGGATTTCGTTAACCAATGTCATCATAAAAAATAAATCAATTTTAAAAATTAAATGTGTTATATACACACAAAGGAATATTATTTAACCATAAAAAGAAGGAAATCCTGCAACATATGATAACATGAGTAAAACTTGAAAATATTATATTAAAAGAAATAAGCCAGTTACAGAAGAACAAATATTGCATAATTCCACTTATATGATTTATCTAAAATAGTCAAACTCATGGAAGCCAAAAATGGAATGGTAATAACTAGGAGCTGAAGGCACAAGGGATGGAGAGTTGCTAATTGATGTACATAAAATTTTAGTTATGCAAGATGAATAAGTTCTGGAGAGATGATGTACAATACAACATTGTTCCTATAGGTAACAATAATATACATTTAAAAAACTGTTAAGAGGGTAAATCTAGTAATCTTAACACAATTTTTAAAAAGTAACTTGTACCACTTTGGAGAGCTTAAAATTCATGCATGTACACATACCTCCCCCACATACACACACACACACACATATGCATTTTATATACACAAACACTAAAATGCAATAGTCGACTCTTTTTAAAACAGAACATTTCTAATTAGCGTTTGAGCTGCAGAGCTTCGATTAAATAGGTACCGCAATGCTCTTGTCATCTATGAAATAGAAAGCAGTTTCCATACTCTTCAAATTTTGCTATCATTAAATATTTGTGCTGAGTGTGTGTTTGCCGCCAGGATTATGCAGTGATAGCATAATGGACGTGTAGTAGAAAATAGGTTGAAAAACATCTCAACTCTATGATAAGAAAATAAATTGCAAAGGTATTCAGCAATATGCAACAAAAGTTTGAAAACAATGTACCATTTTCAGTCAGTGTCTTTATCTTGAAAATTTTACCAAAGAATAATTCTAAATAAGAAAAATGTTTTTACTTTAAAGCATTTTCAAGGTGTTTTTTTTTAATAATGCCAAACTTGGTAAACAATGTTCTAAATGGATAAAAATAATTTTAAAATATTATAGACATTAACTCAAAAGACTATTATTCAAGTGACTATATACATTTTTATTCAATTGGAGACACTTTTAACAAGTATAAGTTAGAAGAAAGCCACTACGACAGGTATAAACAAGGACTGGACCAGACAAATAAAACATGGTTACCCTAAACATTATGCATCCTTTGAAATGATATTGAAAAATAACAAGTGGCTTTAGAAAGTACTGGTGTTATTAACTGTATAAATAATAAATTCGGGATGATTATGTGTATATTTAATTGTTCTCTACTTTATTGTCATAGATATGTCTTTATGGTGAGAATATGAATGACTATATTTCTTTTTCAATTTTCTACATTTTACAAATTTTCTATACTGAATATGCATCGATTTCCTAAAAGAACACATCAATTTCCTAAAAGAACTTTAATTAAGATCTAAATAAGAATTGCCTAAGTAGAAAAGTAGTATGATTTGTTTAACATTCTCACAAATATAAAATTAATAGCTAAGCTGTAGAGGAAAGAGAAAATGGCATAAAGAATATATATATGCTATCTGTTTTGCAATTCAAAGTTACCCCAAATATTCTAATGGCTTAGAACACTGGAGGACTAACTTAAAGTCACATTTTAGAATGATTAATAAAACTGGCAATTGTTCTCCAAGTGACTTACAGATAGATAAAATAGATTACATTTTTATTCTGAGGGATTAACAGCTTATCAAGAATGCCTGAAAAGTATATTATTTTCTAGTATATTACTTTGCAGTTCATGTGAGAATGTAGTTTTATTTTTTTATTGCATTGCTCTATTGAATGTCATCCTCTTAATGGTAACTCGCTATATATTATTTATAATATAATATAATTAATATAATATAATATAACATAACATAATATATATTATATGTAATATATAATATATAATGTTATTATATATTATATATTATATATTATTCATGATAACTTGATCTTAGGAAAAAAAATCACATTTTCTTAGGCTATAGTCTGTATAAGTGAATAGGAGGGTTCAGCTAGTTCCATTATAAAAAGCCTATAGGCAATAGAATTGATAAAGCAAATATCTCAAAATGAGGACAAAAATGTGCCACCTAATTTTCAACATGTGTAACAGCAGTTCTTCGTAGATTTAGAATTTTTTACTTCAATTACATTAGAACAGACAAAAAATTATTAGAAATATATTTGAAAGAACAAAGAACTTACCAATAAAAAATACAAAATGCTTCAATACTTTGTGATAATTTTCATACCTAAGACTCAGCTATAAACATTGATGAGGCCAGACTAACTTTGAGATCAGATTAACTAATTCACAATTAAAAAGAAAAAATTTGATCAAGATTTTCAGAGGTCAAATTTCTAGAAAACTAGATTTATGATCACTTATTTTCATGATTCTTTGAAATAATAACCAACTAGAGTCAAAGGAACTTCTTCCTATAAAAGTTAGCAAGTGTTGGAAGAGAAATTATTACAAAATCTCCAGAAAGGCAAAAGAAAATAACTAACAGTCTGAGTACTTGCTATTTCAGGCTTTGTAATGAATGCTTTTCATTCATCATAATTTTTTATGTAATCTTATGTGGTATGCATTATATCCCCTTTTAAAGTTGAGTACTTTGTGTCAAAGATAAAGTATGTTTTCTAAGATACACTCCTAATACAAGCCCTGAAACAAGTCTACAGTTGTCCAAATTCAAACTTTATAATATTTTCACCCCATTATATTCATAGAAGTTTTTTGTTTCCACGGTTCCCAACATAGATTGGATTTCCTCTTCTTATCCAATGTCCTTCTATCTACATAGAATACTTAATCAAGAAATAACACACATATCTGCTATTTATGTAATTTAAACATCCCCAGGAGCCACTAGATAATTAGTTCCTTTAAAGTAATTTTACTAAATAAAACTGAATAAATTGAAAGAGAGAACACTTCTATACATAATACTGATCCTAGCACTTGTGACCTCCATTGTGTTAGAAAGCATATTGTATACATCATATCACTTAGTTAATCTTGTCATTTAAATTGAGCTAGCTTACAACTTTTTTTCCCCAAATATGTCATCATTTTGCTTGATTAAAAGAAAACAGCCAAGAAGCTCAATATGGCTTTCTTCTACTAATCTCTTTCATATAATTCAATAACACAGAACATGCCTATCAAGAAAAAAAAAGGCAGCTTTTTTTTTTTACACTTTTTCTTTCCTTTTTTCCTTTAGCCTGAAAACTCTGGTACTTGTTTCTTTGTAATGAATTCACATGCTTCTCTTGGATTTCTTTTCCTCTGCAACAGTCCAATGAGTCTTTATCTATTGCTCCAGACAGCCATCTCCCCAAATCACCTAGAGATGTGAATGATAACCCTATCACCTACTAGACAGAAACATCAAAATCCTGGCCACCATTCACCAAGATAGCTTTTTCTTATCTGAAGCTATCCATCTATAATGTGTAAGGACAGAGCCTGCTTTCAGTAATGCAGCTGGTTATAGCAACTAAGAATAGCACAAACTTCCTTCCTGATGCTGTAGAGTAACTCACCTTCATCAAAATGAACTAGAACTGGATGCTTGACTCCTGAAGGACAATTGGAAAAATTTATATTGAGTATAAATCGCAGAGAAAAAGTGAGTCAAATAACTAATAGAAATATGCTTTGTAAACGAATTTCTAAATGGGTGTGATTTGGCATCTATAAACAATTTATGATTGTGTTGTTTTATCATGCAAGTAACTGTGCAGTTTTCATTATGTGATCAAAAGCAATAGCAATAATTGTATAAAATTAGGCAATAAATTAAATATGTTTGACTGAAGCTGCAATTTTAATGCCATGAAATCATAAATATATACTGCCTCATACTATTTCTTTCAGATAATATACCTCTCAAAAATGGATTTTTCTTTTTGACGTTACCGAGTATTATGTAAGCAATTATGTAATCCATCATGATAGAAATCAATCCTGAATAAGCCATCTTGATACAAAACTTACTTTGATGATTAAGACAAAAGAGATTATTCCCTTAACACTTGCTTATATTATTTAATATAAAATGATCATTATCTTTCTCTACAAAATAGGGAAAAAAGTCTATAAAATTTGATATTTTGTTCTAATATATACATTAACCTTGCCAATAAAGCAATTTATTATAACTTAAAGTTTCTTATTATAATATCATGTTCCTTTTTATATAGAGATGTTTGCATCTGTATAGTTTTTTAAAATTTTTTTGTGTGGCTCATGGACTTCCTCGAAATTCCTTTGTATCTTACATGAAGCAGGTCTCAGATCTTGTGAGAGCCTGAGGTTAGCAAAATCATTTTGCTTCAAGTAAATTTAAAATGAGTCCCTAGCAGTGAAAGGCACCCCTCCACTCTGCCATTCTGTTTCCAGGGTCTTGAAATCTTAATGATTCGTGCTCCAGAAATGGACTTATGCTTCACTTTTCTACCTCTCATCTCAGAGCTCTCATTATGTGGTTTGTATGTGGTTTGGGCATTTGCAATAAAGGAGACTGAACAATTCTGGAGACGTTATTATCCCTCTCCCATTTAAGTATAAAGTGTGGGGTTTTGTTTAACTTACATAGACTTTGAGTACTGAAGGTATTAAAAAGATTTTATTAAATGGGTGTGTAGGCAATTGAAGGTATACCAGAGTGACATCTCCTGATTGCCTGTGGTGCATTTTAATGAACTGCAAGTTCATGTGTCAATCACAGGATAAAGGCTGGGCATATAGAAACGTTTGGATTAATTATTAATATCAATTGACTCTTAGAATTCTTTGGTTTCTTACTGTAGCAAAGCACTTCAGTGAAAGTATGAGTTGGGAGACAATTTGCTTGCATGCAGATGGCTCTGGTTTATAATCTTAACGAGTTCTAACTCTCACTTGATCTACAACTTATTTTTGTGGCTCCAGTCACAGTGAGGCAATTAGGATACCTTAATTATGTAGGATCATGTGTAGAGGGTCTGAATCCCGCACAGAAGTAACATGTAGAGGTATGAAAGCAACACTGACTGCAGCTTACGTTCTGTATTCACTAGCATTTTCCCGAAGGTTTGCGTATTATTGACAATATGACTATTATTTTAAGCATTGTGTTTGTCAAAAGATAAAGAAATGGTGTTGTTGCTATTTTTTTTTCCTGAGAAGAACCAGGTAACATTACAATTTTTCTTTTCTCAAGCATTTGCCTCCTTACATATTCAGATATTTAAAATAAATATACAGAGAACATTTTACTGTCAAAAACAAAAGAGCAAAAGCAAAAACAAAAATTAAATCTCTGCTTCTGTGTTCTTTGTATTATTATTTCACCCATAAATTTTGCATATCAAGCAAAACTGAATGATCCATGAGTAAGCAAATAATATACAGACCGTAGGGTGCAGACTTTGTTTAGAGCTCCATTTTCAACACATTGCTTTATGTCTTTTGTGTTTTTTACAGTCTCAGTTTTCTCTCCTTGGTTTCTCTCCATACATAAAATGCAAAAATCTCTCACTTTACTAAAAACATTAAGTAAATCATAAGACATATAACTATATAATCATTTAACTCATAAAAGAGAGGAGTATATTTCAGAATGTCTTATTTGACATTAAGAAATTATTGCACAAAGTATTTAAAAAGTCACAAATAATAATAAAGCGATGCTTAGGCAAAGTATCAAGAAAGCTTTAGCATTTGGTATCCTAATTTAATTTAGATAAATTAGTGAGTTTCACTAGCAACTCAAGAGTATAGGTTTAATAGATAAAAAAATCTGATGGCTTATTCAGGAACATCTTTATTTTGTTTATGTTATGTCATTTTACATATCTCAGAGGTAAAACGTGAGAACAGCTCTCTTGTTTATCATATAGCATATTCCCCCTCTTTGGGGGAAAATTTTATATAAATATATCAAAAAAAAAGCACAACATGTAGCAACGAAACCATTTTTCTTTTTATTTTTGGTGTCTGAGAGATTTGAGAAACATCTTCAAGGATGTATGCCCGTGGGAAAATCATTTCCTATATTCTGGGCCTCCTCATTTCCTTTAAACAATGCAGAAGGACATTATCTCCTTGCCAAAGATCTGGAAGCCAGCTTTTATTTTCAGCTCTAATGGTCTCATCTGATTCCCCATCCCAGGAGCATTAGCTGACAGAGACCCCATGCTGTGATTCACTGTTTAATGCCAAGTTGATGGGTAATAAAGTTATCATAATCCATAATTTAATTATAGATGATAGTCTCTGCTCTGATTGTAACACAGACTCCGGCTTCATTTACACTTCTGGGATGCTTCACAAATGATTCAGGAGGATCTTTGACACAGGGTCAAGGGTGGAGGAGTTTCTCATATTGTTGCATTCTATTTTACTTGAAAGAAACATTCCACATCCAGTTTGGATTTATTTCTGAGTTGACATCCATCTGTAGTGTCTATGGTAAGTATAAATTTTAATAAAGGTTTGCGTAAGTATTTATACTCTTTGTCACAGATATTTAGGTTGGATTTATTATTCCATTTGAATATAAAGAATGTTTCTTTTTAGTTACTGCTGCAAACCTCAAACACAGAAACAAAACATAATGTTTCATGGGAGAAATTAGAAAAATGCATATTTGGAAATTTTATTTTCCCCAAATTGTACTGCTTTCACACAAATTTCATGTCAATTCACAGATATTCTGGGGCTGTCCTCTTAGTTGCGCATAGTGCCCTTTACCTTTGTTATTTTCACATGGTATCCAGTTCCATCCCTTCTCCGTGACACTCTTCCTGCTAGGGCTTGTAGTAAGTGCAAGTTCACATGTAGCTTGTATTAGCATTTGACAGCTATATGACTGAGACATTTACTAAACCTTTCTGAATCTCTCTAAATTCTCATGATGATGGCATTGAGCTTCTCTCAAAGGGATATAATGATTAAGCAAAATAATACACATATCTAGCAACTTCTCAGAATAACTTAATCAAAATGCTATGGCACATATAAATAAAAATGAAATAGCTTGGTTATTTTTTTATGTATGTGTATGAGGGATACTGTTAAGGTATACACTTATAATAGAAATATTATGTAAGAAAAATACTTTGTACTATATGTACCTTATACTTTTACTATCAGAACTAAGATTAGTTTTATTAAAAAGTCCTTGGAAACTGTATTTATATTTAGAAAGGAATACCAGCTGGATATGGGTAGCAAGTGACAATAGGGAATATAATTTTCTTTCCAGTATTTTAAAGAATATACAATGTCTCATTATTAAATAAAAGAGTCAGGTCTTTTGTGATCTTGTATGTCAAACATGTACTCAGAATTTACGAAAGTTGGATGTAAATGTCTTGATTAGGCTGCACTAGAACAATGATATATAAATCTATAAACAGGCAATACCATCGTGATATAGAGAAATGTTCACATAAAAAAATTATTTATTTACACACAGTAATTTCTATAGAAAATATATGTAGGCCACATTACATTAACAAATATTAAAAAAAAGTTAAATTTTGGCCTTGGTGAGTCCAAGGCAAAAGTGTAACTCTTTTCTCTTTTATTGACATACAGATGTTACTTATATTGCTTGTATTAATTTATACAAATTAAAGAGATCACAGACTAACACTCTACTCATGTAACATTTATACAAAAGGCCAACAGCCATTATAATTATACATAAATTCTCATTTCCGTTACTCATGGCACTAAAATTTTATGTAAGTACATGCATCTTCTCTTTTAATTTTCATATAGAGAAACCCATAGCATCCCTGAGGCATGTTTGAAGAAGAATAGGAGAAAATAAAATGGAAAGAAAGAAATTGGAATTCACAGAAGAGAATATCAGTGTAGTTCTCTCTCTTTTACTTTTAGATTATTGGCTTTCGGTTATTGTTATGGAGCAATTTTAATTCACTTTGAGAAAAAGAACAAGTACCTGGAGGGGGTTTGGAGGTAATTCTAAACACTTCCTTACCTGGAGTTGTCCCAATTCATATCTGCATGGAAAATTCCTCTCTCTACTATTATTCCTGGCTGCATCGTGTTATCTAAAATGGATCGTGCACACATCATTACAGTGAAGTTGAAGTTTGATTAACTATGTTTAAATTTGAGGTATATTTTATGGGGAATGTCCATAGATAGTCAAAAGCTAATGCTTGGTTTTATGAATGCTCTTTTGTATTAAAATATTTAAATAACTTTAGGAGAAATTCCCAGAATTTATCTATGACAGTAGATACAAATTTAACTGTTTATTTTATTATATTTTTATTTATATTTCATTGAGTTCTATAATATATGTATCAAAAGAATTGAAAAAATATCACATCCTGAAGGAAAGTGATCTGTGTATGCAGATATTCTAGTTGTATATAAGGTCTCATTTTAAAAAATATAAAGTGTGTTAAAATATTAATGTTAAAATAATCTTAGAGGGGAATGTTAAATGAATTAACAATTAGTTCACCTTTTTAGGTACATCATAAAAATATTTATTTGTTCACACAGAATCTTGAGAAAAATGCCATAAACTATTGTGAGATTTGTCAGAATATTAATTGATGTATTAGTTAATATCAATATTAATTAACAGATGGATGCATGAATGCATGAATGATAGATCAATAAATAGATAAGACTTTTAAAAAAAAAAACCTAGAAGAAAACTGAGTAATTTTTATTTTAAAATAAGTTGGAGTTCCAAGTAGACTGGATTTAGCACATAATTAACCATTTTGTTTCAGAGTCATCCATATTTTTTAGAACAGAAGTTGTAAACATGTATGAAACATACAGTATTTTAATAATTTATAAATTCTTACTGTTTATATTTCTCTAAGCAAAAATAATGGTCTTATCTAATAAGCATCACACATTTATTTATAAAATAATTTTAAACACTAAAAAGAGAAATGTTATAGCACTATACCAAAAGTATAATAGTACACATTACCAACTTAAAACTAGAAATATTAAGAATATGTACTGTAAAATTCCAAAATGTTTAACAGTGTTGCTTTTTTCACATCTGAAGTATTTTCTTGTTTTCCACTTTCAATTTCAAATATATACACAGACACAGACACAGGCATTTTTTTAGGCAGATCGATTTGGTTTTTCTAGTTTTAATGAAATAAACAGATTACACACACACACACACACACACACACACACACACACACACACTATTTTTCCTGAGAAAAACAATGCTGTCAACCAATTGTTAAAGTGTTGAAAATTCAAATATGTATAAAATACACTTCCTTATTCTTTGTGATATGATTATAACGAAATATCTCAGTGTTGTACCTAGGAAAACCTATTCATTCTCGATAAATAGAGACCAAAACTGTGCTCACTTTCTTTACTTCTGAGTGATGTTATTTTTTCCTTTACTATAATCATATTCTGAACTTCGTATACTATAATCTATGAGCTACAGTGTAGGGATATCCACCAACAACATAATTTAAATATTAGTGCAACTGGAGAGAAATAAATATATACAAACATACATAATTTGTAAAGAACATAGAGAAGATGATAAGTTACTTCAATCTTGATTTCATTAGCTAGTCCCAAGGCTATTTTAGTACTAATGCTTCCTTACTCGACTATTTATTTGGTTCCTTTTGCCCTTGTGAGAACTGGAGTATCTGTAGCTCTCTCCTTCTGTTTCAGAAGGATCTGAAATCTTGGTTGACTTGCCTGGACGTGGTTTTTGTAATCTTTCTTTTAAACTGTCCAGTAAATATGGCAGTACCAGAAAGAACTCTAGGGAATTCCCTGGATTCTACACATAGCCTCCCTGACCCAGTCATTATAGCATAGAAATTCTGATTTCTCTTCACATTAAGTCTCAGTCATTATAGCCAACAAGTTATTTGTCCAGTGGAATGAGGACTTCTGTCCACATTGTTAGTGGCTGCCTTAATTTCCAATCTTATACAGTTATATTTTAAAACTAAATTCCCAGGTGTAAGCATTTTTCCCTGAGGTTCTAAGTCCTGAAAAACAGAAGGTTCCTGGGTTGAGTTGACCAAGACAAAATTTTGTGGTTGAGCCATTAAATGTTAATAGCTACAGTTGCATTCCCAACTCTTCTTTGAGTCCCTTAACAATACATTTCAGCTACAAGAACAAACAGCAGTGTATACAGGTTGGTGATTCAAAGCATAATGTGGTGTCGAGTGAGAAAGCACCGAAAACATGGAAGATTTTGTACCTCTAGGAGGCTCTTCACTGATGCCATTTAACTTAGTTCTCAAAAAGCCATTTCATAATCTATAAGTCCAGTTTTTTTCTGGACAATATGGAACATGACAAAAATCAGTAAATCTAGTATATGTTAGACTATATTGCCTCAATTTGTTTGCTGCAGAATTAGAAACAATATTGTGTGGACCACCAGAAAGGTATCAAGTAAGTCAAAGAATGATTTTGCTGACAGAACATGGCTTATTAAGAAGATAAATCTACTTCTAGAATTTATATTACTAAAGAAAAAAAAATAAACAACATAACCTCCAACCTGTGACTTGGTGGCAAATTTATACCCACTAGAGTAATATCTACCACAGATAAAAGGATAGTTCACTGCTACTACCAGTAGGGTACTCAATTTGGACCATGGCTTTGATATGAGAAATGTTTATCGTTGCAGCCACGCAGAGCTTTCATCCTTGTCTCATGGACCCTCGGTTCATCAGCCTATTGATTAAACACAATGTGCTGAAGTAAGAGGCTGACAGCAACCTACCGGGTGGGTCACAACGTTCTTCTGGTTATTGAAAACCTTTTTAGTCCATGTGCTGTAGTGATGTTCATAGGATACATACTATTGAACTCTGTGTTTAGTTTGAAAGGCCCATTTAGGTACCTTTGTTTAGCTCTCCTGTTACAATCTTCCAATCTTGCTTTTTCTGAGTCTGTGACCACCTAGTGGGTCATATATGCTGTTGAAAGTAATTACATATTTACATGGTATATTTATCAACAGTAAGTTTACTGACTTCCGACAATAATATTTTTAAACCTAAATTTCAAAACATGTTTTCCTATAATCTTTATTAATCATTTTGCTTCCATTTATGCTTGAAAATTTGAAGTCTTATTATCTACCTTATTTTACCTGTCAGGTTTATTTTCTTTTAACTTAATTTACTTATGTTTTAATATTTTACTTGATAAAATGTAGAATAAATATTCAAATTACAACAAAGATATTATATAAACCTTTCATGATTATTGATGTAGGAAATTTCATCCCATTTGAAATTATTGTATATTCTCTTTTTTCTTAGCAGGTTTTTTATGTTGTTAATTCATGTAGTACTTTCCTTACTGCTTTAGCCTGCTGCTGATCAAATATTAGTTCAGGTGTATTTACACCTCTTCTCGTTTATTTAGACAACATTTAAATTCTCTATTTCACAAGTTCAGGTCTTCAGTTACCTGAAAGGGAATGAGGGACCTTGGACCACATACCTTATTTTTTTGTACTTGCTGCATCAGTAACAGATTCTAGCTAGAGTCACAGGAAACATGCTGTCCTCTTTGGGCATTCCACTCAGGTTTCAATTTTTCCATGGTTTAAGGATCAGCAGATCACTTATAAAAATTAACTGATCATAAGTACTCCTAGTAGATTTCGAGCAGTATATTGGTTAGCACACTCATATTTTCTCCATGTGTCTTTAACTTCATTTTCTACTGTTTTTATCACTCTTGGAAAGGGCAGCTGGGAGATTACAGGTCACATTTCCTACCATCTATATTTAAATCTACACCTTGTCTCTTTCGATCGTGGAACTTTTTTTTTTTTAACCTACCATTTAGATGGGTCTGTAGAGCAATTACAAAGTCTAATGGAAAAAGCAAAGTAAAAAGATTTTGAAAAACCATTTCTTCTTCAGATTCATTACAACTATTTATACATTATAGCTGCTGTTTCCTATTTTTTCCTTGAAAATAGTCCTTATTTGTCTTAATTGGAAGACATTAGTTTTATGCTTCACTTTTTTTTTTTTTTACACTTGTCTTACTTTCCACGACAATGTATTATTCCCTTGAAAAACAGTGTTTGAAGCCAAGTGTGTGCTTTTAGTTTAATTGAAATTTATTTCTGGGAGACAAGACTCAAAGTATTTTGTGATAGAACTCTTAGAAAATTTAAATCCAAGATGCTTTTGATAGCATTTAAAAAATGAGGCGTTTGGTGGTTTTAAAATTTTATATGGAGACAATTTTGAGGAATCATCACAATTAAATATTTTAAATATTTGATACTTGTTTTGCTTCACAAATAAATTTTCAATTGTTGCATGGATGATTTCTCCTCACAAAAAAAAGACTAAATAAATTAATCAAAAAGAAATTATTTAGCAGGTAAACACAACAGCCATATTTATTAAGATTGACAAAACTTTACTTAAGAATATGTTTTAAGTATATTTACTATGATAGTAAAAATTATTTCATTCTCAAAAATAAAAATTAGGCAAGTTTATTGATTCAAACCTTCTTGATTGAGACCCCTACATTTCATCACTGTAGTATTCTATAATTTTAATCATTAAAAACCCTCTGATACAATTTAAAAATAAGTAATAGTTTCAGATTGATAATCCAAGAGTTAATAGAAAAATATTCCTAATACTCATTTTTTTTAAAAAAAAAAATAATGAACACGTACAAATGCTTTATTAGAATTAAATAGAATTTTTTATGTAAATATATTCTATATAAAAGACACTAGAGAACCTTAAAATTAAAGTCTAAAATTTACAACCACTTTAATTAAATATAAACTGGGAAAGTGGAAAATGTGCAATACTTGAAATTTATCGTTCAAATGAAATTATAATTCATTTAGGGCATTTAAATGTATTTTGAATCATTGGAATGTGCAATTTCTAACCTATTTGAAACTTCTAATATTCACTTACAGTATATTAAGTTGTCAGGAAGTTAAAGCAAGACACTATGGGTGTTATATGGGGCAGTTTATCAAATTCACTGAGCTCCTGGAGCCTGGGGAGAAGGGAAGCACCAGTACCCTCACATATACTTAGAATTTTCCTGCAGAAGCTTCTATTTCATCAGTCTGCATGTTATGCAAGAAATGTACTGGTTTGATTAAGTAAGGCCTAACAAAATGAATTTCAAACCATTTTTGGTCAGGAAATAATAATTATAATAATATAATAAAAAAATTTAAGGAAAATAATGTTACCATTTATGAGTAATAAATCAAAATTAAAACTCAATTCATAGTATTTCCAAATAATACAAATCTATTCATTTCAAAATATTTTCTTCATTATACACATATTCATAGGGTTAAGTTCAGCTTGAATTGAACTTTATCTTCTAAAAAAATTTTTTTTGTAATGACCTTCAACACATCAAACCAAGACAAGATAAATCTCAACAAACTGTTTTATGTTTAGGTAATTCCATTGGCTTTGCCATGTTTTATATTCTACTGATGATACAAAGATAAATAAGACATCATTTAGTCGAGTCACAGTAAAGTAAGTATATGTGAGGAATCACCAAATCACTTTGTGGTAGCATACAAGCCCATTCAGAGAAGTGTAAAATGCACTTGTACAGGGGGACAAAGAATTAGAAGACTAGAGCTGTTTGGAGGTAACTACTCAGGGTTTCTTGGGAAGGTAACGTGAAATAAAACTCAAGTACACCTAGGATGCTCACAGAAGAGGCATTAACACAGAGAGAATATTAAAAAGAAAGTCACAGTGACAGTTGGATGTTGAGACAAGTCAAAGTATTTGAAGGAAATGTCACATGACACTTGCCCAATAAAAGTTTGAGACTTTAATTATATGTCTCTGGAGAAGAGTTTGAGTTTATTTGTATATGCAAATAGGGAAGCCGCATAGAAACACACCTTCTGAAAGATTATATTGGCAGCTATGTTTAGGATGAATGAACATAATGGGAATTATTTTTCAGTAGTTTCCGGTGAGCTGAAGATAATTAGGACCTGAGCTGATTTGTTGGTAGTGGCTTGGAAATGAGGGAGCAGATGAGACTTAATGGAGGCAAACTATACATAATGGGCAATTAGTTGGAGAATGAAAGAAAGGAGTAAAACTGGTTCATCTCAGCACAAGTGACTGTAGGTTTTATTTTATTATCACCAAACTTAAAATAATTTTCAATCACATTTGCTCTTTGTGTATTAGAGTGTATTAGAGTTCTCTGGAAAAGAGATCAAGTAGGATATTTGTATCTTATATATAAATAGCATAATACAATTACCATAATATATAAAATAACATATCCTTGGATCACACATACACATGCGTGCATGTTTTATTATAAGGAATTGGCTCATGTGATTATGGAAGATAAGTCCCAAGATCTGTCTGTAGGCTGGAGACCCAGGAAAGCTGGCATATTTCAGAGAACCAGAGTGCCAATGTTGCAAACCCCAGTCTCTGAGGGCAGAAGTGCTCAGGCAGAGCAAATTTTCCTTCTCCACCCTTTATGTTCTCTTCAGGCCCTTAACAGATAGATGATGTCCATCCACGCTGAGGAGAGAAATCCTCTCTTTCAATGTACCACTTCAAATGCTAATCTCATCCAGAAACACGCTCACAGACACACCCAGAAATCACGATTGGCCAAATATTTAGGCACCCCACAATCCGGTCAAGTTGACACACAAAATTAAACATCATACTGTAGTTAGATGAGAAATGTATTGTTTAATTTTCAAATATTTTTAGTTATTTTTTGTAGGTTTTTTAAAATTCCACTGTGATCAGGAATCTTACCCTATATAATTTAAATTCTTAGAAATTTGTTAAAATGTTACTCTGTTGCTCAGAATGTGGTCAATTTTGGTAACTGTTTTATAAATACTTCAAAATAATATGTGTTCTCCAGTTGTTGGATGCCTAGCTCTGTATTTGTCAGTTAAGGTTATATTTGTTAATCTTGTTCAAATCTTTCAGGTCTTTAATTTTAGGTCTAATTTATCAGTTCTTCTGAAAAGTACTGAAACTATCTCATAATGATTGTGGACTTGTCTGTTCATACTTTTAGACATGGCTATTTTTATCTGATAATTTTAAAAGCATGAGATTAGCTATGTGCAAACAGATTTATTTTCCTGTGGACATACCTTTATACCATGATGAAGTATCCCCCTTTACCTTTTCTTTAAAGTCTGTTTTTACTATTACTAATATAGCTATTGCATCTTTTTTTTTTTGGTTACTGTCTGCAGAGTAAATATTTTTTTCATCTTTTTACTTTTGATATTTTGATGTATTTATATTTAAGGCATGTCCCTTATAAGCAACCTGTTTATTATTTAATTCAGCCCAACAATATTAGCCTTAAAGCTTCTTTATGAGGTCAGAGCTATCATCTGTCTTCTTCAGGACATCCTCTGTGTCTAGCAACATACCTTGCATATAAGAAATGCTAATTGTTATTGAATTAATAGCTAAATAAGTGAATCATGAACTCCCATCCTAGTTATCTTTAGCATCAATTATCACTTCCTTTATCAGTTTTTTTTTCCTTATGGTAATCAGTTCTCCCCATCTGTCTCTGTGCTACTTAAAGGCAGTTATTTTGTCAAATAATTCTCTTTTATTTTATGTAATATTGAGCACAATCTCTATCTTAACTATCTATCAGTACATACATATGTATATGTGTATATGTCCATGTATTGAAATATGTGCACATCTGAATTCCTATTTTATTTTATTTTTCCAATTCCTATTTTATATACCTATATAGTTCCAAAGTTATTACTAGATTCAGGTAGTGGAATTTAAGTACATATGTTCATAAATTCTACTTACTAATTATACTACATAATATGCCTTTATAACCTATACTATCTAGTAACATGAAATCATGTCCTCATGTATCACAATGCAGGTATTGACTGTCTCTGTTTAAATCTCCTAGCCATAGTAAAATAGAATAACGTATTCTTTTGGGTAATCTATTAATATGAAGTGAAGTTTCAAGAAACCTCACGAGAGCCTACTAGAAAAATACAAAAATAGCATGTCAAAATTTTTTCTGGAAGGGTGTCAAGTAGTTCATTATTTACGAGATAATCTACAATGGAAACATTGAGAATAATTCATATTTAAAACTAAATGAATTTAAATATGAAAATGTTTTAATTATATTTGACAAAACTGTCTTGTACAGTTGCAAGTTACTTTGATATTTAAAAAGTTAGTGATGCTGGTGTGTAACTTAGAAACATCTAGTATGGAATTTGGACGCGACATGCACATGCATCATTTATACTCTGATTATATTCTAAGTGCCTACAAGGTGTTGTGCTCATGAATAATTCAGACCATATAAAAGAATGGGCTTTTTACATTCCATTCTAGCATTTTGTTTAGCAGACAGGATGTCTTAACAATGTAAAACTTGTGTCACTGATGGAATATGATTAGAAATACTCTGTGATCTAACAGTTAAAAATATTCCCTTATGTATGATTCTTATAGACTATATAAATGATATAAAACTATGTACAGTAGTCTCAACTATAAATCACAGACACTTAAAAAGTGAGCAGTATGTGTAATTTCTTTTGTACGCAAGATAGAAGAAAATTGAAGTATAGGAGCATAGTGTTTTAATAATGAACTTGGCTTGTTGTCCCAGGGAGCTGCAGTGAGATTGCAAAAAGGGGAAGCAGACAACTTATTCAAAAATATTTTATGGTTGACCACTGATATGGGTGACTGGGGCCTGACCTTGGAACATTTGACATACATCTTAGAATTATCCCACCTGGGGACACAAAGGGAAATATTTATCTGCTGCCGCCTTTATTTTCTTAGTAGTTAACGGACCCCTACGCATTTTAAGCCTCTAATATTCAAGTCTGCATATGTGTTGGTGTTAAGTGGACTCCTACAGTCATTTCACATAGATAGATTAGAGAGGTGAGAATTTCTAGCCTGGAAGTCATAGGCAGGAAAAGACTCAAGGGGAGCCGTATTTTATCGGCAAAGTTTCTAAGAAGGCTACTTGGAAACAGCTGCCACAGCAGTGCTGAGGGCAAGAATAGTCCCATAGTGTTTACAGTGGGACCAAAAGGTGTCCAATGCAGTCAACTAAGTGTCTCACTGAGCTATTTAAAGGCCAGCGAGCCACAGAGTGTCCTCAAGGTGCTAACCCAATCTCTTAGATAATACAAGTTAATAGAAAAACAAACAAACTTTTTTTTTTTCCAGCAACAGCAGTTGTCCCTGAAGAAATGATTAATATTTGTTACCTGCTTTTCCCACCACCTACACTAGATCCCCCTCACTCCTGGCCTTTATTTTTGCTAGTCAAATTTGCTTACCACGTGGGTCGATCCTGACCTTCTTCCCCAAAAGTTATGACTCTTTATTTGCCTTACCATTGTCCTGTTATTGTTGCAATTGCCTATTTGCAGTTACCACAAAGTAGGAAAGAACTATGAGAAATCCCAGTTGATTTTCCACTTTGCAGGTGTACTTTACCTTCCCCCCACCATGTAGCTTATGGCTTCTTATGGTAATTGGCCATTATCCTCCTCAGTACAGAAATTCTTTGTTTTGACTGATGGTTGACTGGAAAGAGGAGTCCAAAGTGACAAAATAGTAGTCATAATTTCAATTTCTGTGGAACCCTTACTGGCCTTCCTGTAGGAAGCATTTCACCAATAGGAACAAGAACCTCTAATCTAGCAGAGTCTAAAGGAGTGGGGATAGAAAACAAATTTTCCAAGTTAATTTTTTAAAGTTATCACAATGCCATTTCCATTTCCATAATTTGCCAGACTCTTGTATTCTGGCTATTAGGAACACAGCACCATGAATTAGGTATTGGCAATATATTACATATCTATGAATTGATAGTCCCAAGCCAGTACCTCTGCTGACCCTTTAACAAGCTATTTAACTCTTCTATTATGCTAATAGTTCCTTTAGATAAGCGGTATCCATTTTTAAGATTAGTGGAAACCTGATCATATGCCCATAGATACATCTTCTTTGCTGTAAAATAAATTTCTTAGTCTGAGTCAATGTTATATGAGCAGTCTTGCCAATTGATCAAATATGTTTAAGTTTTTGGATGGGAGAGGCATCATGGTCAGGAAAAGCAAACTTATATTTGGAGATGACATCAGTTCTATGATATCACTGACAAATCACTGCTCCCTTGAGTATAAAAAAATATCCCTTGCAAGTAATCTGCATTTCACCAAGTGACTCGCTTAGCTCATCAAAGAATAGTGCATGCTAAGAACTTAGCATCAGCCTCAGTTTCTGGAAGTCAGTATACATTCTGCAATATCAATAACTAGAACAGTCTTAGTAAGAAGAAACCCATGCCGTTGAGCCTATGCACGGCCAACTACACCATGGCCAATCCGTTATATACTCATTACACCATCATTTGAGGTGGCTTCAAGTGTTCCTGGCTGACTTCTGTAGAATGAGTCATCCTGGCCAATTAGTTTTAGACTTCCTCTTGTAGAGGTCATTGACAAGACAAAAAAAAAAAAATGATAAACATATTATCATCACTTTCATACCACCCACATATCTCTTCCTTAGACTTCTTATTCCATTTTCTAATTTTTTGTTCATTTTTGTCACTGGCTATTGTACCAGTGACAATTGCCACTACCCAGGAGTCTATGTATATCTGAACCTCAGGCTACTTCTCTACTTCTCTCTATATATAAAGTGAACAAATAAGGGCATATGTTTCAACTACCCCTTCTGGGAGATATTCTTTCCCCACTGTCCTTTAGGGCCACTCCTGAGTGAGACTTTATTGTGGCAGCAGTACATCTGTTGCTTTTGATTTACATCACTGTCAAAGCTTGAGAAGAATAAATTCTCCAGGTCAATAGTTATATAGCAAATGTTAAAAGCTGTGTTTTTCTTCTCCAGAAAATATACTACTTCTAGCATAGCAGTGGTGATTGAGACAGCCATTTGGTAAAATTGCAATATTTCATAATCATCTGTCACAATCTAGTTGGTTTTTCTAAAGCCAAACAAACAAACAAAAAATTAAGTGGAAATATGATAGAGACATAGTTTTTTTTCATACTTTCAATATTTCATTGAGATGCTAATTTCTTCCCATCCCTTCAAGATGTAATATTACTTCACATTACCCTCTTGGCCCAAAGTGGGAGAGTATAGTAACTTCTGCCTGCCCTTTCTACTGTTGTAACTCTTAGTCCACGAGTTTGGTAACCTATGTGATGAAAGTATAAAATATGAGATGGTCACATTTATTTGACAGTAAGAATCTAAAAATAAGATATAGAAGAGACAGCATCATCTTTTTAGATGTTGGTATAACCTTAGTTCCTTTCTGGGTGAGATCAAGTGCCCAATAGGAAAGGATAACATAATTTCTGTGTTTAATTCAACTCTCAAAATTACTTGAAATGTGTCCTAAGTCAATAAAATGACTCAATGATTTAAGTATTCAGGAATATTTTATGTTAAATATGAGTATGACAAACTGGTGATATTTATTAGATACTGATTTTAGGGAAAAAACATGCATATCAGGCACAGATCTAAGTCAATTTAAAACATTATGGCAAATACTGAAAAATTAAAATTGTGTTCAGAAATTGTAATTTAAATTACACATTTACATGATACTATTGGGTTTTGATTTGAAGAAAAATAAAACAGTTGTTTTGTAGAAATATTCTAAAATATATATTTAAATACATCCTTAAAAGTGTCTTCAATCATCTGTAGATGATAATCATAGAAAAATAATTTAATAAGATGCTAGTTGAGATTCAGTTTTATAATTGAAAATGAAAATGCAATAATAAGAATATAGTTAATACATTTTTCGTTATCACCATGGAAGTCTAATTAAAATTCTCTCTTAATGATGTTTAAAAATTTTTATTCACATATAACAAAAGAAAAAAGCATTTAACATATTCGTTTTGACTAGATGTATATTGTAGACTTTCAAAAACCTCTTTAAATTGACCTAAATCCACTATATAAACAATTTTGTCATTTATTTAATATTTATCAAATTAAAAAAATAAACTGCTAACTTTAATAGTTTTACTTTAGTAATTTTACTTAAGTACAGAAAAAGACAGCAACGATATTTTAATCTAAAATAAAATATATATTTTATATGTGTTTGATGCTTTCATGCCCAGATAAACCACTTGTCATAAAGTCAGACGATACAGTATTAGGATTTTAATTTTTAAAAAAATAATTTGTAAATATAAATATGAACTACTTTATTATAATATATGCTTAGAATACATGCTAATATATGCTTAACATTTAAATGCACATCATTTATATTTATTGTTTCTATAAAATTTTTAAATAGAGCCTCAAAGCCACTGAATACAGGTTTAATTTCAAATTTCATTTATTTCTGAATTGCACCATCTTTAAGCAATGCATCATCATCACAGGTCATTGCACCGATGAAATTAATCTGATAAAACACCTGTGTGACAGAGAAAATGATATATTAGTGTGATTCATCATTAATGAACATCATCAGCCCGTGATCTATTAGTGTGTTTCTCATAGAATGGTGTCATTCAGAAGGAGTGAGTTCCTAGTGTTAAATTCTGGTAGTGGAGGCAGATTAGAGCCTGCCATACCCAGGCGACAGAAAGTAGGTGTGCCAATGCAAAATCAAATTCTCCTGGAGTTTTTTTCTTCCTTCTTTTCAGGGAGGGGGCATCAAAAATATAAGATCTGCTGCTAGTAAGATTTTCTGCCCTATCACAGAACTAACTTTGCCCTTATTATTTATCTGTTATTCATTGTTTATCCATCCTCTATAAATGATATCATTATAGGACTGACTCACACATGCTGTGTTACCAAAGAGAAATACAAACAAATTTATCTAAAAATAAAATACAGAATAATTTTGGATATCTGTGAAAAATAATAACCCTACAGTGTTATTTTTTCAAGCTCTTGTTTAGGCATGTATGTGACACAAACTATGCTTCACTTGACGAGAACATGATGTTGAGATTTGGCAGGAATGTCCTGTAATACCTTTGTTAAAGTAATCTAATGAGAGAATTTAAGATAAGTTTATTCAAGACAAAATTAAGTGTTGTCTATACAACAGAATTTCAAATGAGAGATTGATAAATAAGTAACAGATTTTAAGAACTCAGAATCTGAATAAATTTAAACTTTATGAATTTGCTCTACTAGATTAAAATAACCTTAAAACGAGACTGAAGTTTTAATAATTGTGTCATTTTGAACAGAGATTAAAAGCTGTTCTCTCAAGAATATAAGCTCAATGAGGCAAAAGATTTTGCTGCTTAATTTATTGTTTTATCTCCTAGATATAGAACAGAGACCAGCTAATGTTAAGCACTCAAGTTTTTTTAATTAATTAATTCAATTAACTTAATTTTACAAAACAGATTCAGACCCCCATAGATCATGTATGTATTTGAATAACTTTTATGTACATGTATTTTTGAACCATGTTTAAGTCATTATTTTTCAAACATTGAAAGTACGTTGTTGATGTCATATTTTCATATCTATATCAGAAGATAAATATGCTTATACACTTTCATTGTAGTTTCATAGATTAAAAAACTGCCACATAAAATTTTGTAATAGTCCAGACATAATATAACAGTAAAAGTTTTGTTAAGATGATTTATAATGTAAGCAAGAACTATTAACTAAATTCATCGTGACTTTCAGTCTAGTACCATGATTTTCAGAAATGGGAGTAGATAAGAAAAAGCCGAGAAAAGAACTAGTCAAGACAAGCAGTCCAGCCCTGATAAACTTCATAATCTCATAGAAAGCACCTGGCCAGAGAAGCCCCCACAGGGCTAATACTTTCCCTATGAGGAGACACTAGAATGAGTGAGGAAGAGGAAATGGTAGGTTCTAACTGTAATTGGCAGCCTGGCTCAGAAGGTCCCTTTGTCTCTTTAGGTCTATGGCTCTACTTCTCTAGAGCATGTGAGGGGCATCGGTAAAGGAATCTCAGCACAAGACTCTGGCTCAGGAAATTTCTCGTTTTCCTGAGCCTGGGACTCTCTTCTCCCACTGAAAAAGAAACATCTAGACATCCAGGCTGGACAAACCTTTCTGCTTCTTCAATAGATGTCCTATTGGCCTCAGATAAACCAAGCGCAGATAAACTGAGCAAAGTGACTACACAAAGACTCAAACTTAAATTGCCATTAGAACCACAACCCATAAAAGTAGGCCAGGATGTGCATGCTAAACCTATACAGAGTGGATGCCTTCTAAGATAAAAGATTTAAATATAACCTAGAGTCTTCTAACATAACATACAAATTGTATAGAATATAATTAAATCACCTATTATACCATGAACTAAGAAAATTATACTTTGAGTGAGAAAAGATAATCAGCTGACATGAACACTGTGCTAGATTAGATATTTTAAATTATCTGCCATCATAAAATACTTCAACAATCAATTATAAATCTTCATAAAACAAATTGAAAGTAAAAAATCTCAGCAAAGAAAGAGCAGTTATATATATATAAAAAAAGAGCCAATTGGAAATCATAGAGCAATCATACATTAACCAAAATTTAAAGAACATGTTGATGGGCTCAGGAGAAGAATGGAAATGACAGAATAGAATCAGTGGCCTCAAGCAATAGAATTTACCCTATCTGAACAACAGAAATAAACTTTAAAAAACAAACAAACAAACAAAAACAAAAACAAGAAAACCGCAACTCAGACTTGTGGGACAACAACAATAAAAGATCCAACATTTGTGTCACCAGTAACCAGAAGAACACTAGAAGAAGTAGTAGCTTGAAACTTCTCAAATTTAGTTTAAAAAGAATACTCAGCTACAGATTTACGAAACTGAATGGAACCAAGACAATAAACTCAAAAGAAATCTACACTAAGCACAGTCACACTTCTGAAAACTAATGACAAAGAAAAAATATAGAAAGCAGCCAGAAAGAAACAATTTAAACAGAAACGCCAATTCAAATTCACATCTGAAAACATGGAGTCCGGCAGAAATAACATAATTTATATCTTTCAAGTACTGAAATAAAACAACTGCCAACTGCAAATTTTATATATAGCATAACTAATCTTCAGGAATGAAGGGGAAATGAAGACATTCTAACATGAAGGAAAATAAAAATAATTTGTTGCTAACAGACCTGCCCTTAAGGAATGGCTAAAGGACATTCTTTGAACAGAAAGGTGGTGATAAAAGAATCTAGGAAGAAAGGAGAATGATAGAAAGAGCAGATATATGGGTGTATATAATATGCTGTCCTTTCCCTCATGTCTTTTAAATAACCTCCTCTCTATTCCCTCTCCACTATCTTCACTATAACCTAGTCTCATTGGCCTCTTTTTAATTCCCGGAATATGTCACTCTCATCATCACCTTGGGTAGAGCTTTTACACGTCCACCATGCGCTTATATTCTGGGACACCTAGATGATTTTGCTTATTCACACTTTCAATCTATATTTTACAGTCAGAAATAGGGATTGTTTTTTTTCCCCTCATTTTATTTTATTAGTTTCAAGTATACAGTATATCGATTAGACATTTGTATAGTTTATAAAACAATGCCTTTAATTTCTCTTTCTTTTCTCTGGCTCTTCACCTCGACATTACATTAATGCTTAGCACATTCCCTATGCCATGCTCCCCATCCCCATGACCATCTATTAACTACTAATTTTTACTTCTTTAACTTGTCACCCCATTCTCTCAACCCCCCAACTTCCCTCCCCCTAAGCATTTCCAGATTGTCCTCTATATTCGTTAGTCTATTTTTGATTAGTTTGTTATTTTTGTTCCTTACATTCCACATATAAGTGAAATCATATGGTAATTATCTTTCTCTGTCTGACTTATTTTACTCAGCATAATAACCTCTAGGTCTATCCATGCCATTGAAAATGGAAGGATTTCATTTTTTTAATGGCTGTATAATATTCCATTGTTAAATGAACTATAATTTCTTTATCCAGTCATCTGCTGATGGGTGTTTAGGTTGCTTCCATATCCTGGCTATTGTAAATTGTGCTGCTATGAACATAGGGTTGCATAGACCTTTATGAATTATCGTTTTGGTTTTCTTTGAATAAATACCCAGAAGTGCAATTGCTGGGTCAAAAGGTATATCCATTTTTAATTTTTTGAGAAACCTCCAGACTGATTTCCATAGTAGCTGTACCAATCTACAACCCCACCAACAGTGTATGAGAGTTCTCTTTTCTCCACATCCTCACCAACACTTGTTTTTTGATTTATTGATGATAGCCATTCTGACAGGTGTGAGGTGATATCTCATTGTGGTTTTAATTTGCAGTTCTTTTATAATTGTGGTGCTGAGCATCTTTTCATGTCTATTAGCCATCTGTATTCCCTCTTTGGAGAAATATCTGTTAAGGTCTTCTGCCCATTTTTTAGATTGTTTTGTTGTCATTGAGTTGTATGAGTTCTTTATATAGTTTTGGATATTAACCTCTTATCAGATGTATCGTAAGTGAAAATCTTCTCCTATTCAGTCGATTGTCTTTTTGTATTGTTGATAGTTTCCTTTGCTGTACAAAAACTTTTTAGTTTGATGTAGTCACATTTGTCCATTTTTTCTTTTGTTTCCCTTTTCAAAAGAGATATATCCAAAGAGAAATTACAGTTAGCAATTTCAGAGAGTTTACTGCCTATATTTTATTCTAGAAATTTTATGGTTTCAGGTTTTAAATTTAAGTCTTTAATCCATTTTGAGTCTGCTCTTATGAGCACATAGGTGTGGATTTATTTCCGGGCTCTCCATTCTGTTCCATTGATCAATATATCTGTTTTTATGCCAGTACCGTGTTGTTTTGATTACCATAGCCTTTTAGTATAGTTTGGTATCAGGTAGTGTGATACCTCCAACTTTGTTCATCTTTCTCAAGATTGCCATGGCTATTCAGGGTCTTTTATGGTCCCATGTAAATTTTAGGATTATTTGTTCTAGTTCTGTGAAAAACACCATTGGTATTTTGATAGGGATTACATTGACTCTATAGATTGCGTTGGGTAGTATGGCCATTTTAATGCTGTTGATTCTTCCTACCCATGAGCACGGTATATGCTTCCATTTCTTTGTATCTTCTTCAATTTCTTTTTTCAGCGACATAATTTTCTGAGAACAGGTCTTTTACTTCTTTGGTAAATTTGATTCCCAGATATTTTGTTTTTGATGCAACTATAAATGGGATTATTTTCTTAACTTCTCTTTCCGGAAGTTTACCATTGGTATATAAAACTGCCACTGACTTCTGAATAGTAACGGTGTATTTATCCTTCTACTTTACTGAATTCATTGATCTGTTCTAATAGTTTGGGGAGGAATCTTTAGGATTCTCTCTATATGGTATTATGTCATTGACAAATGAGAGTTTTACTTCTTCCTTTCCAATTTGGATACCTTTTATTTCTCTTTCTTGTTTTATTGCTATAGCTAAGACTTCCAATACTATGTTGAAGAGGAGTGGTGAAAGTGGGCATCCTTGTTTTGTACCTGATCTTAAGGAAAACACTTTTAACCTTTTTCTTGCTGCTTTTAAGAGTCTCTGTTTGTCTTTGACCTTTGGCATTTTAATTATGTGTCTTGGTGTGGGTCTGTTTGAATTCTTCTTGTTTGGGACTCTTTGTGCTTCTTGAATTTATATGTCTAATTCTTTTGCCAGATTAGGGAAGTTTTCTGTCATTATTTCTTCAAATAGATTCTCAGTCCCATGCTCTCTCTCTTCTCCATTGGGTACTCCTATGATCCGGATATTGTTACACTTCATGTCATCCCAGACGTCTCTTAAACTATCATAATTTTTTTCAATTTCTTTTTCTTTTTGTTGTTCTGATTGGGTGTATTCTGCTACCTTATCTCCCAGTTTGCTGATTCGATCTTCTGCTTCGTCCAGTCTGCTGTTGAATTCTTCTAGCGTAGTCTTTATTTCAGTTATTGTATTATTCATTTCTGTTTTTTTTTTATGGTTTCTGTGTCCTTTTTTTATGCTTACTATCTCTATTGAGGTTCTCACTGTGCTCATCCACTCTCCCGCTAAGTTCATTGAGCATTCTTCTTACCATTATTTTGAACTCCATCTCTGGTAGGTTGCTTGCCTCCATTTCGTTTAGCTTAAATTCTGAAATTTTCTCCTGTTGTTTCATTTGTGTCATGTTTCTTTGTTTTCTCATTTTATTAACCTCTCTGTTTGTTTCTGTGTGTCAGGAATCTTTGTTTCATCCCAGCTTTGGTCAGATGACCATCTGTGGAAGGTGTCCTATGTAGCCCAGTGGCACACTCTCCCTGATTTCTTGTGCCAGGGGCTCTGGACGTGATCTTTTTGTGGATTGTGTGTGATCTTCTGTTGTAGCTAAACCTTTCTTGGTGTTAGTAGATCAATGGACGGGATTAACACTAAGGCTGATTAATTGTGAGAATTGGCTGCTCCTACAGGGTAAGAGTTGCTGTGTGTGGGCTGACCCCACTGGGTGGGATGTACCCTAGCAGGCTTGTATACTTGTTGCAACCACACTTTATATGTACTGCCTACAGGATTAGTCAGAAATTGTTCTGTTGTGGCCTGGTCCCAGCCTCTGCGTACATTGGTTTTGATGCTCATTGGGAGGGACTCCCCAGTAAGCCAAGGTCAGCTGTTGCCTTTGATTGCTTAGAGCTACCTGGTGGGAGCTACACAGCCATCTGCAAATGATCGTTGCCTATGCTAGATCTATGGGTAAGTGGAAGAGACAGTGTTGTAGACACTGGTCTGCTTATCCCTCGTCTCTGAACTAGGACAGTTTAGCAGAGGAACCAGTGCTCCTCAAGGTCTGACACTGCTTGTCAGTTGCCTGTACATCTCTGAAACTGGAAGAGCCTCTGGGCGGTATGCATATTGGGTGGTGCAGGGCCCCTGGGAGTCCCCTGGGTCTATTGAGTAAATTTCCCCCTGCCACTGCAGTGTCAGTTTACATGCCAGAGCTGTTTCAGAGGCTCCCTATACAAGTTTCCAATTGTAGCAAAGTCAGCTGCTGCCTGCCTTGGGCCTGCAAACACCCATGCTCTGTTTAAGACTTACTAAAGATCATGAGCGTGAGTTTGCTTCTCCTAGATGAATGGGTTTTGTGTGGATTGCATGAACTGAGTGCCGTTATTTGCTGTTGAATTTGTGACCCAAGGAAAGCACAGGATTGGGACCTGGGTTGCCTGGGAGCAAGCTTGCCACAGGTAATTTGCAGGTTAGGTGGGGCATCCTCTCAGTGAGGCACGGGGCCATCAGGCTACACAGCACCAGATTTGCTGCCAGCTCTGGGACTGCAGGGCTCCAACCAAAGTCAGATATCATGTGCGACCCACTGTCATCTGTGATGGTCCCACAAAACCCCTGAAATCTCCCCAAGCGATCCCGGATCTCGTGCTGGCAGCAGTGATCTTCCTGCCACTATATTCCCTGAACTTTGCTCATTTCGCTGGCCGAAATTTGTTGACTGTGCAGAATGTGCCACCCCAGGGTAGGGGCAGCTGCCTGTCATTGAGCGGCTTTGTGTATTGGATTGGACTGGATCTCAGGGAGTCAAGGGCCTTCAGGCCAATAGCCTCAGTTTTCTTCAATTTCTGTGTCTGTACATTTCCTCAGTAGTCACAGATCACAGGGGGGACAAGTTGCTGTCTGGGGAGGCCCCCCAGACCCCTGGGATCTCCCCAAGAGATATTGCAGCTCATTCGGTCAGCAGTGCTCTGCCCACAATTGTTTTCCCGGAAATGCTCTAGCCAAGGTCTGTTGCCTGTGCAGAATGCCCATCCCCGGAGAAAAGCAGGGCAGGGGAGACTGCTCGTCAATGGGCTGCAGGCACTTTGTGGCTTCAGTGAAGCGGGATCTCAGGGAGACAAGCGCCATCAGGCCAGTACAGCCTGAGTTTTGCTGTGACTTCTCTGCCTGGGCATTCCTGCTGTAGTCACAGGTCACAGTGAGACCAGCTGCCATCTAGGGTGGTCCCACAAACCCCTACAATCCCCCCATGGAATATTGCGGCTCTTGCAGGCAGCAGAGGTCTTCCTGTGACCGATTTCCCTGCAGTGCCCACCCTATCCAAACTTTGTTGCCTGTGTGAATTGGAAGCCAGTGGGAAGGAGGGCGGGGCATGGTGATGGACTGTTAATGGACCACCTGGGACGATTTGTGGATAGGGTGGGGTGGAGTCTCAGGGAGGCAATAGTCATCACATCAATACATCTTCAGTCTTGCTGCAACTTTGGTAACCGTTTGCACATTCCCGTGAAAATCCCAGATCAGCCATCCAGCCACAGCAGCCCTGGGCAACCTGCGGGTTGGGTGTGGCGGGCTCACCCCTCAGGCCAGAGCTTCCTAATGGCCCTGTGGGAGGGGTCTGCACAGTCCAGCTGGCGAGATCTGTAGATTGCCCAGTAGGGGGTTGGCCCATCCTGCCCTTGCTCTGGCTCCAGGTAAAGGAGTCTTTCCTGATATGAATCTTGCAAGAACATCCAACCCACCACCGCTGCCTCAGGTGAGTGTCCACAGGTGAGAGAGCCTGTGTGTGGGTCCGTCAAAGGGGCTTCTAGGGTTTCAGGCTCCTTAAGTCTCACCCAGACAGCCAGAGTCCCCTGTGGTTTTACAGTCAGATTTTGGAAACATCTCTTTCCTGAGCTAGGGAGCCCTGGAATGAGGCCAGGACCCCCTCTCCTTCAGGGTACCCTCTGCAGCCTCGCTCTCCCTCCTGGTGGTCCTCCACCACTCAAGGGTGCAGGTCCAGCCCAATCCGTGATTTTGCCCCTCCTACCAGCTTCGATATGACTCCTTTATAGTATGAGACTGTGAGAGTTATGATCAGCTGGACTGAATTCAGGTGATTCTCCACGTTGATTATTTTAGGATTTGGTTGTAATTTCAATGTGGACCTGGGAGGAGGCAAACCAAACCAAGCTTTTACCTAGCCCGCCATTGTCCTCCCCTCTCAGGATTGTTCGTGAATTAAAATTTAATCCTATCAACTTTCCTGTTTCTTTTAAGCACACTGAAATCCTTTAATGGTTGATGACAACTCCTAAAATAAAGCCAAAACCATTGAAAGAAACCAGAAAGGTCCAGCGTGAAATAGAACCTTCCCTACAACTACAGGCTTATGTCGTATCTTGCCCCCCACCTTTCATAGTCTGCTCTAGCCATACGGACCTTCTTACAGTTCTGGAAAGCTCTACCTGCTCCCTCCTGCCGCAGCAACTTTGTACTTATTATTCCCTCGTGCTGCTGTCCCCTTTCCTCTTCAGTTATCTCCTGGGCAACATCCATACATAAGCTCCGGCAAAACTTACCCAAGGAAGCCTTCTCTGACCTCCTGAATCTGATGCTCCCATAGCATATACGTATATTTGCTTTATGGCACTTAGCATGGTTGCATTTTTCTATTCTCTTATTTGGCTAACGTCTCTCTCAGCAGAATGCGGTCTCTGTGAGACCTGAGATCATGCCTATTTTTCTCAAAATTTTATCACCAGTTCTTGATATTTAGTAAGCCCTTAATTTGTTAAATTATCTGTTCAATAATTTAATACAAAGTATGTTAGTATCGCGCATTTTTAGTAAATGAGAAAATAAACTAGTAAATAGGTTAACGAAAGCTAAAGCATATCCTAATATTATCAAACCAGACGTTGAAGTAGCAAATACTAATATTTTATAAGGTGACGTAACATTTTTAAATATTCTAATCAGCAAACTATACACGCTAGAAACAGATACAGTGATTTTCTGTAAGGCTAAATTTAGTATAAGGTATCATTTTATGACAAAAATCAAATATCAGCCCTCAGTCTTTCAATGTGATTGGGGTCACCTTGTTATTTTATATTTAAAAGATAGCCCTCTTCTACAGAAGAATTATGAATCTGAATTTAGAAGCAATGGGTTTTGTCATGCAATACTTATCTCTTAAGGAGAAGTTAATAATGAAGGCAAAGACTTTTAAGAAAGGTATATGACATGACTAAATTTTATTCAAATCAAAATGTCAGAAGTCTCTAAATTATTTAACACTTAGTATTTACAACTAAAACAGAACTATTAACACAGCATCATTACTATAAACTAGAAATACTCCAGCATATTCTAGGAGCTTAGTTTTCAGTTTTACTTTCCTGAACATGCTAAATTATCTAAAAGTTAAAATTTGCTCCCAAAATATGAAATGATCATTTGTCTTATTTATTTAGTTGGCTGTAACAAAATACCATGGAATGAGTGGCTTATAGACAACTGGAATTTATTTCTTACAATTCTGGAGTCTGAGAAGTCCAACATCAAGGCGCCAGCAGATTTCGTGTCTGGAGAGCCCACTTTTTAGCTCATAGATTGCTGTGTTCTCACCGAGTCCTCACATGCTGGAGAGACAAGGGAGTTCTCTGGGATCTGTTTTATAAGGACACTAATCCCATTAGTAGGGGCAGAACCCTCATGACCTAATCACCTCCCAAGAGCCCCACTTGCAAATTTTATCACATTGGGGATTAGGTTTCAACCTAAAAATTTCTGGAGGACATAAACATTCAGTCTGTAGCATCATTACATATCTTCATGCTCTCCTTGGTTGTTTTAACAGATATTAGGTATAAGCAATTAGTTATGAGAATCATAAATATAAATTCCTTTTTTGAACAGTATTTACATGAATGAATGATGTCTAATTTTTATAATTTTATTTTCAGTGAACTGTTAGACGTGTTATACTTAGTATTTTTTTTCTTAGCTCCTAATGCAAAGTTAATTTTGGAGAGATTTAGTCAAAAGTAGCTGGTTTTAGAAAAGTGACATAAGCACACAAAATAATTATATCCCAAAAGACTAAATTTAAGTTATTGCTGAAAGAGATTTAAAGGTTTCAGGAGTTTCAACTTCCAAACTATTCTTTCTATAATAATGTTAGGTTTTTGGCACTAATATTGATAGGCATTTTAGTGGCAGAAATATTTTCAATCCAAGCTCAATAAAATGGATATAAATCAATGTGTGTACTTTGCTAAATTTGGCATATTAAATCCCTTTGGATTTGGAAAGATGGAGTTAGATTTATCAATTTCCAAGAAACTTCTCATACCTTTAAATGCATGATATCATGAAAATAAAAAATAAAATATAAGTAAATAACAACAAAGCCATTTTTTTTCCTGCTCTAATAAATGACAAGGCTCTCATATTAACGGAAAATTGTGTGAATAATCTTCAGAGCTTTGACATTCAGTAGAATGATTTCACATGAGATTCCAGAGTAGCTGCCAGTTAGGAAAAGAACAGAAAGAAGAAAACTGAAGTTGTTTGCCGAATAGTACAGAAAAGGTGAAGAATGCTGACTAATGAGACAGGACTATGTCCCCGAAAGACAGTTTGAAATGGTATATGAAAAGCCTTGAAATGTATACATATCTTTTAGTCTAGTAATTTCACTTTCGAAAATGGCAATTTTTTTTTCTTAAAGTAAATAATCAGGAAAAGGGCCAAAGATTTATGCATGAACCCATTATTTGTAACAGAAAAAAAAAATTCAAATGCTCAAGAATAGGTGATTACTTAAATAAATTATGGTGTTATGTATAACAATTTAATAGCAAGAGAAATACTATGAAATGATAAGTGAAAAATTTAATTAAATAGTAGCTAAGACAACAGTTGTATATGTGTTTTTGCACGTTTGTGTTTGTATGCCTGCTATACTACCATATCTCCGTGCGATAGAATTATAGAATCATTTTTGTTTTCTAATTCATGAGAAATCATGAATTAATTCTATATAGATCTTATATTTAAACGCTATGCAAACTGATAGATATTCTCTTATTTCTAGCATTAATATAAAGCCGTATGGCCTATGAGTTAATATTTATGAAGCAGCTATTATGCACTAGGCAATGTGCAGACTATATTCTCCCCCTTTGGAAAATAATGTTAAACCAGATGAATAAAGATCTTTCCCAGGCCATATATATATATATATATATATATATATACATACACACACACATACACACACACACATATATACATGTGTGTATATATACATATATATATACATGTGTGTGTATATATATATATATAATAGAGATTAAAATAGATAAGGTAAATGACACAATGTTTTGTAACAGTGTTTGGCTACAGAGAAAATAGTATCACTACTACAAAAAGTATAATTTACCTTATCTATTTTAATCCCTAAGATAATACTAAGGAGAACTGTTATTATCCCTGTTTGACAGAATGTTTATTAAATTTTATCATGTATTATCTCTAATCTTCATAAAATAATTAAAGATAAATAAAACTATCACAATGATATGGATATGGAAACTAAAGTTCTTGGAAAGTTTTAAAAATTGCCCAGGGGCACACATCTCTAATTTTCATCAGGAATTGAGCCAGAATATCTCTAACTCAATATGACTATCAATTTTTTTTTTTTTTTTTTTTTTTTGCAGAGAGAAAATAAGGCAAGGAGTGGTAGCAAGAGACCTATAGTCACACAGTGATTCAGAAAATGTAAACCAGAGCAATCAAGCTCTATATTATCTGAAGCCAAAGTCAGTTGCAGTCTGGCCCTTTTGAATGAGAGCGAGATTTAAAGAGACCCAAAATAACTTTCTCCAGTCAAACTGAACCAATCTCTGATTCTTATTGCTTTTCCACTCAATCCCAAGTCCCTCTGGACCTAATGGGGAGGTTTGGATATTCAAACTGACTAGTCCAGTTTCATCATTACTAGTCAAGTGTTCTATCCTTTCTGAATAGCATTTTCCTCCTTTGTAAAGTGATACTTCATAGAAGTGATAGAATGTAGAAATATGCAAAAGCATGGTGCCTGGCATAGAGGAAAAAAAATGAGTAAAATTTTGTCTCTCCATTTCTGAGTCCTACATATCCTTCAGTGTGCCACCAAAATTCGTCGTCCTTCAGAAAAATTTGTTTCTATATTCTAGCAGAGATCTAATTCATTACTGAATTCAGAAAGCCATTTTCTCTACCTCCTTTATGGTAACTATAACATTTTTACTTTGTATCAGAGTCAGATTGGTACATATCTTACCCACCTACTTGGCTATATACTTCTCAAAAGGATTCGGGTTCATTCAGAATTCATGGGGCATCTCTTAAGGGTCAGGCAGGATTCATTTGTCCTCGAGATTCAGAGGGGAAAAAAAGTCAGAATCCTGCTATTAAACAGCTCACAGTCTGTTAAGAAAGAGGCGACCTTATAGTCTTCATAATCCCAGCACGGTGTTAATTATAAGAAATCATTGCAGCACTACTCTGAAGATGAACAAAGAAATTAATTAATTGGTATCTAGTTTACTTATCATAAACTATACATCTTATCAACTGACTGTTGATATCAAGCTTTTAAAGAGTATCTTTTGAAATATAAATATATACTTTTTAAGTAATAAGTATACATATGTATGTATGTATAAGGAATAGAGCAAATTTCTCAGCAGGAATTTTATCCAATACCTGATTTATTTCTCAGCTCTTTTGGAGGAAGGCAAAAAGAAACAGAAATTACCTGTTATTTCTAACAAGATTTTCATTCTTTATACCTTAAAACCCAACTAATGACTTATTGAATTGTGACTGGTTTGGAGCTTTGTACAAACTTGCCTCAAAATTATGGCTCTACCTTTAAGATGTGTTCCCTGGGATAATGAATCGGTAACATTAACCACAACCCCAATCACAATCAAAACCCGAAAGCTACCAACTACCAAGTATTTAACATACCAGGCATTATGTTAAGCACTTAACAACGTATTATCTTGTTTAGTCCTCATTAAACCTTTGAAATAAGTGTTATTAGACCACAAAGATGAAAGGAAGCCTAGGGAACTGAATTAATTAGATTCAATGCCAAGTCTGTCTGACTTTAATGGCCAGACATTTAACTATAAACAACATGGTGCTTCCTGCTTAAATTTAGTTCCCTTATCGATAAAAAAAGCAATTATATTTAACAGGGTTTTTGAAATGATTAAGTCAAATCATATGAAAGGCCTGGAATACCTGATTGATATTCAATAAACTTCTGAGAAAATAACCCAAACTATATAGCAGCATAGGATGTAAGTGATGAAATCAACCCTTGTGGTTTAGTCCTACCTTTTCAGGTTGTTAATAAGTAAACCAACCAAGATTCAGTATCTTACAAAGAGCTTAAACAACTAGCTGAACTAGGAAAAGCTATATTTCTTCAGAGACTGGACTTTGCAGTAGTAAAGTACTGTGAAAAACTGAAGGAGAATCAGAGTTGAAAGAGATAGCAGTATTGCAAAAAAATGGCCCTCTGAAGAATGATGGAAAATTACAGTGATTTAGCATTGAGACAAAAATATAACTTAATAACTCTCCTTAAGCATATAAAAGTTTAATGTGATATGTAAAATGACTATTCTCTTTTTCCATTGAGAATAAAAAAATTACAGTTAAATTGAGCAAAAAGCTCTTTAGTTAAATGTGAAAGCCTGTTTTGCTAAAAACTAGAACAGGTTAGTAGAGGAGGTCTTAGGAACATTCTCTTTTAAGGCTCTAAAGATCAAATAGATAAGTCTCTCTGAGATAAATTAGGTTTCAGTACTGGCTACCCAGTGGAATAAATATGAGGCCATCCGAAGTTCAATATTTAGTGATTTGTATTCTATCCATGCACAGAATTGTTTTAATTCTTAGATCTATTAGTTGAAATTTTGATATTTTGTATAATTAAGAGAAATTTTTCAAAAACGTAAGCATTTTAAATAAGCCTTTAAGATTCTCTAATACTGTTTCAGTTGAAATAACTCCTACAGGTGAAGATAAAAGTAATGGTTCCATTTGCTGTCTTTTAAATTCAGTAATAATGGCTTGTAATTATGGAGCACCTCTCTTCCGTGGAGCTTAATGTGTTTTGCGGACATTGCCTCATTAATCCTTCCATGTTCCTTTTAAGGCAGGTATCATGGTCCTCATTATACAGATGGAGAACCTGAGGCACAGAGAAGCTAATTGATTTGCCCAAGGTCACACAGCAAGTCAGTGACGAGGCTGTGACTTCTGACTCACTATCAAATGTCTTGCACGCCAGGCCATTCAGCATTTCCCATTAGGGAGAAATAATCCACTCATTTTTATCAAAGTTCAACTCCAGGCTGCTAAATTCCTTGGGGCAAAGTTGCATACTACAGTTTCACACCACAGCATTGGCACACTGTCAATTTACACAGAGATGTCATACTGGGCTGCAAGGTTACTAATAAAAATAGAGAAGAAAATAGATCTAAAAATGGCTCTCTGAAACGTCTGAGTTTGTGCTGCTAAGAGCTCACACTATCCTTCTCAACTAAGCAGCAGAATAAAAACCTGTAAATTTCGATATCAAATTCTAATGATCATAAATGTTTTGAAACATTTTAAAGATGATAAAACAAAAGCCTTAGCTAGATCATAGTAAAAGTGTTTTACAGATGTGCTTCATTTATTTATGGGTGTGTATTTTTATTGATTTGTCTAAAACACACAGCCTCCTCTATCTAGTCTTTGGAAAGCATTCATAAATAAGCATCCTCATCCAAAGACAAATAACCAGCACATTAAAAAGTTATCACTTCAAAACAACAGCTAAACATTCTGTGAACCCACTATCTAATCTGCACAATAAATCACTCATTGTGTAAAACCTGAAGGAAGGCATTCCAGACAGAAAGGTTCTCTGATTATTTGATATCCCAGCATCCTAAGTGAGTGGCACTGAATACCATTTTCTCAGGGACTGAAGATGGAATAATACCGTAAAGCAGACTATTTGTACTGCTTAGCCCAAAACGGGTGGAATTCAGAGAAGTACTGAATTTAGAGAAGCACGTAGCTTTTTTCATTTCAAATAAGTCTCAGATTATCATCAATATTTTTTTTTCCTCTGAAGTGTAACCAGGTACAAGCTCTAGAAATTCTTAGCCAATTGAATGTCCTGTAGACACTGAAAAGTGTTAGTGAAAATGAAACAATAACAAAGATCCTTTCCTATAAAACCTATCAATGTTTTTTTTAGAGAATGGCTTCCTCCACGCAGTTCTCTCAGATTTCCAGTGGTTAAAACTTTAGTTCACTCCTGCAGGCACTAAAGAACAATCATTGCCTATTTGTATAGCAGTGGAATGTCGGAACCCATAAAATGCTTACTCCTTAGTATTCTGGAACATATTTGGTCAAATCTTTCCTTCACAGTCCTGGACCCATCTGGCGCTCACTGTAAGGTCCATGCTGTTTATTACCTATCTCTTCAGAAAAAGACGGAAATAAGCAAATCTTTCCTCTCACCAGTCCCCTCTCTTAGGAAGTAAACTCAGTGAGGGTGAGAATCGTTTTGTTCACTGATGAATCCCAAAAGCCTACAACAAAGATTTCAATAGACATTTGTTAAGTGAATAAATAAAAGGAAAAGAATCAGTTGTTGATAACAGTCATGCTAGTCTATGTGTACATATCTTAGAAAGGTATTTTACATTCCCACTGTAAATGGAACATGTCCTGCTTATAAGGTTTCTGGAAGAAAGTTGTCTTTGTACTTGTACCAGCTCGTTATTTAATGTTTCTGAATCTCCTAGTGGTTCAGATAAGACAGGCTGTGTTTTAATCACAATTCTAACACCTAACATATTGGTCATGTAACTACACAGGTTGTTTAACCTTTCTGGCCTCAGTTTCTTCTCAAAAATTAGAATAATTATAACGCCTACTTCATATGGTCATTGTGAAGATCAAATGAGTTATTATATGCATAATTCATTAAAATCCTTGACAAATATTAAATGCTACTTAAGTGTAAACTCTTATTAGTAATAGAAGCCAGCTTGTTTCTACTTTGCATGATGTTATCGAGTCATAACTAGATCTTATCATTGCTAACCATTTTTGTCTCCTAGAGGGTATAAAATAGAACATGAGCCTCTCCTTCTTTTAAAGCAGGTGTTTCTAGCCTCCCCTGTACCCCTGAAATAACAAACGATAATTATCACATGCATAGGAATTAAACTAATGTCAATTCTGAATGATGTCTATAATCTGAATCATATGCAAAATATATCTGCCCAGTCACTGGGTTTCCTGATTTTTCTAAAAATTCAGATTCATTGCTTGTTTGAAAAAGAAAAATTAGGGCAAAGCTCGAGAATATGTCAGCTGTGATTCTTGGCAAGTTCATCTGTCAAAGTAACCTTGAGAGTGAGTGTGCATCTGTACGAGGAGAAACTTGTTGCTTTTGGCTGCTGCTGCTGGGTCACAGAGAGGATTTTGGTCTACAATCTATATGCTTAGTATAGTGTGTCCCAGAGGGAGCCATTTACCTTCAAATTGTTTTGTTTTGTTTTCAAATCTTACGACATCAGACTAAATTAGTTTCCCAGAGAAGACTCTGGCTTTGGACCTCCTAGTCAGCCCACAATTTAGAGGTATGTATCAGAAGAACTGTCAAGGCAGGAACAATATTTCAGACTTTTTTTTTTTTTTTTTAAAGGAAGGGGGTAGAGAGGAGGGAAGGAAATAAAAGCAAACAAAAGGCCAAATAACTAAAGTGACTGTGGTAAGAAATGTTGTATTTAACTATCCCATAATGATGAAAGTGTGAGAATTGTCATTCAGATTTATTCTCATACCTCACTTATACTTTGATGGCAATAAAACACCTTCTTATGATACAATGATGTCAGGGACTGCTGAATGCCCTCACAGCCTCCCTACCCAGCTTGCTTCTTTCCTCATCTCAGAGCTAAAACCACTGTTCAGAAAGCCACACTCCTATTATTCCAGAATCCTCTCTTTCTATTATACTTCACATGTAATACAATAGATAATTCCATAGACTCTAGCTATACAAGATACTCTAAACAGATCACTTCTCGCCTCTTCACTATACCTCCTTAGTTGAAACTATTGCAAAAAATCTTACTAAGCTCTCAGCTCCTACTTTTGCCTCATTTGCAGTCCATTCTCCCCAGATTTCAGAAGCGATTCTTCATCTATTATAACATGTCCAATAACCTCCCTTTACATTTAAAATAAATCTCTAGCTTTTTATTCTAGGGTACAAAGCCCAACGTGGCCTAGCCCTATCTACTTTTCATATATCTTCTGGTGTTATCTACATTAATCTCCACACACCCTATCTCCCTATTGTTTTATTTTCTTTATCTTACATATTTATTACCATTTTAAATTACTCTTCTACTTGAATATCGATCAAGACAGAATTTTATCTGTCTTATTCACTACTATATTCTTAGGTCCTTGACAAATAACATACTCTTAATAAGTATTTGTTGGAGGAAAAAATAGATGAGCAAGTGAATAGAAGAAATCAAGAATCAAGGAGAGCAAAAGATTATCAGAGATCACTGAGTCCACATCCTTTACTCAAGAGATGGGGAAGTAAAATAACTTATTCAAAATAACAAAAGTAATTAATATTCTACATATGTCTACAATCCTGGTTTCTAGGCCATTGCCATTTTCATAAACCATGCTGTCTCCCAAACCCCAAATGTGATGGGTCAACAAGTCTGCCAAGTAAATCATACAATTGCCATAAAAGGAGAGATCGGAAACTCACTGTAAATTAATTCCTTTCAAAACTTACCCTGCCTCGGAAGCCCCGTTTAAGTCCCAATACATCTATCTATCCTCCGTATGATACCAACTCTTAGTCATCTTTCTCTGAATTCAGAACCTTCAGAGTGTCGGAAGATACAGATAATAAACAATAGAAAATATGTAAGTAAAATATATATTTTTTCATGTTAGGATAATTGTGATAAAAGATAAATCAGGGAAGATGAATAGAAAGGGCCTGAGTGTGTATATGGCCAATTTTAAATAACATAAACAAAAACCTGAAAGAATTGTTTGTGAAAGAATTCTCTGACATTTTCAATACTATTTTTAATAAATAAATAAATGTAAATATTAGTCTTGACCACTACTGCAGAGTGAAACTTTTACTTATTTTCAAACGTGTTAGAGAAATTATTTTCTCATATTTTACTGTAAAAAGCACACTGTTAAATTCAGCAAAATCTATGTTGAGTATTAGATCTGCCTTGTTTTATTCTAATTCACAGGAGATTTGGATTACTAACAATCAGTTTTTTTAATGTAGCATATTTTAGATTTGATTTGACGACATTCTTTTCCTTCCTCTAAAAACAGTCCCAGTCACTCCCTGTCCAGTCAATTTCGAGTACTTTTTATATACTTTATGAAACCTCATAAAACATTTTAATGGCCTAGAAAGGGTGGTGAAAATATAAGGATGAAATGTGGTACAGGTTATGATGTTTATAAAATCTAGAAAAGATTAATCTAGCAGCCTCAACTGTCTTTAAAAAAATGGCAATCTAATGGTGAAATAAACACACTTAATCTGAAGTAAAACTTTAAAAAATTTTTTATCTTTTTGTTAACTACACAAGCTATTTACCAAAAAAAGTATATATATGTGTGTGTGCATTTGTGCGTGTGTGCATGTGTGCGTGTGCGTGCGTGCGTGTGTGTGTGTGTGTGTGTGTGTGTGATTCTGTATTCTTGTATGCTGCCTTACATTTTATTCAGTATGCATCAGGATGATACTCCCAGGAGAATTTTTAGGGTTATTCATTCTTTGAATAAAGGCTTGTATGTGGGCTTCAAAGAAATGCAGTAGGAGTGGGAAGAAAAACATTTTTTATTTCCAAAAGAATGTTCTGAACTTCCCAGGAGACACTGAGAAAAGATTTTGTTGAACTGAGGGACACCTGACAGCCACTTAAGCGGCTCAGTGCATTCACAGTACAAACTATTTTCCCTCCTCTCCATATCCCAGTTCTATGCATGAGAGCAACTTGGTATTCAAATAATGTATAATCTCACTTATAGTACAGGGAATTCATTAATGGGTCATGCAGAGAATAAGTGATACAATGTCATCCACAAAAAAGTGAAGTCCTCCCTTGTGGCAGGATGAGATTTCATTTGGTCTTAGCTGCATTGAAAGTATTTTGTGCCCTTTCTCTGCTTAGAGACAGTGGGGCTTTTCAACAGGACCTGCTGCAGAAATGTACAGTTCTGAAAATGACAAATAGTTTTTGATCACCATTAAATTCAGGGCACTACTCTTCTACTACTCACTTATCATGAGTCTAGCAATACCTTTCTTAGCTAAAGAAAAGTGGGTTCAATTCAGTGAGAAATGGTTGGCTTCAGCATGTAACTACATTGCCTTTAAGTCAGCTTTAAATGCAAATGCTCTTCCTTTGTTTTCACTCCATAGTTTTCAAAAATTTACAATATGAATGTAATGTACTATCATTCTATACATAAATCTTGAAAATAGATGGAGTAAAGATGGTATAACCATCCGGACTTTTTCCCATATAAATAATATTAAATGGAAGCATATGAGAATTCATCTTGTATGTTTTATTTCTAGTTAAGTAAAAACAATTTTTTTTTGATGTAATCTAAAGTACATAAGTTTCATAATAATTCTCGGTGTTTTTTTCTTTTTTTTAAATACTGTGTCCGTTTATAACAAAAGCTATTTTTTTTTTCTTGTGATAGATACAGTTTTCTACTCTCAGAGATTTTTTTTTCCTAAATGGACACGGGCGTATTCCTTTTGTAAAGAGTGCAGATTCTGGTCACTAGAAACTGTACCCAGAGGTTCCATGATTGCATCTCCTTCATTAGCATCCATACATTAAAATTCTCTCTGCACTCTGCAGAACTTGGACATATATAAGAATTCAGTCATGTATTCACTGAGTTTAACAATGATTTTAATGATTCACTGAGTGTCTACTATGTACCAAGTTCAATGAGGGGAATTCAGCATAAATAAAGCAGACAAGGACATTTTAAGTGAGGGAAATATACGGGAATTGGTGTGAGAAGAATCAGAGAGTCTACAAGGAGACTAGGAAAAAGCATTTAATTCTGTACTTGGGTAAACACGATGATGACTAGGTCGAGAGTAGTGGTGGTCAAGATAAAGGACAGCGAATGGACAGAAGTGAAATTGACAGGCTGGGCAGAGACAGAGGGACATGTTATACTTGTTGCTAACAGAATCTGGGGGTGAGGGAGCAGTTTATTAAGATAGGTTAACTGAAGGGAAGGCTTTTTGTATGGGAATATGTGTATAATGTTGGACATTGATTTTCTGTGACTTGTTTGGCAAATAGAAAGGATTGTTGAAGAAAATAGCTGTATGATTTTGATGCTCAATGTCAATCACTATGCTTAGGATATTCACTTTTTTAATTCACTGAGCTATATCTTGTACCCGAAGTTATGAAAATGGATAGAGTATACTAGGGCAATATAGAAATTTTAAAGCCAAATCCAGAGGAACTCAAAATATAAGAATCAGATTAAAGAGATAAAACCAGAAATAGAGACCAAAATAGTAGCCAAAGAAGCAGGATGGAAACCAGAGAAATATATTGTTTCTTCCATGACCAAATGCTTCATGAAAGAAATACATAATAGAATGCAATGTGGTGAAGATACTAAACACGTAAAATAGAATAAATAAATCATACGCTTGTATTTAGATATACAAGAAGATCTGAAATAAATAAGTTTTCTCTTTTTAGCCTGATGCACAGGAAGGACAACAGCCTCCTAAGAAACTGCTTCAAAGAGATTAAACAGGCAAGGGGATTTATAGGGTTTTGGAGCATGGAGCCATGCTAAGGACAAGGAAGAACGATTCTGGGAAAATAAACGGCAAGGCTTTAAGCATTCTGACATGCAGGCTTTCAGCAAAATAGGACACCAGTTGGTGTGAGCAAGGACAAAAGGACCCTGCAGGTTCTTGAGAAAGGTACATGTTGTTATTTCTAGTAACTTTGTTTTAATTCAGGGTGGAATGTAATTTTCTATTTGATGTAAATGGGGCCTGGTAGTGAGAACAGATTATTCTAATAGAATATTTTAAGAATAGGAAGATTCAAGTGGTTGTAGGAAAATACTGTCTTTGAACTAAAATATGTTAATTGAATATACCAGCGTGGATGCCATTGGTGACTTTAACAGAGAAATCCAGATTGGAAGAGAAAATTTTATTAGTTTGAGAAAGTTAACTGTAAAAAAAAGGTGAGAGAAAGGAATAGTTAGAGCTATATAAATGGTAGAATGTGTAAGAATGAATGATTTGTTTTATTATTTATCTAAAATTTAATTAATTAATTTATTATTTATTATTTAATTTTGTATTTATGTATTGATGTGAAAACTAGAACATGTGAAAATGAAAAGACCCAGTAGAGAGGAAAATGTGGAAGACAGAAGAGAGTTAGAGGATATTCAACAGTACAAGGTTTAGTAGATGGGAAGGAAGAAGATCAAAACAACAAATAAAGCATCTAGACCTTGAGGGAATACTTTTCTAATTGTATCAGCATAGAAGGATGATCACAAATGGAAAGTGACTTTAAGTTTGGTGTCTAGAAGGCTAGGAAACCCCCTTTGATAACTTCTTTTTTGGCTTTCATGGAAACAAAAATCATCTGACAAGAGTGAGTGAGAAATAAAGGAGATGAAATATATGAGAAGGTTGAAAAAGTGTGGGTATTGTTATTCATTTGAGTAGAGGAAATAATTGTCAAAAGAAAAAAGTAAAATTGATTGGAAATAAGGCAAGTCCAATAAATATTAATCACCATTCATAATTATGGACTCAATTGTCTAAGGAAGAGAGTGTTATTTTTTCCAACTTTATTCAGCTGCCTCATTCAGCTATTGAAAAGTGGATGGCGACATTCATTCATGATTAGAACTTTGCCAAAAAAAAAATATTGCTGTTTTTTTCACAAAAGAAGGGAGGTATCTTTCCAAAAAAATTAAGAAATCTTATTTCAAAAAAAAAAGCAGGTACCTTGGGGTGGGTGAGAATTATAAACAAGAATGTGAGAATAGATAAAAGTGAAAATAGGAAAATAAAAAAAATAATGATATAAAAACTGGAGTAGTAACTGTAAAAGATAAATGGAAAGAATGAAAAGATATATTTTTGAAAAATATAAAGGGCAATTTTGCAAGCTCTTCTCTTAGTCCATCTGACATAATTTTGCATATTATTTAATCACAAGTCTTAAATCTCAACCAGGTATTAACAGATTACAGCTCATGTGCCAATTCCTGCCGATTGGCTATATTTGTAAACATTTATTGGAACATATTTATGCCCATTTGTTTGCATATTGTCTAGGGCTGTTTTTGTGCTATCATGCTAGAATTAAATTGCAACAAAAATCATATGTCCCTCAAAGCCTAAAATATTTGCTATCTAGAAATATACACAAAGGTTTGTTGATATTTAATCTAAATTAAAACAGTGAGGATAACATGTTTATAGAGTAACAAATTCAGAATAACTATTTTTAGGTGTATAATTAATTCTTATAACTCATTCCTTCAACAAATGTTTTTGATTTCAATCAAAGTACCAGGGTTTTTTCTAGATAGTGAATATTTATCTGTCAACAAGATGGGTAAGGTCTTTGTACTTATTTACCAAACTTACATTTTAATAGAAAGGAAAATTCAATAAATCAATAGATAATCAGTATTAAATACTAAACAGAAAATTTAAAAAAATGGTAGAAGTTAGTTACTCTAGATTGGGTTTCAAGAAGCCTTCCCAGCACTGAAAAAAAAAAAAAAAAAATCTCAGTATGCCAGAGTACATTCCAGGCAGACTGACTAAGAAAAGGACCTAAAGCTAAAACAAGCTTAACTCTTTCAAGAAACAGGAAGCAGGGCTGTTCTCTGAAATTATCAGTGAGAGAGTAGCCTTAGAACAAGTTAGTAAGATGGGTAAAAGTCAGTTCATGTAACACTTGTAAAATTAGGATAGCAGACTGAGTTTTATTTCAATGAAAATGAAAGGCCCTGAATTTCTAAAGTGAAGTGGTCGGATTTAGTTTGAAGTAAATCACTCTGGCTGCTAAGTAGAGTTGTAGGGGGCTAGGTGTAGAATAGATTGTAGGCACTAAGAGTAGAAGCAGGGAGACAAATTAGAAAGCTATCACAATTTTCAAGGCCAGTGTTGAAGGTGTGGATTTAGGTGGGTGGTAGTGGAGATGGAGAAGATTGAACTGATTCCAGATTTTTTTTTTGAAAGAAACAGAGGTAACAGGATTTGCTAACGGGATGAAGTAGGCATGAGAAATACAGGTGAACAAACAATAACTTCTGTGGTTTTGACATGAGCAATTTAGTAGATGTGGCAATAGAACTCCTTTTAGCACATTTGTAAAAACTAGGAAAGGCAAAGGTGTGGGGAGAAGTCAAGGATTCTCTTTTGACAATGTCAATCACAAAAGGCTATTTCATGCCCCAGTGGAGAAGTTACATAAATAATTTGATATTTATCTGCGGTTCTAAAGAGATCACTATTGGATATAGAAATTATACTAGTCGTATTGGAACATGTGAGACTAGATGAGCTCATTTCAAAATCAAACAAAGGCAGAAAATAGTGGGAGTTCCAGAACGGAAAATATAACATGTTAGAGTCGAGAGGGAGGATCGATTCACACAAAAGGCGGCAGTGCGGAGGGGATGGCACGCAAAGTGGTGAATTTGGTGTGAAGGAAACCAAGAGAAGAAAGATATAACAAGAAAACAGGCGCTCTTTCTGATGCTTATGGTAGATAAAGAATAAAAACAGAATTAAGTTTGGAACTTGGAAGCAGAGTTCTTTGATTTTGATGGATTTGAAGGAACAGATTGATTAGAGTAGATTGAGAAGAGGATCTGAAATAATGACATGGATATAGTTTCTGTGGATAGGAAATTATAAAGTGTCATGAATAATCCAGTAAAGAGGTATTGAAACATTGATAATGGGGATAGTTGGGAGAGAGACATTCTCCAAAGGAAGAGGGAGGCTGGTCGCTATAGCAGCCAAAGAGGGATTGGCCTAAAATGATAGCTAGTGTGATTGTTCCATTGCAGAAAGAACATGAAGATGTGAATAAGCTGAGATTTTTTTAAAATTATTTTTTGGTGTTTCCACACACTTCCCTTTCTCTGGAATGATCCCTCCTGTATAACAGATGTCATAACTCCAGAAGTTACATTTGCCAGGCTTCCTCGCCATCAGTTTTGGGATGCATCGTCAAGGGGAAGCCCCCGGTGCTGGTGGGAAGAGCAGGAGGCAGCATGGCTTTGGAAGGGACGAAACATAAATGGGGTTCCCTGTGACAACTGCATCCGACGAGTGCTCACTTCTTCAGGGGTGCTGGAAGTTTCCTAACATTATTGACTTTTGGATACTGCCCTCCCTTTTTAAATATTTCAGTCCTTCCAACAAGTTTGCAGCCTGAGTGTCTGAACAGCGCCCCTTTACTGAATGAAATGTCTAGAGTGTAGCTTCTGTTGTATGAGCTGAAAACTGACAGGTACAGTAGTGAATGAGGTCTGAGTAACTAAAGATGTGAAACAGTAATGTTGAGGAGGCTGGTATGCAATCGTGTGGATGCAAGCCTTTTATGTTTGAAATAAGACAAAGTTGCAGAACTTCAACTCCTTAGCTCCTTTTATCTCACCCCTACTATGGTAAGTGGCAAATAAGCAACTCCAGAAAATCACCCAGGTGTCAAGGAGCCTACTTTTCGAATCTCCAGTAAATGCTTTACTATCCTTTGTGACCTTAGCAACAATATTTGCTTGGCCAAAAATGTGAGTCCTCTCAATGACAGAACTTCTTAAATTATTAAGCTAACTTATTCCTTAAACAAATTTATTTTTTAGATAAATTCTGAAATATGCCATTCTCTGACAATAAATTTTCCCCATTGGTCCAAGTGTGTGTTTTGTTAACACTCTGAAAAAAAAATTAACGTGACAGTCCTTAAATATTAATATTTTAAGATATATATTATGAGAACTCTTCATTTTTTTTTTTTTTTTTTTTTTTTTTTATCTCCAGTGTAAAGTCTTCTCAGGTCTCTTCTGGTAGACAATGGTACTGGATCTTCCGAACATCATAGCACATTCCTGTCTTCTATCCTTCTAAATTCTCCAGCTAGAATTACAAAAGTACAGTACGAGCAGCCTAGAAAAAAGTGCGACACTTGATTTGCTGCATCTAAATTTATATCAGCTTTTATTACAAACTTAACGGGACTGATAACTATTTCAGTAACAGTCAATTAAAATAGCTAAGATTTTTTTTTTTTTTTTTTTGCTGGTTGGGAGGCAGCATTTTGTGTGGTGTTTTTGGCCCTGTTATTTCTATATTTCTAAATTTAGTTTTTAGATTTGATTCATAGTTTTATATTCACTTGTGTTTAGTTTTGCTTCACCAGTTTGGCTTCTTTCCAGACCTTTCCGAGATGCTCCTTCAGTGATGCACCATAATCACTATGCCACTATATCTCAATACACTGGAAATTACCATCAGAGCATCATTACTTTCACCTTACATTACAAGTCAACGTCTAAAGTGTTTATGGATGGTTACTATAGGATGACATCGGATACTTAGAAGCTACATCGTTGGAAACATCAATGCATTCTTTAGGACTATCAGGATTAAAAGAACATGTAGAATCGAAAATCTGGAAGAGGGAGGCAAGTGGGAAAAAATATGGGCTGAGATCAAAGAGGATAGTCTATAAAAGTCACACAAGTAAGGCATGGCGCTGTGTTATTTGCTGGGGCTGCCATAACAGAAGACCACGGACTGGGTGACTTAAACAGTCTGGAGGCTAGAAGTCCAAGGTCAAGGTGACGTGCTAATAGTTAATTTCCTCTGAGGCCTGTCTCCTTGGCTTACAAATGAATGCACTCTTGCTGCCTCTTCACACAGTCTTCCCTTCATCCTTATATATCCCTGGGGTCTCTCTGTGTGTCCAACTTCCCTCTTCTTGAAAGGGCAGCAGTCAGATTGGAGGAGGGCCCACCCTCATGGCCTCTAAATTATTTTAACTTACCTCTTTAAAGGTTGTCTTTCCAAACACAGTCATATTCAGAGGGACTTCAGCATACTAAACTTTGAGGGGATGCAATTGAGGCCATAATAAGATTTATATTCACAACAACATTCGAATCTAGAGAATTAAGTATACTTAAAACATAAACTGACATCCTTTCAGTTTTCATAATCTCCGTGACGTAGTGCTGAGTTAGCTCACATTTCCAGGCCAGAGAACAGCTCTCACCATTCCCATTGCATTCTCTCTGCTCTAGGTCAGACAAGGTCAGAAATTCTCTGGATTCTCCTATAAGCTTTGAAATGCTCTGGAAGTTTTCTAATTAGATGGTTTTTTATGAACATTATTAATGCCTGGTACCATCATAAGATACCAAAGCTCACCCTGCTTCTAATTCTCTGTTGCTAAAAATGACAAAGAATTTTTAGATCTTATCTGATTTAAAATGTCTTCAGTTTCATTGCTTCTTATGTTATCTTCTTAAAATTTACTTTTCTGTATTCCTCTGCCCTAAACGCTCCAGTTTCCCTTCCCAGCTCTTTGGCTACCAACTCTCCATTTCTCTTGGTGTCCTTTAAAGTTGAATTCCTGATTATTTCACCTTTAGGCTCATTCCCTTGATGTTTATTTTTTCACTGGTTTAAGCTCATCTACCTCCAAGATTCCATCCTTCTTTGTGTTACAGACCCACAGAGGAAGGGATTTTTCCTTAGATCTCCAGTTAAATGCTTCAATGACAGACACTTAAAACTCAGTGTATTCAAAGTTGAACTCTTTCTCTGTTCACGTCTGTATCCTTCCTATGTTACTTTGGAAAACACCATCCCAATGGTTTCCTACTCTCATTGCTATTAGCATATAATTCAAAGTGCTCACTCTGATGTCCACCAGGACATATACATGACTTGGCCCTTCATCTTAGACATCTTCTCTCATGTACCCTCCTTCCCACTGTGTTTCATGTACACTGGGCAACTGCTTGTTCTTAAAAAGTACACCAAACTATTCCCAGTCTCGAGATACTTGGCTTTCCCCTGATATCTACTTAGACCATTACTCCACAAGATTTTCAGGGATGTATTCATTCTCAACATTCTGGTCTCATCTCTAATGCCTCTCATTACTAAGATTACAGCTCAGATGTCACTAGCATAAAGGATTTTCTCTTTACTACAATATCCAAATTAAGTCCCCTAATGTCATCACAATTTGTCACTCTCTGTCCTATTACCTGCTTTATTTTCTTCATAGCACTTATAACATTGTAATATTACAAGACTTGGTCTGTCTTGCTCATTAAAATCTAATCCTGCAACTCCATTTTTCAGGACTAAAATAGTTCTTGATTATCTACAAAATGACATCAGACATGTCTACCATTGTATATAGGCCCCTCATTATCTGACCTTCCTCTCCTCATCTTGCTCGTTTTGTGTTAACTGCCATTCTTCCATATATAAACCCCTTTCATTTTATGCTGGAATCATTCATGATCAAGGTTACTGCCTAATAGCAAGATAATTCTTGATTTAACCTTGATATTCTTATCCATAAAGCAGAAACAGGAGGAGAGGTGTACAGGACGAAGGAAATAATTTATTTCTAAATTTGCTCCTAGAATATGGCAATATATGTAAATTGTTTATATAGGAACTGCCACATAATAACTACTTAAAAAAGCTAGCTATAATAATAGTGACTACTCCATTTCTATATAATGCTGTTAAAGTTAGAATTCAAACAGTTAGGATAGTGACTGTAACTTTAAAACAGTCTCAAAAAGAGCAATTTTGTCACTGTTAGCACCCTACATTAAATTTTTCTCGTTTTATATATATGTATTTGCATATCTGCTCTATGGTGACGAAGATGTGGCAAATATATTTTCATTAACATATAGCATCTCAAGCCAAAGTGCCTTCACACTCAAAATACATTTATTTAAATTTTTTTCTGTCATCATAAAAGGACATATGACTGTGTAACTTCAAGGAAGGTAAAGAATACAGATACTCATGTGTATTAATTTGCTACAAGCATTACAATATGATTTATACTTAAAATTTGTTGTCTAGTACATCACTACTATCTTACTCATATTAAAAATTTAAAGTATTTAAAATGATTTTAAAATTTGATTTGACAACATGAACAAGTCAATATTTTTAATAAATTATAATTATTCAACTTAATAGTAGGACATTAATCATTAATTTATCAAACTGTACAAACTCAAAAGAGCATAGTTCCACTTCACTTAGTACCTTTCATGACTTAAAACATTGAAAGGACAAAATAAATTATAGGGTAGTAGTACCTGTACATGTGCACTGGGCACCATTGACTTGATGAACTAACAAGAATCATATTTGTTTTGTTTTCTTCTGTTGAATAAAAGCAGGAGGTATAAGAGCCATAACGTATTTACTAAGATAATGGATTGTGGCTATCTAACAAAACTAGACCATCATGTTTGCTTCATAACAAAATACTGGAGAGTTCATTCAAACACTGTGTAAGCCAGGTGGCATAGTAATATTCACATCAATGTATCATTGCATACCCAGTAATAGACTCTTAAGGCAGATGGTGTTTTGAAAAATCATTACACATGGGAAGTCTCTTATCTGGTATAAAGAATGTTTGGAACATATCTATTTCTATAATGTAAAAGACCATAACATTTGCATCCTAGTATTAGAGCAAACTTAGATGCCATCCAGGTCAATATTCTACCAAACTATAGAATCTTGTCTCAAAATTCTGCTCATCCTTTCTTTAAATTTTTCCAAGAATGAGTAAATTGTTATTTCACATGTAATCTCATTTTTTTTTCAAAAATAAAACTGAACAAAACTTGTAAGTCTAAAACTTCCTTTTTAAAGCTGAATTTAAAAGTCCTTTTCAGTTCTTTTTTCTATAGTATTATCTTATTGCGTTTTTAGGAAGCAGTCCCTAAAAACAGTCCTTTTGTTGCTTCGGTAATAGATATTATGTTCTAATCTTTTATAATTCAATATAAGTTCTTCTAACGCTTACCAAAATTTACTTTTTTTCCCCCTTCATTCCTAGGCCCAATGTTATCCTGGTTAACACTAGTATGGAATTGTTCAAAGTCGATTTGTTTGATATATTTCAGGAGAGAACAAAATTCAACAACAATTCTTGGAAACTAAGGTGAAACAGTAAAGAATCACAGAATCAACAAATCAGAAAACTAAAACTAGATAGGGAGCCTTGCCTACCTAGTCAAATTAAGAATTTTTTTTTCACAATTTAGATTCTTTGATGTTTTGTGTTGTTCTTTTGACTCAGAGTTCTACCTCTCAGAAGATCTGAATTTACCATTTCTTAAAATGTGTGAGTTAAGCCTCGGTCACATTTGTGTCTTCTGCTTTTTTTCTCTCTCTTCTGTATCAACTTCTTAGGTTTCCAAAAGATTTCTTGAACCTATAATTTCATTTGAAAATATTTTTCAATTATTTCATTTATTAAGGGTGTCATTATCTTTTTTTTTTAATCAACAAGGCAGCAGTTCCTAAATCCTGTTACTTGCTTTTAAATCTAAGAACAACTTAACTTTAAAGCACAACTAATTGATGAATTCCATAGCAGGAAAGTAAACTTAGCACACACCTTTGTGATCATGGAACGATTCTCTTAATGTCCATACTTCTCAGGTATCAAGATAAACTAGTCTTTATCACAGCTTCTGCTAGAAATTCCCACTATTTTTGATCTGGTTTTCCTGGGCTTCTTGCCCCATATCACTTCTGGGAAAATGTTACCCCTCTTTTCTGTGCTAGTTTCTGCTAAATACTGCAATATTAACCATTTGTACATATTATTTTTCAGTCGATGTCAGCACAGGTTTCTTCAGAAACAGATTGAAACTTCATTTGAATAATCCAAAGGCTTTTATTCCTTGTTTTAGCTTCTTTTACAAAAACATATATGCACACATATGTGCATGCATGTGACTGTGTGTATGTTCGTACAAATAAAAAGAAATCTGGAGCAAGTATTTTTGGTTTTTAGAGACATTAGAGAAAAGTAATGTTGGAATACTAGCAAATTTTCCAGTATATCTTTAGGACTGGGTTCAAAGAGTCACCTAAATGTGCTTGAATCATTTTTAGTTAGTTCAGCATTCCTCTACAGGATAAATGATCTCAGCCTTTGATTGCATCCACCCTTCCCAATAAATGCTTAATTTAGAAAATGCTGTGCACAAAATACTATGCACACACACAAAAACATAATAAACTTGGGAGTAAGTCAATAACATGCTCACTATGATCCAAAAATATGACATAGTATTAAGGAGAAAAAACAAAAACTAGATACAATCTTTGGCTGCATAAATGAATAATAACAAGAATTAGGTAGCTGATATTGTGAACATATGGTGCAGATAGCTCTGATCACAGCTGGAGAATCCCACGTGAATTGTCATATTTTACAAACGCGTCTTAGAGCATCTTCACAATAGAGGATCAGAATGATCAGAGCTCTTAAACAGTGTCGTGTGGGAAATCACCTGTAATGACCCATTTTTTTATACTTTTTATTTATGTATTCAACAAATAAAGGTTGGATGAGAGCTACATGCTATGGCCCTTTCATTCTTGTGGGAGGAAAAAAAAATAATGTAACAATGCAATATAACACAACAAACAATATGATATGTGCTTTTGGTGTGTGAAATGCAGAATATTTATATGTTGTAAAGATGATAAGTGCTTTGGAGAAAAAGGAAGCAATGATGGGGGAGCATGTTGGGAGGAAGAGGTGACAATGTTAAAGGTAGATAGTGACATGTAAATAACAGGGTGATGGTAATCGAAGAGGGTGGAGGTAGTTGGGGTAAAGGGACTCAAACAGTATGTGATGGAAGGAAATTTAACTTCGAGTGGTGAACAAGATGTAAAATACATACAGCGTATTATTGATTTGTACACTTGAAATCTACTTGATTTCATTAACCAATGTCATCATAATAACTTTCATAATGATAATAGAGAGTGATAGTAATGACAGAGGAAGAGAGACGTGTGAGTTGGTGGTTGGCCTGCTTTCCATGCAGGGAAGGTCAAAATTCCATGAAGCTATAATTTGTACGCAGCGGTCGATGAAACGAAATGAGGACACTGGTGGAAGTGACTGATGGGGAGAGTAGGAGGGCAGTTCGTGTACAGCCTTGCAGGGCATTTTCAAAACTCGGACCTTCATTCTGAACAAGACGGGAGCTATAAGAGGGGGATGAGCAGAAGAATAACATGGCCAGGCTCCAGTTTTAACAAAATCCCTCTCCGGCTCTTCTGTTGTAAATATTCGGAGAGGATGGAAACAGAAAAATTAGGCTTTATAATAAAAGTATTAAGACATAATGCTTATTACCACTGTTGATAAGAGAAAAGTGGTCAAAAGTGGTGAGATTCTGGATTTTTTTGAAGTTTCAGTGCACAAGATATGCTGATACACTATATTTGGGGGCATAAGGACAATATCCAAAGTGTGGATATTTACAGCAAGTCCCTGATCTGTATGGTAGTGTGGGACTGGAAAAATTACCCTGCAGGCTGACCATACAAAGCAATTTTAGTATTCAGTGAGAAAAATTATGGTTATCTTATGACTCCTGGGTTTTGTGTGTGTGTGTGTGTGTGTGTGTGTGTGTGCGCGCGCGTGTGTGAAAACATTAAAATCTCTGGTACCATCAGTAATAAATTGTAAAGAAATTAAAAAACCATGTCTCAAGCCTATATGAAACATTAGTAACATTGCATATAAATGTCTTTTTCTTCTACAAAAATGTGAATAGTTTTATAGTTTGAATGGTGTTTACTGTCGTGTCAAATATGATTGGGAGTTACTTCTAACATTTTATCCTTGGCCCTTTCTATGCTGCAAAATGTCTACAGGTCTTCCTTTAATGAATCTTCATCCTTCTCACCACAACCACTTTTTTTCAGTAATATGGATAATTTTGCCTTCACTAAATTTCTATGGCTGCAAATTTAGAATCTCTCAAACAGTGGCAATGTCAACATTTCATGGTCATCAATTTCTTTTACAATTGATTCAGATTTAACTTTTAGCACTCTGACTTTCTGTTTCATTACTGCACTTTCATCTGTGTTGGCCAGTTCCCTAAACTATTACTTTTTGTGAAATGTCTCTTTGGTTTATCACTGGGATACAAGGAGGCAGCAAAACCTCGTGCATTGTTCCCTGTGAACGTACCACATAACAGGTGAGCAGTGGCCAGCCAGTAACAGACTGAAAGAGGCAAGGCGACTGATGACAGATCATTGTATGTACCTGTCGTTCACATAATGAACTGTGGACTGAAGAGCTAGCAGCAGAGTTGGTAATATATGCAATTGCTCCTAGTTAGTATACTGTTGTAACTGAAATGTGAACCTTGTTGTTGGGGGACTTGTGTTATTTAACTAATCTTTAGTAACTGAAACTCATGCATATCACAAACTGTACAAATTGAGGGTCTCCTGTACTCTGGATAAAAAGAAAGTTTAGGAGGATCCCAGTTGCTACTTTCAAATAGATAAAGTGAGAAATATAGGTGCCCTGTATGTAGTCAAGAAACATGTGTGGAAATTCTAGATGGCAGTTTTCTATAGGTAGGTTTAATCAATTCAAAATAAGGTAAATCTTATAAAAATTATAAATGTCTAATAATGGAAGGTGTTGCTTCTGAAATAAATGAAAGTATTAAAACTGGAAGTTTTCTAACAGACACTAGTTAACCATCTTTTACTCAGGCGTGTTTATAGCCAACTCCAACATTCAGCAGGCTTTCAAACAGCTAACCTTCAAGTTCTCATAAAGCTGGATGATGCTCTCCTTTCTGGAGTACATCGGATAGAACTCAAGGGCACCTTGTATTCCCTCATTTCTTGTAAGGAGATGGAAAGAAGCTTTTTTTATTTTTTTATTTTTGAAAATAGGCCATTCAACAGCATTATAAGCACTGAAACATTTTGACTACCTATGCATGACGCTTTTAATCAGTTAATGGAAATGTGCAAAATTTAATCAGCAAACCAACAGCATGCCAAAAATAGATAATATTGCAATAAAGAGAATGAAGAGTTGTTAATATTTTCTGATTAGAGAAAAATTACAATGACTGATTTGTTCGTATATTATGACATATCTGTAGTACATACATATATGCTCTTATAAACTGTAAAGCAAAATATACCTTAGTAAGTATACATGATAGTAACTGTATGCCATCTGATATATACTTCCTTAGTATATAGCATACTATAACGATGTTCTACTATCCTCCATGCATATGACTATCACCAGATTTATGATTGAGAAACTTTAGTAATCGTGGGTATTGCTTCAATGCAAAAGATGCGACAGTAGCTTTAACTTCATCTTCTTATTAAAACATTGAATTTATTAATTTTATATTGGAAATTATTATTTTAAAGTTATTCCAGAAAATATATAGGATTGTTTTAGCCAGTAAATTCAATCTGCTTTGTTCCAAAGTTATGTGAAGTCTGCTGGTTTTATGTCAACATGTGGCATAGTTATTTTTTTTTTAACAGATAATCTATTAAGAAGCAGGATATAAATACATAGCATTTTAATTATATATTCTAACTACAACTTTACTTTTCTACAACTTTTATTGGAGTGAGAAAAAATGCTTGTGTAAAATAGTCATACTTGCATACTTTTTTGTCTTAAGAAACAGAAATGCACAGGAGGATCCTGTTAATAACTCACATTTATAAATTATACTATTTATTTTGCTATTTGCATACATATTTTCATGCTTTTGTGGGCCAATTTTGAATCATTGATCCATTCCATAAACTGAGAAAGTAAAGCAACATGATAAAAAACTGAACGTATAAACATATTCGTTAATGAGCAAATGACATGAAAATGCTTTAGCTAAAATGAACTACATCCTGTTAATATTAACCTACACAGTCTTTTTATATCACGTAGAACCTTTAAGAGTATACTAATTAATAAGATCATATCAAGATCTTTGGAGTCACATGTTGCCTTCAGTTATAGATTTCAAAATATCTATGAATGAAATTATTTAAATGTTTTATTATTTTCTAAAACATCCAATTTGCCTGATTGCCTGGAAAATGAGTAACCAGTGATACTTAGACTACTCTAAAATGAGCTGAGATTCAAGATGTGTCAAGAATTGAGTTTCTGAGGTACCTGCAAAATGTCATAACCACAATGATCTCTTGGGTACTTTATCAATGTTATTTATAAGTCATTTTAGGTACTGCATAATTTAACTTCCATTATCTTACATTGCATCCAGATGACCCATATTAAAAGGATGTATAGTATAGCATAATTCCTTAGGCTAGATTTATGTAAAAGATAAATTTCGGAAGGTATCATATAATTGTTAAACTTTTATCATCAAATTCCAGCTATTGGGATAATCATTAAAATTACATTGATGTTGAATTTTCATTCTTAAACTTTAAAAATATTGTCAGTGTTTTATATAGTATGTCACATATAATAACAAAATTTTATAAAACTGAGGTGGAGTGATTTTTTTAGATTCAGTTAATTGCCTTCTATAGTGTGGTCTCTAAGGAACAAACATGAATATAAAGTGAAAATAAGACTTTATATCTTAAAAATATATATTTAAAATTTTAACTATGTGATTTTAAGCAATTTAATGGTGAGATGCTGATTCTATGAATTAAGAATAAAAGGCAAATTGTCACCACTAATCATGGCTTTCTGTAGAGGTAGATAGAACCATTGTTAGTCTAACATTTTGGAAATTTGAATTTTATATTGAACATATTTCAAAGGACATTAATTTATATATTTATTTCTATAAATAGTCCTATGTGATAAAAAACAGAGTAACGACTCCTTTTTTTTTCATTTTTGAGATGATTGAGGCTCATGAAAATTAAGTGGCTTATTACAAATCATAGTGACAGAACCCAGTTTTTTTTCCCCATGTCGATTATCCAACAAGGAGGGTGAGAAGAGAGAATTGAAATCTTCATAGGAAACCTCAACAGTTTGGAAAAAAAGACATATTCAATAGTATAATACAATTTATATTTGGGAAAATGAAAAAATCATATCTATAGCTCAAGCTCAGTCAATCTTGTAATGATTAAGTACATGCCAAGCATGAATTCTGTACCAGCAATTCTCCTGATTCAGATTGTGTCCTTGGAGAACATAATGAAATCTTGAAGTGGAAAAATATTTATATTTGTTAAAAGGTAGATGCATTTGAGGAAGAATGATGAAACAGTTTTACATAATATTAAATTGGAATAAAATGAACAAGACAAGTGAACAAAAATCTTTGATTTAATATGTTATGATGGCAGAAAAATATATTTCAGAATTTCTGTACCATATGAATTGCTCTAAAACTGAGAAACATTTCTTATAACATTAAAAATTAAGAGAATTATTTTTATAATCCATATAATTTCAAACCTCAGAACACTTTTTTCAAAATAATCTACTACATCAAAACTTTAATCAAAAACTTAAACTTGCACACACCGTATTGAATATGAGTTATTAAATGGCTTTCAAATTTATCATAAAATAAATATTTCAATATCTGTAACAAAGCATATTTTTGCAAAATAACTACCTATTGATTGTTGTTTGGATTGTGCCATCCCAGTATATCCCAAGCTTTTTTTTTAATATTGCTCTCCTAAGATGCCTTCTTAGATATATTTTTTTTAACTCTTGCATATCATTAAATTTTAACATCACATATATAACGTATATCTGTTTATGTACTGTGGCCTTCTGGAGGATCATAGACCCCAATAAAAATCCAATCTGGCCCCAACTTTTTCTTTCCTTTGGATCAATGTAGTCCAAGTTGAGAATGAGTGTGCTACATCAATCAGTTAAAAAAAAATTTGTCAGAAAAATGTTATCTGCTTTGTATAAGTGCATCATCAATCTTCTAAAATGTATAATTGCCTGGATAGTTCTGGTCAAACACTCAATAGTCAATTCAGCATGGTCTGAATATTCATCACTTTATATTTTTAAATATTTGTTATACAATTGGCATTTTCCCCAATTCTAGAACATGAAATGTGTGCCTTTTGTCTATAAATACTAGTGTTATTTACTAGACTATATCCCTGTTAACTTTGGGAACATAAGAGTTCATAAAGTGTACACATCGAAGTCAAGTTTCCATGTAAAAAATCCCACCAAATTATTGTTTTTCCTTCTAAGAAGAAATGTACACAACTGATGGAATTATTTTCTTCTAAGTTCATTTTTTGAATGTAAACATTTTCCTTTTTTTGCATTTGTAATGTATGAACGTAAATGCAATTATGTGTAAATTCATAACTTATTTGACCATTAATATTATTTTGTGTGCATTTATGAGCTAACAAAGACAACATGAGCTAACAAAAATATGCCCAAGATGAAAAGTAATATAGAAATTAATACTTTTTTTCAAACACAGCTGTAATTAGAGATGCACAGTGTTTTTCTCCTCTCCTATGCAATCACTTCTTACAGTCAAAACCTAGACCTCAGTTTTCAAATTTCCTTTTTTTTCTGTTCAGCCCTCTGCATGTCCATTTATAGCATAATCCTCCTCAGTTCACAAAAAGTGGTTTAAGGTGTCAATTTTTTGGTAAGAAGGGAAAACATGGGATAGTTGTAAATGAATGATAGATGAGATTTTTTTGCAAGATTACTGTTTCATCAACAAATGCATATATAATCATAAATTAAAAATAATTTAAATGTCTTCACACTTTGGGTTGAAATCATATATAATGTGTGCATCTGGTGCTTAATAAAACAAACAGTGGGGGCACAGATATCCCCTTTATGTATGTATCACCAACATACACAAGAGAAGCATTAAATAGTAAAGAATTTACATATTCCTAGAACTTTATAAGTAACTTCGTTTACTATTTCACTTAGTTCTTACAGCCATATGAAGTAGAATTGTTAGAGTCACTACATCCCTTGTGCATATGAAAAGTAAGTCCTAGTGAGGTTAATTGGGATACATGCTATTCAATGAAGGAACTGCAATTCCAGGCACAGTCTGACATATTCCAGAGTCTATGCAAATGTCCTTCAATCCAACAGAAAAATGTGTCACTCTAAGTAAATAGTTAATGTCAGACTTGGCCTGAAATTGTATATAAGTGTATGCATGTAACTCCTTCCCCTCATCAAATCCTAGTGAGATGGCAAATATATATGTGTATGTACTTAAGAATGAATGCATAATTGGCATTAAAAAAATCATGAAATTGTAACCAAACAAGGATTATAATATGCAGTATTTCAAAGATCCTAAAATAGACTAAGTAAACCAACTCAATAGAAATGTGAGCAAATCAGATGAAAATACAGTCCAAGAACAACAAATGTGCATGTCATATGTACCTTAAAATGCAATGAAAATCATCTCATTGATATTAGAGGCAGTTTAAAACAGTAATAATTGTTGGAGTACTGATTTTGCTGCCATCCTATTGGCAAAAATTACAGGCTGGTTAGTTTATTTTACCTAAACTTGTGGATACGGGAACTGGCTCTATTAAATGTTGACAATCGACACCTAATGCAGTGTAGCCCAAGGTATACAGCCATATTGGCATTATCTATCAAAAATTTAATTCATGTGCATGTAATTCTAGAAATTATGCATCTAGAGATCTATCTTATAGACAAACCTGCATATATATTTAAGGATTTCAGTTGCAGCATTGTTTGTAATACAAAAAAAAAAAAAAAGGAAAGAAAATATTTTGTGATTATAGTATAGAATGCTATACCATAGGGTTAAAATGAAGTTTATCTATATACTGATATGAAAGACAATTATGAAAGAGTTTGTTTAAAAAAACACATGGTACCTAAGAGCATGTATAATTTTATTTCTGTTTTTAAATTTATGAAGACAGAGACACAAAAACTTAAACATGTGGAAAAACATCCAGGAGAACTTATTTTAAACTATTTAAATTCTTACTTTATTGGGGAGAAGAGGTACTTGATGTTGGGAAAATTGAGTTACTTTTTTTTCTATATGTATATAATCATAAACGTTCTAACATTTGTCAGCAATTACTATATTATAATGACAAATATATTTTTTGAAAAATGAAATTAAATTAAACTATATGAGTTGACAAATTGTTAACTGACTTTATCATGGTAATTATTTCACAAATATATACATTGTAAATCATTAGGTTTTATACCTTAATTTTACACAATTTTATATGTCAATTATAGCTCAATGAAGCTGGGAAAAAGTAAACTACTATATTTTCATTTTATCGATACAATATCTTTACAGACGTTCTTTGTGACCATTGAACTATGAATTTTTTTCTAAAGCCTAGATAATCATGCCAGGTAGGCTGAAGATATCTGTAAAGGTAATACATTCATTCAAGGGGTCAATAGGAATATGGAGAATTTCTTAATGGCAGTCTCAAAAATATTTTTTTTTCTTTATTTAACAATGGATTAAACTTAGGTGAAATTCAATTATTAGTTCAAGTCTATTTAATTAGCCTCCTCACTACTCTTGTTATTAAAACCTTCCTATTGTCCAATATGTATTCTAAAATAACCCTGAAACTTCAATGATTAGTGGCATTAATGTTAGTGTGTTAATATTTTAATCAATGGCTTAAATATATGTAATTAATATATTGTTTTGATAATTACATTTATTATGTGAGTTCCTAATTCTAAAAGTTAAAATTACAAAATAAATATGCTGAGATTTGAGGAAGATTTATTGTAATTGTACATGTGTACGAGAGAGAGTGAATACTAAGTATTTTCTAATTTTGGTTATTTTTATAATTAATTACTTTAGAAAATCTAAACTAATTTATATTTTATCAACTGATATAAATTAGTTTTAAGTTTTAATTTGCTTCTAAAAATTATTAGAGATACACACAGAAATATTTAGAGAAATTATCTAAATGAAATTTAAAGTTTAATATCAAACTATTTGTTTTATATGGTCACAAAAAACATAATCAAACAACAGATGTTTTAAAAATTAAATATCTATATTAAACTCACATTTGTGCTGATTTTTTTTAAGAGGTTTGATACATTATCCTATAGCGAAACTAAATATTTGTAAGAATAAGTTAAATTTATCTTAGGTGAAATTGCAAATGTAGTCAAAAGGTATTGTTTGAAAACAGACTAGATTAGACTTACCCTGTCTAAGCAAGCAATATACATATTCCTCTGTTTCAACATTCTTTTACTTTCTGTATAAATGGCTCTGATGTCTTCTTTTTCTTTAATACACATTAAAGAAAAATATCTTCCTTACTGACTTCAGAACAGGAAATCTGAATGCTGAGGTTCTGCCAAGATTTTATTTGTAATAACATCATATTGTCTCTGATGTGCTTACTGTATTAACAACTTGTGATAAAACAAGTTATAGCTCAAAGGCTTAAAATCCATTCCCTGTGAAACACACCTACTGATGACTCACTCTCGAATGTTGTAATTTTCAGGGTTATTTGATTTCCCCTATTAAGCATTTTATATAGAATCCATCTTTTAATAAGAGCATATACCATGTCATATCTATGGATTGTAACCAATAACTGTTTGTATATTGATTGTTTAAGACTCAAAACACATTTTCTCATGAAACAGTAGTTCGGTTTCAGAATACTGGGCATACGCAATCTCATAAAGTGGCTAGAAAATGTGTTCTGGTCTTTAATCCTGTCTCTTTCACTTGTTAGCTGTTTCAGTTTGAGAAAATTATGTAAGTTTTTTGGTCTGAGCTATAAAAATAGGTTTATAATATGGCATTGATTATTTCCAGGATTATTAATGCATAATACATCTTGATGTACTTCTCTAAAGTTTTTATATCGACATTTCTGCTCTCAGTTTCCTCTTCATAAATGTGAACTTTAATAAAAATCAACTATGTGGAAATATCATGTAAGTAATTCCCTGATTTTGTGGATTTCATATTTTTGATCTATTCTTTACTTGGAAGCACAATGCATTATCTTCTAGAGATAACGTATGTATCAAAAAGAAATGAAAAAAAGTATTTTCTGTCTTCATAGAAGTTTGTAGTTAAAGGATAGTCATCCTTGAGTAGGTTATTTACTATTGACATAATATATCACTATTAGAAGGTGGGATGTAGAGAGGATAGTGAAGGAAAGGACTCTCAGATTTAAATTTCAGATACAATTTATTTGATTTCCAGGCATTTTTTGAGCTCCTATATGAGACCTGTCGCTGAAGCCAGTGTGCTTCTACTCCACCTCCAAATAGGATAGTAATCTCAGAATAATCATCACCATCATCATATAAAGCTGAAATTTACTTGAAAATAGTATGGTAGCATTTGAAAAAAGAGTCAACATAAAGAAGAATATATTTTGTAAGAACGAATAAAAGTAAATCTGGTAACAAGTGTGATACTTGCTTATCTTGTTTAAAAATGCTCTTGACAGCAAGTTGTTTCAGCTTGGTTAACTCACACAAAGCAAGTTTTATTGTTGCTGTTTGTGGTTGACTTTCCCCCCTCATATCACACCTCTGACTAGGCACAAAAAGATTGATAGAATAAAGCAGGTTTGAATAAGAGTGATATGTGAAACTCTTGAAGGAGATCAAACTCTGTTACAGGGTAAATGACCTGTGGCAGTATCTATAGATAACTGTTATTTTGATTAGAGCATGCATCAGGTACTTTAGAATGACATAAGAAGTGCATCCCAAGGTTGTTTTATGATATACAATGTTCCATTAAATTAGTCCCTTTAAAATTGAAACTGTAACTTTGTAAAATTTTTATTCTCATTCTGAAGTGAAAACATTTCAAGCACTGTTTTCTCTAATTATCAAGGCAGTGTATCTTTCTATTTACTCCCCTTTTTGTATTCAATCATCTTTCATGCTTACTCTGGAAATTAGAACTTGCAGTATTCATAGTTTATTATGCTAACAAATTATCGTTAACGGTAAAGATTTTTTGGCAGCCCAGTAGTCATTTTAAGTTTTCCTAACAATCAATAAGATGAGAGGAGAAACTCTAAATCACCAGAAGCTTTTTTAGTTCTACAACATTAAATACTAACAATGACTGTATAAACAGATTCAGGTTTAGGCCATAAAAAAGGAGATGTTTTGTCATTTTTGTTGTTTTTAAAGATGACTTTCCTTTTCAGATTCTTATTATCATTACTAAAATTTTACACATCCTAAATATTCAATAAATGTTTCTTTTTGATGAAGACAGGTATGTAGTAAAGAATGTCAAAAAGATTAAAACCCAAACTCCCTTCTATCCAAGAAAGCTTGAAGCAGAAATCTTTATGTGAAAATGTCTATCTCAAAAAGAAAATGATCCCCTAGATGTTATAGAAAAAGTTGAATCTTATCTTGTCATATCCTATCAGTCTTTATACATTATAGATTTGTAAGTTGAAATAATTATGTTAAAATTTGTATTTGCTCATGTTCTTTCATAAAATATAAGTTTAATATTAAGACTTCACTTGAGTTTGTTAGAGGAATGTGAAAACTTTTTTGTAGTGGAAAAACAAATGGAAAGATTCAAATATTCTGATTGGAGATTGTCTGCATGGGGAAGCTGGAGGCAGGGTGACTGTAAGTGGTGCTTTCTATGGATTTGTTTGGGGAGCGTTTTCTCCTTTCTCTGAATAGTCCTGATTTGGAAGGAGAGGCAAAATTAGGGAAGCTGGAAGTCATTGACTATTCGGGTCTGGTTGCTTACAGAAGTTATGAGTAAGAGCTCTAGTGTCACTTACGGCCTGGCCATTTTCCATTTTTATATCTAGTCTCTCAGAACACGTGAATTTGTGCAGAGTAAATTTTAGATCGGTTTGTCTATGATTATCTCAGACCATATGGCTCTGAATGAACCAATGTTTAAAAAAAAAATTAGATATTTTGTGAAGAACATTATGGTTTGGATTTGGTTTAGTTTATTACTTTGAGAGTCATGGTGTACTGTACAAGTTGCACTTTATTTTTCAATTCTCAGTTCTCTCTTAATAGTTTAGCAGCCAGCAGATCAGGTTTTCGTTTATTACAAACTACAAATTAGATATATCTATCTGGATATTTCAAAAGCATCTCAAAACAAAGAGTTAATCTCTTTCCACCTATACCTGGAAAATATTTTTTACTTATGTTTAATTGTCAAGCACTGACTGTTCCCTTTTTTTGATTTTGATTTTATTAAAACCTGTTTTTTTTGTTTTGTTTTGTTTTGTTTTTGTATGGACAATTGTAATATAGCCCTGACTGGTGCTATCTGTCTTCCTCCAAGCTATTAAAATTATAGTTCTAAAGCATAGAATTTGTTTTAAACTATGTAATGAAGTCTGTATTTAGCACATAGTGAATCTCAAGCATAGAGTAACAGACTCTTCAAACCCTAGTTTATCCCACTTTTCCAGACTCTACTTTTCCATATCCTAATACCTTGAATACTCCCAGAGTCGACCAGTGCTTTTACAATATTTTTCATTTCTTGCTCTTTCTCCTTTTTTGGCCTGGAATTTTATTTTTATCTGAACCTTCAAGGTCCAGACTAACATAATCTTTTTGGTAAGACTTCTCATACAATATTAGTTGCTTCTTCTTTGTCCCTATAGCACTTTATCTTAGTGTTACCATAGTATACTCACCACGTGTAATGATTGGTGCCATACTATGTTAGCTGCCCCTTTTTTATCTGATTATCCCCATTGTACAGATGAAGATACAGTCACAGCAAGAAAACAAACTGTGAACTATCTTACACATTTAGTTTTCCAGATGTAAATTTGCTCTCCATTTTACTGCCTTCAATGCCTGTTATAGTTACTGTCATATCCCCTTCCTCCCCCTGAGTTATAATTATAGGCTTAAGCATCTTTCTCTTACCATTGTATCTCATACTGTATTCTCCAAGACAGAAGTTGAGTGTAATTCATTTTTAAATTCCCTGTATAATACATTGCTCTCCTATATATAATACTTGGCAAAAATTGAATAAGTGTGACAAAACCTCTAAATCCCCAGTGATGTTTCTGAAATATCTTTAGAAATTAAAAATTTACTTCAAATATTTGCCCACTTAGGTTGAAATTTTCTCATCATCCCATATATCCATGATAGGAAAAGTAAATTTTATAAAATAGTGACTTGAATTTCAATTTTTCGATTAAAATTTTGAGTAGTGAATCAATTTGTTGGATTAGTTTTTTCCTTTTTTTCTTAAGTTAATTAAAAAAACTGTAGATGTGATCAGAACTGCATACTATTTACATATATACCAAGTACATGCCATGTTATTGGTTATGCATTGGTCATACATTATGGAGACATTGCAATAATGATTTTGTGGGCAAAAAAAGAAAAAAAGAAATTCAGTGGAAAGCAACCTCATAAAGTGATCTGATCATAAATTCCTAACTGGGCAGGCCATGGTGGATAGTCACACCCCAGGCCTATAACTTCTTTAGCGAAAGGTTTTAAGCTAACTCTGTCCCTTCTTGTGCATCTATATTAACAAACACACCTTTGAAATATCAGAAGTCGTACCCCTTGAAGGGAGTATTAACCCTCAAGAGTGCACATAATCTTAACTGTAATCCAATTCTTGTCTTGCTTCTCCCACTTCTATGTAATCTTCCTTACATTCCCTCCTTACAGGTTTGGACCTTTCTTACATTGACAAAAACAACTGACAAATTGTCGACATAAGAAATGTTCAAACCTGTAGTGAATTTTTATAAGAGTTCATTTGAGCCCAACTGACAACAGTGCTGGGAAGCAAGATCTCAAATGTCAAGATTAACAGTTCTGCAGCTTCTTTTATGCATTTGAAATTAAGGAGGAGAGGTAAGGAAGACTGGACAAAGCAAGGTGGGGATTGATTACAGGATACAGGAAGCGTTAAATAGAGTATATGTAAGAGAAAAAAATATTTTGAGACAAATAGATATTGAAATTGCATCGCTTAAAAGATATATAAGAATTTTAAGTTATCTCCCCGATTCACAGTTCCTTGTCAACATGTTGTCAAGTGAAAAACAAATCTGGATTTATAAGGGGAAACTTTATCTGAAAGAATTATTGGAAGTTAAGAAAGAGACTCTTGCAATAGGGGAAGCAGAATGTTGAAATGCTTCTAACTTTCACTGGTTTCCAGGATCACAGGGCTCACGTAAAATTCAACATTGTCAAGATTCTCTTACCTCATAGTTTATACTATATTATGTATTCATCTCAAGCTGCTCTGAATCGAAAAATGCTTCAAAGAGGCCAAGAGTTCGACAGGAAGCCAGCTCTCTTATACATCCATAGCTCAAGCTAGACTGTAGAGAGTTAATATGAAGTAATGCTCGATGGCAAAGAGTCATGAATATACCTACAGCTCTTTCAATAGTCTCTTCCTGTCTACTTGCCAATATCTCACGTTACTTATATAAAGCAAAAATTCAACTGCCATAGTGCTCTCAGACACCCTCGTCTATGTTTGTCTTAAAAATATGTTGTTTCTTAATTACATATATTCCATGTAGAAAATTAAAGAAGTATATATCAAATTAAAATATATGAAATGCACCTATAATTCTATCACCAATAAATAACTTATTAGCATATGTTTGTGTCACATACAAATGTATATACTTGAGATAATGCTGTGTTTAGGTCTTTATTCTGCTTTTTCGTATCTCATATCACATATATTATAAAATAGTTTTAATTTTTGTATAATTGTCTAGTTTATATAATAGTTACATATGTGGCTATACTATGTTTAACTAAATATAATCATGTGTTTAGTATATTTCATTTTTTATTTCTTAAGTTCCTAGTAAGGTAAATAGGGCTTAACAAAAGTTATAGCCAAATTTGATAACCTCTTAAAGTTATTTTTATGTGACTATAATTACTGTCATAAAGAAATCTTTACTTCTGAGTTGCCTTCTAAAAAGATGCATTAAAATATATTATTTCTCCACATTTTAAGAGATACAAATTTTCTCAATATTGAAAATTTAATAAAGTAATATTTTATCATTTCATATAAACTTACCGATAATGTTGAATGTTGTAATATCTCATTGTTTAATTTGCAAATACTGATTATGTTCAACGTATTTTTTTCTTTGAATTGTTAAGCCTCCTTTTCTATAGAAAATGTACAATTATAGCCCTTAAAATAAGTTCTTTTTCCTCTGTTTAGTTATATCTGACTATTCCCCGAACCTCCATTCTGTAATTCATGTGCTAAAAGGTCAGAAAGAAGCGTTCAAAACCTCCCAGCTTTTTAATGCTCCTTTTAAAACACTGTTTTCTCAATAATGACACCATTAGTTTACAACTCTTGCTTATTATTCCTGTAATCTATGAAAATTCAGGTTATTATCTTTTTTTCTATCTTTTTGTCTCTGCTATATCTTTTCATCTGCTTGAAAGAATCTTGCTCTTACTATTTGAATACCTGAAAAAATTCTACTTTATCTTCTGTAATGAATTAAAATACCAGTTACTATATTACATCTCTATGTTTCTTTTATCCAGAGTTAATGCCTCTTCTGTGTTTTCATAATTGTTTATCTTTCTAGCTCCTGTGCTTACAACAATACTTGTCATAAACTAGATTAGACAATAAAGCTAATTCAATGACAGATCAAAGATAAATGCTGCATACAAATTCCCAGTTATATGATTTTTGAATGAATTAATTTATATCAAGCATTTTATAACCTTTTGCACTAATGTTCTTTGTAATTGCATGTGTCTTCGTATCACATATGACATGTACATAATGTAATATACATAAAAAAACTGGTCCTCATGTTTAATAATCAGTTTTTTTGTATGTTATATAGTGCACATAAAACATGTTTCTAGCTAACACAAAAACAAATATGTAATCAACTTGTGACACAAGCAAACTAATGTTGGAATTAGTTGCTCAAGGTCAGCAGAATATCATGAAAGAAATAACAAATCCGGACAAAATATTTGAAACCAGAGGTAAGGAGAGACAAAAATCAAGTCATCTTTGCTTGGTTTAAAGCTAGATTTGTGGTTGACTCTTGGTTGGCAATCAATAGATTTATTGGAACAAAAGCCTAGCAAATAACACTGTAACATTATCCCATTTGAATCTATTTCACAGAAAATTTTCAAATTCTCAACACGTTTTTGAAGTAGCTAACATGAGTTCACTGACAATCTACTAACGAAATTTAAAAGGCCTTTTATCTGAAAATTTGTTTAGCTTCAGATACAGAATATACAAATATTTAACTAGTTTAAGATCTTTTTTTAGATAGTCTTATGCAAAATTAGATTAGACAATAAAGCTAATTATTTTTTTAATTTTTAATTACATTTATTGGAGGTAACATTGATTAACACAATTATATAATTTTCAGGTGTACATTATAATTTAACATCTGTATATTCTATAGTGTATGTTTACCACCCAAAGTCTAGTTTCCTTCAGCTACCATATATTTGATCCCCTTTACTCACTTCACCCCCCCATCCCCCAATATTTGACCCCTTTTATCTCATTTACCACCCCTCTCCTCCCCCCCCCCCCGACCCTCTGGTAACCATTAGTCTATAGTCCATGTCCATGAGTCTTCGTTGGTCCTGTTCCTTTGTTGCTTTTAAGTTTGTATCCCATATATAAGTGATATCATGTGATTTTCAACTTTTTCAGTCTGGCTTATTTTACTTAGCATGATTATCTCAAGGTCCATCCATGTTGTCGCAAATGGCTGTATTTCATCTCTTCTTATGCCTGAGTAATATTCCATCGCATATATGTACCACAGCTTCTTTAGCCAGTTATCTATCGTAGGACACTTCGGTTTCTTCCATGTCCTGGCCACTGTGAATAGTGGCTGCTATGGACATCGGTGTGCAAATATCTTTTTGGATATGGGTTTTCAAGTCTTTGGAGTAAATACCCAGTAGAGGGATTGCTGGATCATATGGTAGATCAGTTCCTAGTTTTTTGAGGAACTTCCATACTGTTTTCCATACTGGCCATTCTCTGCATCCTCTCCAATATTTATTATTACTCGTTCTGTTGATTATAGCCATTCTAACAGGCATGAGATGGTTTCTCATTGTGGTTTTGATTTGCATTTCTCTAATAGCTAGCAATATTGAGCATCTTTTCATATGTCTGTTGGTCATTTTTATGTCCTCTGGTGAGAAGTGCCTGTTCAGATCCTCTGCCCATTTTTTGATTGGATCATTTGATTTTTGCTGTTATTGAGTCATATGAGTTCTTTGTATATTTTGAATATTAGGCCCTTATCTGAGGCCATTCTGATGGCTGTCTCTTTACCTTGTTGACAGTTTCTTTTGCTAAGCAGAAGCTCTTTAGTTTGATGTAGTCCCATTCATTTATTTTTGCTTTTATTTCCCTTGCCTCTGAGGTCAAATTCATAAAATCTTCTTTAAGTCTAAGGTCCTTGAGTTTCGTTCTTATATTTTCTTCTATACATTTTATTGTTTCAGGTCTTCGATTTAGGTCCTTAATCCATTTTGAGTTAATTTTGATATATGGTGATAGACAACAGTCTAGTTCCATTCTTTTACAGGTGGCTTTCCAGTTTTCCCAGCACCATTTATTGAAGAGGCTTTCCTTTCTCCACTATATGTTTTTCACTTTTTTGTTTAAAATTATTTGTCCATATAAATATGAATTTATTTCTGGACTCTTGATTCTGTTCCACTGGTCCTTATGTCTGTTTTGCTGCCAATACCATGCTGTTCCGATTACTGTCACTTTGTAATATAACTTGAAGTTGGGTAGAGTGATGCCTCCAGCCTCATTTTTTTTCTCAGGATGGCTTTGGCATTTCAGGGTTTTTTTGTGCTTCTATATGAATCTGATGATTTTTTGTTCTATTTCTTTAAAAAATGCCGATGAGATTTTGATGAGGATTGCATTATATCTGTATAATGCTTTAGATAATATGGTCATTTTAACTATATTGATTCTTCTAATCTAAGAACACAGAATATCTTTCTATTTCTTTGTATCTTCTTTGATTTCTTTTAATAGGATCTTGTAGTTTTCATTATATAGGTCCTTCACAAGTTTCATTAAATTTATTCCTAGGATGATGAAGCTAATTAAGTGACAGATATATGATCAAAGGTAAACACTATACAATGCCAGTTATAAAAATAGTTACCGAATGTAAAGTACAAAATAAGGAACATATTCAATAATATAGTAATTACTATATGTGGTGTCAGATGGGTACTACACTTATCAGGGTGACCACTTCATAAGGTATCTACATGTCTAATCACTATGTTGTACATCTAAAATTAATATAACATTATATATCAACTTTAATTGAAAAATAAATTTTAAAAAAGATAAACTTTGTATAAAAGAGTAAATGTTCAAAGGTGATCGAGGTGATTGATAAATGAAGAGTGATGTTCTGAATATTTAAAACAAGTTACACTTTGGCCCATGATTGTTTACAATTGATCAAAATATTCAGGTAAGGCATTGTATACACTCTAGTTGGAACCATTTATTTCCATTTTCAGCTATATTTTGCAATGAAATGCTACATAGCAATTGGATATAATTTTTCCATAATAGAAACAGCAAAAACATCTTCCCTGTTAGCCCATAACAAACAATATTCATATCAAAATGAACCTATTGAATAAAAAGTGTAGCTCCTTTTACATACTTTATAGCAGTTTGATCATATCTTGGCATAATCAGCCCTGAAATAAATCTGGTATGTGTCTCAGCGGAAAGTGTTGAAGCTGAATAAAAAATTGCACAGATCCAGTTTTATCATGCACAATTTTTAAAACGGTGCTCAAAATTATACAGAACTATGCTGCTTAGGCATTTCTTTAATGAATCGGAGTGAATGATAGTGCTTTCTTATAAACAAACAGGCACATAGAAACAGTAAAGTGGAAAAGAGGATTCAGAGAATTGCATTATGCTAATCCCAAGAAACTAATTCTTGTGATGTAGTGCAAGAACAGTCTATATCCCATTCACTTCAAATAAGAAAATATACTGCAGAGGCCATTCAGAAGTTACTGTTGCTTCAGTGTATATTCAGCAAACCGATGGGATTTGCACTCACTGTTTTGGCAATGCGGGTTGTGTGGGTGCTGTCAGTTCCAAAGCTCCATCAATTCATCTAGAAAAACAGGCAATCTTATTATTATTTTTTTTGATATTAAATTGAGAACTCATAATTGTAGTCTCATGTAAAGAACAGTAAATGGAAGAGCACGTATAGATACATTTACTTGATTTTATATAATTCGTTATTGAACTTGGTTTTAAAAACCAGTACTATGTACTATGTTTAATGGAAAGTATAATGAAGAAATAGATTTAAAAATATTAGTTTTGTTAGAAGGAATATGTTATTAATTCATGAAGTTTTCCTTTGAAAAAATTTATTTCTGATTTAAAATATATTATTATTTTTTATAGGATCACCATGATGATTTTATGGCATAATTTATTTTAAGTAGGTGAATGTTTTATATTATTATAATTCATTTTTGATTCCTCGTTCAACTTAATGCCAAAAAGGAAACGTTATGTTCAGTGTAATTAATAATTTTTTAACATTTTATTTTGTTTTATTATTAGTTTCAAGTATACAGTGCATTGGTGAGACATTTATATAGTTTATGAAATGATCCCCTGATTACTCTATCTTCCCTCTGGTTCTACACATAGCCATCACATTGTCTATGTAAGATGATGCTGATCTAAGTAAAAATATGCACATCCTATTGGTTGTAGCTGAAAGACATGTTACATCCAATTGATGGTCTTTATTAAATTGTTTAATACAAATAATGTGTTTTCAAAGAGGAATTTATAGTCAAAGATATATCAAAATTTTTGTATAAAGTCAAGTACCAAACTCAATCATTAAATCAGAAACACGCTTTTATAATTTCCCTTGAAAATAGCTTTCAGAATCACATTAGAAGCTAAGCTCAAAACATTCTATTGTGGGTTTAGAATATTCTAATATTTAGATGGGGGAATTTTACAGATATGCTTTTTTTTATCCCAATGTTTTCATTAGGATGGTCTATCAAATAAGATCTATTGTTCTAAATTGACTTTATTTATATAGAATGCTGAATAAGAATATATCCTATAGAACCAGATTTTTGTATTCAAACCCTACTCCATCTAATTCTAAATCTGTGATCTTGAGATAATTACAAAGCCTAACAGTAGATCAATATATTCATCTACAAATCCAGGGTAATAATAAAAACTTTCTAACAGAATTTGTTAATATGTAATTTTCAAAAGGTTAAAAAGCATGACTGAATCTCATACAAATAAACAATGAACATTTGTCAAAGTTGATATTTAACTCACTTTTTAATAATGAAGCAATAAGATGTTATGCACAGTTTAGAGAACATTTAAGTATATATACATACACATACATACGTGTGTGTGTGTGTGTGTGTGTGTGTGTGTGTGTGTGTGTGTGTAAATAGAAATGGAGATAGAGGTAAATATAAAATTTGATAGATTGGTAGATTCCTGGGTAAAATGCACAACTGGCAAAATTCTACAAATTCGCCACGGCCTCTAGGGTTGGAAATCACCAGTAAATAAATTTAGCAATACAAAAAGAATGCAGAATAATCTCTTTTGCCTATATCCAAGTTTGTTCTGACAGCTCCCCCGTTGTGATCTGACTCTCCAAAGATTATTCTTGATCACAAAAAGCTGTTCTTATTAGATTTGGCCTGATTATTTGTATAGAAAAAGTGAGAGTGTTTCTTAACTCAATAAGCCTTCTTGAATTTGTCCTCTAATCAGACTTGAATAGTTTTGGCAACTAATAATGTTAAATAATTACCGTCTGTATATAAAGTTTCAAAGAAATTATAAACCAACTTATTTCCAAGGCTGAGGGGCCCAGCCCAAGATACACTCTCCATCAGATTTCAACAGTTATATCTACATATTTGGATATATTTCTTTTAGATTAAAAATCTCTATGATTTGTTAAGGTCCCTGGATTACTAGACAGTGAATTTTAAGAAATTCACCTGTGAATTCTAAAACTGAGATAGTAAGACTTTATAATCCAGATAACAAGTCATATTTCTTAGGCAGATATAATAGAATTTTGCTCCAAATATTAAGCTGATCCCTATTCTTTAACGCGAGCTTGTCATACCTGATTAAATGAAAGTTTTCTCAAGTGTAACACTCCAAGTATGGCCTTGGTTGTACTATCTATTTTGTCTAATTATATCCTGGTAACGCAAAGAACAGAGTTGTATTATATCATACCAATAAGTGTTTACCATTATAGGTAGGAAGACTCAGCAAAACAGTGAGAATCAGATATTAATTCAGAATGGTTCATTTCAGCATTAAAAAGCATAATCTACTAAATTGTGGCTTGGGGTTAGCTTTAAAAGAAAATAAGCTTCATATACCCATATAAAGTAGAACTTAAAAATAATGCCAACAGCATTATTCATCCCAGATCAGGGAACAGATTTGTTCTTTACCCCTGAGGATAAAGAAGATAATACCTTACTTCGGGTCAAAGTTTGGATAGGTTTTCTAGGAGCTCTCTAAAGATTAGAGTTATCTAAAATCGTGGTTCCTCAGCTGTGATACAGACTCATTGTGTGTGAAATTCAACTGACTTGAAGGTACAAGGGGAACCTAGGCAAACATGAAGTTGGCATTGCCTCTTGCACTGTAATAAAGTCCTCTCTGTCGCAGGGATCTCATATCTTCTACCAGCATCAATGAAACTCAGACTAACTGGTTAACTTGTAGAATAGCATCTCATATCTTTACAATTCTTGATAAGAATGTATTTTAACCATTGAGTTTCCTTAAATCCTATAGGTCCGTCTACTTGAGCATCTTCACAGATGTCAATGAAAGAAAAGTCCAAATCTGTAGAGAATTTTTTTAAAGAGTTTATCTGAGTCAAAACTGATGACAGTGTCAGGAGGCAAGATCTAAAGTGCTCTGGGGGATAACAGTTTTGCAGTTTCGTTTATGCATTTGAGATTCAGGAAGGAATGTAAGGAAGATTACTTGAGGGTGAGAGATGGCAAAGGGGTGATTGGACTACAAGTTTAGGTGCTTTCTTAAGGGTAGTTATGCCTGTCAAGGTTATTACTTCTGGCATTTCAAAGGTGTTAACCTAGATGCACAAGAATAATGGACAGGGTTTGCTTAAAACGTTTCACTAAAGAAGTTATAGGCCTGGAATGTGACTATCCTCCACAACCTGCCCATGAGAAATTTATAATTTATTATAATACCCCCTTTTCATCCACATAGATTATCTCCAAAATGGATAAAGCACAAGTTTCAAAGATTTTAAAAAATAACTCTCTTACAAGTGAACATGTATCAAAAAAAAATTTAAATTCTTTAATAAGGTAAATTATTCTGTAAATTACTATGACTTCTTCAAAGAGCATTTGAGAAACTAAATTGCTTAGAGAAGAATAAATTGCTAAGTTGGATACAAAACTAGTTAATGTTCAATTAGAATGGAAACTAGAACTTCGACCATCTGTCAGAGCAATAGTAAAAGCTGAATTTTAGTTTATGACCTGCTCAGAGATGGTAAATGATGATACTTCCCCTCCACCCAAAACAGCAGTAACTCAGTACTATCAAAATCTTAGGCCACCTATTTTCATTCATTTTCCCATTTTAACTCTGTGTTAGGAGCACTGTTAGAATTATGTTTGAAGAGAATTAGTAATGAAGTTTCTCTCAGTTATGGTTCCCTGAAGTTTCCATTGAATATAATGGATTAACCTATCTTCTGTGCATCTAGAAGATACTAGCTATATGTCACTCTTGGAAGAATTGAGAAAATAGTCACCAAAATTATCTCAGTAATTCTTCATTCTATGAGGAACCGTAATGGAGAAAGACAGGAGCTGGACCAACAACGCAAACCTCAGTAACCCCTTTGAGCTTGTTAGACACTCAGAATCTCAGGATCTACGTCACACCTACTGAGTCAGGACCAAAATTTTAGTCAGATACAGATAATTTATATGGATATTAATGTTTTTGAAATGCTACTCTAGGGTATCTATCTTTAGGTAAATACTAGAGGGTAAATCTTCATCTGAATGGCAGTTTATGTAGTGATTAATTGTGAGACCTCTGAAATCTGATATTTTGGTTTAAAACCTGGTTCTTCCATTTAATAGTTTTTTGGCTTCTGAAAGTAAGTAACCCTTTTGTACTTTTGTTTTTTCACCTGTAAATTGAGTATAAAAGTACTGTTCAATTCAAGGGGTTGTAGAATGGAGTTCTACATATATAAATACTTTATATCAGCACCCAGTACATAGTAAGCTCTCAATAAGTGAGAGCTATTATTATTCATATCCATGTCTTAGAGACATATTTTGTTTTTACCCAGGTATGGTAGTTGGATACATTTTAATTATTACCCCTTCACCTCATGCTAAAATATTCAAAGATTTCAAGATTGTATTTATGGTCAGATGAATTATATTTGCATTTTAAAACATGGTTTATGTGATTTTTAGTTGCTATAACATTAGATCTGTTTGAATCAGTAAGTTTACATATGCCTTGCCACAACACCCAAAATCCTGAAATAAGGGAATTGAGATATTTAGTCATTTTATCTATGAAAGAAGAGGAATTATGGCTCAAAAAGACTTTAGTCCAAGTGAAAGATTAATTGTAGCCTAGAGAATGTAGAAAGAAGGAAGTTTAGATAAGAGTCACTCTGAGGTGGATGAAGCTTTGTAATCTGACAGCCTCTTGGCCTTATTGCCACAAGAATGCCATGGAACCATAAACACAAGAGAGAATGTGTTCCTAAGAAGGCTATTATTCTTGAAGAATTAGACAGAAAATGACTTCCTACTTGAGGTAGAATCCCTCCACCTTTATTTCTATCATACTATTCTCATTTGGATTTCTGATATTTTTCAATGTTCCTTTTGCCATCTTTTGCCGAATCACACATTCTTCCTCTATTCTCTATAAAAACTTAAAATATTTGTATGTAGTAAAAACAAAACATACAAACAAAAACAAAAACAACCTAATACTACAGATGTCCTTAAAATAAAAAAGTAATAATATTCATCTCCAATTCTTCCCATTCCCTCTTCTCCTTCTTGTGAACTATTTTAAATAATTTGTTTTTAAATCACTTGCTAGTTTTATGCACAAGATTAAATAACAAGCTATATGCTATTACCTGATTTGGCCATTTGAGACCTTTACATTCATTTTCACCTTACTGTAACTCGTATTTTCATTATTTATCCTCTATTCCATGTGTTAGACAAGTCCTGAAAAAGCAGAAATGTATCTTCTTTATGTTTACTGCTATATTCTCAGTGGTGGAATAAATAGATCAAATTGTTCACTCTCAATCTTGACTTTTTATTCTCAAATTTTTGATAGTATAAGTATTTTTTTTTTATTTCCCTTTACTTAAATTTTTAATTTCAGTGACCTACCTGAACTAAGTCCCTTATATCATGAACTGGAAGCTCCTGGCTACTTCTGATAATGAAGGTCTTCAGTTTTTATCTGATTACCTCTTCTCTACTCATAGACGAGAACTTCCTGGACAATGACATACATGTTCATAGTCTTCATTGTAATAGTTTCTGAATTTATTCAATACATTAGATATGACCTATGTGTTGTACAGTGGCATATTCAACTGTCTCATTGATAATTCCACTTAACTCTTTAGAAATAAATGTAAGAGTTAAATATGTATATATTTGCAGATGGATTTTCATGGGTTAGAATGATTGCTAAGATGTTGATCCTTGAACTTGGTTACTTTATTTGGAACTGTGTCTCTGTTTCTCCCTTTCTTATTAGTACTACAAGTGCTTTAACAGAAATTGTTGTATTTTGCCTTTATTAGTTGACAAAAGCCTGCTAATTTATATATTCTATATCATTCTCTTTTTTTGTATTTGATCTATATTATGAACAACTATCAGTTTTTCTTGTGAAATTTGCCAATTACTTATTGCCTTTAGTTACAAAGTCCAGGTATTTCATATATGCCCAAACTATTTTTCTAGTTTAAAATACCAGTGTTCTCATACACCTACTATGTGCTTAAAAAAGTACACAGAATTTCTGAAACACACCACAAACCTCCGTGCTTTAATGACATTATTACTTTTGGGCATTTTGTTAAGACTTATATGAAACCAAGCTTGAGGAAATTTCTTCATGACATGGCACAATAAAGTTTATATATTTCAGAGTATTAAAGATTTGCCTTTTATATTTAAGTCATAATCTATCTTGAAGTTATTTTTGTATATAAAATGAGTTAGAATTCTACTCTTTTTTAAATTAATGATAATTATTAAGTTCCAAACTATGAAGGGTCTTAGATATTACCCTACTTGCAAATTAAGTTATCTTTCTACAGTTAAATACACACACACACACACACACACACACACACACACACACCACACCACACCACACCACACCACACCACACCATTTTTTCACAGAGCATCTTAGCTGCGCTTGTTCTTCCTACCAATTCTGCACCAAGGTAATTTATGAGGTTCAGATGTATTTACACATGCATCGAGGTTTGCACCATAGAAGAGGAACCCTAAAATTGTAAGACTCAGATCTTATATAGAGCAGCTGTCAGATCTGTCCCATGGCCTGAAAAAAATAGAGAACTTTACTCCAGAATATAAACAGATCATCCTTGGAGAGGGAGAAGTATTTCTAAGTCTATTACTTTCTAAAATTGTGCCAATGGATCCAGGGAAGATGAGCTTTAAATCCCTCCAGAGTAATTCACTATCTCTAACTTCCAATGAATGTTTGTCTTTCGGTAATAAAGCCTAGACTCTGCTGAAATGTGAAAATATTCATGGAGTATTGTTTCCCAACAATAATTTTTTTCAATGTAATTTAGTGAATAGTCATTCCTTCCCCAATGTTCTGCAAAGCAAATTGATTGTATGTCATATTTCATGTGAGCATGGATCTGTTCCACATTCCCCATTTTATTTAATTGCTTTATGTCTATTTTCACATTAATACTTTTATTTCACATTATTCACTTTGATACTATAGCGTTTTATAAAATACTTAATGACAAATCATGTTACCTGATGGAGCAAGTTGCCATGCTTCTTTTTTTTCAGGATTCTCTTCAGGTTTAAACATCCAAAGAAAGCTTGTAATTAATTGGTTGAGTTCCCTGATAATCCTTTTTGTAATTTTATTGAAGTTGAGTTGAATCTATGCATTAGTATTAGGAAAACTGATGCCTTATGTTTAACAATCTTATTTATAAACATCATGTATCTTTTCATAGGTTTTATTTAATATTAAAATATTCAAAATATAAATTAATAAATTTGTAAGTTAGACAAAATCACAATTCTCTATCTGCGATAGAAGATGTAAAAAATAGGTTACTACTCATTCAATGGACCCTTTATGACAGTGAACAAGAATAAACTATAATTACCCACCTAAACATAGATTAACCTCAACATATAATACTAATCAAGTAATACAAGTCTCTGAGAAAAACATTTTTTTTTTCTTAAGAAAAGATTTATTAAACTTTAGTATGAGTATGCACCATGCTGGATGTGGGACAAATTTGCTAAATCTGGCACTCATAGTTCCAGGTTAGTTTTTAATCTGGTATCCCCCTTAACTGGTCCTCCAGTAAGAGGACTTGACAATACCATAGTTCATCCTAGACTCACCTGGCAACTGAGATGACCACCTGTGTTAACTTACTGGCTTTATCTAGAAGAACAACAATTTTTTTTTTTTTTTTATCTTTCAATAGGAGTCAGTTTTGCAACATGGAGCGAGAAGTCCACTGAAGTTAGGTTCTTACCCTCCCACAGGAACTGGGAGATGAGGGTCCTATTGCCCTTGAAGTCTCCTTTACTTTTCAAAGAGACAGCTCCTAGGTTCTTGGGCGGGGGGGGATTCTCAGGTCATAAAAGTGACAAAAGCCCAGCTAAAAAAAGGATGGTTCTAGTCTTCAAAAGAAATTACGTACATTTTGAAAAGATGTGGAAGCACTTACAAGTTTTCTAGGGAAAATGCTTGAAGGTAAAGGAGGAGAGGGGAATCTCTCCCTTATTTTCAAAAAGGAAAATTAAGCCTCTCATTTTTAATTTGTATTTGTCCTCACAGTTGTTAGATAAAATATGAGATGTGCAGGTAAGTTTGAATTTTAGTTACGTATTTTTAGTGTAAGTATGTCTCATGTTATGTGTGGAGCAAATTGGGTAAATCCATCAATCTGTTTCAGGTTAATTGTTGACACAGTGCAGAGGAGAAAATCTCTACCATCACTAGTCCAAGTTCACTCAAATGTATAAGACAGAAGATCCCATAACCACATCCAGAAAATCCCAAAGGTTTAGGTAGGAAGCACTGAGGTTATGCTTTCTCACTTAAGCTTCCTATGTGAAGACTCTGAGATGTAAGGCAGGTAGAGACAGGTAAGACCTGGATGAAACTACAAGGCACTCCACATAAAGAACCTCATGCAAATAGTAAATAAATATTTAAACAATTTTTAGATAGAGATCTTAGTAGGCTAAGAGGGGTCTTGAGTCCAACTAAAAATATATATATTAAAACCTTAAATCCAGTGATTATAAAATAATTTTAAATGTACATACCTATTAGATATATTGCAGCTACTGAAATCCAACTGGAATAATTAATATGAAGATCATTATCTCTTTGAGGATGAAAAACTAATAAATTACTAACAACCCATCTCCACCTGAGCGTAGTTTATACCTGTCCTTTGATATGTGACTAGAGTTGCTGTTTGTTGACCCTAATCACTTAAATTCACAATTATTCTCAAAACTGCTCAAAAAAACATATTCATTTGTAATTACAATGATTTACCTCACTCATCTCAGCAATTGCTATATTTTCTAAAGTTAAAATTCCTGGTTGCTTGTACTCCTTTTATGAGTAGTCAGCGTAGAAGCTTCTGAATAGTTCTCTCGTACATTCTTTTTAGTAGTCGTACTTTTTAGATTCATATTACTTATTTGATGAGAAATTGAATGGTGGTATTTTTGAGATTTGTGTACACTTTTGGTTTAAGAAAAGACAATAACAATAACTTATCACCATATGACGTTTTCTATATTAACAAATATAAACTCTGGGCTTTCTTATCTTCTTCAATAGACCATGCAAAGAGTAGGTTAAGGGACCATTGCTACATCTCCCAAAGGAAAAATCATCAGAAATCTCAGTAAGATAGGAGTGGAATTAAGCTATCATGAAAAGAAAAAATAGTATATAAATCATCATATGATACTTCCCAGTTAAGTTTATATGCATGCAATACATACATCTGAATTTGGCCAGAAATGTCACCGTTGGTTGAAATGTTTCCATTGCTCAACAACTTGAACATTAAACCGATCGATCGCTTAAACCATCTCCTACTTCCTTTTCTCTCCTGTCATTTGCTAGAGTGCCTGATGACTGACGTCAGCATTGGGGGTACATCACAAGACAGAGTGCTAGCCTAGAGAAACAGGAAAAAGAAACAAAAACCCGTCTGTCAAACATATGTAATCAAAAAATGATATTTTACAGGCATATTATCACTGTCAGCTAAATGAATAGGTAAGTGAAATAAATGAGATCTGAAATTAGAGATGAAAAGAGATTCTACAACTTAAATTTTCAAAGGCAGAACAATGGTGAGGGCAAAATTATTTATGAATGCCACATTGTTTTACAGTCCAAAGCATAAAAACTATTTTCAGATAATTTATATCTTCACTCTTCTGTAATATTTATGCAGTCAGGAGCTGAGTGGTTTGCTGTTAGTGATTTAACACTCTTGCTTTTTTCCCCCTCCTTCTCTGACTTTAAAACAACAAACAAATGATCAGAGCATTTTGGATCAGCATATCTGAATATGCCTATCAATCAATCATGTTTTCTTATCAGTTACACCAATTGTTTTCCACTGTATATGAAGGAAAATAAATTACACCATCTGGCTTTCTCTGAACAGAATAAACTTAAAGAGTAGTTTAAAATGCAGTTTATAGTTTAATGCTCTCCATAGCAATGATCTGAGATAGCATCCTACTGCTATTTTTAATTGCAACTCTGGCAGTGAAGGATTAAGCATCATTATCAAAGTTACAGAGTAAATAGGTCAGCTTCTTCTCTATGAGTCCTTATACCATGATGCCATTTACCATTCCTACTCTCTTGTCCTAAAGCCCTCAAACACTTGCTCAGCCTCACTCTTTATGGAAGACCCCTGTGCCCAAATATTTCAGTTAAAAAAACAAACAAATAAACAAACTTAAAAAACATCGTACCTCTTAAATCTTATTATAGGAAAACAATAGTTCCATATTTTTCATTTCTATGTTAATTTATGCCGTCCTATATATGAGAGCCATTGTTTCTATTTTGTGCTTCAGTGACAAGTGCTATGACCTAACAGGTCTGCCACCCCTCCAATTTCTAAGATTAAACCAAATTGTAACGACAAGTTATTTGTGCAGAAACACTTAGACTAATGAAAGAAGCTTGTATCAAACCTTTGGAGTGCAATCCCTCAGGGAGTCGTTGCCAACCTTTTATCCCCAGCGCCTTCTTCCGACTAACTCTTCTGGCTACTCAGCTTTTCTTGTGTCAAGTGCATGCGCTTCCCTACTTGACTGTGCCCTTCAGGAGTTCTCGTCGCCTTCATTGTGGAGAGTTACTTGAAATACCCTACTCAGAAAACTCTCTCTCTTCTGTTGTTTTCATGCTAAATTCTAACCTGGATTTGGAACATTTTAAAATAATCTGATTAAAACCTAGTGACACTAAGCACAAGGGAGATAGTAGAATATTAAAAAAGTCAGATAACCTAAAGGAGGTCCTTTTAAATCTGTTTTTAGGCTTATTAATAATGCGAGGCCTGCCTTCTTCCACATTAATTTATCTTCTGGGATTTGCTGCAGTGGCCAAAAGGAGAATTTCTCTTTGATATGTTTTGTCCTTGGGCACCTTGGTCCCCTATCTGGAGCACCTCACATCTTCAGTAGCTATCATATTACTACCTTCACTTCCCTTCAGTTTACCTGGATCTCCCTGAATCTTTGGACTTTTAGAAGTCCAATGCTGTCTTGGCTTAAAAAAAAAAAAAAAAAAAAAAAAAAAAAATCCCACCTCATTTAGGACATAATTCTCAATTTAGCTGCTAAAAGTTCTCAAATCTGCTTAGTTTAAATTAGTTGCATTTTTTTTTACCCTACACTTATTCTGAATTCTCTCACGAAAGATAAATAACAGAACGAATCTGCCTGTAAACAACAACGACAAAAGTCTTCCCCACTTGTTCTCTCGCCTCCTCAGCATGAAGCATGTGATTTTTTCTCAATTAAAAAATATGCCTTCTTTCTGACATACTCAGTGTAAAAACAAAAAGTATTAATACATTGTAAAACGAAGCTATGCCAGCAAAGAAATAATTGTTAGCAGAAGATAATGAATAAAGGTCTTATAAAGATGTTAGTTCACAAAATTGTGCAGCTTGTAAAATGTATCTGAATATACTTTGGATCACATTAAATAGAGTTGAATTATGAAAGATGCCCAATGATCTCATCAAACATGTTTTTCTTTATTTTAAATATTTTGTTTTTTTTATTGTTGTTTATCTAGTATGATTCCTGGGACTGGGTTCAGCACAATATTATAACATAACAAACACATCATACTGAGACCAAAACAACTAATCCCATATCCTACAGAGCTAGTCTTGAAAAAGAAGGATCTGCGTTATAACTTGAAAAACTCTGTTTTCGTTTATTTATTTTAAAGTAGTTTATATATTTTTACTAAAGAAATTGATTAGGAATAACATTATTCTTGTATTTTAAGCAAGAAAAGTTACATATAGGATTCTCCACATATAGTGTAAAAAGATGTTATAACAGATAGTATTTATTTTAAATGTTTTACCAAGTTGGAACTAAACGACCCTAAGATAGCGTTTATTAGATTAGGGTTGTTAGTGTATCTTATTATTTAGTCATCTAAAAATATATTTGTTTTATAAGATAATGCACTATAGAGTCAGCTGCACAAAGAATGCCAAATGTAAGCATGAATGTCAATGAGGTGAACAGGGACATTTTTTTAAAAAAGTTAATCATCAGGTCCTATTAATAATATTCTATAAGTTCACTCTAGGAGTTCTAATTATTATTATTTAATAGTCAAAATATTAGTTCTGAGAATGTCTGTTTATTTAACCTTCTTTGACAATCATTTTCTGCCAGTTTAGTATGCAAAAAAAATTCTGCTACATGCTATTTACAACAATTTTTGAGGGCAGAGCCTATAAAAATCAAGAATGATAAGTTTAGAGAAAAATACTACTCCTTGGGCCTACAAGCAAGTCTTCTCAATTTTGCTTCTACAGTGAAAATTCTAACTCACACTTAATAAAAGTCCTTGAAGTAGCCCTTCATTGTGACAGATGGCACTCTATTTGGTCATTTCTAAGTGAGATATCAATTTATCTCCCAAAAGGAAAAGAACGATGACAACATGGAAAATATAAAAGGCCAACTACTTACAAATTGAACACACGTTGTGAAATGGGATGAAGATGCTCTAAGGTGCTCATTTGGAACTGCAATCACTGAAGCCAGCAAAAGCACTGCTGGAGAATTTTTCATGTCCCCTCATTACTATGCAACTGATATTTAGGTGTGTGTATAAGTAGAGTGGGTCATACTTACACACTTGAGAGCCAAGGGCCTGAACATGCCTAAGATTTATAGAGATAATATAGTCAACTGAACAATCATCTAATAATTAGCCAAAGCCTAGGTTAGGTATTCATTGTTAACTCTCACTTCTCGTGTGACTGACCTCCTAAAGACAGAAGCAAAGAGCCTAGTACACTTTTAAAAGAAACATATCCTCTGACCTTTTCTAATATCTGTTACTTGGCTCTACTAAAGGGGAAAAATACTCTGTGTGCATACATTTCCCACACACAGGATTACACAGTTTAGTTATACCTGTGAAAAGCTAGGCAGAATACCTTGACCTGGTCTCCACATTCACTTTGTTCAGATTTCAATAATAAACTATCAATGGCTTAGCACTTTTACATCTTTGCTCTTATTTTGATTTATTCTCATCCCCTCTCTCAACCTAAAATTCTTTATTAAATATAAATATGTATATAGCAGAATATGTTAAAATAACTTTAGGTACTTTCAGTTTAGTTATTTTTATCTCTATCCATATCTCTCAGTCAGTCAGTCTATTTGTCTATCTATATATCTACCTATCATTTTATATATCTATCTAGGTCTATTGTAAGAGTATCTTAATAGCCAGTTCAGAAATACCCCTAATCTAAGCTCCTTTACTCATATCTATGTTTTAATAATACAGAATATGTTATTATATTATCTTGCTTAACTAGGAAAAGCCCAGGTGGCAGGACAAAGGTAAGGGATAATAGAAGCAGACAATGTTGATATCTAATTCAAGCAGTTATTTATTCTTCTTTTTAAAAATGTTTATTCATTTAAAACTAAAGAATTTAAGTAACAAAATTACATACCAATAGAAAATACGAATTACTAAATAAACAATGCCAAAAGGATGTGAAAATTAATTTATTTCATACAAGTCTATTTTTTTAAAGATCCATAATTTGAAGGCAAATGTGCTATAAATGTAACGAATCATCCCATACATGGCTCTGTTATTGAAAACTAATTTTGTTTTCTATTACTTCAGTGATATGCTGAAAAACATAAATATAAAAATCACCCTAAAACTTACTTAACTTTCATAAGAGTAGTGCTTTAAGTTTCTAGTTTTCCTTCCATAGGTAGGGTATAATTCTACCTTAGGTGATTACATTTTATTTTGACTATACACTCTATTATACGAAGTTACTCCTCTAATCTGTCAACATTATTACTCTAAAATTGAAAATATTCATATTGATACAATCACCTTAGGCCTCTGTGCTACAACACTTAGTTTTTCTAAATACGTAGTAATTTATTAAGTTGGATAAATATTATATTGATCAAACTAAAAAATTTCACATATCATGAATGCTATATTCCAAAAGAGTACTTGGTTACTTCACAAGGCATAATGTATTATTAATTTTTATGAATACAATTATGATAAACATGTCACCATAGTAACTTGAGATTACTTATATTTTTATTTTCTTATCATTATAAATCAAGACTAGGTTTACAAGCTGTTTATGTTTTTAAAGTTACTGATCACTTAAAAAACAATTTGATTTATTATTTACTTATTAAGATTATTTGCTTGTTATTGTTAATTAAGATTACTTACCAATCTACAGTACAATTGGGATCTTTAGTTAATTATTATTTTTAAAATAAAGATTTTTCCAATCATCCATCAAACAATTAGATTATTTATTTAAACCTTTTAAAATTAGAGTTACATCCACATAAAAATGTTCATATTTTCCTGTTTTTAGTCATGACAAATACAATTATATAATGCACGTTGAACCTATAATCTCCAAATAGCACCAATACATTGCAAAGCTCAATATGAATCTGCAATTCTCTTATGGAAACACTCTACTCATTTCTTCATTGAATAACCAAGGATCATATATAATGTAATTGTTAAGAGTAGGATTAATCAAGTTAAAGTTTAAGAATATTGACTGTCAATTTGTTTTAACATTTTTATTATAGAGAAGGTCTTCAATTTGGTAGCTCTACTTTAAAAATGAAAGCAAACTGATGCTATGCTATATGTTTAAATTAAGCATGCTATTTTGGCCTTGACACATACAAAATAAGAACATTATTCAACTGCAGCATAGCTTGTCTACATATCAGCTAGAACTATTGGAGTTTAGTGTCCTCTGTGGATGCAAAAGACAAGTACTCAATGAGTAGAAAGGTGATATTTTTCAGTGACTTGAAAGGACATATGCAGTAATTATTATTTTTTTTTAAACTGACTTTGCCCTTTTGAACCTGGCTTGAGAAGATGATGACTAAAGCACTCTTTAGCAGAATTGTATTTGGACACCCTCGGCTCCATCTTAGGAAAATGTCCTTGTTCTTTTGAATTTGACAAGCATTTGACAATTGAACTGAAGATTCTTTTTCATTACCTATAAGTCTTTTTATTCACTTGTTTGCAGAAAATTATGAACCAAAGCAGCAGTAATAAATATCACTTGCTAAATTTCAAGTATTTTGTTTGAACTTACCCAATTCTCCAGTTCATAAAGAAATAAAAGAGAAATCAGACTACTTCATATTTTCCCAAAGCTGTCATTACCACTTGTGTGTTAGTGAACCAAATGTAGCATTTTATTTATAGGTTTTTAAACTGAACAGTTAGTGATAATGTACAATTTAAAAATATTTAGCTGAGAAGTCTGTTAAATAATTTCTAAATAGTCTACATGAAGCTTTCACCTTTCATGGGGACTATGATGGTAAATAAATGAAACTATTAGTCCATAGTGTTTCTCGTCACTGATAACTACTTAGAGATAGTTTAGAATAAGCACTGTGGGGTGCATATCATAGAAAAAATCAGAATGTATGATCATTTCAATTAAAAAGTCAGGAAAGTCTCTACATCTTTAGAAAACTTCAAAAAATTGAATATTTATAAACCCATCATATAGAACAAAAATTTTCAGAATGCCTAATTACCTGATAATATTGAAAGCTCCTAAGGCTGTAAAGGTGCTTTTGAGTGCCTGCCCTATAATAGCAGGGAGTTGCTCCTTAATGTCAGATTAAAGTCTTTCAGAAATATACTTTATCTTAAATACGCTATTTTAATTTGCTGATGCATAGAACTGATGAACTCTAAAACCTGAAATCAGAAAGGGGAAAAATATTATTAGAATGCTATATTATTTCATCTTAGTTTCTGTTTCACCAATAAGATGATTTCAGGAGTATTCATGTGATATGGATATTTTAAAACTGAAGTTTAGGAACTACATATTCATCAGTAAATGAATAAGAGGAAGAAAAAAAATTATGACTCCATTTTTTGCTGCGAATTTTCACTGACAGAAAGGTATCCTGGTCACACGATAGTGCAAAGCCTAAGGACAATGGGTACAGAGATTTTGCCTAATCATTTAGATCATCTCTATCTTTTTCTTTCTTTTTCCTGTAGTGAATTCTTTTTGTCCCCTTCCCTTTCATTGACCTGGTAAACTTCCTATAATCCTTTATGTTTCAAGTATCTGTTTATTATTAAAACATTTCCAAAAGCCCCCAAGAATTTTGAAACACCATTTTGAATATTACTATATTAGAGCTATGATAATTTATTTTTAACTATGAATTCCCCATGATTATTTGCATATGTGAGGGTGTGTATGCCCACACATGCACCCTCAACTTTGTATTAACAATACATAAAATAATATAGATGGGTGTATGTGGAGGTGAGAGCCAATTGAGACTATTAGCTACTACATCTTATAGCTACTCGGTGCCTATTTAAATCTCTCTGTATCTATGCCAAGGACATGGAAGCAACTGAAGTATCCTACCATAGGTGATTGGATAAAGAAGCTATGGTACCTATATGCAATGGAATATTACTCAGCCATAAGAAGAGAGGAAATACTGCCATTTGTGACAACATGGATGGACCTCAAGATAATAATGCTAAGTGAAATAAGCCAAACAGAAAAAGTTGAAAATCACATGATATCACTTATATGTGAGATATAAAACTAAAAGCAACAAATGAACAGGACAAACAGAGACTGAGGGACATGGACAATAGACTAGTGGTTACCAGAGGGGAAGGGAAGGGGGAAGATAGATGAGGTAAAAAGGGTAAAACGTGGTAACAGAGAGAAATCTAACTATAAGGTGAACACACGATTTAAATATATATTTGCCTTACTGCTAAAATGTATAGCTGAAACTTATAGGATTTCATTAATCAATGTCACCATAAAAAATAAAAATTTTTAAATTGTTAAAAAAATAAAAATAAATAAATCTCTCTATAATTGTTTAAACTTCTTTGCAAAAACTATGTCAGTAACATCATACTTAGTCCTCACAGGATGTGACTAGCCAGGTGCAAATGAAGTGCTTATCATCCCCAAAAGGGGTCCATGAGGTCATATTAGTTATTATGTTTTTTTTTTTCTGAATGAAGTTAATTTTTTTTCTAGATTAATCACAATGCTATCTTGGTGTTCTATAAAGTTCAAATACTATATTTCAGCATCATTATAAAACTTCCCATTATTCACCATGATTAAAAGGTTGTGAACTGACTCAATTCTGGCTCACTTTTTTTTTTTTTAATGATAACTTAACAGTGGTCTGTTTTCACCAGACTTACAGTTTTTGTATGCAAGTTGTACAATAACAGTTTACCAACGAGAACCCATGATTTCTAATTTAGAAATGCATATTTTTAGATGGGAATGTTAAGGATTTGTGACCTCTGGGTGGATGATAAAGTTGGAAGAAGTCTTTCATAATCTCCATGTTGGAAAAAGATTTTTAAGTTGTTATGTGTGCAAAACCAAGCATCTACCATTTGGATAATAAAGTTAATTAACATTAATGACACTGATCTAAGTTTGAATTAATTTTGGGAAGTTGTTTAATAATAATATACAGGAAATAGAACGATTTTTACATTTTCATATTCTGATGGATTTGGTTTTGGGTAGACTCCAACAGAGAAATGACTATGGAGAAAAAAAAAATCATTAAAAGCAGAATCTTCTTTTTATCACTATAGGACAGTAGAAAATTCAGCACTTAATAAAAAGGTGCATTTGCCAGAAGACATGAAACACTCAAGTCAGACAGTTCATTTGTCAGGGTGACTACCCTCTGGTAACAATAAGTCTCCAATATGTAAAGGTTCCACACAAGAGCCATCTGTCCCTTGCTCACATAACAACAGTGAGCAGATGAACAGATCCACAAGCAGCTCTTCTCCACAAAGTTATTCAGAGACCCTACCTGATGGAGCCTCTGCCATCTTCAATATGTGACATTAGGTTTCCATAGTCTTTATTCTCCAGCCTACAGAACTGATTTTATGAGTCAGAGGAAAACTCACAGTAGTAAGGGGGAGCTGAAGGCAGGTCCCTGGGTATGATGAGAAGATAATGGCAACAGAGAATCAGGGTGAAACAAGCTCCACGTGCACTGAAGACTGGAGGTGAACACAGTGGGGATGAAGTTTGCCCACAAGGGAAAGGAAGCAAAAGAAGATCCAACTCTCCTCAGACTTGGGTTTATCATTCACAATTTGCCTTTAGAAAAGTAAAAAAACAGAACAAAGTTAATGTCCAAAAGCCCTGTGTGTGTTTGCACTGTTGTAGATTACTATACAGTCACCTCAAAAGTATCCACAACTAGTAGTGCCTCTGAGTTGTGATCCCTAGGAAGTAGCTAAGGTGTGAGACAACCGTAACCGTTCTTGAGATGTTCAATGCGTGTAGAAAAAGAAAAACTTGTATGAAACATGAAATCTTAGAAGAAAATTACTGTGTACGAAAAGAAACCCAAAGTTACAGAGAAGAGCAAGTAAACCCACAATAAATAAATGAATTCACCATCTTGGCTCGAAGACGGCACAGTGCTCTGAAAATATTAAAATAAGTGAATTTTTAATGCTCAGAGTGAAATTGAAGAAAATAACATTTATAAAACAGGATCAGAAGATAAGAAAAAGAATAAAATAAAAATTGTAGAAATGGAAAAATGTAGTTACTGAAATGAAAATAAAAGGATAAACAGTAGTCTAGGAACAGAAAAAGAAAGTTAGAATTGAGATAGTCATCCAAGACATTGTGACATGAAAAACATGAAAGATAAACTGAGTAATTTTGAATTATATTTACTGGAAGTTCTAGTAAAATATAATAGAATAATTGAGAGAGTGTTCAAACTCAAATATGCAATGGTTCAAAATTTTCTGTAATTGACAAAAAATACATTAGAATGAAAATACATTCTACTGCTGAATGACACAAACATGTAAGCAAAGATAATAGAAAAAAATAAGTTATAAAATAAAATTTCAAGGAAAATATGAAAACATCAAAAACCACCAAAATTAAAAATCTACAATCTGACATAGGACTTTTTATCAGGAAAAATAGATACAAAAAGTCACTGTAGCATGACAAAATAAATTCTAGTCTTTGCCCCTATATCTAGCTAAACTAGTATTACTGAGAAAAAATATCAAAACATTTTGACTGATAGAGCTTATTATTCCAGATGTTTTCTAAAATGTACTGCATGATGTACTAGACAAGAAAAAAAAAATGTGAACATAATACAAAGTGAGGAGCAAAAGAATAATGGTGAGCAAAAGCTTAAATAAAACATGTCAATAAATCACATTAAATATGGAAAGCTTATGAATAAATAAGCTATTTTTGTTTGTTTTAAAAGAAAGTAGAAATAGAATTTTACAAAACAAAAATTTCGCCTATGGATGGGGAACATTTAGAGAAACTTTATAACATGTTGACCTCTTTAATGTAGATGGGTTAAAAAAATATATAAAAAAATAAAATAAGCATGTTCAAATTTAAGGAAAATCACTAAAAGAATATATGGGATGAAAGGTTAAAGAAGTACAAACTAGTAGTTGATAGATGGTCACGGGAATGGGGAGCATGGCACAGGGATTACAGTTAGCATTAATGTATTGGCTAGGTATAGAGCTAGAGGAAAGAAAGAGCAATTGGTAGAATCGTTTTGTAAACTATATAAATGTCTAACCAATGTACTGTGTTCATGAAACTAATAAAATAAAATAAAATAAAAAGAATATATGTAGAGTATGCAGTTTTCCAGCATGATAAAAATGGAAGGAGAAAAAAATATTTTTAATCTAACCAGAGGCAGAAAAAAAATAAGTTCTTGGTAGTGTTTTATGTTTTTTTGGACAAAAACCATATATTTTTATCAAGTACTTGAGGATGTTATCATATCATTTATGGAAGAGTTATTGGAGAGATTTCTAGTAACACCAATCAGAAATCAAAAACATACTTATAAACCGAGTATATAAAACCATTAATTTATCAGAGCAAAACAGCTTATTAGCTTTAAGTTGCAAGTATTATTTGAAGAAGAGTCTATCTGGAATTAACTATAATATATGTGGAAAAACTTCTGTGAGTTATAGTTGACCAAAAACTCAATAATCATTCATATTTTTTTTCCAAATCGCTATGTGATGAGCAATGTGCAATATACATTAAGTAATGAAAGATTCATAATATTAATTCAGTTCTTAAAATGCTTCAGGAGTTAGGCCATGCACTTATATTATAATTAGCTCCTTCAGTCCTCACACCAACCCTATGACACACCTCTTATTTGAATTATTATTCCTATTGTGCAAAGGAAAAACCAAGTCACAGTGCTTGAGTAACCTGATCAAGGTACACAAATACTAGATTAAGAAACCAAGAATAAAACCTAGCCAGATTGGTTCCAAAGTATGTAATCTTAACCTCATGGCTCTGCCACTTTATAAGTAGAGCCTTATCTCATTGGTCACCAGGCTCTTCCTTATTCACTATACTGTCCTTCATTGTATAATATCACTCTGCTTTACTAGAAATATAGTGTGCTGACTAAGTTGTGGTGAATTAAAATGTCATTTTGATTTGTTTTTCTTCTCCCACAGGTCAGATATGTTGCCTTTCCTGTGGAATCTTGGGTAGTCCTGAGACTTGCTTTGGCCACTAGAATGCGCCCTCTTGGACTTCGGAGACCCTCATTCTATATGTAAGCACAGTTTAGCCTCCTTGAAGATGAGAAATCATGGGAGGAGAGACATCACACAGACGATGTGCAGCCACTTAGCAAAAGCCCCAAACATGTAAGGGAGGGCATCTAGGACCATCTAACTGCAGATGACTGTAACTACATGAGTCATCACAGGCAAGATCAGCAAGAGAACTGCCTGGTCCAACTCACCAAAATGTCAAGTGATAGAAATATGAAAAAACAAATGGTGGTGGTTTAGAGCTACTAAATTTTGAAGAGGCTTGTTATGCAGAAAATTTTCAGAGAAAATTTTCTTAAGCTTTCTGTAATTTTACTAGTCAGACATTTCTTGAATATGGAGTCTATTTCTGAACTCCACAACTGTAAAATATCTTTGACAAGATACGTCTAAAGGATAACTATAATGATGACATATTCAGATACATATGCAGATTAAAAGATAACAGCTGCTCTAAACTATTATCCTAGACTCTTAAGCTCCTAGAAGTACAATCTAGGACTACTGCCTCGAGAGAGAAATGTGGAATAATACCTTATCTATGTTCTATCAAGCTGAGCAATTGTATTTAGCTGTCAGAATTATTTATTATGATACCTTGCCTGGTGGATTTCAGGTGCAATGGGAAGCATGTGCCTTAGCACATACTCCTTGATGAGCTATGTGATATACAGAGTACAAACTGGGAAGAAAGGTCAGGAATGGGTTTAATGAATTAACATGGACAGAACTGTCTTCAACCTTGTCTTTTACAGTAAAATGCACCTACATAGTGAAGATACCTGCAAACTCTGCTTGAGACACCCTCACCTCCCAAAGCAACTCCAGGTCAGTGCACCGTATTGTCTATTGTGTTATTTAATAGAAGTAAAATGGATTGGGGACATAACATTTCTTGTGAATCTTCATGAATTCTAAACTTAGTATGATCTGATGTCGAATCAGTGGTTGTGCCTCAGGCTGATTAGGGGCAGAAGAGGGATTGACACGAAGACTATTCAATATAGCAAAAGGTTTATGAGATGTGTGAGAATACAAGAAGGAAAAAGACTGATAAGACTTCGATCTCTGATGGCCAATCCATTTGTGGTCTGAGACGGTAAAATTTTTGCCATGTAAATTATTTAATGTGAATTTGACTACAATTAATTAGGGGGAAAAAAAGAATCAAACAGTGGAAATTATCCTCCCCCTCCAAAAAATTCAGTGACTACCGTTGACTGCATTGGCAAAAATGAAACCATTAACTAGAAAAATAACAGTAAAAAAATATAAGATCAGTATTTGAAAAAAAAAAATAGTTCACACTGATGTTCTAATACCCTTTTGAAGATTGGAAGAAAATTAAGGTTGATTTCATAGATTGATGCTTAGGAATTACAGTATAAAGAGATCTATTGGGAATGAATATCTACCTAAAATGACCTGTGGTTTTGTCATTTAATCTATTAATGACAAAAGTGAAGCAGTCCTCATCTCTTCAAGGTGGTAAAAGCCAGAGTCAGGTGAGTGTTAACAAAAAAAATAAAAATGAAATCGTCATGCTTCCTCTTCTATGTTAAAGCAGAACATGCCTATTGAACAATAAAATACTAAGAGAGGCAACCCCACTGGATTTGTTACATGATAATCAAAATAGAGTCTCCTCTAATGACATGCTCCTTCCCCAGACAACATTGGGTATAATAATTCAGAGAAATGCCCATCTTGCTGGTTAGGGGACAAAAGAACATCATAATATATCTTATTATATATCAATTATCTTCCATGGAGTTTGAGAGTGTGTAAAAGTTAGAACACTTCAAAAAAGAGCACAGAAAGAGAAAGAAAAATTGAACCTAAAGATAATGGCTGAAAAAAGAAAAAAAGATTAAGTTAGGTAGAGTTGCTTTCTATATTTTTAAAAGGGGAGGGTGTTAAAATAGAAAATAATAGACAGGGATCCACAAAGCATCTACTTTATAAGTCATCTCCTTTAAGAATCTTATCACATTTAATTCATCTTCACCTAGATAAATTTAAAATAGGTAAAATGAAAGAACTAAATAGAAGAGCTGAAACATGGTGCAAAATTCATTTCATTAATGAAGTATGATATAGTCCAGGAACTTGTAAATGCATTTTTCTGCATGATCCCAAAAGCTATGTGAATTTTTTAGGTTAAATATCAGGATTGTAGAGCAATTCTTAGACTTCCTGAATACAGGTTCCTGATACACCAGCATCCCTGCCTAAGACAGTGAGGAGACACTGCAGTGACTTAGTGGGATTAGGCCGTTATGGAGATGCTTTCTTGCAAGACATTCAATGAATGAAATTATTTATGAATGAAATAAAATTGCGGATCAAAATACTGGAAGCTAAAAGGTAGTTACCTAAATCCATGTTTGCAATGAATGTGACGTAAGTGACAAACACTGCTGTTATCTCCTTGATGTCAAATTTCATCTGAGTCTGTCCTCATGCAGAATAAATTGCACATGCCACGCGGAACTTTCTGGGCCTGTTTGGTGATGCATATTAGACAATATAGAAATCCCAAAGGGCAGCAGAAATTTTGGACTTAAAAAATTGATAGAAGTAGGGGTAGTAATATCAATGTACCCCATAGCGATTGGAGTTTTATTAATGAGAAAGGTAAGAGGGTCATTGAGACTGATGGTAGACTAACAAGGAATGAATGATGTAGTGCACTTGGTATCTGTTTCTGATACAAACTATCCAGAGGATGCAGCAGGCTGAAGGAGACTGGCAAAATATGACTGATTGTGCTGGCGCTTTATTTTAATACTTACAAGACAGAGAATAAAACTCGTATTTGCCTTTATGTGGGTAGATATTCAATACATTTTTACCTCATTGTCAAAGATATTAAATCCTACCATGTGCTATCATACTTTTATGAGGAGAGATTTGGGCATAATATTGGTGAAATCAGTGTGTTGTTGGCATTATAATACCAGAAGTAGGAAAAAGAAATAAAAAAGCTTGACAACAAAAGTTATGTATATATCTCATAGAGAATGGTTGATAAATTTTGAAAATTCAAAATTGTCTAATATGAAATTTGAGGAATTGTGATTGTTCCAAAAATAGAGATATATTACTATTTCTAAAGTATTGGAATACAAAGAAGACAGGCCAGCATTTGGTAGATATAGTTCATTCTGAAGTAGATAACTTCTTAAACTTTAGAATCATATTGACTATTTGAAGTAGGTAAAATGAGAGAACTATGTGATGAGGAAGACAATCCAAGTGGACACCTGAATAAGGTTTCACATTATTAAATATAGCAAGTGCTGTAGCATAGGACTTGTGCTGGGCCACTGAGATCAAAAAATCCAAATGAACAAATATTATTAGACATTTTATCAGCTCATCGCTGTGCTCCTTGGACTTTGTGAGAAGTGATATCATGCCCCCTCTAACTCCTTATTACAGGTTACTGGATTAAAAACCTAAAAGCTACTAAATCTGCTGCTATCTATATATTGCTCTTTTCAGTTGAAACTATTCACTTGGTAGTAAACTTTAGTACAGACAGCACCCAACACTGAAGGCGTATATGATACAATAATGGCTTTGTTTTCTTAAGTATCTTACATAGGATTTGTGGATGGGTAAAAGGTTAGAATAACTCAGAGAAAGTACATCAGAAGACAAAACAGAAATTCTGAGCCTTTAATGGAGACAATCGAGACTCTAACGAGGAAGCTTTCTAAGACAGTTTATCAAGTGAAAATTGTGTGTGTGTGTGTGTGTGTGTGTGTGTGTGTGTGTACACAGATATGCATATTGTGTACTGAAAGTGTTGCCTCAGGAGAAAAGTTATATAAGGTTTCATGACAATCAACCAATCTTAGAACCTTTGTTCCCCCATATCTCAATGCAGAGTGACCCCCACATGGCTCTTTTTGATGAAACAATGCAAACAGCAAGGTGTACCTATTAGCAACCCTTAGTAGAATGAGAATTTCAGTAAATCAGCTGGTGGAGGAAAAACTCTTGGAAAAGTCATAAAGGGCAAGTCTGTGCAGTAGGCTAAATTATTTGCAGTAGTACATTTAGCTTTTATACAAGAATTAGAAGCTTATTTTAAGGGGATATGTGTGGATTTTTGAAAATTCTTGCTTAGTGGTGATAGCCTACCTAAGTGTTTGGTTAAGTGGGCCATAGACAATTAGACAATTAAAAATACCTTCATGAGGGGAGCCATAATTTCAGGACTTCTAGAACCCCAAAGAATGAATTAAAAATAGTTATGTTAGATGGTCCCCAGAAAACCTAGCAGAAAGTTCTGAAGGGATTGGAAATGGAACGTTTAAGACAGTATTTGAAGTTCAGACGAGGTATAAAAGATGAGTCCCATGAGGTCTACCAGGCTATGTCGTTGGTCTGAATGAAGATATATTTCTTTGTTCTCTATTGAAGTACCAATAGTCACCTATGACTCTTCAGAAGACAACCGAAAAAGTTTTTTTTTTTTTTTTTAAACTTTCCATGCAGTGAGTTGCACAGGGACAGAGTCTAGCTGATAATTATCAGGTGGATCATAATGAACTATTGCTTATAACTTCTAGAGAATTTCTAAGGATACCAATAGGCATTGGTACATTCTCTACTTTTCTTTATTGTAAACATTATTACTGAAACAATGGTCAAAATGTTGCAGAAAGATAGAAACAATGTGAATTATTTTAATTTGGAGCACCCATATATATTTTTCTCAGCTTAAGGGACCTACTTCATAATAACTATGATATAAAGATCAGCTAAAAGTACCACATTATTTGGACATATTCATTCTATCTTTGGAATCGTATTTTGATAATAAATTGAAAGAAGCAATTAAAACATTTGCTAAAATAATGGAAAAAGGAACAACGTTTAACTGCTTGATCAGGTGACTGGCTTTAACAACTTAATAGGAGTACCGAAATAAGGATGCATGTGTAGGAATTGATGCCATAGTGCAACTCTCTGTCTTTCCTACTTTACAAATTGTTTCCATTGAAATGTAGGAGCTCATGATAGCAAGGCCTTGCTTCAGTTTGTCACCTCCTGTTGAGAGATACATTTGACATATGGCATGATGACTAAGACTCCAGAACATTCAGCACTTATTCCAAACTAATTTATGCGTTGGATAAGCCTTATTTTGGTCTAACTTTGGTGCAAAGGATATCTCTATTGCTTACAAATATAAGGATGTAAGATGAATGAAAGAGATCGGTGCAATTATACTCTTTGCCAACCTTATGGTTGAGAACTGTGTCTGAACCCCTCAAGCCAATCCAGGAAAAATTAGGGTAAATCTTGGGATAACTAAAAATGAGAGGTAATGATAGCCTAAAGGAACTTGGAAGTGAGTTCCAAAAATTGCTGTTTGTTCCCTCAAAAGTATCTCAAGGCAAGGTAATGACAAAGGTTAGCTTTTATTCCCTGGGGAAGACTACCATGATTGTTTCCTTCTGGGAAAAAAAAAAATGTCCATTGTACTGGAGTTAAGTAGAAACTTTGCCAAAAAATTCTTCCTGTGTAGTCAGGACGGGAAATATGATTCATATTCTCTAATGCCCTACCGAATGTTGGTCATTTGGAAAATTCTTTTAGTTAAAGGTTTATTGACTGTGTTAACTAGTCAAGTCATTATGCAGGAATCTGAAAAAGATATTATTTTTGAACTACGTAATTATGGAATATTCGATCATCTGTGCATTAAATAACTGCAAATCAGGCTGAAACACAGCTGAAGCAATTACTGGGATATTAGAGATGTTGCATTGCTGTGGCTTGCTGTGTGTGCCAGAGCCCTCTCTGCAATTCTGAATATACTAACCGCGAATACGATGAACTGAAGAATGGAACCTAAAAAGAGGTTGATGATAATGAAGGAGGCTAATGTAGAGGTCATGTGGGGTCCATGCTCACTGATGTTCTCTTCTAGAGCCCCAAAGAACCCTCTTCATGGTGTTCTTGTGGTGCACATAGACTGAGTAGATTTTAGGAGTAGTTTATACACAATTAACGATTTTGTAATAGCTACAGTATGGGAGGTGTGTGAAATACAACTTGTTTAGACTACACTCACACTCAATAGTAGCAAAGGAAAGTGTAGTGGTGAAGTTAAGACTGACCCCACTGGTCTTGAAGGGACTCAGAAACCACTGATGTATAAAAAGGTGTTTTGAGCCAAATAGAATAGCATTTATGGAAGCATGCCACAAATGTGAAAAGTACATATTGTACCTTATAGAAATTTTAAGAGGATTACTTTGGCAAGAAACTAGCCAAATTGGGCAAGATTTGGAAAGATGGTGAAAAATAGGTGTGTGTAACACTCATAGCTATGAAATGATGAGGCCATTTTTCTAAGCGATACTTCTGAAGAAGGCATATGGACTGGCTATCGTATAAGTTAATAATCATGGAGTCAATTATGTTGTGAAGAAAATAACTGAGTGTCATGGAAGTCCAGGGTAAAGGAGCTCACTCGTGGAAATAAACAATCTAAACAGCCCAAAATGTGAAGAGTATAACAGAAAAGCATTGATTAGGATAGGCTTCCTGGTAACACAATTGGTAGGAACAGAGCCAAATATAATCTGCTGTATATCATACCAGTAAGAAGTAGATGGACCATAGTATACAGTGATATTTAAATATTTGTCAAAGCTAATTATTTGTAACTGAGCTATGACTAGGAGCACAAACTCAATAAGCCCCCAAATTAATGAATAGTGACTTTTAATAACTACTTGTTTGCTTGGAAATATATAATATAAATGAAGCACTGTCGACGTATTGTGAATATATATTTGGTGTGCAAAATGTTACTTTAATAACACATATACTGGTATTTGGTAAATAAAAGATGTGTTGGTTATTTGAAAGATATTGAGTAGAAAAAGATGTATTCCAATGAGAAATCACAGAATGATATGTTGTTTGGGTAAATTTTCAATCCTCAATTGATGTACTTTCATGGAAATTGACTTAACCAAGAGGAAATGAATTTAGTTTTAGAATAATTAAATATACATCTCTCATATTTATTTTTGAAAAGTGCAATTAGTAATAAATGAAGAGGTAAAAGTAAAATCAAACTGGTTAAAAAACATTAAGAACATGAAAAGATGTGATCGAGACTAACATATCTAGGTCTTCATGCTAACACTCATTGATTTTTACATCTCCTATTGGCTATAGATGAGAAAATCTGTCTTTTTGCTTCCAATATCAAAAATACATCTTTCAAAAGAAATACAAAGAGGTGTTAAAAGTATACATAACACAACTATATCCAGAATCCAGGGGTAGACTGTAGTTAAAGAGTTAATACTGAGTATTCATATTTCATAGCCAGGAGCAGCTAAAGTTATGACCCTGGAATTTATCTTCTTGAAACTCCACCCCCTAGAATCTGTTGACAATCTGAACAATGATGTACCAAGCATATTATATCTGGTTATCATAACTGTTTACTGTTAAACTCCATGGGTAAGTTGTGGCTGCCCTTGGAATGATGCATGTTGTTGGTACATATATCTAGAAGGACTTCATGGGAAAACTGTATAAAAGTTAGGTGAGGAATGAAAGTGTTTGCTTCCCAGAGTGACTGTGTCTGTGCCCTCTGCAGCTTCTTTTGCATTTAAACATGCCCGGTGCAATGGAGACCTTGGAAAGCCTTGGCTGTTATGAAACCCATGGATGCAACTATCTTGTTGTATAATGTATTACCTGCTTTTAGGTGAACGAGAAAATAAGGAAGGGCAAGCCAGACAGAAGTCACGGTCTTTCTGTAACTTAATTTTAGAGGTGACATCCCTTAACTTTTGCCATATTCTTTCTGTTTGAAATGAGTCCTTAGACTCAGCTCATAATATGAAGGAAAGAAAATTTTATAAGAGCATGAATACTAGGAGGAGCAATCACTGGGGACTATCTTAGTGGTTACCTACCACACTTGTGGTAGAACATATTCAAGCAACAAATTAGTATTTGTCTATGACTTCTAAGGTATCTCGAATTCTATATTCTATAATTTTACAAGTTAATAGTAGTGTTAGAGGTTGTAAAAACTTTTTTGAAAATAGAATGGATTTTCATATTTTGGTTATTTTCCCCTCAATAATAAAACACTCAGAAGATAAGAATTAAAAATACTTAGTCAAAATTCTGACTATTTTTGTAATTTTAAAGTATATTAAGTTTTTTACATCTTTTATAATTTTATTTGAAATAAAATTTAAAAAACTATTTATTTAAAGAAATTTTAAGCATTATCATGAATTAAAATGTTTGCCCAAACCTATCTGTTTGATAGGTTTTTGTAAAATGTCGTTCTCCTAAGAATGGCAGATATTTTTCCTTACTTGATTTCATAATGGTATAATTAGTACAATTTTGTAATTACAAAATATTTTACATTTATATTTATCTGCAATTTACAAAGTCTAAATTTAAGCCCCAAGATTTCAGCCTACTTCTTAAATGAACGAGTCATATAAATTCACACTTGTTCAAAATAAACATTTTTATGATATTTGTCTTTCCTGTTTACCACTGTAGTACTCTTATTGCTTATCTTAGTATAATTTTTAAAGAAATGAAGCAAGCGTTTCTTAACTCTAAATGCCAAGTTTATTATTTTTTTAAATATCAGCTTCTTCCAAACTGAAATTTTAACTTGTTTCTGTTCTAATACACAAAATTAAGCTGTATCAGTAGTAATACAAATACATAGGAACACTTTTATTTTAATAATACGAAAACCAATTGAACTATATATTAGATATCAATACCTATGTTCATTTTAGAACCCTATGGAAAGATTCCAAATACACACACACACACACACACACACACACGTATATATATGTACATACATACACATATATATGTATATATTTAATATTCTACATTGAATTTTCAAAATCCATCAAAAGTGGTGGCTAAGTTAAAGATATTTGAATAACTGATTTAGGATAAATGTTCAAAATGACCCTGTGATATTAAAGTAAATACCGTACTTTATTTTACCTCTATTATTGTAACCAGGATCTGAGCAGGTAAAAGTCACAATTATGTTAATATATCCTGAGCTTTAAAAAAATATTTCTCAGCTTTTCTAAGCCTTTTCAGTACAAAGTATTCATCTATGTGATAGGTTGCTGGGTTAAGAGGTTGCATAGATTACTAGATCAAGCTACATTTTACATCCAAATTAATGTCACAACTGTAACAAATTGGGATGCTCAGCTATTGTCAAACAATGTAGGGCCAAGGTTGGCAAATTAGTTAGTATTAGCATATAGACCTTTTGGCAGGAAAGGAAAGCTTTTTACTTGCAGCGGGGCATTCTGCAGGATTTGTCAACTAGAAGCTGCCACTGATCTCATTTTCTCATTTGTCTTATTTAGGCTAAATTGGCAGTTAAGTCTTCATGGCAAATGTTTGTTTTTACAAATGAGCGATGAAGCAGAATCTGGGAAATACAACACTAAAACAGCTTTACTGCAAGTTTTTAAAGTATTTCTAGAGCTGGGTCATTGATCTATAGATATATAAAAAAATTCTTTATCCCTTGACTTTGTTTTATATTGTAAACTTGTAGCTAATTGGACATCTAATACCAAAATTTGAGTTCCTTAAGTCAATTGGACCAAAATACATCAAGTATTTAGAATGTGAAAGATTTATTTTTGATACAAGATAAGTTAAAAAATTAAAGATTATTTTCAATTTTCATTATTTTAGTATTATAAGTTAAAATTTCTTTACATGATTCTGTTGGGCACAATCATATACCTTACGTACCTATGTGGATATCTATATATATGAAACCAAACATACACATAAAAACACATATATGTATGTATATACACACAGACACACATATGAACTCATTAAAACATGATTTGTATTGATTAATATGTAAGATTGGTTTATTTTATTTAGATTGTGAACAAGGAAGTTTAGAAAATTAAGTAATAGAAAGACTATTTTCTTTGCATGGGGACATATAAACACAGACTTACTTGAGCACACATATATATAGCCTCACATTAGTATGGTGTGTGTGTGGATATGAAAGAAATATGTTAATAATATTAATATAAACTGTTTAATGCTTTCGTTAAGACTAGCTCAGCTAGATTATACTATAGGTTACCCAAAATGTCATATTGAGTCCCTGACAAAAAATAATAATAAAAAAGATTTTGATAAATGTATATAGAAAACCAAATGCATAAAAAAAACAATAAATGCTATATCATGTGAATTTTTCATAGAATTATTTAGTTCTATAATCTGATTTTAAGCTGCAATTCTTGAAATTACAGTTTAATATCTCCCAGGCAAGTGCAGCCATGCTCTTTTCCCCAAATCTTTATAGACGTCATAAATTATGGGTCCTGAAAGGAATCTTTGCTCAGATTTTATAGAAAAATTGTTTATGGACATAAAAAATTCCTTGTGGAAACAAAATAATGAATAGCCTTTTACTAAAATGAGTAACAGAAAAAAATACAAAAATAGTCACTCTGGTTTTTATTTAAAATGTGATTATTGAGATATTGTAAGGAAATTCACAATACACAGTTTGATTTATGTGCAAGAAGAACCTTGTCCTTTTGTCACAGATATTTATTCATATTGGTTCTTTCTCAGGTTATAAATGTATAAACATCAAAATTCAATTTGCTTCAATGTCAGTGGCAAGAATAGCACATCACCTATGAATTACAGTAGAGATTCCATTTTTAAAATGCTGATAAATTAAGTCCTAGCCTTAGTGGGTATGAGTGAAAATATACTAAATCAATTTTTTTCTAAATCACCAGGAAATGGACTATGAGTATTATTACATTTAAATTTACAATTACATTTTTGAAAATTAATATGGAAATTTATTTTTATGTTAAAAGTACAATTCCTTTATAGTTCATTTAAAGACAGAATGAGTAAATTGGGGAAGGTGTATATTTTGATTTTAGTGAGTTTTGATAAAAATATATGGGTAAATATTTAATTATATAGAATATTCTGCTTTATAGCATCTTTGACAGATTAGCATTTAAGTTTGAGAAAGGAATGTATAGCTTTTTTTCTTTATCAACACCATATATAACATTGTGCTAAAGAGTATTGCCATCCCAAATGTGTAATCTGAAAGCTACTTTGAGCTTTTTTAACCTCAAAAGACCAAGGAAAAAACTGTATCCTGAAAACATGTAGTATACCACTTCAAAAAGAATCAACTATCAATAATTATCAAATACATACTGACAAATTCTCAATAAGCAGTAATTACTGCAATAAGACTTAGGATATGAAAGTGAATTTCTAAAACCTATTCTGTAAGCTCTAATTATTTGAAATAACTCTGAAGTAAGATTAAATTACCACTTTCCAAATGGAATTCACTTTTGAACTAATTAAGTAAATTGGTATTTACCAAAACTGAGGCATACTTATGTTATTTCAATATGAACCAAGCTTAAGCTACAAAATATCTAAAATTGCTAGATAAAATAAAAACCATGTTTTTTAAAAGAGAGGCTATATATGCCAAAGAGAATTTTATTTTTTTGAGATCAGAACAAATTGGGAAGACAAAGCTAGAAAAATAAGCAGTTACTGAAATTGCTGTATACCCGGAATTTGTTTGTCTCTTGGTGGGGGTGGGGGTGGGCGTGGGGGTAGAGCGTTGGGAATCTGTGAACCTGTACCAGTGCATCGGGGGGAATTGTATAGGAATCACCACACATAGTTAGGAATAGATGAAGACCTATACTATAAAGTTTATATCTCATGTTCTAGGCTCTTGGCAGAAGTAAAATAAAATCGCTTCCCATTTTATTTTATGGCAACTGACTAGGTGTGGGAATTGAAAATTTACGTTAATTGTCTGGTTAAAACAATACAAAAGAATAATTAATTTAAAGTAGACTGGATTTATATTTTCACCAGATCTAAGGCACACACAAAAAAATTCTCTGTAGGAATTGACTCTAGAGCTAGGCCACATAAAAAGAGAGTTACAAAAAATATGAACCCCAATTAAATATAATAAATATTACAAGAGAGAAGACTCTATGAATAATATTCATGAGGGAAAATTTCTAAAATACCAAGTAACATAAGATTATGTTTTGGAGTCATGGATATTATGGTAGGGTGAATAATGGCCCCAAATATCTTGATATATGAATCCCTGGAGCCTATGAATATGGCACTTTATATGGTACAAGAGGCTTAACAGATGTGGCTAAGTTTAGGAGTTTAGTATGGAGACATTATGCTGGATTATTCTGTATTCACTATTCTGTAAAAGAGGGATTAGAGTTACAGTCAAAGAGAAAGTGATATGATAACAAGAAGCAGAGATTGAGGTGAGAAAGCCCAAGAATTATGTAATACCAGCAGCATTTAAAACTGAAAGAGCCAAGGTTCAGATTCTCTGGAGCTACTGGAAGGAATAAGACCTAATGAAGTCTTGATTTTAGCTCCTTAAGAGACTCATTTAAGACTTCTGACCTCCACACTATAAACTTGTGCTGTTTCAATCCACTAAGATAACTAGAGTAGTAATTATCACAAATTATTGTGATAATCTGTTACAGAAGTGATACAAAACTAATATACACATAAATATGAAATAAGAAAACTTAAAAAGCTTAAATTGTTAGAATATAAATCAAAAATTTTCCTGAAGAGAGGAGATTATAAATATGCAGAAGCAGATTTTGTGAGGGGAAATCCCACTAAAAACCAACTAATAGAGATTTTCAAAACTGTAATAACTCAAATTACAAATCTAAGTGTAGAAATTATCTATTCATAATAACAGCTTTCCTGTTACCTTTGTAAACAGTTCTTTTTTTTTTTTTTTTTTTTTTAACATTCCAAAAATGTAAGGCATAAGACATGCAAGGCAGTTCCTCTGCATGGCAGCTCTGGCTCAATTTTAAGATGGCTCCATTTTTATTATTGTTTACGTAGTTAATAAAATATAACTGTTTGTTCAAATAAGAAATTAATGTCTCAGATAAAGTAATAATGCAATTGGATATAACCACAGATCCCTAAATTCTTCTCTAAATTGAACATTAAGAAGAAATAAAATGTACACTCCAAAATAAATTTACATTTATCTATATAGAACCAAATTCATCTTGTAGAACACAGAGAAAGGTCAAAAACCATTTGAACTGTTGAAGAGTTACACATTCATGCAGAGGACTAAACAGAGGATAAGACTACTAAAATCTGGATGGATATAGCACATGAAATCTTCCTGTCTTCAATAGCTAGTTCTTTGCAAACAGAAGATAGGATGTGCGATCTCGCCCAAAGAACAAAAGCATATATCCCTATGTCACTATCCTCTGCCTAAAAAATACTATAACCGAGTGTTCCATACATATACTGTTTTATATTGTAATAGAATTTCATGGGTGCAAATGGCACATTTAATAGTTAAAATATTTCCCAATTTTTTGAAATTTCAGTATCCGGTTTTAAAGAAATTCTTTGAAATGGAAAAAAATGTATGTTACAAAAAGCCTCTGCAGTCAAAACCTTCTGTTAAAGGGGAAAAAATGGAGACTTGATAATTTTTGCACTAATTGATAGAGATTCATATCTACCTTTGACAACTGGTTTATGGCAATGTATTCATTCCACCTGATTTCAGAGCAATTAGGTTATCATACTATCAACTGCTCAATTGCTCTACATAATAACATTAAGTATTTAAATATAACATAAGGAGAGTGAATCTAAGTGTAGAAATTATCTATTCTAATTTGAGTCCTCCTTTTTTCTGGAAACAACACCCCCTTTTTTTCTCTGCCTCTCTACACATAGCGTCAAGTCCCAGTGAAGAGGACATAACACCCTTCCACTCAACAGAGTGATAATTGAATACATGGGCTTCTAATCAAAACTGCAAAAATGTGTTTGCTGTGATTAAGTTACAGAATGGACAGACAAATTAAACATCTGTAAGAGAGATTTCCCCATGATTTCTCATCTTAAGCTAGTGAAAGGAACTCTTTCTATGTGGTTCGTCTGTGAGGGTTTGTGTCTTGTGGTTAGGGGTGCCCATATTTCCAGCTACAAGGAGAAATCTGATAAAGTTTACAAAAAATGAAGACAAAACAAGAAGGGCAAAGAGGGCAAGTGCTAAATTTCAAGTCCTCAACTGATCGCTGGAATTCCTAGAGCTGCCAGGTGTTTGCGTTTGCAAAGTTTAATGTGCTAACTCTTCCTCTGATTATTTGAGCTAACACAGTGTTTTTTCATATATATTTTTAAGCTAGCTCAATTTAAACATACCTTGTTAGAAGATGAGTTAGATTTCTAACAAATAAATATGAGCGAATTTTACAATCTATTTCCCTGCATTCTATTTTACACTATACAAAATTTTTAATGTTGTACTTAGCATTGGATTCACAGGAAAACCTGCCCTTTTTCTTATAAAAATGTTGAATTAATATATACATAGAATTCGACAGTGAAATATTTTCCGGAGGTATAAAAGCATTTACCTTTGAGCTTTATTCTAAAGGCACGGTGGTAAGTGAAATATGTTCACTTTTTTATATATCTCAAGATATAAATCTTAAGAGCAACCCAATCATGGTATTCCTATTCTAGAGAAGAAAAAGTAGGCTCAGAAAGTCTAAAGAAATTATGTAAATTCAATCTACGACTACGTTGCACCAGAGCTATGTACTTAACCATTACCTTATATTCACTCATTATTTGCTGGGTGCTACTTTTTTACAAAAGAAAACCTTTAATTAACAGTATATCAACTTTCTAAATATCTTTAACAAGATGTATTAAAAATTATGGTAGCTAACATATGATTATTGATATTCATCAGTGAATAGCCCTGAAAAAATACATGCTTTCTTATAGAAATAATATGACAAAGTTCCCAGAGTATATTGTTTTGCTCTTATTATTTGGAGATCATGCTCCTACACCTGTACAGTTTTCTATTGGCCTTTATATCAAGCCTGGAAATAAAAATACTATAGGATAAGCAATAACACATGTGCTTTATCTATCTATCTATCTATTTATTTATTTATTTATTTATTTATTTATTTATTTAGAAAATGGATAATTATGTCAATGTAGGGTTGTCATAGTGATAAGAAAGCTTAAGCAGATGAATGGAACAATAATAGAACATCTTGCTATTCCCAATTATTTTCCCTCTCTTCGTCCTCTCTCTTTCTCTCTGTTCATCTATATTTATTTTCATCTATCTTTTTCTCCATCTATCTCATCTGGCTTTCTCCATTGTTATGATCTAATACGTGTAAAATATGTACACCGCACCTTTCCAGTTTAGTTTATAGCATCAGCCAAAAAAAAGAGAGAAGGGTTTATGTTGACCTAGCATACTAAACTGAAAGCAATTTTAATGTACTGAGGCAAACACAATCCTGCATGAGTAATAGGAAGATAAATTATATGAACTAAATATAATCATATTTATCATATATATGTCACATGAATCAATGTGATATAATCTAGGAGGTACTATCTGATAGAATTTATTACAGTGATGGAAATGCTCTATTTCTGCTTGTCCAATTAAGTAGTTATGCTGGCCATGTGTGGCTTAGAGTACTTGATATGTGGGAAATGAAACTGAATTTTTAATTTTATAGCAACATGTTGCTAATGCTTACTCTGTAGAACTGAAGTTAGAGGAACTAAATTTGGAGGGAACAGATACATAAGCATCAAGAGAAATATTGGTTTCTATGATAAAATTTTAGATAATTATTCTGCCCAATTGAATTAATTTGCTAAAGAGCATTGCTGAGTTTATAAACTAAAATGTTAAAAAAGAAAAACTCTTGGAAAATAAGTGTATGCCACTATTTTTTAAAAGCTACTGAACTAGCTTTTAAGACTACAGATATTTCAGGATTATTTACTATGCAATAATTTGTATCTTTTTTTTTCATATAGAGGAGACTTGAATTGTCATCTGTAGTAAATAAGTCGAATAGTAAATAACTAGACAATGAAAGTTATATGATAGCCACTAGATATATTTAAAATATTTTGAAATAAATATTCCAAGGATAAGTACTTTCTCAGGATGAAGGAATTAATTCTTCTAGTTTAGCATTATCCTGTTGTATGTTTAGTAAAAGTTATTTTGTAATGATATACTTCTGCTCTGAAATTTATTTTTAATTTCTCAAGGAAAAGAGCAATCTATTCAGAGAGAAATTAGATACAGTCTATGAAAAGAAACCTTATATAGAGTCGTCTGGATATTCAGAACCAGTTAGGACAAATTCAGATTTAGAAAGAATGTTCAAATTCTTTACTAACTTTCAGTTTCTGATTTAAAAGTTCTTACCCTGAGACCACTATTTGAATCACAAAGAAATGTTTTCCAACTGCATTACATACAAGTCTCTTTTACAAATTCAGAAAAACGATCACCAAATGCTTCTTTAATGTGTGGCAGAAGCTAAAGATGAGAATCACTAATTGAGCCCTGTTTTGTATTTATGTGTCATCTATGTGTGGAAACTGGACAGAGACTATCAAGTAATTTCACTAAAATCATCAAAAAAGCTATTGGTTATTGCAATATTTAGTCACCGGTGGTTTGTTTTGAATTTAATGCATCTGTGAGCTAGAAGTTAACATCTTTGTATCCCATCACTAATCTCTTGAGAAAGCCAGACTTATTTATTTCCCTCTTTTAGATTCAAAAGGGTCATGTATTTCTAATTAAAGATAAGCATTGATTCTTACATTAAAGGAAAAAAAAATTTGCAATGTCTGGTACTTAGTTTTCCTACCGTGACTTTTAAATGTGGAAATATGTTTAGTCGAGCAGAAAACCTCTTTATAGAACCAATTCTGCCTTAAGTGTCAGTCTAACCGTGTTGGCCTTTTTGAGAAAGCACTTTCCTTTCCACAGCACTGAAATTGTTCCTGGTATCGTAAAGATACTGAGATTTCCTTCCATTTATTTCATTCTCTACAGGGTTCGAAAATTGTTGAATTCTTCTCTTTTCCTTGCAGAGTTTAGGCACTAATCACTAATGTTACTTCCTTTTCTATAATAAGAATAAATATGTCGCCAATGTCAGTAATCACTAAAAAAGTAGTTTAAAGAGTAATGCTGTGCTGTGCCTTGTCAACAGCTATATGAGCACTCAGCCTCTGCACGTCCCTAGCTAGGTCTTATTAAAGAAAATGTGTGGAAAAGTAGAGCTAACCCTGCTGGATGTACCCCTACTCTCTTTTATCATAAGGATTTACATTACTGCAGAATATGGCAGCGGAGTTATAAATAAACCAACAGTCTGTGACTCATGCTAAAGGACAATAAAGCATCTGCACCAGAGAGTCACCTTCTTGTTCTATTAAGTTATCATTTCAATTTTCCAGGTTTTCTGGGGCTCTTAAATATGATTTTCCCCTTCTCAGTCACATATTTCCTTTTATCTTTATTTTCCTCTCTCAAATTTTTTATCAAAATTGCTGAGTAATAGAACTTGATTTACCATGCCACATTTTAGTAGCACATTTTTGTTCCTCAGAGGTTACCATCACTGTCCTCTGTCATTTGTTTATCAATTTATCTACTAAATCATTTTTTTAGTCTACAAATAAATTATGATAGCCTGCTATATGCACTGCTCTGTGCTAAGCAACAAAAATATTGTACATGAGCAAAATCTTCTGAAAAAGGAATATTGACATAATTTACCTGTAAGAAATGATTACCTGTAGTATCAGCCACTTGAAGGATTGTACTATGCAGACTATCTAAATAGTTGCTCTAAATTCCCAGATAATTTGGAATGATCTGTTAGGCTTTTCAAGATCATATTCTTCAAGCTTCTCCTCATCAGATCTATTGAATTAGATTCTCTGGTGATCAGTGTTGGCATGTAGGCTATAAATAATGAACCCAGATGCCTCCGGTGATGCCAGTTGAGAAACATTACTCTAAGATCTTATAAAAATGGTATTTTTATTATGCTGGTTCATCGAATAGAGAAATAAAACATGATCAACTAAACAAACTCTAACATTATATTATAGAAATTGTCTAGTAATTATTCATTTCAGGAATAGAACTGTATTTAAGTGTATTTAAGAAAAGATCTCTGCCATGGACTGAATTGTATCCCTAACCCTCCCCCTGCCCTTTTAAGAAGCCTTAACCCCCAGCAAGACTATATTTTGAGATAGGACCTTTAAGAAGGCGATTTGAGTTCAATGAGGTATAAGGATCGGACCTCCATCTGATACAACTAGTGTCCTTATAAGAAACGGAAGCGTTACAGAGATCTCATTCTCTCTCCCAGCACACATACAGGAAAGTCCATGAGAGGACACAGTGAGAAAACAACCTTCTGCAAACCAGGAAGGAAGGTCTTACCTGCTGGCGTCTTGATCTTGAACTTCTAACCTTCCAAACTATAAGGAAATAAATTTCTGTTGTTAAAGCCACCTCATCTGTGGTATTTTGTTATGGCGGCCCAAGCAGACTGACACAGAATCTTAAGTCTGCTTCTCCTGTGCTAGTATTCAGAGGGATCGGAAAGAAACCAGGCACAAGTCAAGTATGTCATCTAAATTGAACATAGTCAGGCTAGAGAAAGTTATTCATTACTGCTGCAGTTGGCAGGAAAAAAAAAAAAAAAAAGCAAGCTCAAAGAGAGATGTCACATGTTAAAAGACAAATTCTAGCGTATAACAGATTCCTCACGTCTCATTGTGTTGATAATGAACTATCAAAACTGATATCAGTATTAATTAATTATTTCAAGACCATTGATAATAGTCTCTGTGCTAATTCCTGGACAATTCTTTGCAGTTCTTTCTGAGTTGCTACTAAAACAGAAGAGAAATCTAACCGTGGTCATGATATTCACGAGAGGAATATATAGGCTGTGGAGTACATAGCACTGCAATGACAGGCAGCAGTTGACTTCTTGGCAATTAGTAGACTGGACATTTGCCTACAAATAAGAAAAGGAGACTTAAAAGAAATATTAATGCCCAGAGGACAGCACAATTTATTGTGCAATATTTAATGATCCATTTAATTCTTGTACAGTTAAGTTTAATTATTTTGTAACAAAAAGTTAAATAATCTGCCGCATTTCATGGCAGAGGAGAAATAGGTAATTATTTGTAGAGCTACTATTTTATGTGAAACAATATGCTAAATATTTGCCATTCCAAAAAGTCAGAGTGATCTTAAAAGTTAATGTAGTAATAACCTTGTAGGGACTTAAAATTATTAGTAATATTTTAAAGCCAAAAAAAGGGGGGAGGGAGAGTGGAAACTTGGGAGCCTACAACTATATTCAGAATGGTTATTGATCATACTAATTTATTTTTCCATAATTGTATGCATATATTTGAATTAGAGAGTCAAGGAAATTATTTCCAGAAAGACAATGGAGTAGCTATTCCTAAAGCAACAATGACAAAATCTCTTGCCATAAACCACCCAGATGATGGATGGCATAGCTAATACTCTGTAGCAAAAAGGATTTTGTCTGTCTTGTTCAATACTGTGTACCTTGTGTCAAGAACTAATATCTGGCATAGAGTAGGTGCTCAATAAATTGCGGTTGACTATACAAATACACGCCTTCACTTTCTAGAATGCAACAAAGTCCCAGCGGCCATAAATAAAGAGGGAACAAAGATGAGAGCAGTAAACTTGAGCTAAAAAGCAGTACCTGTTATGGGTGAGTGAAGAGGAAAAAGAGTCACAGTTCTCAGAAACTAAGAAGGCCGACATGACAACTCATGAATAGGAGACATACCGTCCTTCAGGGGATGGCAGAGCTAGACAGAGTCCCCTATATAAAGCTGGGAGGTTCGAAGGCCTGTAGATTCAGAAACCAAATGGGCTACAAAAAAAATCCCCTAACCAAAAGAAAGAAAACACAAAAAAAGCTTTGTATGTCTTTTCTTGAGCTGTATTGGGGGTAAAACAGTCAGAGGAATCTTACTACTATGATTCTTTGAACTTTAGAGTAATAAAATCAAACTATTAAATAACTCCCAACTTTACTATGTGAAGTATTCATGTTAACTTTGTAAAGGTAACTCCTAAAATAATAGAAATATAATTAAATAATTCTTGAACCAGTAATCAAGAAAGGGGGAATTATGAAAAGTGATTAAACCAATAAAACAAATGGATTTATATAAATTATTTAAATGAATGAACCGACTCTCCAAAATACATCTACAAAAATAACATGGAGCACATAACAGATTAAAGAATAAGTATACTATTAAAAAATGGGCCAAAAACCTTAACAGATACCTATCTCACTAAAGAAAATACAGTGATAGCAAATAAGCATATGAACAGATGCTCCATTTTATATTTCATCAAGGAAATGCAAATTGAAATAACAATGAGTTACCACTATACATCTATTAGCATGGCCAAAATCCAGAACCCTGACAACACAAAATGTTGGAGAGGATATGGAGCAACAGGAACTCTCATCCATTGCTGATGGGAATACAGAATGGTACAGACACTCTAGAAGACGTTTGGGTGGTTCCTTGCAAAACTAAATATAGTCTTACTATACAATCCAGCAATGGACCTCCTTGATATTTCCCCAAAGGAATTGAAAACTTATGTTTACATAAAAACCTGTGCATGGATATTTATAGCCACTTTATTCATAATTTCCGTAACTTGGAAGCAACTAAAATGTCCTTTAATAGGTGAATGGATAAACCATGGTACATCCAGACAATGGAATATTATTTAGAGCTACAAAGAAATGAGCTGTGAAGCCATGAAAAGACATCAAGGAATCCTAACTGCATATTACAAATGGAAGAGGCCAATCTGAAAAAGGGTATATAGTTATGATTCCAACTATATGACATTCTAGAAAGGGCAAAACTACAGAGACAGTTAAAAGATGAGTGGTTGCCAGAGGTTAGGGGAGAGGGAGGATGCATAGGTGGAGCACAGGATTTTTAAGCTGGTGAAACTACTCCGTATAATATTATAAATGATGAAGACATGCCATTATACATTTGTCCAAACTCACGGAATGTACACTGAAAGTGAATCCTAATATGAACTGTGGACACTGGGTAATAATAAAGTATCAATGTAGGTTCATCAGTTACAACAAATGTACCACTCTGGTGGGAGATATTGACAAATGGGGAGATATTGACAAATGTACCACTCTGGTGGGAGATATTATGCATGTGTGGGGGCAGGGGAAATATCAGAAGCCTCTGTACCCTCCACTCGATTTTGCTAGGAACCTACAATTTCTCTAAGTCTATTAAAAGTGCTAACGATGAATAGTGTAAAATATTACATCCATTCAAATAACATGCTACATATGTATAAATATACAGATATATGATAAATAAAGATTGGGACAATGCCTTACCTCTAGGGAGGAAAGAATATAAAATGTGCTTCTGTTATAACTGTAAAGATGGAATTTCTTCCCCTAGGTGGTGGTTTCACATGTGTTTTTTATATGATTTGCAATGTATTTTATATGCTTGAAATATCTCATTCACACACACAATAATGAGAAACATAGAATATGCTAAGGACTATGTACATGATAATGGAGGTTTTTATGTGAAATACCCATAACAAAAACTTTTATCCTCGGCAACTATTATTTACCACTTTTTTTTTTCTGTGATTAACCCTAACCAGGGGGTCCCTTTATTCTCTTTCTTTCTCTTTTTGCTCACGCAGCTATCCTGATCAAAATCTTCAGGTTCTCTTTATTTCAGATTCCTTAATCATACAGGGGTGTTTACCTCTGTCTCTGCCCCTACTTCAAAATGTGCACACACAAACCTATTACAGAGGTCAGCAAACAGATAACTGTCTAATTAGCAGGTCCCTTTTCTACTCATACGCACACATATAAACACATGTGCACACATACACACACAGCATTTGAGAAAATAAAAATATATAAACCCATATAGGTATATATTCTGTTTATACAAGAAGATGGATCTTCTGCAAAGCAGAGAATTCTTTTATGTTATTTTCCTCTCAGTGATAGTACTTAGCTCGGTATGCGGCAAATAATGGACCGCTCGATGTTGCTGGCCTGGCCTGGCCTGACTGGCCAGCACTTGAAGAGGCTGGCTCCCTGAAATGGGCAGCACTCATATCCATGTGCATAGTATATTGACTTGAGTCCTTTTTTAAACATGTGTACAGAAAAGAACGTATGAGGAGAAAAAACATTACAAATCATAATAAAAATATGAAAAGAGGGAAAATGCTGCTCAGATAAACTTTGTCAATTTCCATAGAAAGCAGTCTTCTTAAAATTTTGTTCAAAACAGTACTAAAATAATTCATTATTGAAGCTTAAAATAAAAGAGATTTACATAATATGCTAAAGCTATGAATAAGGGAGAGAGGCAGTTCATATATAAGCAAGCTGTCATAATTATGTTAGCTTTTTAGAATGTATGTTTGTACTAAACAATAATATGGCATTTGTGCAAGCATTTTTGCTGTTGGCTGTTTTCCTGATTCTCCTAACCCCAGTGCCATCTCTGAGTGCCACAAACCAAGTGAGGACCAACAACGGCTCTTATTTTCTGGCACTTTTTGCTTTATGGCTCTCAGAAGCTATTTCTTGTATTCTTTAGTTTGTTTATTTGTGTCATTTTTTTTCTTCTCTCAATCTCAACCCACAGGTATCTGGTGGAGGGTACATAGTTTCCACTAAATAGATTTCAGTTGAATTAAGATACATTTGCCAAGCCTTCTGTTGACTTCCATTTTTCAAAGGTTATCTATTCAGGAGCACCGTCTCTTAGAGGTAAAATACCTGTAAATAATGTGGTTTTTGTTTATTTGTTTGGTAAATAACAGAGGCTTGTCTACTTCATTGAGCATTATTAGATCTCTGTAAATTTTCATTAGAAAATTAGCTTAATTTAATTTAAAATTTGAACAGATTTGTGAATTCCTTTCAACACATTTCTACCATCCTCTATTATTTTTAATTTGTTGTTGTTCCAAAAGATTAATTATCAGATTTCATCAACAGAATATACTTATCCCTAGATATTTTTGTAAGCTTGTAAAAAAGTATGAAATGCCAACTGAATATTAAGGTGTTTTGAGGGAAGAAACACTGAATATTCTTATGAAAGAAAAAAAAGTTTGACTTCAACACGTAGGAAGATATTTTTGGATGATTTGAGCACATTGAGTAAAGTGAATAGCAAATAAACGAATTGACTTTTGGCTAATGTACTCTTATTTTCTAATTCTGTTCTTTGGAAATGCCATTTTATGACTGAATTTGAACTAAGAAGGTTAGTTTATTAAAGGTTAGATCACTACCCAAAAGGGTTTAAGGAAATAGAAAACCTCTGTTATATGTATCATAACTCAGAATAAAAGGGAAAACAGTGCGATTTAAGGAAAGACTTCAATATTGCATGTCATTTCACCAACTGCTCTGTTTACTAGATTGTGTTTTGTGTCTGCTAACTCACTCAAAGCGTACTGATAATTAGATTTATTTTTATGATCTCAACAGTTGTATGTAGTACTCCGATAAGGCCAAATAATAAACTAATCTCACTATAACCTGTCTACCCAGCATATAGCAAGTATAGGCTTATCATATCATCAAATAATACATAATTTGGCCTAAAAGGAAAAAAAAAATTGTTAATGAGTAACTTTACCTTGAAACTCTATTTTTATTGATCTATTTCACTTCAAAGGAAGTCATGGATATATATTCCTGTGCCATGTACCTAAGTATACATGGATTGCAGGTTTCACTTGGCATTTTCTGGTATTGTGACATGTAAACCTTTAAAAATGTTGTTCCCCATATTTTGCCATGTAAAAATGGGACTCCAGTAAGATGGGTCAGCCCTGGCATATAGTAGTCACTCACTGGCAAAATAAGAGGTGATTTCTACTTCTGTAAAAGTGAAATTCATAGTTGCCAGGGGGAAAAGTTACAAAAAATTTATAAGAATTATAGGAATGAATAAGCTAAATATAAAGCTAAAAATACATATAAAGCAGAAAATCGCTTTATCTATCGTTCTCAGTAAGGTAACCCAGGATCTCCTGATTTCTATATTCTTCTTTACTCTGTGTTCCCTTTTCAGATTTTCTTCCCAACAGCCTATTTTTGTTTTGTCCATTTTTCTCTGTCTTTATTTTTTTTTTTCCAGTGTATATAAGTAGCTGTCGGGAGAAGTGTGTCTTTCCTTTTTAATATCTTCTCCTCGTAACTGTATACTGTAAAGTCTCAGTTTTTCCAAGAGGCTTCCTAAGTTGGAAATAAGTTGAGCCTTGTTTATTTCCTATTTCCTAATTACTCAGCTGTATTATAATCTATAAGCACATGAGGTATTATACCAATTTTTTTTTGTTAGCTGAATTTCAGCTTTTCAAATTGTTGATGATACTCAGCTTGTTCTGTATTCTTTATATTTCTTTGTATATTTCTTAATGGGGCATTAGCACCTCTTTAATTTGAGGCTCAATCTTAAACATATTGAGAGGCCAAGTGGGTAAAGCCATCTACAAGCTCATGAAATCCAAAGTGATGAAAAACCTAGATAATTAGAACTTAATGCCTTTTCTAAAGTTATTTAAATTCAAATTTCTAGAAAACACTATACTAGTCAAATTCAACATGAGGAACCATTATCAGGTATATAAACCGCTGGTACAAAGTAGTTTGTAGAAGAACAAATAGACCCTATATGATTAAAAGTGGACCAACACTAGTTTGCTTACCTCAAATAACTAAACCTTTATTTGAAATTATCTTTATGTCATGGTAAGGATCTTTTCATCAATGTTAAAATTTTAAAAAATTGTCCCATAGGGGTACATACAGTTAAAACCAAAAAATATTTGAATATTAAGTTATAGACTATGAGTGATTTACATGATAGAAAGATAGAATTAGCCAAAAACAATTATCTATTGGAATAGATTAAGGAAAAATATTTAAATGAAAAAAAATTTTTCCAAAAAATGACTGAATACTAGCTTCTTACCTACAAGAGAATATTATTGATGCTGAACAACAGTGAAGGACTATTGCTGAAAAAGGACAGAACCTGACTGACCCTGCAGTTACAAAGTATCACCTTTTTTCTCAGGTGTACAACATAGTGATTAGATTTTTATATAACTTATGAAGTGATCATCCTGATAAATATACTATCCATCTGACATCATACACAGTTACTGTGATATTATCGACTATAATCCTTATCTGTATTTTATATCCCCGTGACCATTTTGCAACTACCAATTTGTATTTCTCAATCCCATCTCCTTTTTCACCCACCCCCACCTCCCAATGCCCCTTCCATCTGGCAAACATCAGTTTGTTCTCTGCATCTGTAAGTTTATTTCTGTTTTGTTTGTTTATTTATTTTGTTCTTTAGACTCCATATGTAAGTGAAATCATATGGCACTGGTCTTTTTTTGGCTTGCTTACTCAGGACAGTACCAGCTAGGTCTACCCATGATGTTGCAGATGGCAAGTTTTCATTCTTTTTTTTATGGCTGAATAATATTCCATTATACATATGTACTACCTCTTCTTTATCCATCCATTCATTTATGGACACCCAGCTTGCCTCCACATGTTGGCTATTGTAAATAATGTAGTATTTTGTGTTTCTCCAGATAAATACCCAGAAGTGGGAATACTGGGTCCTTCTTAGTCTTATGTCATGCTTTTGTTTTTAAGTCTATTTTTTTATGGTATAAGTATTGCTACCTCAGCGTTTTTTTTTTTTTTTTCGTTTTTTTTTTTTCATAAAATATCTTTGTCCATCCCTTTCAGTTTGTGCGTATCTTTTGATCTGAAGTGAGTCTCTTACAGGCAGCATAGGTAAGGGTTTTGTTTTCTTATTAATTCAACCACTCTGTCTTTTAATTAGACCATTTAATTCATTTACATTTAAAGTAATTGTTGATAAGTATGTAGTTATTGCCATTTTATTATTCATACTGTTTATCTTTTTCTTCTTAAAGAAGTCTCTTTAACATTTCTTGTAATACTGGATTGATGATAATGAACTCCTTTAGCTTTTTCTCGTCTGGGAAGCTCTTTACTTGTCCTTCGAATCTAAATGATAATTTTACTGGTTAGAGTAATCTTGGTTGTAGGTCCTTACTTTTCATCACTTTGGATATATTATGCCAATCCTTTCTAGCCTAGAAAGTTTCTGTTGAGAAATCAGCTGACAGTCTTATGGGATCTCTCTTGTAGGTAATAAACTGCTTTTTCTTTGGCTGCTTTTCAGATTCTCTCTTTGTCTTTAACCTTTGGCATTTTAATTATGATGTGTCTTGGTGTGGGCCTCTTTGGGTTCATGTTGTTTGGGACTCTGTGCACTCCTGGGCTTATATGTCTATTTCCTTCACCAGGTTGGGGAAGTTTTTCCTCATTACTTTTTCAAAGAGGTTTATAATTCTTTGCTTTCTTTCTTCTCCTTCTGATATCCTGATGATGTGAATATTGGTATACTTGAAATTGTACCAAAGGCCCTTTAAACTCTTCTCATTTTTTTGGATTCTTTTTCCTTCTTGCTATTCCGATTGGGTATTTTGGCTACCTGATCTTCTAAATTACTGATTCAAAACTCTGATTCATCTAATCTACTTGATTCCATCTAATATGTTTTTTTTTTTTTAATTTTACTTATTGTATTCTTCATTTCTGCCTGGTTCTTTTTTATGTTTTCTATTTATGTTTTTATGGTTTCTATCTTTTTGTTGAAGTTCTTACTGAGATCACTGAGCATCCTTATAATCACTGTTTTAAATTCTCATTATGATAGATTGCTTATCTCCATTTTGTTTAGTTCTTCTGGAGCTTTGCTCTGTTTTTTCATGTGGGACAGGTTTCTTTGTCTCTTATTTTGGCTGCCTCCCTGTGGGTTTTTTTTTTATTTTTCACATATTAGGTAAGTTGTTATGTCTCCTGGTTTTAGTAGAGTGGTCTTATATAGTAGGTGTTCTGTACAGCCCGGTGGCACACTTTCCCTAGTCACTTGAGCTAGGCTCTCCAGGTGTGTCTCTTATGTGGATAGTGTGTGTCCTCCTGCTGTGTTGAGACTTGGTTGCGGATTATACATCAGTGGGAGGGACTGACTCTCTAACTGATTGTTTGTGAGGACTATCTGTGACTACAGTGGAGAAGCTGTTGTATAGTGGCTTCAGTGCCTGTACAACAAACAATCTGAACTTTGGGTGTGTCATTTGTGAAGATGGTTGAGTACCAGGCGTGTTGGTGTGGGGGCTCTTGAGAGGTGCTCTGGTGCAGGCCAAGGTCATTCGCTGCCTGTGCCCTGCCCAGGTCCACCAGTCATGAGTCACAAAGCAATCTCTAGATGTCTTCCACCTGGGCTGGGCTTGGAGGTGCCTGGGAGAGGCTAAACTTCAAACCAAGGCCAGCTACTGTTACAAAACTCAAGGGATTCATTTTGCCTGCATGCGTCAAAGCCAAAAGAGACACGGACAGGAGTTTACAGCAAAGAAAGTAGAAGTTTATTTAAGGAAATGGCACCAAGCCTGGAGACACAGGTGAGCTAGCACTCAAAGACCTGGCTCCCCAAGGGCCTCTAGGGGAGAGGTTATATAGGGGAAAACTCATAAGTAGCTAAGGGAGTTAGGGTTGTGGGCACTATTGATTGGTTGGGGCTGTGGTAGCAGACAGTCGATCATTGTATCAGGTCCTGATGGCATCGTTGTTCTGTCTCCCTTCAAGGGAATGTTGCTAGAGTCATTCTGCTTTCAGGGGTGTGGAGCCGCATGATGTTATCTTTAGTTTGTGAATCTCCGTCTTTGTGTTCAACAGACCTGAGGCTTTGTTCCTAGGACCTTTTGATGTTGACCTAAGGGTTTAATGATTAAGGCAGAAGTCATGCAGTATGCAGAAGGATAAGGAAAGAAAAGAAGCAAGTGAGCCTAAGGCCAGCTTTAATCAAGAAAAACTAGAAGAGAAAAAGTCATTTTAAAAAAGTGAAGGTTTACATAGTTACACTATCACTATTCCCCAGCTTGGGGCTGCTTAGCAGGAGATACGGGACATCCCGAGGCCAGATGCTGTTTGTTTGGGATTTGTAAACCTGTGAGAGATTTAAAGAGCCCACAAGTTGGCTAAGGTGGAATCTCAGAAAATCACCAGGGCTAGAAGATAGTGTTGCCAAGTTGATCAGAAAATCACTTTTGAACAAAATTAAGTGCTATGCATTGAAAACCTAAAGCTGACTCTTGTATATGTATAATGTCACCTAATTATGAGTCAGATTTATCTTTTAGGTAAAGAGAAGACTATTAGTAATAGCAGTATCTGCCGATAGGAAAGAAAATAAAAGAAAATATAAACCATATCAGTAGTATGATTTCAACATCATAATTTACAGAAGGCTTCTCACGGGATGAGGCTAGGAGTGTCAGATACACAGCAGGGATGGTCTGAAACCACACGAACAGAAGCGATATTCAGCCAAGAAGCATCAGCAGATTTACTTGCTGGCAGAGGTAATGGAAACTCAGGGATGTTATTTAACACCGATGTATTGCATGTGGTCTCTGTGTACATATAAGCCTTCACCCCAATCCATGAGGGCCTGATTACATACACTCACACACTGGCCCACCACTATGTTTGCAAGTGCTCTTACAGTCTCACACATGCACGCTCTCACTCACATTTACTCACTCACACTGTCCTTCACATTCATTTCTATCTATGTTCAATCACATTCCCACTCCTATGCTCTTAGACCTAAACTCTATAGAAATCAAATAGTTGTTCAAAGTTCCTCTTTTAAAAAAATATGTATATTTCAATTGCCAACAGATAGGTTATGGACTTAATATTTATATTTTGAGAGGTTTTCAATTATAGTATCTACCAACATTTTTCAGTCTGTTTTCTTCTCTTTGGAATGCAATTCCATTTTCCAAATTTGGCTAAATTCTACTTATTTAGAAACACAATTATCCATCAAAATGAGGTAGCTTTATAATTGTGCAAAATGCAATGTTCATATATATATTTTTTCCCCTCTGAGACATTATCAATTTTAAAAATAAAGGCCTTTTCCCCTCTCTCTGAAAATTACTACCTTGATACACTCCCACTGACCATATGGAAAATGTTAAATCTCTTGACTCCTTCAAGAGAATGGAAGAAAATTCTAATCTTTGAATTGAAGAGAAGGAGAGGATACACTAATGTTCATTAAGGTCTAGATACTAGGCTAGATCCTGCAATGGTATAATTTATATGCAGTGACATTTAGGAAGACCAGGATTTTAGTCTTGCTTCTAGGGCAAGTAGCAATATAACCTCGGGTTCCAAGTAATTGCTCTGTCTCAAAGCCATGTTCTTTAAAAATTAGAGTCTTCAACTTGATTCTTTGTATTATCATTTCCATATTAAAATTTATATAATTGTATAAGAATAATAGATCCTTATTAAATATTATAGCTTTATTGACAGAATAATATTAATTATGCATATTATGGCCTATGACAATGCCTACTCACATGTCCTTCCTTCAGCAGGTCTTAACATAGTCGAATATTCATTTTTCTTATATTTCATTATTAATCTAATTCTCTTTTTTGGGGCTGAGCAAATGTAGACTACATGTCATTATTTCTAAGTGCATGTCCTCTCTCAAATCCAGTGTAAAATACTAACATTTTTATAGTCACTACTGTTTACAGAATACTTTCACAAATGTTAAATTCATTCATCTTTGTGTAACAGAGAATTACAGTATTCAGGGAATTGAGGAAAACCTGAGTTTAGAATTGCATGATTAAAAAAGAGGTGGTTATGAGGTCTAGAGTTCACAATTCCTCCAGTTTTTGAACTGATAGTCAGAAGTGTCCCACAGATAGAGTTCAAAATAACATTTTTATTTTTGATCAAAGCTTAACTGGAAAATCTATCTTAGATATCTAGGCACAGGGGGTGGGGGATCTTAACACTTTATTGCTTATCGGTGTCCACATTCTTACCAGAGTCACTGGCATAACCCAAATTGCAGACATCCCTGTCAGTGTAGGCCAGGAGCACCGTCATGGGAGAGAGAACACATGCATCCAGAGAAGAGGCCATTCCAAAGAGTGAGGACCCAGAAAGCATTATACCTTGTATACGGTAGACTGAATGTGTTCCCCAAAAGTCATTTGTTAAAACCCAGTCCTCCATGTGATAGTATTAGGTGGTGGGCCTTGGGAAGCTATTAGGTCATGAGGGCAGAGCCCCCATTAGTGGCTTTAATTTCCTTATAAAAGAGACACCAGAGAGCTCCCTTGCCCCTTCTGCCATGTGAGATTATAGTGAAAAGGTGGCAGTTTATAAACTAGGAGGGAAGATCCGCCAGATATCAGATCTGCCAGTACCTTGATAGTGGACTTCCAGCCTCCCAAACTATGAGAAATAAATTTCTCTTGTTTACAAGCCACACAGTCTGTTATATAAGCCCAAATGGACTAAGACATCAGTTAACTGTGTTGCCGTTCCAGTGGCCACTGGATGGATATGAGAGGATGGATTGAGGAATATAGCTGGAGGGTCTTGTAATACTCTCTCTAGAGTGGGGTAGCAGTTTTCTGTCTTCTAAGAGAGATGACGAGTGGATATCCACACTTCTTTCAGTGGTTATGCCCGTAGAGATTGAAAGCCAATTGCCTGAGCTTCCATTAGTCTGCAAGAGGAAGACGAACTTTCTTTTCTACTTGAAGACCAACTATTTTAAATGTGGTATTGTGAAAATTAAATAATCTACTTTCTATCAAGCAATTAGCACATAAAATGTTACCTAGGAAATGGCAATTATCTTTGAAGAGGCAGTGTGACCTTGGGGAAAAACATTCCTTAGACAGAGATAGCTTTTTTTTTAACTCCAGATCTTTTATTTACTATTTGATCATGACCAAGTAGCAGATTTTTTTTTTTCCATTTGTAAAGCTGGGAAGCAGAATATTTATGAAGAAGTATTTAAAAAAAAAATACAGAAAATATCTATATATAAATCATTGAAGCTGGAATATTACATACACTCATTAAATGGTAACCATAAGTAGTGTTCAGATTTGAAAGTCTGCTTGTAGGATCAGGTATCATTTGTTTAGCATAGATTCTCATGGATCCTCAGATCAACTACTACACAGTAGGCGCTGTTCTAGTCATGTGAGATGCATCAGCAAAACAAACACAGAAAGATCTCAACCCTGGTGAAATGATAATAAGACAGATTTAATTATTACCGACATAAATATAAATAAAATATAAATATACCAGAACCTCTCATTCTATTTTCACACAAAGAATCAAGAACATTCTTGAATAATTTTATATGAACTGTTGACTTTCTCTTTCCCAAAAAGATACCAGAGAGCTAAAACACACACACACAATTTGAGGAATAAAGAAAGAAAAACTATGAAACTAAGACTCTCCTTATTTGCTTTTGGCAGAGGTGGGTAGCTTTTGGGGGAAAGAATGAGTTTTTTATGTGTCTGGCTGAGATTCAAGTTAAGAAATATATGTTGTAGCCAGACCCCAAGCAGATAGTGGAAATGAAAGACCTTCCTCACCATGAAAAGTGGAATTCACGGCAGTGAAATGATACCAAGGTAATAGATTGAACAGCAAAGGCGTTCATACCTAGGGGAAATGGAAATATTTAACAGTGGGTCTCCAAAGAAGTTCCAGAACATAGAGAAAACCCAGGGTTGCATATCTCCAGGCAGAGAAAAGCCAATATGATAGCAAAGTTAGTATAAGGCTAAAGACATTAGGGCATTTTGAGATAGCATAAATATCTTCTAAATTCTGACCAGCTTTGCACAGTCCACAGACATCTGTTTATATTCTATATCTTGTGTTTTTTCCTGATGTACCAAGCTTATAATAATAATAGCAATAGCTTCTTGACAGTTTTGTCTCAAAAATATGAGATTCTGCCTTTAAAAATGTATTACAAATGTATATACTTTTAATGTAGATCTTATAACTTTCTTGCTGTGTTCTTGAGACTTATTTAAATTTTATCAAGACAAGTTTCTTTTGTCCTTGTTCTTTTAGTTGGTTATTTCTAATGCAGCTGGCTAAGAATATTCAGGTTGTTGTTGTTGTTTTTTTTTAAACGAAAAACTATACTAGTTTTATTGTCATTATTTTTACACTAAAAAGATGGCATTTTTTTCTCACCTCTTAACAAGCTACAAACATTTTTTTTCTGTTTTCAAGAAATAGCAAAACTATACTTTTTTACTTATTAATGATTTAAGACCATTGTTTTAATAAGCCATCAAGGTCTATCAGAAATAAAACAAAAAAAAAAAAACAATATACTTTAGCAGAAGAAAAAAATAGAGAACTTCTTTTTAGTGAGTGAGGCAGTGAAATAAATATGAAAGAGGAATTCTGAGTACTGGTGAGAAGAAAACGTATACTACATTAATAGCAGTATTTTCCAGCTGGGAGGCTTTGCAGTTAATACAGAAGTTGCTCAAGAAAGAAAAGGGTCAACTGCCAGTTGAATAAATACAGAAGGACTCTTTCTAGGAAAATGGTTCATATGACACTAGGAGCTAAGACGTTTACTAATACATCAATCTTCATCTGACTGAGAATTTTATTACCTATTCCCAGAACCTCTGCCAGGTGATTGCTCATCAATGACAAAGAAGAGGCCCCTCCAACTTTTTTCATTAATGTGCTTACTTCCTGTCTATTAGAAATGAAGCCCATCTCTGTTATACTTAGATTTGGTCTTCTTTTCATATCCTAATGTGAATTCCATCCTCCTAATGCCCAGAACAGTCAGAGGGTCAAGAGGAAGTAGAACCCTGTATACCTAGTGGGATCCATTGTGGAGAAAAGATGAACAGAACAGGTTAAGAGATTCCCATTATATTAGCATTTAGAAACAAATAGCAGCTATAGAGCACCTAGGCATCTTACCAATGTATTGTGAGTTATAAAATTCATGTAGTTGAGTTACTGAGTTTTCTAATCTTGACTGTAAAGTCCAATTCAACAAAATGTAATGATAACATCAACTCCAGCACTACACGTTCTCAATTTTAAAGTCAGTGAAATCTGATTGTCCTGCTTTGTGCGATATGCCCAACACTAGCCATTGTTGTGGCCAAGGTAAGGTCTAGTTTACATGCACCCTTCCTGGAGCCTGGTATGAAGTCAGATTTATGAGAATCACATACATTGATAATGTAGGAGGATATTGATATCCATAGGGAAATTCTTTAATTTAAATCATAAAAGAAAAGTTTTAAACAAATGATAGATAAATCATGCTTCAGGAGGTTAAAACAATATTATTAAAATGCCAAATGGAAATATAGAGAATTATTCATGTTAATTTGAATCAGATTTTTAACTGGATTAAATGTTTCCAAAGTTTATGTGAAGAATAAGTTTAAACAAGAAAATCTTGAAAAAGTAGAATAGTGAGTGAAAATTTGCCATACTCAACATGAAAAGTCATTATAAGTCACCACAATAAAAATAGTTTAGTATCTGTGGAGGAGTAAGTAAATAGATATTTAGAACAGAATCTAAAAGTAGATCCAATTAAGATATAAATGAGAAAGGTAACATGACAGCTAAAGGAAGGGCTCAAATATACAGTTATGTAAATTAAACGGGCCAGCAGATTATTCATTTGCAGGAAAATAAATTATTTCCCTACTCTGTAAGGTATTCCAAAATAAATTCAATATCAATTAAATATCTTAAGTTAATAACAATAATAACATTATGATTATACTAATAATTATTGAGTGTTCACATTTTTTCAGGTGCTGTTGTAAATCATTCTTACAATCAAGCCCAATAATATTCTAACCATCTTTAGTTTACAAATAAGGTACAGAGAAATTAAATATTTGCTGATAAGTATAGAGCTAACATTTTGAACCAGAGAAGATACTTTGATTTTAATAATTTTTATTATAAACCTATAAGAATAAAAAAAATAGTAAGAATATTTTAATATCTTTAGTATAGTAGAGATAGGTATTATTCTGAATATTAGCATTTAGGGAATGCTGAATTTCTTTATTTCTATCAAATTTAATCTACTTGGAGACTCTGTTTAGTTCTGCAGTATTCAATGTCAGTAATTGGAGAGAAGGAACCCAGGAACTCAACAATCCTTTTGCTAAGATCTTAAAAATAAGAATCACTGTATTAGTTTCTAATGCTGTGCAACAAATTACTGCAAATCAAGTGGTTTAAGACAACACCTTTTTTAAATCTCATTTTCCATGGGTCAAAAGTCCACTCACAACTAAACCAAGACGTCTATTCAGGGTCTCATCAAGCTGGATTCAGAGTGTTGACTGAGCTGTGTTCTCATTTGGAGCTTGGGGTGCTCTCTCAAGCTCATCTAGGTTGACAGAATTCAGTTCCTTGTGACTGAAGAACTAAGGTCCCTATTTTCTTGCTATCTGTTAGCTGGGGTCACCCTTGGCTTTAGAGGCTCCTCTCAGGTCCTAGCCATGCGGCCCTCTGACAACAGCATCGACCTTACTTTTTCAATGCCAATAGGAGAATCTCTCATAGTCCAATAGATGGTGTCTTACTTAGCATAATGTTATCACAAAACATTTTCCCCCAGGTTGGTCGACAATAAAATCTGAATGAGGTTGATTTCTGGGCACTAGGCAATTTTATCTCTTGATTCTGTAACTCAAAATTCATTTATAACATGTGAAGTAAGAAAATGTAAAGATTTCCCTACTATCTTAAGATAGGAAAGGGATGATACCTTTTGTTCTCTCTAGTTTTTGATAGAAATATAAACAACCATAAATAAGTAAATTCTAGATTATCTTTCCAGGTAAGTAGGACATATAATCGAAGATATATAAATGAAAGTGTTTATTTGGTAAAAGTTACCATAAATAGTATTAAAACAAATGATAGACCACTGGAAAAAGTATTATTAATGGATCTGTTGGAGAAATACAAAGAAAAATACTGTTAATACAAATAACCTCTATAAATTAATAAGTAAAATAACTCAGTTAAAAATAGTAAAGGTTATTAAAAATAACTCATAGAATAGAAAATAAAAAAAACACAATTAACATAAAGATGTCATAAAGATGTCTCACATTACTAGAAGTCAGGAAAATGTAAATTAAACCAAGAATGAAATATCATTTTTTCACCATTGCACTGAAAGGTGAAAAGGAATAAATTTTCTTACACATTGTTGGTTTCGTAAATTATAGAAATTTTAGAAAGTAATCCAGCAGTATTTATTAAAATTTAAAATATATGTATTTTTGGAACCAGCATTTTTCTTCTGAGAAATTTCCTTCCAGATATGAAAGTATCAATAATTGAAAGACATAGACATGACTGCAATTATAATAGAAAAATTCAGCAACAATGTTGCTACCCAAGTACAGGAAAATAGTTGAATATGCATTGAATTTATTTTATAGAAAACTTTAAACTATTAGAAAACAAAAAATTAAACGTGTATCAAATATATATCACTTTGGAAGGATGTCCATGCATATTTTTAAGAGAAAACATTAAGTTAAAATGTGTTAAATATGATCTCATATTTTTAAAATGAAACAAATCAAACAAAATAAAAATTTTAATATGTGTATATTTGAACAAAGGTACTATTTTAGAAGATACGGTATATACCAAAAATTTAATAAAATTTACTTCTATTTCTCTATATTTAATCAATATAAGTGTTTTTAATTCTTTGCAGGAATATATTACTACCATCTAAATGTCACGTATCAGTAGGTCGATATGACCTTAACCTAGGGAAATGTTTTGCACTATTTCTTTTCTAGTCTTTAACATACTTGCTTCTGGGGTTCTAACTCCCACACTATTTTTTTTTTTTTTTTTTTTTTGCCTTCCACACAAAATATCTATCTCGCCACACTGCTATTGGCTCTTAAGTCAATACCTAAGACTATTTCTGCATTTCAGACTGTATATGTTACTTTGTTTGTTTATTGCTTTCTCTAAGTAAGTATTGACTATTTGGTAGAATATTAGGGTTTTGTTTTGTTTTTTTAAGATATAAAACAAATATATTGGAGAAGAGAGACGAGACCACTATGTGATGACCAATTGTTTTGTGCCACAAAACTTGCTAGTTGCTTTCAGTGTCCAAATTATTTGTACAAATTCTTATTTGTAGAGCAGTGAGCAGAATCCTGCTCATTAATATAACATTGTAATATAACATGAATATAAATGGGAACAAAAAAACAGAGTGAATGAGTTTGACTCAAAATGGAGTTAAGGGAGATATCCAGAAACAATATAAAGGGATCAAAAACAGTCTTGTTTTTTTCCAGGTGTTAAACTGTTAATCTTTCCTCTAACAATCTGTGTCTACTCTGCCTTCTTAAATAGGCCTAAAATAAGATCTGATCGTGATGCTGTTATAATTCTGAAGGTAGGGTAGGGGGTAGCCATTTAGAGAAACGAAGTTCTGTATTTTCATATTTTCAGTCTTCCTTTTTCATAGTGTGTTAAAAGATACCTAGTTTATTTTTTCACAATATTTGTAGTAGTTCTATTCAGCTTTCAGCACCATATTATAATCAATGTAAATTTGACAAAGTCAGATATTTTTTTTCTTTTGTTTTTTTTTCATGCATAGTCTTCTCTGGTTTCATAATAAAATATCATAGACTGGGTGGATTAAACAGCAGAGATTTATTTTCTCACAGTTCTGAAGGCTGGCAAGTCCAAGATTAAGGTTGCAACATGTTTGGTTTCCAGTCTGATCTCTCTCCCTAACTCGTAGATGGTCACCTTCTTGCTTTTCCTATGACCTTTCCTTGGTACATGTACATAGAGAGAGATTACTTTCTCTTCTTATTAACTACCATTCCTGTCAAATTAGAAACCCACCCGTATGACGTCATTTTACTCCTAATTAATTCCTAAAATCCTGATTTCCAAGTTTTTGAATTGTTGAAAATGAAGAATACAGTGGTGTACACAATTAACTATAATACAGGTATTATATGGAAGTGTATGTATGTATGTATGTATGTATGTATGTATGTATGTATATCTTTAGTCTTTCAGTGAACATTTTCAGAAGCCTATTCTAGGGCCTATTCTAGGTAGTATGAAACACAAAAGCCAAGAATATTAAGTGAATAATTTAGGGAGAATTTGAGATGTTTCTGTTGTTATATCAAATAATTAGTCACTAATATTCTTGATTGCCTGCTCTATACTCAACATTCTATGAGCTGTTTTGGGGAACAAAAATGACAGCACATATAGCATAGACCTGTTAAAGGCATAATATGCTCATAAATCTCTTAATTGGGAATCATTGGGAATTATTGGGAATCATTACTATCTCAGCTATCTATAGCCAAAATGATTCCGTGTAATAATCAATCAGCAGAAGACATCCATGGCATACAATAATAGATAGTTTTGTTTGTTTGTTTGTTTTATTTACAAGACTATATCTCATCTGGGCATTTCTGCTGACCGACTGAGCTGGGCTCAGAGAGGGCCAGTCATGCATCTGTGGCCAGCTGTCCAATAGTTGTTTGGCTCTCTTGATTTGGGGTGGCTCTTCATATCTCTGGGCCTTCAGCTGGAAAAACTGGTTTGACTTGATTCTACTTGATGCATGTCTTTGGGCAAGAGAGCCAGGTTTGGTTTCAGGATGAAAGCAGGATACACACACACACACACACACACACACACACACACACACACACAGAGAGAGAGAGAGAAAGAGAGAGAGATTTCTACAAGTTCTCCTAATGGAGAATCTTGGAACTAGCATGTATCATTTCCCAATAATCTGTTATTTAAAGCAAATTACAAGGCCAGTCCAGATTCCAGGGGTAAAGAAAAGAAAAGCATCATTTGATGTGAAGAACTAAAAAATCATATTGCAAAGAATATAGATACTGGGGTTGGTTGGTGAATAGGTGAAGAATCATTGCCATTTTTGCAATTAATCATCGTACAACAACACACAAAAATTGAGGAAAATATAAACTTAAATTGTAACTCACTTTAATTTAATAGAGAATCAGAGAAATTTCCAATTGAATCCGCAGTGGTGCCCTAGTGAATGAGTCACAGGTACTGTAATAAACTAAGTTAAGAGAACAAATGGAGGTAGTTTCAGGATATATTCCACCCACCATGTACATGCACCCATTTTCATGTTTCTTAGTATCTACATACATTCCTTCATTGTCAGTTGTCCTACTAAACTATATTATGACAAATACAATATTTGTAATTAGATATAACCCTTCTGTTTTCTCTTTCTTCTCAGTTGAAACTACAGTTACATTTCCTATTGTCACAACTGTAGTCCAGTCTACCATCATCTCTTGCCTGGACTTGCCACCTAACTTTGAACACAATTCATCACACCAGAGACAGGTGAACTTAAACTCATACACATTTTTTTGTTACATCCAAAAAAATAAACTGACTTAAAATTCATATCATTACTAAAATCTGTAATTTTTAAAAGCTATTCATGTAACAACTGTATTTTGACTTTTTAAAGAAAAAAATGGTATAAATAAGTAAAAACTCTGAATTTTTTCTCCATTCTATGTTATGCTCTCTTTTAAATTGTATCTTTATCAGGGCTTCCTTCTTCGACTTAGTTTACTTACATGTTATTATATTCTCTACTGAAGAATTTACTATTTTTATTATCTAATACTATCTTTTTCTCTTATTTAACAAATTTGCATCTTACTCAAGTGTGTTTATAGAGAAAAATCTCTTAAATGTCTCCTCTTTAATTTGTATGTATAGTACTTTAGTATTTGGCACAGAATCCCTATCTAGGGAAGATTATTTCTTCCCATTAGCAGCTTATCTTTTTTCCTATTTGGTTACTATGGTTTTATAAAATACAAAAGGCTGCCATCTATTGTATGCTTATGAAACTCTCCTAATTATTCACATTTATATAACTTGAGATTTCACTTCCTGACTTGAATCCCAGGACCTAGGATTTAATCTCTAGCTCGATGGCTTGTTCTTGTCCCTATAGCCAACATGAAGCCTGGTGATGGGGAGCCAGATGGGGGCTGCAGTCAATTCCAGATAAAAGTTGCCTGTTAAGGGTTTGCCTGGAGAGAGATGATCTCTGATGTCCTTCCCTCAGAAAGTTCTTCAGTGTCTTAACACAGTGTTTTATCCAATTTGGGAAAGGAAGAATTTGAAATTGGTTCTTTAAGTTTTTATAATAATATGTTCAATGTGTCAAGAGACTCTAAAGTTAAATACTTTTTATAATAAAGTCAGACTTTTATTAGTGAAAACATAGTAAATTCATAGGAGTTACTGCAAATGTTTTTAATATATGACTTTATAATTAATTATAGATGGCTATAAATTAAATGCCTATGTTTTTGATCCATAACATTCAGATACGCATCAATTTTAGGCATTCTGATATTTACACATGATTAGCCTCTTGTTACAGTTTTGTATAAATTAGCTAATGAATGGAAATGAAAGAATTTGAATATTAAAATGTTAAAAAAAATACACTACCCAACATAACCATTTATTTTGACCTGTAAAAAAAAGAAAGAAAAGATTTAAATTATTACACAGCCCTAAAATAAAGCCTTTTAATAGTTTTATAGAGCTTTAATCAGTTATAGGAAAAAAAAAACATACAAAATTTCTGTATTTAAAAAATATGTAACATATCTTAAATATATTAGTCATTAAGAACTGAGTTCAAAGGAAAGCTAAAACTTCAAGTGTTTATCAATTGTATAATTTTTTCTCTTTATATAAAACTAAAGTAGAGATAAAAATAAGATAAAATACATAAATATAAGTATTTTTAGTTTTCTTTTTCCTAAAGAGAAAAATTTCAGAAAATTCTACACATTTCTTTACATGATCAGCCTATGTTGCTTCTAATAATAAAGGGGGTGATGGAAATGGCAGTCTGATCATGAAAATGATTCTAGTGGATCTTGTGACAATCGTGTTTTTTGACTGACTCAGTGTCATTAAAGTACTGTGCCAAGTCTCGTGACTTTTGTTGTCATTAAGTTAGTTGTCATAAGCTTACTTTATTTCTAGTTTACCTTCACCCACAGCATGACCAACATATACATCTTAGACCCATAAAACTTGAAATATTCTGCCAATATTTTACAAAGGTTATATTTTACAAAGTATTATTTTAAAAGATTAATTTGCCAGTTTACAAATATGCCACTTGATCTTAAACTTCTGCTTTTTAATATCAACACACTTTGGCTCTCTTCCTCCAAAAGTCTATAACAAAGGGCCCTTTACACATCCTTGAATTCTTTATTAATTCTATACAATTAAAGGAATAGTTACTTTATGATAATTACTTCAGAAAACACTAAGTAATTGCTGTCCCCAAGACTTGTGTGTTAGAAACAACGGTTTTATAAAAATGAGCTTCTATTCTCAAAGAGCTTACAAGCTATAAGGGTGACATGATCATACTATTTTCAAGATAAGGATTGAGGTAAAGACCTGGACTATTTGTGGATATGGATATTATAAGTATAAGCATAGATGTATATACCAGAATATCTCAGATATTTGCAAAAACAATTACTATTGGAGATTTCAAAGAGAGAAATTAGTACTGGCTGCATGAAATAAGTGACCTTTGGCAACTCATATGAGGAGATAAATGAAGAATTTTGATAGATTTGATTAAATATTTTTATACTTTATCAATTTAATATAGTTTCTCATGCAATAACTGATATTTTAACTACAGAAATCTCTTTATTCCGTTGGTTGCTAAGAAGATTGGCTAGAAAGAAATATTATCTTTACTAAATGGTGATGATGATGACTATGGTAGAGGTAATGATAATAATGGTTAAAATTTATTGAACACTTATTCAGGTACTATTTAATGTGCATAATCTCACAATTAGACAACAGTGTTATGAAGCTAGTTTTATGAATAACATCACAATTTTTCAAAGGAAAAAACTGGAGCTTTTAAAGGTTTTAAAACCTTATACAAACTTAAATGGTAACTTGTAAGATGGGGTTTTAAATCATAGTCTATCCAAATGTAAAGCCCAAGCCTTTAACAGCAATTTTCTTTGCATTATAGGAAACTAGGAAACTAGGAAGTCATCAAAGTGTACAACATGACTTCAAAAGAAAACAATAGGCAAATTTAGCCTGAAAGTACACATACTTTTTCTTTCAGTTTATCATTGCTATTAAACTACAAAGCTTAAATATTGTCTGATTACCATAAATCACCAACTAGGAGTGAGGCCACTGAATCACACTTATTTGTGACCATCATCATGAATCAGCAACACAATTAACACAGGTAGTAAAATCGACATGCTTTTACAGGTTGTCTACTTCTATGGGAAAATCTTCTTCAATTTTATATCACTTTCAGTTATGTCATTTAAAAGATGAAAAACAATGATCCCCAAAGGTTGACATGTTTTCCTGGGTGACGCAGAGACATCGACTAAATTACAATTCAAATTTCCTGATGTAAATTTCAGTGTACATCTATAGCACAATTATCGGTACTGTTTTGGAACACAATTGATGTTCAGTTGTAATTGCACTTTATAAATAGTTACACTTCAAGTCAGAAATGGTTGTGGCAGCTCTATCATTTTAAGCCGTGAAGACTTCTTTCAGTTTTCTCATGTGCAGGATGTGAATATTACTACTTATCTTATTTCAATGTAAATTTTAATTAGAATGTGTACTTATTATTTACCTATAATTTGTATACTCAAAGCATGCACTTAATAATTTTAAAATGAAATAAGTCGTTCTCTTAAAAATCTGAATTGTGTCTAAGAATATTGTTAAAACTTTAGGGAAAACTACTTTTGAGTCCTTGCCACCATGATTATTACATAGCCATATTAGATATAACTCTGATGAAAGAGTTCTTTAGTCTTTGATTTATTTCTCAAAGTAGCACATAGTTTAAACCTGGAACCCTCTTAAAACAAGCCATTTATGTACCTTGTCTATACTGTGGTCCTTTTAAACCAAAAGGGGGAAAAAAACCCAACTTCTAGAGATGACACTTACTATAGACTGATCTTTATCATCAACATAAAAATAACATCTATTTATATATAATTTGAAGTATAGACAGGAAATTAGTTAAATTTTAATGTGTAGCTTTTTTTCTAATGCCAGTCTTCAGAGCATTGAGATGTTTTTTAATAGCTGAGAATTCCCAGCCTAGTTTTAATATAACAAGAAAAATAACAATAACAGTAAAATAAAAATTAGTTATAATTTCAATTAGTTATGATCTTTTCTGAAATCTTACTATATGCCAGGCACCCAGTTAAACACATACATCACCACATGTAATTTTACCCCAGAGCTGTAAGGAGGACATGTACTACAATTATCATCTCAAATTTATAGATGAGAATTTTGATGATTAACAATCAAAATACATACCATAAAGTCAAAATTTTATTCTATGAGAATGAAGTGATTTATTCATATCATTGCTCCCTTTCATAATGCTATATTATTAGGTATTACAATGAAGGTTAGAGATTTTCTCATTCATGACTCTTGAATTTCTTTTTCTAATTTTGTTTACCAATTAGAAACGAAAAAAAATTTGCTGTGCTCTGTTTTGTCTATTTTTATTTTTTAAAAAAAATATCTTTAAAGTAAGCTATCAGTTAAACAGAGATGAGGTTTTTTGTCAAATTGTAATCTTGCCTGATTCTTCAATTGCTATTTGAATCAGACAGACCTCTTATTATAACCTTAGTAAACAATCTGTGCTGCAGGATGCATGCACGGTTGCAGAAAGTTGCAATTTACTGAGATCCTTAATGTCAGAAGATGTCTTATGGATTTTAAAAAATCATCCTTATGAAAATTAGCTATTTTTATATAGTTTCCAAATCATTCCAACAAAATTGTTCTAATTTTATTACATTCAACTTAAGAATAATGATGTTAAAAGATGGTCATAATTTAGTCTTATGTCATAAATGTATTTTTGATAACTTAATTTCCAGACATATTTTAATGGATGCTAAATTATATTTTGATTCTTTGCTTCCTTAAGTGTGAGCTCTAACAGTCTCAAACCAGGTTACACTTTCCTGAAATGGCTCTGTGTTACAAGTAATCAGACTAAAGTGGGCTTGGAATTGCTCTTTCAACATGAAAATATTGCCTCTTGAGCATTTTTGTTTTGTTTTGGAAATTTCCTTTCCTGTCTCCTAAATGCTTTGTTTGAGCCAAGATCTGAGGCATATATGCAATTGAATTTTAATGGGTTGGGAAAACTTCTCTAACACTATCCTTCAGCATAATGACAACATAACCCAATGAGTATTGCTTGTAGTCAGATGTCCTGAAGATAGATAGCAAGTATTAATGCAGTGACAATTACTGCCTCAAGTCTCTCCTACATGTGTTTGAAGAAACTTTACTCTTTTTTTTCTCACCTCAAATTACAACTCTTAAAGTCATGGGAAAGCAATACTTATTTGAATTCTAAACATAAAAAGGTAGAAATTTTATATCTGTTAAGTTTTCTTGATACCCTCAAGGATTTATTTAAAAATATTTGAGTTTTCTGGACTTAAATAGAAAAATTTCCAACCCTGACTGATACCTGTAATAAACTGCAGAAATATTAAACAATACAGAGTCCTAATCCTTAGTAGCTATAAGCTGAAGTCCAGGAAGATTATGCTTTTCAAAATGTTTCATAGAAGAGAATTCTATTTATGGTAATGACGGAATAGCTTGTAACAGACTTATCCTCCTGCAGAAAAATATTAAAATCTCTGGACAAAATATTTTTAATAACATAACTTTTCGAGTGCACACAGGAGTGACCATAAGCAGACAGAAACTAGTAATCTAACCTTGGAAAAGGACAACAAATTGGTTGCAACTTGGAATTAAGTTACTTTGCCCAAGGGCACTCTCTAGTGGGTCTACCCAGGACAGTTGAAAAGTGATCAGAAAACTATAATCTTATTAATTTGAGGATCCAGAAGGTGATGTTTGTGGGTTCCAGAATAGCTGGAAGGTGAGATGGAAAATTCCAGTAAGAAAGAACCACTGAGGAGGGGATACGAATTTGCATATAAACTCTACCCACATTCTTGTCTTAGCTCTATCTATGCTTTGAGAATGCTCCGAGGTACTCAGCAGAGAGCAAGGACTGGAAAACTAAACAACAGAACAGAGAATCTAGCTGCTCGCCACTACAGGAGGGACAGAGTAGACTTTGAGTTTAGACAATTTGTCCGCATGACATTTTTCAAAGGAAGACAACGGAATCCATATCTGTACAGGATTATCTATAATATTCGAAATATAACCTCCCTGGGAAGAACCCTGGGAGTCTAAATGGTTTTATTGGTAATTCTATTAGATGAAAAAAAAAAGTGAAGAAAAAAATAAAAGAGAAGAAATAAAGCCAATCTCGCTTTATCTCTTTTCAAAAATAAAGAATGAAGAAATAACCCATCATTATTTTATGTGGCCAGGAAACTCTAGAAATGAAAACAAGGTGAAGATAGTAAAGAAAAAGAAAAAAATTAGACTTTTATTCCTGATAAACATAGACAAAAATATTAATAACAAAATCATTATTACCGTGTACAGGGGAAGAGTAGAAGACTTGGTCTCATCTCCTAAACTCATTGATGACAGACCCCCTGGCAGGCATACAAATGCAATTTGCTTGCAGGAAAGTTCTTGCCTATGGAATTATTGTTTAAATAAGATGTACCTGGTTAGGATTTCTTCTGACATATACAAACAAAAACAAAGTGCAACATTGGGCAGGCAGGGGAATTCAGTTGTTTGTATTAGTTAAATATTCTAAAATAAAATAATTTAATTCATTTTTTCTAATTGTTTCCAATTATCATTGTAGTTTAGAAATCGCTGTATTCTTAGAAGATTAGTTCTACTACAGAAGACCCTGAATAGCTAAAGTAATCTTGAGCAAGAACAACAAAACTAGAGGCATCACATGTCCTTATTTCAAACTATATTACGGAGTAGTAGTGATCAAAACAGTTTGATACTGGCATAAAAACTGACAAAATTAGAATAGAATAGAATAGAATAGAATAGAATAGAATAGAATAGAATACAATACAATACAATACAATACAATACAATACAATACAATACAATACAATACAATAGGAGAATCAGAAATAAAGCGACACATTAATGGTCAATTCTAAATAAAAGCACCAAGAATACATGATTGGAAAAAGATAGTCTCATCAATAAATACTGTTGGAAAAATGTGACAGTCATATGCAAAAATATGCAATTGGACATTTATATTACACCATTCATAAAAATCAACTCAAAATAGATTGCAGACAAATATAAAACCTAGAACTATGAAACTCCTAGAAGGAAACATAGGCAGAAAACTCCTTGACATTGGTTTTGGTAATGCTTTTTGGATATGTCACCAAAACACAGGCAACAATAGCAAAAATAAACAAGCAGGACTACATCAAATTAAAAATTTCTACACAGCAAAGGAAAAAAATCAACAAACTAAAAAAGGCAACCCATGGAATAGGAGAAAATATTTGCAAACCATATATTTAATGGTTTTCATGTCCCCAAAATACATGTAATTGCCCAAACCATATATGAAAAGATGCTTAATATCATTAATCATCAGGCAAATGCAAATCAAAACTACAATGAAATACTATATCACACCTCTTAGGATGGCTATCATCAAAAGTTATAAGTGTTGGCAAGGCTGTTTCTACAGTATATATTGGGAAGTTTTATACGCTGCTGGTGAGGGTGTAAATTGGTACAGACATTATGGAAAATGTAGGGAGTTTCCTCAAAATTTAAAAATAGAACTTCTGTATGATCTAGCAATCCTCTTTTTTGGGGTATATAGTCAAAAGACATAAAATCGCTATCTAAAGAGATAATTGCCCTTCTATATCTTGGCTACTACAGTATTATTTACAGTAGCCAAGATACAGAAACAACCTGTGTCCTTAGCTGGATGAATGGATATAGGAAGTATGATATATATGTGTGTGTGTGTACATATATGTGTGTGTATTTATATATGTGTGTGTATGTGTGTATATATGTGTGTGCATATGTATGTGTACATATATGTCTATACACAAATTTATGTGTATAGGTGTACACACACACACACACATATGTATAATGGAGTGTTATTCAGCCTTAAAAGGAAGGAAATCCTACCATTTGCAAAAACATAATCAACCTGGAGGGCACCAGAAGAAATACTGCTTGATCTCATTTTATGTGGAATTTTAAAAGTTGGACTTTTGGTAACAGAGTAGAACAGCGCTTACCAGGTGCTAGGGAATAAAGGAAATGGAGAGATATTGGTCAACAGGCACAACTTCAGTTATAAGATAAATGAGTTTTGGAGGCCTAATGCGCAGAACACTGGTCAGAGTTAATAATAATGTATCTGTGCTTGAAATACATTAAGAGAGTGGAGCTCAAGTGTTCTCACCACATACACACGAAATGGTAACTATGCGATATGATTCATCCATTGATTAGCCTGATGGTGATAATCACAATATATGCATGTATCATAACATTACATTGTACACCTTAAATATAAATGATTTTTATTTATCAATTATATTTCAGTAAAGCTGTGGGGAAAAAAAAGAGCATGCCTTCTAGTAAAATGTAATAATTAGTTAATGTCATAGTAAATTAAAATAATTTTTATCCTCATTACCCACCAAAATATTAAATTAAATGATTCAAGTATTTTAATAGTAAATATTTAATTATTTAATGTTTTTGCATATTTTGTTACTGAATGCATGATATTTATGCCTAAAGCCGTGTTAGGTTTTTCAGAACATAAGACAAAAGTTTTTTATTCAATAATAATATTAGGAAGCAGGACAGCAACCTTGCTTGTTAGGCTAATGTCTTTTTCCGATTTCCCAAAATTCTTCTTTAACTCATCAACTACTAATGTTGGATAGAACTTCACAGGCTAATTTCGTGCTTTAGGTGAGATCCTCTGACACACTATTAAGATTTACCTAAATCCAGGAACCAGAAGAATACGATACAGAGAAAATAAAAGGTAAATAATCCTTAGTTTCATTCCAGGTATAGTGGGGAAAGAAGCAGCAAGGTGATCAAATTTGAGAATCCTGCGTATACCCTCTATAAATTTCAAAAGAAAACTCCGAGGGCAAGTGGGCTACTGCCTCTGTCTCGCGCTGGTCCTCTGATCAGTTGTCAGTTTGCTTTGCCACCTGTCTACACGCTCCGCCCTCACCAAACCTAAACCAGGCCATGTGTACACAAATGGATGGCCAGGCAAAGAGGGATCCTTGCATGTAGCTGAGATGACTAGAGCTGTTTTTAGTGTGGTATAGACAGTATTCAGAATTAGTTAGGAGGCTATCTGGGTTGCCTTCTAGATGTTGTCAAAGGGCTAAAGTGGCTTTCTAAGAAGATATGTGGAGGTCACTAATAAATAAACCATCGACAAACTAAAGCAACCATATTCAGAAAGGTCCTCCAGAGTAAACTCTTGAGCCTAACTATGCTGAAAGAGACCCAAAATAGTATATAAATGGTTATGTTTAGTTATGAATAGCAGCAAATAACCAGCTTCTCACTGGAGAGGAGACTTTTGTCCTGAGACCTGAGGAGGCAAAGATTACATATAGGGATCTAGACGTTCTCTCAGCATGATATCACTTTAGGGAGAAAAATATAAAGAATGAGAGACCATCTATAGCAGGACACTTCAAACTTTTTCTTAAAGGGCTGGACAGTGGATATTGTGGATGCATTTCATTTTTGTGACAAATACTCAAACCTGCCACTCAACTGCCATTATATCCAAAAAGTACTTGCATGTATAAATTATTAGGTCTAGCTGTGTTCAATAAACTTTTATTTGCAAAAACAGAGGATGGGCCCTACTTGGTCAGCTCTTCTCTAAAAGATTTATTTTTTATTCAAATGAATAGAAATCTTCTGAAGATACTGTGTAAATAAGATCGAACTAACATTAAACTAGATAGGCCTATTTCGGTCCCTCTACTTTGTCTCCTATGAGTAACTAACAGGTAATAGACCTAGAATAAACCTTAAAAAAGTATAAAGCAGGACATCGATTTGTTAATTTTCTGGTCTTTGTGTTTAAGTATAAATACTTTTCTCAGAGGAGAGGATATCACATGGATTTGAAAATACCATTGAGAAGTCCAAGTTACTATGTAAAACAAGCAATTGGTATGATTAGAATTTTAAAAAATAATTACTGAAATAATAGAAAAAATCTTTTAATAGTGGACTAAAAATGTTATTTAGCAATGAACTTATAGGGTCTTAAGTTCAAACCTAGAGGTATTCAAGAAAAAAATACATATGTATTCATATGTATACAAATGTTCTAATGATGAAGAAAGAAAATTCTTAACAAGTCCTCATGAAATCTGTAAAAAAAATTAAAAAAAAAATTATTTTTATTAGACCAGAAAAGAAATCTCAATAAATTTCAAACACACAAAAAAATTACATTGGACCACTTTTTCTCACAATAAAGCATTAAAAAGCCTTATAACCAAAAATTAGTATGAAAATATAGTTTTTCCACCCTTTCTTAACCCATTCTACCATGAAAATATTCCAAAAAACATTGAAAAAGAAGATAACAGAATTGAAATTTCAATTAATCAAAAAAAACTGAGTACTACAAAACTCCAAGGAAATGCCATGATATACTCCAAGAATATTTTTTTACCTAGAGTCAAATAAGTTTATTAAAAAATAAGCAATTCGAAATATAAAATAATTGAACGATCCAAGTAAATGTTTTTCTACTAAAGGAAGTGAATCAAAGAATATAATATTATAAAATAAGAAATCAATAAAATAGAAAAAAAATTATATGCACAACTTTTAAATTATTATTATTAAATTAAAAAGGAAAACTAGCTATTTTAAAATGGTAGACTAGACCAAAAGTGACAGTCCATTCAAGGAAAAAAATTAGAAAGGATACCGTAAGTTGCTTTAAGAATTGGAAGGTGAAAAAACTGTGGATATGAAAAGTTTTCTTATCATATTACAATATATATAGACAGCAGGGAGGAAACTAACTGAATTTACTATTTAATGTATGATTTTTGTCTCTGTTTTGGAAACCCTCAAACTGAGACGGTTTTTGTACTCATTGCACTCTCAATGGTTAACTGCAGGCTCCTCACTTTCTCATCTGGTTTGGAATAATGGACACAATGGCAAAATTCCAATACAGAGCAATCAGGTTTCTTTTCCTAGGATATTGATTCTTTTGCTGATAGATACAAAGAAGCCGTTTAGCTCTGAGTTGCTTTTGGGGAGGCCCTACAGAAAATCTCCAGGAGTTCCTGTGGCTAAGGTGTCAGGCTCTATTTAAAAGTATGTTCACATTTCAACTTTTTCAGTCACCCTGGTAACTTTCCCATAAAATCCTTTTTTTTTCTTTTTTTTTTTTTTTCTTTTTCATTCAAGAAGTTGTTGCTAACAAACAGAGATCTGTGAGAGATGAGAAATATCAGGTTTCAGGGTTGAGTTGTTGCTCCTGATATTTCTAAACGACTCAAAATAATAGAATGACTATTTCCACTTTCAAAAGTTTACCTCAAGTAAGTAATAAAATGTAAAGCTTTTGTGTGCTTCACCTGAAGGAATTGCTTACTGCTTATAGTCTTGGGGCTGAGACTGGCGATAACCGTTTCAGAAAATAAAATTTCAACAAAATACACCCCCAGCTAAGTTTGCAAACATTTTACTTCTCTCAGATGAATGTTAGAACATTATTCTGGAAAGGATGGGGAATTGAATGATGGTAGAAAGGATGTATAGGATCAGAAACTGTCTCAACTGCATCCCTTTTCTATATTAATGTATTCTGAAATTATCACTGCAGCTCCTCCTGTACTGGAAAACACAATTTGCTTAATTATTCAATTCTTTTTTCACTAAACTTTAATTGGAATTACAATTCAATATAGTACTCAGGATGAAGTGAAATATCCAGGAGGTAGAAAATAGACTTTCCTAATTTACATGTTAAAAAAGCGGGAAGTTTTGTGAGTTATTTTGAAGGTCCTTAATCAAAGACAGCGCAATGTTGGTTTCTTTGCTATAGATATACACGTTTACACACGTGCATGTTTTCATTCTCACATGCACTTACACATAAATAGATTCTGCACTTAATATAAAAGTTTGAAAATCCAGCTATAGTTCTTTCATTTGGCTGAACTGAATAAGGTAAATCTTTCCCAAAGTCTAAGACACACTATATTGCATTGGCAGTTATAAATAATATATTATATTGGGATGGCTAGCAAGTCTGCAGATATGCATATTTGATTTATTTTGCCCTGTGTGGTCTTTTCACACAGCCCAAACATTTTCTTTTCAAGTTCTCAAGCTCTGAGAGTTTATTCTCGATAGATAGACAGAAAGAAAAATAGATAGATAATAGCTAGCTAGCAAGCTAGACAGACAGACAAACAGATGAGAGATGATAGATAGATAGATAGATAGATAGATAGATAGATAGATAGATAGATATACAAATCTGTAATGCCTTGAAACAAATCTCTTTTGTCTGCCAGGTGCTATTCAGTATTAATTTTTGTGATCCATGAAAGTCCTTATAATTTTATGTTGCCATGATTTAGGAAAGAATTAGCCCAGAGCAGTGTTAATAGCAATAAAAGTCTATTTTGCTAAATTGCTTGCCTATTCCACAAGTCATACAAAATTGCTTTTTTAAAAAGAAACTTGGAAATGTTCAATATTTTTCTTATAATAAGCTATACCATTTTCAAATATGACTAAATGAATAATTACAATCTATATCAATCCTTTATTTGACTTGCAATTTAAGTTTTATGTCATCTTCTTATTTTATTTTATTTTTTTACTAGAGCATTCACATTAGCAACTTTTGTTTATATGTTTTGCCTGTTAGGGCCAATGACTTACTTAATATGTCTATGATTACAAGCTCAAGGAGGGAATGTTTTATGCTCATCCGGCACAGTGATTGACACCTACTTGATGCTCAGTAAATGTTTTTAATGTATGCTTGCATGATGAGTAAATGAAAGTGGTCACGTGGAGAGAAATTTAACGTGTACTCTTACATGGTAAACCATAACAACAAGAAAGTAGAGATAATAAATGAATTTACTTACTGCTTTTTTTGTAATGTTCTTACCAGTTTTGTTATTTAAAAAATATTATAAGCAGATATTGAAATTATTGCAGTCATAGACCATAACAAGTTACAAAAAAGAGAAAAATTTCTTGTATTCAATTAATTTTTCTTTAGGCTATAGAGAAAATTATAACTAAGCCTTAGAACTATTGTTAAAAATGAGTGAATAAATATCTGAATAATTAATTCCCTTTGCCAATTGATTGTATTCTACCAGTAAGTAAAAGTAATTTACAGCTCATAGTCAAAATAATAATTAAGAAGCCAATATTTTCTGTAAAGGAACATATGTTTTAAAATTAGTTTTGATTCCCTGAATTCCAGAGAATATGTAATTTACCATTTTTTCCTGTTTTATTATTTTGGTCTACCCATGTCAGTTGGTTCTCTTGGGAAGTCATGATTGAGGTATATACCCTTTTCTCAATCTTAGAGGTATTTTCTTATGTCTTATAATTGAATAACTATTAGCATACCAGCAACCATTATTCTTAAATTGTATTAGAGCATAAATAAGCTCCACGCTTACTATTAAAAATTAAATATTTCCAATAGTTATCTATTTTGAAATCACAAAAATCCTGATAATTTTACATTTGCCTTACAGATCATTGAAATATTCCGTACCAATATTGCCAGCATGATTGCAACACATCCTAGAAACTTAACTTTGCTCTACCTAGAGCATAACCTATTTTCCACCCACACATTATAAAACACATTAAACAAAACTCTTAAACATTGAAACGCTAACCTCTTGATTGTTTTTTCAAGCTTTCCACTAAATGTTCATATATTTAACAGCAGCTTATTTTTCAATTCAAATTAACTTAAAAATAATGTTAAAATATTAAATATTTCTAAGTTTTTAAAAATCACTTTGACCTCCGAGAGGATGCCTATTGTTCCGACCATAATGCTATCAATCAATCTCCAGTATTACTGACTTTAAGATCTTGAGATATTTTTATCTCTCATTTTTTTTATTTTCCCCCAGTACACACTGATTTAGCCTGTGGAGCTGCATTTCCTCACCCTTCTGATACAGTGTGTATGAGTGAGGTTGTATTGCCTAGATGCTTATCTACAGATAAGATCTAGAGAGATCACTGGGTCTCACTATCAGGAAGGTAAAGCACATCCTCCAGCCTTTGCTGCAGTAGTGAGACTTCAATATGCTTTAAGCCCTCTTTTTTAACTTTAAACCACAAAATTTTTATTCTGTGTCTTTCCATATCTGCCAATTCATGGAAAATATTTATATAATTTTTATCCATCACTGTAGAATACACTGCATAATACTATAACTACATCTTATTTTATAAACACCTACAAACATCATCAGAGTTGACATTATTATACAGGATAAAATAATAACATTAATTCAGCATCATTATGTGTTAGACATTTATCTTTCATTATTTTTTTCTCAAACAACCCTATGTGAAAGTTATTCTCATTACCTTTATTTATATGCAAGGGAAATGATGTTTAGAGAGGTTAGTTAAGTTGCCCAAAGTTCAATGGCCAATAGAGGATAGAGTCAGAATTTGTATGTTTGCACCTGAGTGTGTGAATTTAACCTGCACCAGTCACTGCAGAACAGGCAAGCGGCATCCATAATTCTCCCTCCTCTCTGCTCACCAAGTCAGGAGCTGCTTCAGCCTACGTGGAAGTAACCCCGGACATTATTCAAAGGTTAACAGATACTTTTTGAGCTTGTCCCTTATTAATACAGTGTACAGCTTTCATGTTTTTCTTCTCACTGGTCAGCAACTAACACCCTTGGACTCCTCCTTAGCAGATTCTTCCCCATGTTTAAAATCTCTTAATAGAAAAATCTGACCTGTGTTCTCACCATAGTGCTTTAAGTTTGATATTTATTAACTCATTCTACCAACTTAACTTTAACAAAAGCCACAAATCCTCTACAGGTAAAATGACTTACCGCTCTGGCCACAAAACTTGCCATGTGTGCCCTGATTGACCACGTTGCGGCTTTTCCATCAGAGTAAACCACAGATTTGAATTCATGCTTGCTTATTAAAATGTGGAGCAAGCACATTCGAATTTTCTTATTCTCAAATAGTAGCCAAATTGTAAAAAGGTGGCTTTACAAGTAATATTCAGAAAATATGAAAAAATGTTTTATTCTTCATTGAACATACTGATACTCAGCAAAACTATTAAATTGTATAACACTCTGAAACACTGATGATCTACTTATTAATTTAAATTAAAAATAATCTAAATATTTGAATAGCAGTGCTATGAACTGACGTATTCCTGACCTGTGAATATTTAATTTACTATGCTTTATTAGTTAATGCTACTAAAGTGGTAGAAGAATTAAATCAAGTAACAGTACATATGTCTATTTGAAGGCATATGTTTTTCAATTTAGACTATGTATTTTAAAAAGACTGATTTATTTGCCCTAGTTATTTTCGTAAGAAATATAATTGATTTTCCATTTCAATAAAAAGTAAATCAGAAAGTATTAATGCAAAAAAAATAAGGCCTTGCATAAATCTCTTGAGAATTTTGTATTATGTTAATTTTATTTATATACCATATTATATTAATTTGTACCCGTTGTTACAAATCATTGTCTAATTATGTATATTATATAGTAGATGCAAATTTCTATGTGTGAACACATTTTAAAGCTGTAGAATCAACTTGTTTATATTTAAATCAACATTAATAGCATATCCCATGGGACTGACTCTGTACTAGGTACTTTATATGTGTTACCTCCAGTGTGTAGCTAGAACAACCTGGTGATGTTTATCAGTAGAAACAAAAATACCTTTTCTTTTGTGAATGTCAGTCTCTTAACATGATAACTTATTCTTCATTTATTTCATGTTTTGATCACTTATTTTTTAAAGGTTTTAAAATGTTCATTTCTGCAATACAATGCTAGTTATCAAGATCAAATAACCCTTTTTTGATTTTCTTTAAAATCACGGCACATCACATATGCTCATAATATTTCTCTGCATTTCTTGCAAATTGACACAAAGGTAGTGGCAAATGTTTTGTTTCAAGGAATTCAGTAACCAGGGAGAGAAACATCCTATTATAATTGAAATGCTTAGATACCCTTGGCATAGATAAAATTCAACGGGTAGCTATTTACTTCATTAAACGTCATAGTCACAGCGAGGCTCGAATGAAGAATTCAGAATGACACACTTTGGGAAAGATTTTAAATAGGCACAACTTAAAGTTATAAGTTAGATTCATTTCAAGGTACTGAAATATTTATGTGTTTTTTTCCTCTGCTGTCAAGTAGCTTGCTTGCTACATGTGGATGTTATTTAGACATATGATCATTGATATTAGGTCACTAAGATATTGTGCAAGTAAGGAAGTTGACAGCTTTTAACTTTATTATCCGTTGAAGTCGATGCACTTTGACTTTCAGATAATATTCTTACTGTGCTCCAATAAGAATAAGCTTTAACTGAGCCTCCAGGGGTCTACGTCGATATGATATACAATAGGAATAGGGATGCTTGAGATGTCACTTATAGACTAGGAGTATGGTTTAGTTGCTGGTACACTCAAAAGAGGCTATTGATATTATCCCATAAAAAGAGGGCCCATGAGAAGGTAAAAGTAGAGAATTATTGAGGGAAGAAGGCTTAAAGAAAAAAGCAAGAAATACAAGGGAAGAAATTCTACATTCATAACTTCTTTATGCTTTTACTTGGCTTAAAAGGCGAATCTGTGAAGAAATATAAAGTAGCACTACGAGTTGAAAGCAAGGTCACTGCAATTATAATCATGATTATTATGATAAATTGCTTACCAGACAATGAAAAAATTTATGAATTTTAAATGATATGTAGTACAATAAGAACATGCATGTTGCCACTTATTATCTTTAGGCAAAAGTAGGCATACTTTACACAAAGGTAAAACTCTCCAGTTTAATCTATTTCCAGAGAACATTTCATAATCTACTTTTTAAATAAAGTCAAGGTTTTAAGTGTTGACTTTTCAGAAATAAAATATATCCTATTTTGATATCTTTTCTCTTAAAGAAACTAAAACCATTCATTGCTCTTTCTTTCTTTCTTTCTTTCTTTCTTTCTTTCTTTCTTTCTTTCTTTCTTTCTTTCTTTCTTTCTCTTTCCTTTCTTTCCTTTTCTTTTCTTTCTTTCTTTCTTTCTTTCTTTCTTTCTTTCTTTCTTTCTTTCTTTCTTTCTTTCTCTCTTTCTTTCTCTCTCTCTCTCTCTCTCTCTCTCTCTCTCTTTCTTTCTTTCTTTCTTTCTTTCTTTCTTTCTTTCTTTCATAATGAATGGGGACGACAGACCGACAGACCCATAGACAAAAGCTGTGAAAGGACAAAAGCTCCGCTTGGATTCGGTCATATACTCTGCATATGAGGGGAAGTTGTGCAAAATTTTAAATATTTTGTACAATTTAACCTATGTGCCAAGGATGCTATATCATTATGGAGGACTGCACATCAAAAAGATAATGAATTACTCAATTAATTAACAAAAGAACAAAACTTCGATTCTATTCAACATTGAATAAATCACTATAAAATGTCAAATTTATATTTAAATGTTCTAAGTATTACCCCTCTCCCGTAAAAGTTTATTTTCTATTTTATTTTTAATATTTGTAACTTCTTTCTTCTAAAGGTTTTTGTGCCTTCTTTTATTTATATGGAGTTTGAAAGTATTTTTTTTTTAATGTTGAAGGTTTTGTGGTCAATATAACAATATAAAAGCTTTGTCCTAATTACTTTGATCATATTGACATGTGAATTTCAATTTTACACCTTTTATCTTTAAAAACTAACAGTAGTCTCTGTGAGAGATCAATCATAGAATCTACATCATGTATATTTTGAATGAGACTCTCTCAGTTTTTTAACTTTCATGAATGGTTATACTGAGATAAATGTAATATGAATTGTTCTAAGCTATGTAAAACTACATTTCATATAATTATAACACAATGCAAACATTTTCTGTCTCCTGAAATCTCTTTCCTCTTGTCTCACGTCGTCTTTCCTGAAAGCATCAGCCTGTTCACTTGTGCCTCTTGGGATTATATGAGTTATTCTTTCATAGGAATACAAGATGTTATAATAAAAAAGATAACACTTTATGGGATATATTAATAGAGCTCTGATTAAATCCCGACTATTCCTTTTAATAGCTGTGAAACTGAACCAAAATCTTGACTACTCTGATCTTTAATCTTTAGGTATATAAATGGAAATGATAACACCTCCCCCAAAGGGTTGTTTCCAAGGTAAATGACGTGGCATAATTAAGGCATCAGACCGAGAGTTCATCAGTAGTGAGCACTTCATGAATATGAGTTCATTACCGCCTCCCTCCTACTATTGCATAGCAAATTCTCCTAAGATAAAGCAGGAGCTTTTTTGTTGCAAAAGAAAAAAAAAAATCTGTGTAGTGACACTTTGGGAACATATTATTCATTCATTTTGTATTCATCATTGTGCATATGGTAAAGATTTTTTGACAGGCCTTAGAAGTCCAAGTAATAAAATCATACATTTAAATTCCATAAGTGTATTTGTTGCCCTAGGAAATTTCGATGTTATTTGACTCAGTACATTGGTATGCAACTACAAATTTAAGTATGATAATTTTCCATCAAGTCTTTGGAATGTGACCTCTTAAGATACAAATTCCAAAGTCTGCCTATTATTAGAGAGAACATTAGAAATAGAACAACCTTTATAAATCTATTTCAAATTATTATTTTAGTAACAAAGTATATGGACTTTAATAAGTAAGTCAAATGTCTGAGAACACTCAATTGTTCACCTACAATGTAGTAGATACTACAGCGGATAGTTTGAACACCCTCAAAATAAGGCAATGAGATATACATTGTTAACTTTTGTCAAATTAAAACAAATTTGGGCTTAGATATATATTAGAAAAACTGCATAACTGCTCCAATCTCAGAAATCTGGGAGCATCTCAAATTCAAAGAGAACCGATTATTCTTGTATAGGGTAAAGCAGGGACCTGCAGAGATTAAGGAGACTGGTGGGGAAACTATAACTGACCAGTAGGGTCTGATAGGAAAAGGGTCTTTCTATGGTCAGCTGATTCCATAAAAAGCTGATAAGAAGATCATGGTTCACTTTTGTTATGCTTTTCTCAGGCTTGGGGGAAAGCAAACTTTAGGGGTCTGTAGGAAAAAAAACTGACTAAAGTTTGAATATGGCAAAACAGAGGGTGAGCAATGGGCAATAGTGAACATATGTTCACTTTTTAAAATTTCTTTCGACATTGATAGAATTAATTGTATTCTTCCCAAATCCATGTGTGATAACAGTGTCTTTTATTCAAAATAGATGACTCTTTGTGGGCCCCTGAATGGTCTTTTGATCATCAAAAAGACAAACAAAACATGATTAGTTTAGAATTTTCAGCCCCACCCCATTCTCTCAAGAGAGGAGAGAGGCTGAAAGTGGACTTACAACGGGGTTTGGAGAGCTTGTAGGCTGGTGAACATGTGGAGGTGCTGGGAAGGGGTGGGCCCTCCAAGGCCGTGGAATTCCCATGCCCCTTCCCAATAACTTGCCCTATCCATCTTTTTCATCTGGATGTCCATCTGTTTTCCTATCATAGCCTTTTATGATAAACTGGTAAACCTTTTCTGAATTCTGTAAGCTACTGTAGCAAATTAACCAAACCCAAAGTGGGGATCATGGGAACCTTCAACTTATAACTGATCAGTAAGAATCACACATGATAACCTGAACTTGAAAATGGTGTCTGAAGTTGAGGTTGGGGGATAGTCTTGTAGGACTGAGCCCTTAACCTATGGGATATGAGGCAGTCAGATAATGTCAGAATTGAGTCAAATTGTATAACACCCAGCTTGATTCACAAAATTGCTTAGTGTAAGGGAAAAAAAAAAAAACATCTGGTTTCAAACGTGTTGTAAATGTGATAATATAGTAGTGTAAGAGTAAAAGAGAAAAACACAAGACTAGAATTTTTCTGCACTATATGTAATATACCTTACTTAAAACACTTACACTAATGTTTGTACAGGGTACAATTTGGAGAAGTGTGTGTGTGTGTGTGTGTATGATATATGTCAATTTATGATGTAAGAAACTTCAGAATTCATAGGTAAACTCAGAAATTGACACTAATAAAATCAGAAAAGATCATGAGCAATACTTTCAAAATACATCTTGCTATTCAAATCGCTACTACATTTTCCAATGCATGAAGGACTAAATGCACTGGACAATTAAGGAGATGACCTAATGAAGGCGAATGCAATAAGATGAATGGTCATTAGTGAGGAATATCTCAAAGGAAAGGAAGACTTACAGAAGCCATTCACCAGGTGGTCCTTGCTTGTTGCATCTCTTGGGAGTTGTGAGGGTGTCTTGTGTGAGGGCAGGGTGGTACTTTGTGGTTATCCATTTCCCGGAACATAGGATTGTGTCTGCATAGAGATTTCTTAACTGCTGCTACTTTTTAGGAACACAAATTTCAGATGAAATTCCATTGTGAAAGCCATGATCATAGCTTCACCAGGTTATTGTGGCAGCACACACATTGATTCCATACATTTTTGCTATCTACATCGAAGCTACACAGAAGCTAAAGTGATTGAAAACATCAGTAAATCATGCCATTCTTTTCTTTATAATCCTCTGATGGCCTTTAAAATCACATGAAGAAAAATACAAAATCCTCTTCATGGCCTAAAGGATCACCTGTTGACTAAGTGAACTAACCTCTAGTACTTTTCCCTTCAGTCACCCTACTTCACCATACCAACTTCTTCAGTTTTTCTTAAACTCTCTGGACACTTTATAATGCAGAATATGTATTTTTACTTTCTGGAAAGCTCTTAATCTGTGTGGCTCATCCACTTATTTTCTTCAGGTCTCTGTTCACTTATCATCTTATAGGACAGGCCTTCCCCAGTCACCCTATATAGAAGAACATCACTGTGTTCCCCACTCTGTACTATTTTCTTACTCTTTTTTCCTTTTCTTCAAGTATGCATCACACTGATATAGATAGATAGATAGATAGATAGATAGATAGATAGATAGATAGATATAGATACATATACTTTTGAAGGAGGGAGTGTCTATGTATTGTCCCTCCCCCCCAACTTGAACATAAGTTCCATAAAAGCAGGGCCTTGTATTTCTAGTTCATTACTTATTTCTAGAACTTGACTAGTGCTTAGCATAGAGGCTTAATAATTATTTAAGGGAATTAAATGAAGGAAGATAAACCCATGCCCAGTAAATTATGTTAAGCTAGAAAAAAACAAATCCAGCATAAATCAAATCTTAGGAAAATACATGTATATGTGAAAGGGAAAATTGAAAAAACAATCCTATGTTCCTAAGTATCTGTATACAAATGGACATGTAATTTAAAACATACTTAAAACTTTAAAAAAAAGAATTAAAATATAATTTAGCTTTAATCTAAGTCTTTATCATTAGCTTCTCATATTCTGTGGTTCTTGTTTATATACAACAAAGAAAAAAGAGTAAATAGACAGCACTGAAGAGAAATAATGAGGAGCAAGGGGATGCAAAATACACATAGACAGCTACACGTGGAGAAAGTAAAAACATTTCAGTGTCAACAACGGAACAAGAAATAATTGTTGAGTGCCTACTATATGCCAATTCTTTCTTTCAAAGAAATGAAAGTCCATTGGGATTGGAGAATTCAAATAGTCAGCAAACATGAAAACTAACTATCCTAAGTGCAATTGAAATTCCTGGTGTATAAAGAAATATGAACCAAGAGTCCAGCTTAATTAAATGACTTTAACTTTCCAAGATGAATTTGCATGCCTAAGTACTGAAAGGGTATACCTGGTATAACATCTTACACATAGCAGAGGATTAATTTATTAAATTTTGATAAATTTTGGTAAATATGATAGTTTTCAATTATATTTGACGAAGCATAAAGAATATAAATTTGTCGAAAGACTGACAAAATTCTAAACTGCTTTATTAAATAAAAGGATTATCAACATTCAGAAACAGTTATTACTAAGAATGACCAGATTTTCATTTAGAATAACAGTCCCAATAAACCACTTTTTTCTTTTTAGTGATCAGACTGATGGCCTGGGGAGCACCGCTGTACACACAAACACACACGTACACACACACTCACACACAAATACACTCATGATTAACCCCTTTATGCTAATGCTACCTCTTACATCTTATTACTGTATAGAAGCTGTGTAACCTAGAAGAGGGGGAAGAAATCTCCACTCATGTTCATGATATCAAATCATAGAAATTTGAATTATGTCAATGGTAAAATTCATGTAAAATTTAATTGACATTGTGGATTGACTCTAAAGAGTATTGATTCAGTAGCAACATGGCTTAGTCTTAGAAAATATACCCCTAGTTTTTATATTTATTCATTTTCTACTTAATACCTTTATTAAAAGTTTAATGTAAATTAGAGCTTCAAACAAACAAAAACATAGCTAAAATTAATATGCAATGTACACTTAGGCAACATGCTGATAATATAAAGCTAGCAAATACTCGCTAATATGATAAAGTAGATTCAAGTTTTAAATATATATCAGCACACTAGTCATAGTGAGAAACTGATGGCGTCAGTTTTTTATACAAAATGTGACGTATGGTTTAAAACTATATATTTGAATTACAATTCCAGTGCAAAAGTCCAACATATTTTAAGATACTACTAGATGAGAAGTAGCTAAAGCTTCAAATATCTTAGTCTTCTTTTTGGCTCTTTAGATTTCTTTTGAAATGTAGAACAATATTTTGTACAGAACAGGTATTCCTTAAATTTTAGATACACATTGGAAATAGATCTTGTGGACAGAGTGGTATAAGCATTCTCAGAATTAAAAACAGAAACAAAATGTGCTATGTAGAAGAGAGATTATATTTATTTTGTTTACTTTCCAGTGGAAAACTTAGGGCCATGTCTAATTTCTGATCATTAGAACAAACAAAATTGTCTGGTTTTTTTTGGAGGAAGTGTCATATTACTGAAAAAATTCAAAAGCAGACCCAATTATGTTCTGTCATTGCAGAGAGACTCTTGCATCAGGTTAGAGATTGTGCTAGGTGACCTGCAAAATTATTTTCAATTCTCTTATTTTATAATTATATTATTCTAAATTGTCGAGGAATCGGAGTACTAAGACACTGAGAAAAGAGACTCTTGAAGCTGTTTTGATCTTAAGAATGTCCACAATCTATAATTTTTAATCTTGGTATTCTCACCTGCAGCATAATTAACTCCCATATTCTAATGCTTCCACTATCTTTTATTACCTTGAAAACCCTAAGGAACCTAGAGAACTGGGAAGGAACATCTCTACTCATGTTCTTGGGAACAGGTCATAGAAATGTGAATCATGTCAATGATATAATAATAAAAATTATACTAATATATATGCAGCACATTTTAATTTTTTAGTATGCCTTCGCTTTAAAAAATATATATAGCAGAGGTAATATCATATTTTAGAATACGAACTTAACATATTAATTGTTCCTGGATTAATTTTTACCTTTTTTTCTTTGCATAATGAACAATAATATATTCTCTCAGAGGACCTAAAATCCTCCTACACTTTCTTTGATGAGAATAGATGAGAAAAACTGCTAATTTGCTTTGAAGTTAATTTTTGTTTCACCCCTAGATGCTAAAGCAAACTGCTGAGATGTTTTGAAGATTTTCCAGGTTATGCAATGAATATTTTACAAAGTAACAATTGAAAGTTCAAAATTAAAACATTTTAGGATAGAAAAGATTAGCAGTTTGACTTTGGTGAAACTGCTCAGAATCACAAATAGCAGTTTTAAAGATGTTTCATATAATTATTGATCTGTGTGAATAATAATAGTTTAAGGATTTCTTATATTCTGCTCCAGGAAATATATTTATATACTAACCAAATTTCTATAAAAGTTGATATCTAGTGTAGTAGTCATTCATTCATTTACTCAGTTTCTTTTGAGTGTCTGCTCTATGCCAGCCATTGCTTTGGCATTGGAGGTGAAAGTGTGAACAATATATTAGAAATAATAGAACACAAAAAGATCTAGATACAAATGAAAGCATGGAACATTTGATTAAACCAAGAAAGTCATTTTGGTTGGAATACAGAATGTGGGTTGGAGGCAAGTATTAGAATTTTGACTGGTACCATCAGCAAGGATGAGATTATGAGAAACAGCAGGCTATAGAGTCTAAAGATGAAAGGGTTTTAATCAATGGTGTAGTATGATTTTCATGTAAGAAGATCACTGTATCACATAAGTAAGAATTGGAAACTTGCATGTGCTACAAGGTCAAAACCTCGATGATGGAGGAAGTGTAAGAGAGATGGGGAAAGAATAAATTGGTGTTTACTCTGGAGCGTGGTGGTCAACACTGAAGGCAGAAAAAAATTAAAAGGCCAGAGGGGAAAAGACAGGGTAAAGATGATGGTGTACTGTATAGGGGTGGAAAACCTTTCTTTCTAGATTCTTTAACTGGTTTAACAACTAAATCGACATAAAATAGAGTAACAAATTTAGTTTTGTACATACAGGAGCTCCATAAAAAATACAAGACTCCAAGTAGACTGGGCAGTTGAAGCTTCTATACTATCCTGAGCTAGGGGGAAAGGGGGAGGGTGCCTGGGCATCAAAAGAAGAAAAAGTCAGTTCATAGCAATATGAAAAGAGCAGATGTTTGGTAAACAAATGCTTGTCATGCAGTGCAGGTAAGTCTTCTGATACATTTACCTGTAGTAATAGCTCTCTTCCTGGTACAAGCCCCCTCTCAAAATTCTTTTAGACAGTTAAGGAAGAGGTTAAAATCTTTTCCCGAGACTACTGTGTCTTAATTGCCCTCAGCTCAAAAAAATCCACATGCCAAAGAGGCATGTTTTGGGGTGACGTATTCTGTTCCCCTTCATCTGGATCAGGGAATGAGGTAGAGGAGAAAGGTAGTGGAGATAAATGAATAATTTAGAATAGCACGATTCAATAGAGATGTGACACATTCGTTTAGGTAATTTTACATTTTCTTGTATCTACACTAAAAAAGGTAAAAGGAACAGGTGAAATCAATTTTAATAATAATAACATTGCCTTTAACCTAAAATACATATAATTATTTCAGGAGTAATCAAACTAAAACAATTCTCAAGGAGATATTCTACAAATGTTCTTGTTACAAAGTATTCAAAATGCACTTCAATTCAGACATTACATTTTATCGGAAATGTTTCATCAATACTTAGTTTTCTTAAAACTTCAACAGTATGTTGACATAGCCTAGTTCTTCAGAATGTACTTAAAAGCTTTCCAATAACTGAAACAAGTATTGTGATATTGTTATTTATAATAAGTATATACAGGAGTCAGTCACCCTTATCTAACTTTTGCTTTCCAAGATCTCTTACTCAAGGTCACAACAATCTGAAAATATTAAATGGGAAATTCCAAGAATAAACAATCCATAGGTTTTAAATTGTGAGCCATTCGAAGTAGTGTGATGAAATCTCACCTCATTTTCCTTCATCCCAACTAGGATGTGAATCGTCCCTTGTCCAGCATGTCCATATTGTAAAGTCTTCCTGCCTGTTAGTCACTTAGCCTTCTTGCCTTCTTGATTATAAAGTGAACTGTGCCAGTATATCTCGTATCCCAACGCTTGTATTGAAGTAATGCTTAATTTACTTGGGAATGGCTCCAAAGCATAAGAGTAATGATGCTGGCAATTCAGAAAGCCGTAAAGTGCTTCCTTTAAGTAAAAACGTGAATGCAATACAATAGGATATTTTGAGAGATACCACATTCACGTAACTTTTATTACAGCATATTATTGTAATTTTTTATTTATTATAGTTATTATTATTCTCTTACTGTGCTGAATTTATAAATTAAATTTTATCATAGATGTGTATTTATAGGAAAAAATATAGTACATATAGGTTTCTGTGCTATCCTTGGTTTCAGGCATCCACTGGGGTCTGGGACCATATCCCAGCAAACAAGGGAGGACCTCTCCATTTGGTCTTCAACCTGTTTTTTTTCTTTCTTTCTTTTTTTTTTGGGGGGGGGGGGCACAGAGCTCCTAAAACACTTAGAATTTCCCAAGTGCTGAGAGAGATAAAGGTGCCTCATGTTATGTTAATGAGGTGATTTTTGGACCACACCTAAGGATTGGCTGGTTTCCATGAGAACCAAGGGTGTGATTAGAAGGTAGGAACATTTAGAAGGTTTCATTCCCCTGACCTCTAGAGAAAGGTGAAGAGCTGGAGATTGAATCAGTCTCCAAGACTCAATGATTTAAGCAACCATGAGTATGTGATGAAGCCTCCGTGAAAACCCTAAAGGGCAGGGTTGGGAGAGTTTCCAGATTGGCGAACACACTGACAATCACCAAGAATGTTTGGCTCAGAGGGCTTAGAAACTCCATGCCCTTTGCCCAGCCTTGCCTCTGAATCTCTTCATCTGGCTGTTCCTGAGTTGTAGCCTTTCATAATAAATTGCTAATCTAATTAGTAAAAGGTTTCTCTGAGTTCTGTGAGCCTCTCTAGCAGATTAATCAAACCTTAGAAGGAGTTATGGGAATCTTGTATCTACAGCTGGTAGGTAAGAAGCACAGTGGCAACCTGGAATTGTGTCTGGTGTCTGAAGCATGTAGAGGAGTCGGGGAGGGCAGTCTTATACAACAAAATCTGCGAGATCTGGTGCTACCTGCAGGTAGAAGGTGTCAGAATTGAGTTGGATTGTGGGACACCCAACTGATGTCAGAGAATTAGTGTGAGGAAAACCCCACACGCTCATCATGTTGAAGTTGTTTGACCAAAACCTTTAAGTGTCAACTTAAACACTTAAATTTAAATTAAGGAAAATTATATCAAATTTAAAATTCAGTTTTTCAGTTTGCACTGGCCACCTTTCAGGTACCCAATAGCCACAAGTAGCTACTGGCTACTGTATAGAATAGTGAAGATTTAAAAGATACATAGAAAACAGAATACTTGGTATAGGGTTGGATATGATGGAAAGGAAATATTGAAGCTAGGTGTTCTGACTTGGGCAATTTAACATATGGTGAATCTTTCAGTGAGTTGGGACATGCAGCAGTAGGAGCATTTGGATGAGGTTAAGGGTGACCAGAATGCTAATAACTCAAATAGTCAACATAAGTGTGAAATAAATATTTTTCAGTATGCAAGCCTTTGATTTCAACTCAAATTACAACAGAATGCATCCAAACTTTCGAGCACATTTCCGAAATCTATTATCAATAAACTATTGTTTAAGGAATAAAATAATATAGTTGCTGCCATTGCTCCATTCTAAGACTAACAACTTCCAAACACCACTCTATTTAAAAAGTGTGAAAATGGTGATTTTTTCTTTTGTTGGCTTCCTATCTGCCTCATCATTAGTTCTTTCTATTACTTATACTAGAATATTTTCTCCCAGTTTTACATAAAACTTCATTTCACAAGAATGATAGCTTATGATTCTAAATTCCCAAGGATAATTCAGAAGTTTGAAGCATAGTAGTTCATTTTTAGTTATGTTGTGTCTTTTATAAATGATTTATGGGCATCTATCTGCTTTTAAGGGTCGACTTACCAAAATCAGTCAAGTTTCTAGGAAGATGAGAGAAAAGTATCTTAAGCAGTTCATGTGCTATTCTTTCATGAGGGGTCTAGGTTTCATTAATTGTAATCACTTTCAATCAAGAAAATGAAAAAGGCAAAGGTAATTGATATTTATTGATAATTGTATATGCAGATACTTGAAAAAGGTTATAATAGTAAATCCTTGCAACAAATGTATATATTAAGACTCTCATTTCCAGCTGAAGAAATTGAGGCTTGGGTTAAGAGAGAGAACCCAGGTCTAAATGACATCAAAGTTTATTTAGTATTTTTTGTTTGTTTTTTGTTGGTTTGTTGGTTTTTCCTAATAAGTTTTTTTTTTAATTTTAGAATGGTTTTAGATTTCAGAAAAATTTCAAAGATAATAGAGTTTCTATGTACATTAGTATACATATTATCTTATATTATTATAGTATATTTGTCATGGTTAAGGAATCAATATTGAAACATTATCGTTAATTAAAGTCCATATTTTATTCGTTTCCTTAGTTTTTATTTAGCGTTCATTTTTTGTTCCAGGATCCCATCCAGGTTGCTACATTATATTTAATCATTGTCAAAGGAAAACCAGACTGGGCAGTAGTTAAAGTGGTAAAAAACAGGTCTTATCCAGGAACTATAGCTATAGGGGGAAAGAGACATCTGTATAACACTGAGCTCAACTCTGAATACAGCATGGGCAAATGGGGATTTACAGCCAAGGAGCAAGGTGAAAGTCACTGGATAGAAAATGGCTAAGAGGGAACGTGAAGGGTAAGTGGTGATTATGTTAAACGGACTCACAGGATTCTTTCTGGGGCAAGCCAGGAAATCGGATATCATCTGGGGATTGATGGAAGATGAGAAATTTGATCAGATATTGAGAGAGATCCATCCAGTATTGAGGGTGGGAGTTCCCTCTAGCTGATTTAGCAAGAGTCGTGCTATAGCTGGGTAATACAGACTGTCATCAAGGTCGAGGCCTGGCAGACTTAGAGGAGCCTGACTAGAGTTGGGTCAGAGAGAATGTCTTGTAATCATCCTGTATCCTTGAGCCACTCCTAGCTATGAAAGTTTTTCAGATTTTCCTTATATTTGATGACAGTTTTGACAGTTTTGAGGAATACTGATCAGGTATTTTACAGACTGTTCCTCCATTTTTGGTTGTTCTGATGTGTTTCTCATGCTAAGACTTGGGTTATGTGTTTTTATAAAGTGCCATTTTCATCACAGCATACCAACGGTACATACTATCAACATGACTTATCGCTGTTGATGTTGACCTTAGTCGCTGGGCTTAAGTGGCCTATGGCAGGTTTCTCCACTGTAAAGTTCCTTTTATTTTTGATCTTTCCATTTTGTAATCTTTGAAAGGAAGTCACTATGCACAGACCACAGTTCATAGTGGGGTGTTAGGCGATGCCTCCTTAGGGTGGACTATCTATGTAAATTAGGTGACATTCTTCTACATGGGGATTTGTCTGTGCCCCTCATTCATGTATTTACTCTACCATTTAAATATTAGTAGTATAGTTTCATGGATATTTATTTCACACCATGGGTTTTAATGTGATACTAATTTGCTTTTTGTTTTTTTTTTTTGCTCAAATTTTCCTAGCTTGGGCCATTGAGAGTTCTTTTAGTTGATTCCCATGTCCCTTTGACAGACCTGCATCACTGTGTGTGTGTGTGTGTGTGTGTGTGTGTGCGCGCGCGCGCGCGCGTGCGTGTATGTGTGCATGTTTAGCATCTCTAACTTCCTGGTACAATAAGGTATTTCAGGCTCATCTTGTGTTTTGCCCCAGACTTAAAATCAACCATCTCTTCAAAGAGCCCTGGTTCCTGTTACTGGATAATAGTGTTAAATGACACACCTGGGTTCCAGGTGTGCTTGGTACGACTGTGGTGTTGTACCTCTAGGCCCTCTCAGCTGACAGAGCGAGAAAATATAAGTGTGCATACAAACCAGTGTATATACACTTATTTATAAATATTTCTATTTGTATCTATATTAAGCTAAATAGGAGTTCATACTCATATGCCCAGCTCTAACCCATCAGCACATGGATTGTTCTGGCCTGCTCGTTTAGCTTCTCTGTCACTCCAACAATGACGAGTCTGCTCCCAACACTTGCCATCCATTTACTTATTTTTTCAGTTCCAGTGTACATGTATAATAGTTTCAGAATTATTCACTTGTACCCACCCGCATGGGACACAAGTTTATCAATTTTCAGAATGATTTTGACCATTCTAATAAGTGTGTAGTGGCATCTCATTTTAATTTGCATTTCCCTAGTGACGTATGATGAGAGCATGTTTTCATATTTGCCATCTGTGTATTTTCTTTGGCGAAGTGTATGTTAAGGTCTTTGGCCTATTTTTAAATTGGGTTGTTTGTTTTCTTATTGTTGAGCTTTAAGAGGTCTTTATATATATATTCAGTAAAGTTCCTTTATCAAATGTGTCTTCTGCAAATACTTTCTCCTAGTCTGTGGCTTGTCATCTCTTTCTTTTGACAGTAAGGTCTGTGTTTAGATTAATTTCTTTTCATGTGGATATCTAGTTGTTTAATCCCATCTTCTTGATTGCATAGTTTCTAACAAAATGAACACTGTAATTCTTTGTTCCTCTATAGATATTTTCACCTCTGGCTTGTCAAGATTTCTTTTCAGTCTTCGCTTTTCTGAAGTTTGAATGTAAGATGACTAAATTTGCTTTATTTTCTTTTGCTTTTTTGTGGGGGAGGTTATTTATGTTTTATCCTGCACGATGTTACCTGAGCTTCCTGTATCTGTGATTCTGTATGTATCATTAATTTTGGAAAGTTCTCAAACATTAATACTTAAATTACTTCTTTTGCTCTTCTTTCCTTCCTTCTCCTTCTGGTATTCCAATCATTCACATGTTACCCTTTTTGAATCTGTCCCACAGTTCTTGTACGTTTTATCCATTTTTTTTTTTTTCAGTTTTCAATGTTTTTTTCTTTGCACTTGAGAATGGAAAGTTTCTCCTGGTTTATTTTTAAGCTCACTTATTCTCTTCTCCACTGCGAGCTTCACAACTGTTTGTCCAGTGATAGAGCCCCGCAGTCTGCCTCAAACTCCCACTGCTTGCCCTGTCTGCAGCCTTCCCTATCTATTTCCTTGAAACCATGACCGCAGCTGAGTATTTTCTTTTTGCCTTTATTTGATTCAGCCAGGGTAGAGTGGGCTGGGTGGGAGAAATTCACTTCCTCCAGCTACAGTAGGACTCTTACAAACTCTTTTCCATTTCAGAGTACTTTTTTTTTTTTTTTTTTAATAGAGAAAGCTTGGAGTGTATTTCACTGTGATTACTCTTCCCTTCTGTCAGAGCAATGAGGGGATCTTTCTCAGTTTTTCTCCATTAAAACCTAATTTGATTTCAGGAGAAATCCAAGAAAGTTTGGGGCCCCGCTAAGATTGCAGCCCCCAGTGGGTTTTTTTTTTGTTGAATACTAGTCTATGCTTAGTCTCTAGGTTTATCCAAATTACCTTTTATGTGTTTCTACCAGTTGATGTTTCCAGTGGCTTCTGCTTCAGCGAAGTAGATCTTGGCTGTGCCCCTGGGGATGCACCTGTCTCTCAATTTAGAGCAGAAATTTACCCTGTGACCTCAGTTCTCTAAGGAGCCTAATGTGTCATTATTTTTTTTTCATTTTTTTCCAGCTTTTTGTTTATTTGTTATAAGTGTGAGAGTGACACGTTGCAAGCTCTTGACATGTTGGAGCTGAAATCAGTAATCCAGTTCATTCAGTTTTTATTTTCCCCTGTTTAATTCAGCAATTTCCTGGGGTTGCTCCTTCTAATAGTGCTATTTAGAGTTGTGTTCAGCTGTAGGCTTCTTACTTCCATGTACAATATCTGTTTGGTGCTTTCACTTTGTCTATAATGTCTTACTCAAAATTCCATATCTATTTCCAAAGCATGCACTGTCAAAAGCTTAGTACTCAGCATTTTTTCATTCTGACCATGACTGGCTGAGAAATCTGCCTTTATTCCTTAAATTCTTCTTTCCACTGAAATTTCTTATTCTTTCTGCTTCATGTCTCACCGCCTAGAAATCTGATCCTACCAGAAACTTAGGCAAGTAACTAATATTTTCAAGTCATCATGTATTTAAGCTGAACTCAATTAGTCAATAAGTTTAAAAGCATACTTGGGTGTATGTGTTGTATATATGTTGCATATTCTAATGGCTTTTAAGCAATAGAATGATGAATATTCAGTTTCTAATTACACAAATTCTAGTTTCTATCCTCTAGAACACAAATAAAAACATATTGAGAAATTGTATATATTGGCTAAATATAGGTAAAATCTTAACTGTCTCTTTCAATCTCTTGAATGTAAAGATTACTGTTTGAGCCAATTTCATACCTATAATTTAAGAACTATCTCACATAATATCTAAAAAGCATTATTTTTTACTTATTTAATTTTTATCCGAAAATTTTTAGAATGGATTTTGCTGACCTTAATTCGTGAACATGAGCATAATCTCTAATAATTGGCCGCTTCTTTATATTCCATGTTCTTCAAATAACTTTCAACATTTCCTAAGTGTGGGTGACTTCCGTGTCAGCGAGGGGTACCTCTCTGCTCTCTCTTTACTAAATTTAGTTGTGTACCATGTGAGAGCGAGCTACGATTTCGAGTTCACAGTTTATGTAAAGCACCCTGTGTAGAGAGCCAAGTTAACTAACATACTTACTCCAATTATTTCTTATTTTGGACGTCCCAAGCAGCTGCCCAACCGTCTCACTTTGCTCTCATATGATGCTGAACAAAGCTTTCTGGAGTGCAAATTAATGAGCTAGTCAAAATTAAAATTCGTTATGAGAAAAATTAGAACATGGTTATTTCTCTCTTTTAAATATTGGGGATAGTTGACATTTTATAAAATACAGTATAAAACAGTATTTTATACTGTTACAGTGTTTCAAATATATGCCATTGCTGCGTTTCACTGATGATACACATTGGTTTTATAAATGCATGACCTCTCAGTTATACAGAGGGAGCATTGATTTTCTACTCCAAATTTTAAAGTAACCTAAAAATTATTTACTGTCACATCAAACTGCTGTTTTTAATCCATCATTTTACTTTCATAAAAGTTGTTACATGTCAATGAATGACTGAGAACAAGCATAGATCAACATTATTGCTTACATAGTCCATATTCTACTAATTGATGCTTACTTTGGTAAAACCAAAGCACAAGATCTGCTTTCATTTTCAGTAGAAGAGCCTATTATTCTCTATTTAAATACACAGGCATCATTAAAATTAAGCAACAGATGGGCAGACTATGGAAACATTTTGAGCTCTGGAACCCAGTAAGTCACCCTAGTGCTAGGTTATTGGCAACTAAATCATGTGAAGAAAGTTAAATTCAACTTGCAGTTAAACACCAAATGGCTGTTTATTTATAGTTTTACCTGCCTGTTCTGCTACAGCTAACAGTAAGGGTAGAACTCTGCTCTTTTCTTTGGTAGTCTTGTGAAATTAATTTTCATTTTAAAGAATTTGCAGTTGCATCATTTAGAATTTAAATTTACATGATCAGTTGAATGTTCTGGGAAAAGAGGACGCGTACTGTTTTCTGACTAATGTTGAAAGAAAAGGCAAGGTTGGGTCGAAACACCTTCAATTTTATAGGCAGAGCATAGCAACAGGGAAGTGATGATGGTTGCCCTCCATTTACTTAATTAAACATAAGCAGTCTGATACCCAGGTGTCCTGTGGTCATGTTTTTTCTCCAATATATCCCATCACTTCCTCAGATAAAGGCACATTTTGAGTCAAATCTACTTCGTAACCAGAATAATTAAAATCTGGCAACTGCCTAATGTTTCCTTTAAATGTTTCCAAATGCAAATATGGAGGACTACTGTGAAGTTTTTTTTTTTAAGTCTCTCCTACAATTAACAGATTATTAACTCCTTTTGATATGCTCTATGTTTGAAACTAAGCATTTTTCTAATTAATGAATGTTTAAAAATGAAAATTACATAGTCACAGTTATGCACAGTGACCTGCAGTTGACTGAAATTCTAACATCTTTCAAAGTAAGAGAAATAAAAGATGGGTACCTACTATCCTTAGAATTAATTCAGATAGTTTGACCTTCTGAGACTTTGTCCAACTTAGTTGAGCAATAATTAAGGGAGAAGCACAGGATTTGAAATGATGAAGAATGTTGAATGCGACTTCGGTTATTTTATCTTCTTTAACTGTTCTATCTTAGCTCCTCCCTAGTTATAGTTTTTTGAGTAGTACCACAAGACCATCAATGAAAATCAGTAGAGGATTAAGCTCTTTAACAACAACAAAAATTAAAGGAACAGAATCTAGGTCCGTGGACTGCCACTGTATCTTTTTTTTTAAATCGATCTTTCTGTTACTTTTCTTCATAGGATTAACATTCAATCTAACTAATAATAACCTCCAGTCCATCACCTGAAACTTCCAAAAACATTGTATAGTACAAAGAGAGATAGATTGTCTCTCAACACTTCATACTCCCAATTCTGGGTACAAACCCTGAGACTTATCCTGTGCTCTATCAGTGTTAGAAAACTGCCTTAATACCTGGTATAGAGGTCAGTGTTGTAGTCCTTACTCTGACAGCCACCGTCTGTGTGATTAAACATATCTCCATTTATTTTAATTTCAACTTTATTAAATATAAACTATCTCTCAAAGCTATCTCTCAAGTTTATCAGCTTTCATTTCAACTTATACCCAGGAAGAAATTATTCCATTCACTACCCAAACTACATGCCATTTGCAACTCGATATTTCTAGAATTTGTGATCAAGATTTTGCCTATGATTAATGAAACTATATTGGAATTATTTATAGAGATGAAAGGGCACTCATACAGAACAAGTCTTACAGAAGTTACAGGGAGCCAATATAGAACTATTTGATTTTTTTTTTTTTACTTCTGAGAGATAATTATCCAAATTTTAGCTAAATTTTTGACAACTACAAATATTTCTTCTGAAAATCTAGGAAATTTAATTATGGTAATTTGGTTGTATGGCTTAGTACCTTAAGTGAATGAAATATCTGGACTATACTTGTAGAAGATACTAAGATCTCATTGAGATATTGAATCAATTGAATTTTCATAAAATGCTCCCTTTTTGCTACTTGTTTTATTTATTTAAAATTTTGTTTATTGTCTCTTTTTGGTTTTGTTTCAAGGGCATGCATTGCCTCTTGGCACTTCCGTCTTGCCATTTTTCTATGTACATTACACTAGTTATCATGCTGTGTGGTAATATTTATGAGACTATCAAAAGGTAGTGAGAAGACAGCACATCTTAATGCCAAACATAGGATTCCTATAAATTTTTCTCCATTTGTGTCTATTTGGATTTTAGGCAGTCTGTGCTGAGATTTTAAGTATGTCCTTAGCAATTGACTGTACCTGATGCCTCAATTTATTTATCTGTAAAATTATACTAATAACAATATTACTGTATCATTTCTTGTGAGTATTAAATGAGTTAAAATGTATAAGTTTAGAAGTAAAATCTTAAAGTATATCCTATCATTATTATAATAAGAACATTGCTATGATCTAAATGTTTGTGTCCCTCCAAAATCCATATGCTGCATCTTAATGCTCAATGTGGTGGCCTTAGGAGGACCTTTTGGAGGTGATTAGGTCATCAAGGTAGAACTCTCATGAATGGGATTAGTGCTTTTATAAAATAGGCCTCAGAGGGATCCCTTGCCCCTTCCAACACTTGAGGATATAAGAAGAAGTCTGCAACCCCAAATAACGTCTTAACCTGACCAGACTGACATCCTGGTCTTTGACTTCCAGCCCCCAGAATCGTGTTAAATAAATTTCTGTTTATAAATTACCCAGTCTATGATATTTCGTTATAGCAGCCCAAATGAACTAAGATGAAGTTGTTTAATTTGGGCTGTTAACATTGTCTGCCGAAAGCTGGACAGACTCCTCCACTCTCATGAAAGTATGGATGCTAGGATAAATGACATAGATATACCAGTGGATCAGAAGTCAAGTTTATTACTCATATAGTAAACAGCAAAGTGATTCTGCAAGCATTTGACATGGAGCTTGGTTTCCACGGAGGGTCAAACGGGGAGAGTAAGACATGACTGGGTGTCTCCAGCTTTATTTGTGTTTATGTACTGAAACTGGATCAGGGTTCATGTGCAGCCAAATATTTGTACCAAGGGAAGCAATGCTCAGATGTTCTTATCCACTTTCCTTGATGTGGACTAAAAGGAAGTGGTAAGGGTGAGGCCTGAAAGCTGTCAGCAGTCCAGCACCAAAGATGTAGTCCGACTCTGTTCCAAACCTGCACCAAGAATATTTTGTACTTTTTTTAGAAAAAATAAAATAAGGATTGGGTTCTAGGCAATAGGAAGTGGCTGAGAAGCAAATGTTAACTTATACAGAGCTTAAAATGATTCCTCAGAAAGTGGATCTATAATAAACAAAGATAATACTATCCTTACGGTTAGTAAAGTAAATGTAAATGTAAATGACAAAATATTTTCCACTTAACAGAGTGATTAAGGAAAATTAAACAAATAAAAATATTTTGTTAGTGGTGAAGTGAAGAATAGCTACTTGATAAAATTGCTATTGAGTTTTCTCTGTAATAGCAGTAACAAATTATAAATAAAAGAAAAAAATAAAATCTTAATAATAGCAGAAACTAAAATATAAATTTAACAAAAGGTATATATTCTATTAAATTAGCTATGAGATCTTACTTAGCATTGAGGGGAACAAAAAAACTGAGATGAATGTTGAGACTTTTCGTGTTTCTGGAAGAGAAGATATAAATAATAAAAATATAGACTTTTTCAGGATTATATAAATATATATTTTAATAAAAATCTACTACAGCTATGAAATAACTCAAAATTTGGCAAAATCCATTCCAACTAAAGCATAAGTAAAGTAAAAGTCATCCCTCATTTGGTATTTTACCATATAAAAATAAGATAACATAATAAGTATTAAAGTAAATAATATCATAAGAAAATAATTATATAATAAAATAAAATTATATGGTTAAACTATATAACAATGATTTGAGTTTAGGGAAAAAATATTGATAATGATGTAAATATTTGTTGTAGAAGGGAGGGCATACCCACACTGGAATAGTATGCAGCTGTCTAACTGAATGAGTTAGAGTCTTATTTGGGGTTTGTGTACAATGTGCATTTTAAAAGAGAGACATTTAAGGTTCAAAGTATTGTTTGAAATGTGATATCATAAGTTTAAACATATATATACAAAATGCATCTGTAATTGAATGTTTTATAACCATGAACAAAATGTATTAAATCATACATACTGGGCTACCAATGTTATTCAAAGGTAGTGGAAATGGTAGGAGATGGGAAACATTTTTTTAGATTTGTCTTAGAGTATTTAAATCAAAATTTACTAAGGAAAAAAATACATATTTGTAGTGAATAGCTCTAGAAAATATATGCCTAACTTAAATATCTGAACATCTCTGAAAAAAAAGGCTTGATAGTTGGTGTCGAGGTAAGGAAGAATAAGTGAAGACATACGGTCACCCTTAAAGTAATATGCTCTGTATTGTTTAAGATTTTATGAGAATGTATTTATATATTTTAAAAATCTTGCAAAATTTGTAGGAAAATTAGTTAGTAATCAGTAATCATACACAAAGAAATTAAAAAGATCAAAGAAAAATATTCTGATATTAGATTTATGAGTTTTTAAATTTACTATTCTATAATTTTTAAAACAAATTAAGCTTTTCTTGTAAAAGAGAAATACGTCTATGACCCTGTGTCTAGATGGCTTCTATATCCCAAACTCAGATGTGGGATCTCACATTCCCCTCACTGTTCACGTTAAGAAGCCTCTTATAATTTAACTAACGCATTAAGTGAACAGAAATGGTTTCCATTTCTTTAGCCTGGACAGAGTATCCACAGATCTCTGGCCATAAGATTACTTAGTAAGTTGCCATTTTTGGTAATAGTTATTACTTAACTGTTGGCTTATTTGTTCTATAAACCAAGCAAATAAAATTTATCAAAATAGAGGTGAGGGTGAGAGTGTGACCGTTTACGTTGAATTAGTACAGGTGATGGTTTAACTGCCCAAAGGAGTCACTCAGCCTTTTTAACCACTCAGATTACTGTAATACTTTCTTCATGTTAATAAAGCACAATTTTTCATCTCTGAGTGCCCTTAAATTATTTCAAAATGTAATTGTCAAGATGGAGTTAAGCAAAAAATTTCTCTTTTAATTACAGAAAAATAAACTGGCTTATGTAAATGAAGTAATTATAATGATTTGAAACTCAAATCGAAGGGAATAACAGATTAATCTTCTTTATATTTTTATAATAGTCCTGTATACTTTTACTATAGAATCAAAACTTTGATTTTGCTACCCCAGAAGATTTAGAAAGGTATAAAACAAAGACTGATTTAAAGGTTTTTGTAAAAATAATTCTTAGCAAATTACTCAGCAGCTTCGGAATCACATTATAAACAAGATTCCACGTTATGGTTCTCCCAAATTTTCTCTTGAAAAATATCAGATGTTATAGCATAATTTGTGTTTATTTTTGGCCTATGTACTTACATCATCTTGTCAAATAGGCACAGGTTTAGGAATTTGAATTGAGTAAAGAAATTTTCAGTCTCTGATTGCTACAACTTTTCACAAAATGTTGTTACTTTTAATTTCCTTTACTTTAAAAGTCATTTGCCAAGGTTGCACATTTAAAGCAGCATCTTATTAGGTAAACTTCTAATACTAATATTCTATATTTATATGTTATAAATTCTCACATAATAGTAAACTTTATTGATTTTTGTGTTTAAAGATTTGTCAGATGAAATAAACTGAATAGGTATGGTAGCAGATACAAAATGTAATATTTATCATAAAATCAGGAAGATCTCGAATATCATGTTGGCAACTTGGAGAATTTTATTAACTTACAACACTATGATCATATTGCTATTCAGGTTATCTTTTTTAAAAGGTATAACTTTGATGTGGTTGGAAATTAAAGATAGTCTCCCATTGAAATACAAGTTGACCTGGAAGAAATCAAATATTTTCTATGTACATCTCCTCTCATTACATTTGTTCCATTTCTGTACTATTTTTAGTTAGAAGTTATGAAGAAAATTGCATTGAATTTAAAAAATAAATGATAATCATCTCTTTATGCAAAATCATTTTTGTCTACAGTAGTCATATGTAATTCAAATCTCAGTTGTTTAGAAATGAAATATTTGAAAATGTTGATAATGGAAAGAGTTCATGAGAAAGAGTTCTCATGAGTTCCTTTTACAAGTGTTTAATGAATATATGAGTCTAGTCCTGAAGAACTATTAAATATCTTTATTTTAGAATCCACAAAGGAAGGAGATCATTTTCAAAAAGATCATACATTTAAGAATTGTACTTTTCTTTTATCAAAATGTAATTCAAAACTCTATAAAACTGAACAAAATATTCAGTGTTCTTTAAAATATGGTAGCAATAGTTTAATTAATAACAAATGATGAGCATGCATCCAGGTATAAAAAGGACTTAACATTGTCATTATAATTGAATCAAATCCACAAACTATTATATATGGATTTTGCATTCTACAAAATAACAGACTTAGATACATTACCAATATGTGTCTAATAGGATCACTCTACATGCAGACCTGTGCCAAAGAGCATGTTTTATAACAAATTAATAACTTTTATTCTTTTTTAAATTCTAAGCTAAAAAGCTAAAATTTATCATAGTTTTATTGTTTTGAATAGATACAACGTATTTAAAAATATCTTTTGGTTGTATAGTAAAAAGATGTAAGAAACACCATGTATTGACTTGGTTAAGAAACAAACAAATGCTACTCTCTTTGAAGTTCTCTTTAAGCTCATCTTATTTTCTTTCTTCTCACAGAAAACCTTCCTTTCAAATTCTTCATATAACATCATCTTGCTTTTCTTTATACTCTTCCTACATATGCTTGCATTCATAAATAATCTATTATTTCATTTTGTTTATGTTTAAAAATTTATATAAATGCAATCAAGTCCTATTTGTTTCCACAACTTTTATTCCTTCAGCATTATAGTGGAATCCGTCAACTGGTGTTGTATATAACTGAGATTAATTCATTTTACTATCATTCTAAACAATATTTCTAAAATGTTATTTTGTAGGATCAATTAATGTTCTGTAATTTATTTTTTTCATTCTGCCATTTATGTATATTGCATTGTTTCCATAGTTTTCTTTCCATCTCTATTCTTGGGGTATATGTGCAAGATTTTCTCTATATTATATAACTACAAGTGAAGATGGTTAAAATAAATGTATGTGAATATATGTTAACCTAATTATTTTTCCAAATGATTTACCAAATTGTATAGCAAGCAGCCCTTTATAGACGTTTCCATTGCTTCTCTCTTCACCAATACTTGATAATGTTAACCATGTATATTTGCCAGACTTGCAAGTATAAATAGTTTCTCACTATAGGTATATTTTTTATTTCTTTTATTATTACTGTAAATTATGATATTAAATAAATTATTTGAATTTCCTTTATTGTAAATATAAACTTAAATACATCTGACATGTGGTAAATGTAAATGATAAAATTATAGCCATAAATAATTCTAGTTTCCTTTTTTCTGAAGCATGCCCTTATATCCTTTGATCTTTTGTTTTTTATAATTTTTTATTTTATTTTTATTCTGTCTTATGATTTCTTTATATAATCTAGATACTGATTCTCTACTAGACATGTATGGTATGACTATTGTTTGTCAACGTAAGGCTTATCTTTTTAATCTCTTTAATAATACCTATTGAGAATTTTTACATATATGTCTAGGTCAGTTTTAGCTACGATTATTTTTTTCTAGGAATTTATCACTTTATAAAGGTTTTAAACCTTATTATCAAAAAGCTGAATATAATTTCTTGTGCTTATTTTTCTTAACTTCCATAGTATCTTACTTCTATCTCCTTTTTTATTCTTTTTAATATATTTGTAACGTCTCTTGGAATGTTAAGCAAGTCTCTGATTCTATGCTTCCTTATCTCTCCAAGCGCTTTTTTTCTCAGTTATGGTGTCTCTTGTTTTGGGGGGGGGGGGCTGGAGAGAGAGAGAGAGAGAGAGTGTGTGTGCGTGAGTGTGCGTGCATGCGCTCTGAGTGTGCGTTCATAGGTTTTGGAACTGAATATGTGGGAGTGACCTGAAGCCTGACTGTGCTGGGGTTCTACCATGGTTTATTTTCATTTGATTCTTATTTACTCTTGAAGGGCACCACCAGCCTGCTTGCATGATTCCAGAGTATTCAGATAGTGAGAATTCAGACTACAAACTCTGTTACGATTAACCTGTGTTCTGAGTTGTACAGTTAATGTATTGAAACATGATAAACTATAACATGTAATCATCTTCTGATTAAATGATAAAATGTGTCTAAAAATATTGGACTCTACAAGACTGGCCATCAAAAGTGCTTAGCCAGAACTTATCCTTACATATTATTGAACCTTGCTAGGACATAATTTAATTTGTTCTTGGCTCTACACAAAGTGAAATGAGAAACCTATTATCAAAGTATAAACCAAGTCCTCAAAATTACTTTAACTCCCAAACTCTCTTTTAAATAATAATTAACATCTACAAAAAAAAAAATCACAAGCTATTCACACTGAACCTTCTCCGAATGACTTTTTATTGTTATATTTGCATAAATGGGGTAAGGAGTTCCACTACTTTATGTGATCCAGGCCTAAAAAATCTTTGTCCTGACTCTATGTGAAACATAATGAGAAAAATGTTGAAACAATTATTTTCAATATATGAGGATGGTAGGTGGAAAAATATAAGCATTATTATGCCTTACAGAAGTGGATCTATGACAAGAATGGTATTGCATGTTATTATTTTCTGGTTTATCTCATGCATTATTGCCATTTCTTGACTCTATTACCTCAAGCTTCTCTAGTCTTTGCTCCTGCTATTTTTGTTCAGATACCATACACAGAGACAAATTTCAATATAAAACACTGTTTAATAGCATTCTAGAAAGATATTAGCAATCACTATGTCAGCACTTAATGTGAGATTTCGAAGGTAATTTTTAACCTTTTCATCTTCTAAATTGTAGCTTGTCTTATTAAAAAACACTTTCTCTCTTCTTTCCCCATTAAATTTCTTGTTTTTATGAAAAACAAGAAAATGTATCAAACAATCCAGAGATCCTCATTCTGCACATTCAGTATGTGACAGAGAAGGTGATATTATCACAAATGGTGGCTGTGTATGGTCATTTATTATGCAAAATTACCAAGATGATCAGTTTCTTATTGAAAACTGTAAAAGGAGAAAAGGTTCAGAATGTCATAAAAGTGAAAAAAAGTATTTTCATGAATTCATTGACCTTTCCATTAATATCATAACAGAGCATAATCACTAAGGCTTTTTAAATTAGCAAGGTAGCTCAATACAGAGGGATGGCTTGAGAAATCCCAGGGGCTTATGTTGCCAGAACAAGTTCCTGACACTAAAAGTAAAAAGGTAAATGAGAATCATGTTTGGTGATGACCTTTAGGTCCCACAGCTGCTTATCACATATCTTGTCTTTTTACCTTACTGTTGCGGTTTCACTTATTAAAATTATTTGTACTCTATTTTAGATGTTAAGAATTTTTAGTTCATAACCTTCACTATTGCATGCACAATAACGTTTTTTCCTCCTATCATTCTTGATGTATGATGATGATAATACCAATTATGTGATTTAAATAAACACACTAAGTAAGAGATCTTGTAATTTTTTTTAGAAAATAATAATTAAAAATTAAATATTAAGAATCAAGAAAGTCACAAAACAAGTTCCAACAAGGAAGGAATTTTTGAGTTATAAAAAGAGAATAAGATAAATTAGGGTTATATAGCAAAAATATTTCTTTCAATGGGAATTTAAATTAAATTTTTTATCTCCAAATCATTTTTTTCTATTTTATATTTTATATGTAAAATATAAATATACATTTATATTTCATATATATACAGTGTGTGTGTGTATATGTGTGTGTGTGTGTGTGTGTATATATATATATATATATATATATATATATATATACACACTGTATACCTAGAGGGAAATTTTTGCTTATTCTATCTGACAGTATTATTGGGAACACTTTAATAGTTTATCTCTTGCTGTCTCTACCCACAAATAAGTAGGTTGTCATTGGAAAGTATGTTATTGAATCTCCAGTATAAATGAACCATATGTTTCATCCTTTCATAAACAGTGACTAGCACATAATTTATCAGTCTTGTCAGATGAAGCTTTTTTATTTAACACATACATTTCTGTATATCTACAAACTTAAATGAACTAATAAAGAAAATTTTTCAAAGGTCAAATTTGTCAATAATATGTAGCAGCTGTTGGTTTGAGCTCTCTGACTTCCATGGCGTGTGAGCATGTATACATATACAGTAAACGCGCAAAAACGATATGCTTTCCATGTATGCCATGTATGGTTATTTAATCCTCACAATATTTATAGGAATTAAGTACCTTTTTAAATTAAATATATTGAGTTGAAATTGGTTAAAAAATTATATAGGTTTCAAGTATGCAATTCAGTAATGCATTATCTGTATATCACATTGTGTGTTCACCATCCAAAGTCAAATCTTCTTCTATCACCATATATTTGACCCCCTTTACCTTAATCTGCCTCCCACTTTGTCTGCCCCACTGACTTATTCTTACTTTACAAGTAAAGAAACAGACATGAAAAGCTCATCTCAAGGAGAAATGCCTACTTATGTGGAGAGACACATAATTTTCCTTCCAACCTAGGATTCTTTTGAGAGTAAAATTGGTCTTATAATAGAAAAATGAGTTTGGCCAGAATATTTAGTCTGTCCTCGAATATCCAAATGTGTGGTCACATTATAGTAAGTGCATGGCAGAACTAGAACTGAAATCCACACATTCTAGCAACATAACTACAGTCACAGATTCTATTCTAACTCCTCCGAACTCATGTTATTAACTTATCGATCACAATCTGTTCTGTCCAGTAGACTCAACATGTACCAGCTACCAATGCCAGGGGAGGCCTTCATCTACATGGAGGATAGCATTTATCATCACTATAACAACCACCAGGAATAGAAGCCCAGAAACTTTCGCCCACAGCATCTTGGTATCAGAGTCACTAAGAAAACACAACACAGTCAAGCACTAGATGAAGCATTGCTTTACATGCATAGAAAAAACACAGAGCCAGATCAGCTCCAGTAGTAGATAACAGTTCCCCATGGCCAGTGAGTCCCTCCCAACATCTGATGCAGGACAATTGGCCTATACACACCCCTCATACTGCAGAAAGAGGACCCTGTCCTCTCCTAGCGGGGTCCAGATAAAGTAGTGAAGTACGTCAGGTGCCACATGATGCACATGCTTAAGCAGAACACTTTAGTATGCATTGTGTCCGAAACAGAGAAAGATATTTCCACACATGGAGAAAACACCCTGACAGGTGATGAAGGCTTTTTCTTCTTGGTAAGGAGGTATTCTAGGTCCAAGTCTATGACTGGACAAGCCTGGGAAGGGACCATGGCTACTTCCCCAAAAGGTTTTGTTTTGTTTGTGGTGGTTGTTTTTTTTAACCTAAAGACTAACATTTATTGAAGATAAATGATTCATAAGCAACTATGCTTAGTGCAGGGCCTGGATCTTTGAAAAAGCAGACTATGTCTTAATATAGTGGAATTTACATTATTTTAGAGAGGAGAGACAATGGATAAGAAAAGTAAATAAATGAGCCAAAAAGAAATGGAGAATATGATATTGTGATACAGACTAATGTAGGTATTTAATATTAGGATATTCAGGGATTACAACTCAAAATGTGACATTTAAGCCGAGGTCAGAAAAATGTTGAGTACACTATAAAATATGTCAAGAAAACAATCATCTTAGGAAAGAAATAGCAGGTACAAGGGCCCCGAAATAAAAAAAAAAAAAAATTGGGGGTGTTCAAGGAACTAAAAGATGGAGTGACTGAAACCAGGTATTTAGGAATATATAGAGTGTGAGTTAAATTTGGAAACCTAGGCAGATGCTTTAAGAACATGACGAGGATTTTATTTTATTTTATACATTCTGAGAGAGTTTTGAATGGTTTAAATCATTTTATTAAAAATATTTATTGAACATTTACTATGGTTTGGTCACTGTGCTTAAGTTGTATGAAGAGTTAAAAATGCTGACAAAGGGAGAGAAGAATAATTTTAAATAGAGTGTTCTGAGTAGGCCTCATCGATCAGATGAGTTTTGAATAAAAACTTGAAACTAGGTTGGGAGAAAGCCAACTGGATATTGAGGGATGTGGGTAGGGTGAACATTCCGGGAGCTAGAAAAAGCCAGTTCGAAAGCTTTCAAATGGGAGGATACATGTTTTGCTATGGGACAAGGGAAGAGGCCTGTATTTCTGGATCTTTGTTGAGGAGGCAGTGGCACAATAATCGCTCAGAAGGTGATGCAAGAAGGAAGGGAGAAGATGAACAGATCATGCAGAGATTTTCAAGCAACTAAAAAGGCGTAAGCTTTTACTTCGATTGACCTGGAGTCTATTAGCAAGGTTAGAAGAGATTTACATTTTTTAAAGGTTACGCTGACTGCTATGAAAGGGAGCAGGTGGAGCGCGGAGACCAGTTGGGAAGCTGTTGTAGCAATCCACTCGGGAATCTGGTTTCAATGAAAGAGGTTACGAGCAGTTCAATTTTCATGGGACTTGAAAACGAACTCAATAGTATTTTGTATAAATCAGATGTAGAGTATAAGAGAAAGGAAAAAGTCTGGGTTTTTAGGTTAAAAACTAAAATTTCTGTTAACATAGTTGCATTAGACTGTATGTGAAAGATCAAAAGTTCAGATTTGGACATGTTAATCTTTGAGATATTTATCAGATATCCCAGGAGAAATGTTAATTAGGAGATATCTACTATATCTCAAGCACATCTTAAATAAGCAGGTAAATATATGAATTCAGGTGATTGTTTCTGAGTAGATATATAAATCTGAGAGTTGATGACGTATAGATGGCGCTAAAAACTATACAAAGAATGAACTATATCTCTAAGCGAGTGATTTTAGTTATAGATGAAAATAAGATCCTGGGCATTCCAGAATGAAGAAGAGACTAGCTAAGGAAGTGTAAAGGAGTGACCAGCGAAGTAAGACTAAAACCAAAGAGAAGTAGGGCCATAGAAGAAATTTAAAGATATTGTATCATCAAGGATGTAAAAGCAGGTTGAAAGATCAAACAAACAGAAGATTTGGAATAGACTATGGGATTTAGTAGTGTAGAGGACCTTGGTGGCCAAACATGAACCATCGTGACAAGGTAGTTGGAGTGAAAGTCTGATTGGAATGTGTTTTAAATAATTAGAGGAGAGGCATTTGGAATAACATAATAATTGACTATAATATTTTTAAAGAGTTTTGCTTCAGAGAGATGCAAAAAATAAATGGGGAGGTAGCAGATGGGAAAAGATGGATCAAGTAAAAAAAAATGTGCTTTTTTGCTTCTTTTTGTAAAAATGGGAGAATAACAAGTTTGTTTGATAATAAACAAGTAAAATTTAATGTTAAGGGGTAAATTTTTGAAACAATGCTTTAGAGTAGTTGGAAGAGACGAGATTCAGTGCCAATGTTGGCAGCCTGCTTATGTTTAGAGTAACAGGTGGCAGAGTTGATGCTATAGGTACAGATCCCGAAAGGCAGATAAGGTAGATAAGGTAGTGGAGTTTGGGTGAAATTTGGCTCAGAGAAGTGAGGTTATTAACAAAAGAATGAGTCTATGGGAAAGGTATCTGAAGCTTAAGGAGAAAGAAGAAAATGTAAAATGAACACAGGAAATTAGGAGAGTTAGTGGTACAAAAAATTAAGATAATTGTGAGCAACCTCAAGAATCTGCTTGATGTTTATAACCGTGACATTAAGATGAAGACACTCACAATGATTGTGTGTTTTTATCCATACACATTCAGTTTCATTGGTACAAACATAGAATCAGGGGAAAGATGAACTTAATTGGTTAATGATTTTGCCAACAAAGTACAAAAAACAAGGGAGCAGTAAAAATGTAAAGTACTTGAAAGGCAATGATTCTATTGATTGTAGAATGTCATCTGGGTAAGCAGGAAAGAAAGAAGGGAATAATGAAAAGCGGTAAAGGTTTATATGGTTGAAAAGATTGTTGAAATATTTGATGGAATGAGCTAGAAAGATATAGGGTAGTGTTCAGAGAACAGAATACATCAAATTAAGATTATGAAGGGTCTGATGTTATAGTTAATGACAATTTCTAGAATATATTTCTGGGAGTGACTGAGATAGGTTAAAGGATGGGATAAACAGAGGAGAAGAATTCCAGAAACTGACTGTCCAGGTGTCAGAAAGAGACACTACAGTGAAATTAATGAGAAAAGTCACCAGAGTAGTGTTGAAGAGACCATGAGATGAAAGTTTAAAATGTTTAAAAATGGGAGAGTCTACTAAAGGATTGGGAGTAGGCAAGAATGAGTGGCAGTAACTGAGAGACTCAGAAAACATGGATTCAAAGCTAATTTTTAGGGAGAAAGAGAGAATAATCTATAAATAGAATTGACAGATAACGAGAACATCAACCTAGAGGAATAAGGTCATGAGGAGGAGGAAAAAAAAAAAAAAAAAACCTCATCGATAGAGAAGGTGGAAGATAAAATAGTGGTTTCTGTAAAAGTAAGAAGATGAAGGCTTTAGAGAAAAGACTGAGAATCTAGGAGATTTTTCTCCAGAGGGCATACAGAAAAGTTCTTAAGAGTGATAAAAGACTGTCAATAGGAAGCAGAGAAGTGATGAGAATGGAGGAGATGTGAGATGACTGAAACCAGCAGTTTCAATTGTGGACTGATTAAAAAGTAAGCCCTAGTGAACTCAAGGCAGATAACGGTGGCGAAGCCGTGAGTGTCAGAGCATAGGAAAGTCCGGGGCTCTCTCCTGATTGACATATGTCCGTGGAGGGTGGGAATCTTGAGGATGCATGGTGTTAGGCTCAGTGTTTGGAGTTCTCTTTGGATACAAACAGGAGGAGGAGTGATCTTACCCTAATGTGAATACACCTTTTGACATATAGGGATGGGGATGAGGAATGTGGGGAGAAGTCTGGTGTTATGCCAAGCCTGTGGGGCATCCTATTGACTTCCAAATAAAAAGAATCGTGAAAGGGAGGGGCATGGTTTTAGTCCTAATGTTGTAAATGTGATATGAACTGATTTATTTTTGTCAAAGCTCAATTTGGCTACCCTGTGGAGGATGAATTGGAGTCGAGAGAGGAAGAGGGAGTGTTGAGAGATCATTGTATTTGTTTATATGGAAGATGATGATGGCTTAGATTAGGGTTCTAAAACAAAAACGGGAAATAATGGATTAATTTTATATATATTACATATAATACATATTGCTTTGCATAGTAGTGCAGGGCCTTAAACATAGTCATGTAAATTGAAACCATACAAAGTAATTTTAATAATCAGTGGAGAAAATTATTATTGTTCTGTCTTTTAAAAATGTCAAAACATAAAAAATACTCATTCTGTCAGTCATATATTATAATTTATAAATAGAAAAATTAATATGAATTTAGTAGATTAAAATATTAGAAACATTGAAAATTAAAGTTTTATTTATTAAAAGAAAACTGTCATTATTAGTTTACATAGTACTTGCCTTCTTCTCATCTTATAACTTATAATACTGAATGAGCATCTTTTCTATGCCATGCCAAATTATCATAATCCCTTCTAAGTTTGATTCTGCACCTAGAATTTATCCTTTTCACTTTCATTGTCGTGAATTATCTCCAAGAGTCTAATGTGAAGTTTTTTGGATGGTGTCACTTTCTTCGGGACTTTTTCATCCTTTCCATCACAACTTCTTTCTTCGTTTAAGTCGATGATCTCATTTTCACTAAATTCCTCTAGTTCACAGCTGGAGTCTTTCAATCAGTGGCACTGCCAACATTTCTGCGGTCATATGTTTCTTTGTAATATCGGTTACATTATATATGAATATCACTATCAGCATTGTCATTTTTCATTGCTTCACGTTTATCTTTTTTCCATTCTCCATTAAAAAAAAAAAAATGTTCCGTAAGTTTATCGAGAGGAGTCAAGGAGGCAACACAACTACATGCTTTCTGCCTGTGTGTGAAATAAATAACAAATATGCAGTAACCAATCACCAAAAGACTTTGAAAGATGTTATGTGACTGATTATTGGTCATGATGCACATCTATTACTATTATATAGCAATTTGTAGACTAAAGAGCTAGCAGCAAAATTTGTACTTCAGGCAATCCCTGACGTCTGTGCATATCAGGACCATGTGATTTTGAGAATGCCTGAGTGCGCCTGTATACAGACATATGTGTGTTGTTTTTGTGGTTAATGTTAAAACCAGCCGTATATCGGAAGTAAGGAAGCCTGGATGAGGTTTAAATTAAAATATCAAAAATCATTTTGGGTTTGTAAAATCCGAGATACCTATTAAACATAGATGGTGATCATAATAATATAATGACAGCTTTGTACCCTTCGACTAATACTTCCTCATTGCTTCCTCCCTCCAACCCTTGACACCTGCCACTCCACTTTCTGCTCCTATGAGTTTTAGAATTTTAGATTCATCACGTAGAGGTATCATGTAGTATTTGTCCTTCTGTGTCTGGCTTATTTTATTTAGCATAATATTGTTCAGGTTCATCTATGTAGTTAGAGATGGCAAGATTTTCCTCTTTCTTAAGTTCAAATAATATTCCATTCCCTGTACGTTTTCCATAGTGGCTGAACCAACTTACATTCCCACCAACAGTGTATTAGGATTGCCTTTTTTCCACAATCTCTCCAACACTTGCTATCTTTTGGGGGTTTTTTTATAAAAGTCAATCTAAATGTGTACGGTTTTATCTCATTGTAGTTTTGATTTGTATTTCTTTGATGATTACTGATATTGAGTACCTTTTCACATACCTTTTGGTTATTGTGCATCTTCTTTTAGAGAAGTGCCTGTTCAGTTTCTTTGCCCATTTTTACTGGGTTACTCGGTTTTATTGCTATTGAGTTATAGGAGTTCCTAAAATATTTTGGATGTTAACCCATCATCAAATATATGGCTTGCAAATATTGTCTCTTATTTCGTAGATGGCCTTTTCAATTTGTTGACTATTTTCTTTGCCGTAAAGAAGCTTTTTAGATTGATATAGTCTCATTTGTTTTGTTGTTTTTGTTGTTGTTACTTGCGCTCTCGTATTATATCCAAGAAATCATCGTGAAGATCAATGTCAAGATTTTTTTCCTTATTTATTTTTTTTTGTAGGAGTGTTATGGGTTTAGGTCTTAGATTTCAATTTTTAATTCATTTTCAGTTAATTTTTATGTATAGTGTGGAATACAGGTCCAATTTAATTCTTGTAGTTTAATAGCATATGATTACATTCCAGCTATCAGCCTATGATAAACTAACAAAATTGAATACCTGTCAATCAAAGATAAATAAGTATAGATTCTTGGTATTTCTGCCAAGGCTATACTCACTGGTGAGACAGGGTCTAGGTGAACTAAACTCTACAAAACTAAGTGAAGACTGAAAACACTTTAAATAATAGAGAAGTGTATAAACATATATAGGATTTTTAAACTATTTTACAGATCAGAAAACCCACAAAAGCTTATAAGCACTATACACAGGCCCAAAAACTTTAATATTTTCTTACTGTCACCAGATCAGCCTCTTAAAGCATCAATTTTTTTTTTTTTTAATGTCATCCACAGTTTCTGTACTTCCAATGACTAAAAATACTTCCAGGTACTGGTTCTGATACTGGAAAGCCCAGAGCATTTGCAGTGTCAGACTAATTTAATTGTATTCCGTTTCTTCGAGGTTGTCTTGGTTTGCCTTCCTCTGTGTGATGACTGCAACAGTTCTAGGCCTTATATTGGCACATGAAAAGTCCAAAGGAATAGAAAGCATTAAATTTTTTTCTTCATGTCTTACTGAGTCACTTTGGATCATATGGGCTCTCTCTATTATTAGAGGAAAGGCATGCTGTCATTGGCTTTGGTCAGAAACCCCAAATCATTTACAAGCAAGGAGAATGAGGTTTATATTTAAAAAGATATATGTCTGAAGAAAGAGGCACAACTCAAATGCCTGGGTGCCTTGCCATGGGAGAGAGGTATTGCATGTGAAGTCAATCACATTCCCTGCCTTCTCTATAATCAAACTCTTGCCTTCATCTCTACCCTTATTATTTATTGTGACATGATAAAATGCTGTGTTAACTCTGCTCTTTAATGCTTAATGTTCTCATCTATAAGTATATTTGTGTATCTCTGAAGCATCTCTCATGTCTCTTCTTGATCCAAACTCTATTTTGCAATATGCTTATTTGAAGCCTCTAACTCGTCCCTGTGTTAAGACCTTCACATATGCTGATACTCTGTCTGCTTGGAAAACATTCTCTTTTACATGTTCTTTAAGTGTCATCTCCCAAAAAACAATTTATCTGCTACTACCCCAAGGCTACTTAGGTTCCGCTCTCATAATAATTTGTACTTCTCATTAAAGAAGTTATTGGTAGGAATTAACTAATTAATCATTTAAATAGTCGTTCCTTCAATATTTGTATAATCTGGTTTATTCTCCTATTAAAGAAAGGTTATGTCCCTATGTTCACTGCGATGTGGTTATTTCTAGCAGAAAAACGTGAGCACAAACTTTACTTAAATGTTTATGTAAGAAAGCAAAGATATATTTAAAAAAATTTTTTTAAGAGAAGGAAAAAGAAAGAGGAAAGAAGGAACAACGAAAGGAAGGGAGCAATTACTATCTTCCGACCTCGAGGGATGGAGAGAGATCACACTAAAGAATGTAAATACCAATGCGGTAAAAATAATAGGTTAGATCGTTTTGCCATACGTCCCATAACAATCATCACATTTGAAATAAGTTGTTTATTTTCCATTTTCTCCAATGTATTTTATGGTTCACGAGGAAAGGAGCCAGCTCAATCTCTTTTACAGATTTATTCCTAGGGCCTAGCACTGTGTCTGCCAAAAATTGGAATTTGAATTGAATTATTAATAAAGCATGAGTTCTAATCTTTTGTGAACTAGGTGATTAAATTGCCTACTCAGAAATTAAATTCTTAGTTAAATACTATTATTGGGACTCTTAATCAAAATGAGCTCTCCTGTTTTATATCAGTTGATTTAATAAATGATGTGTTACTGAGTATTCATTCATTGCAATTGTCCAGATCATCAAGCACAGTCCTTTCACTCACTTTTTACTTGCCACTCTAACCTTCAGAAAGGAGTATGTCCAGAACAGCTTAATCAAGTTTTAGCACAGGAAAATAGGAATATAATTTGGCATCTTCGTGCATATAAATAAGTAGGTTCTTTTAATCTAATATTCCTTCATCTGACATATAAACTTTGATAAATAGAGCAGTATTTTAAGAGATTATAGCATTCGTTATCCTTTTTGCTTATCTTTGGTAGCAACTTCCCCCCTCCTTTTTCTTTTCAAGTGCTATTTTTCTTTTGGCAAAGCTGTTTATTTCTCACAGAGTTCTTTTAAAGCAAATGTCATGTGGGGATAGTGCCAGGTAACCTTAAAGCAAAGCTTTTTTACCACAACTTTATTTTATGGAGTGCTTTTTAGAAAAAGCCATCTCAAAGCATTGTAAAAATTGGAAACAAAACAAAAGTCTCACAGTCAGAAAAATCAATAATATTTCAAATAATCTAAGATTAAATCAAATCAAACTAGCTTTAAACTTGAACTTTAAAGCCAGTCAGACTTTGACTCACCTGAGACTAAATTTTAGACACTGTGGTGGAATAAAAGGCATCCTTTGGATAATAATTAATGATTTATCTGAAGTTTAAACAGACATTTAGAATCAGCTCATGAAATATTTCTAAAAGTCTAACCAAACTGACAATTCATTGTAAAACCATATATGTGTGTATGTACATATTTAGTAATCAAGTTGAATAAAAACCTTGCTTTTGAATCTAACAGCAGTTAGAAAGAATTTCCTCAGTTGTAAAGGGCCAGGCAGAGAGAGTCTGTTTCTTCGCTCAAGAGCAATACCTTTCTACATGTGATGATGTAAAACGATAGGAAGGAAAAACATTTCCAGAAGTTATAGATTTGTTCATGTGGTCTAGGAAGTTCTGGAACGAATAAGTTAATTAGAGTTTGTAAATATTCTCTCTCTCTTTCAACCTGTGTATTTTTCATAGAATTAAATAAAATTTTTTAAAAAATGTGTTTGTAATATACCTAGAATACTTTTTTATTATTTATATCTAGTCAGCAAATTTGATCTGCTTTAAGCAATATAGGTCCTTGGTAATTTAATTCCATATGCCAGTGGGTTAAAAGAACAACTTGTCACTGAGAAGCATTTTGTTTTGAATAATATTTTCTGCAACATGGTATACCTCCCTGTAGCTTGTATTGTACATACAAAAGGTTCTCATGAATATACATGAGATATATTTTCATAATAGTCTAATGCCAACATCAATAATTCCATGATTTTTATTTCATAAAACTGACTTTACTTGTTAGTATTTTCTCTTCAGTTACTAAATTCTCTTCTGTTAGAAAATAAATTTGTAGACCAAAAATTGATTTAGACCTGAATGACATCATAGAGTAAGTTTTGTAAAATAGGGATTTACTGTGAAGAAGGAACATTATTGTTGTGGCAGGTAAGATTATGGCTACCCCAAAATGTGCACATCTTAATCCTTCTTCCTGTGAGTACCTTACTCTACACAGCAAAAATGATTAAGAATCCTACATGGGGAGATTATCCTAGGATTTATCCTAGGCTATCTAGGTAGCCCAATTTAATCATGAGGGTCCATATATAAGGAGGGCAGGTGTGTCAGATTCAGAAAGAGAAATTTGAAGATGCTACACTGCTGGCTTTGATATCGAAGAAAGGGACCATGACTCAAGAAGTGCAGCTGGCCAGCCTCTGGAGGCCAGAAAACAAGTTATTCTCTATAGCCCTTGGAGGAATGTTGCCCTGCCGACTGTTTGATTTGAACTCAATGAAGCCTGTTTCAGACTTCTTCTGTAAGACAATAAATTCATGTTATTTTAAGCTACTAAGTTTGTGACATTTGCTACAGCCCCAAAAGAAAACTAAGAAAATTTTCTATTAAAAAGAATAAATGTAATAAGAATAATATAGTATTAGTAGCATGCTTGCTATATGGTAGGTAGTATGTTAAGCATTTTTTAGAAAATATCTTATTTCATCTACACAGTAATGATATGAAATATTTATTATTATTAATTATTCCCATTTTACAAATGAATAAATGTGTCTTTTTGAAGAAAAAAGCATATCTAAAGCATGTAAAACTAATAAGTAAAAGTGGTGAGATTTGAACACATAAGCATCTAATTCTTCTATGTCAAATAGTATAGTTTAAGAATAAAAGAAAATTCTAGTGGTCTCTAATTCTAAATGATTTTGACTCTTTAATTAATTCTAATAGTTTTTCTTAAAATACCTGGAAATGAACAATGTCTGGCTAGGAGGAATACACGAGTCACTGGAGAAGAAGTGCATATGACATTCTTATTCACTTAACTTATCCACAATGAGAACTGTAGGCCATTGTAGGTATCTCAGAACCATTGTCCTTTCTTTTGTAAATGTTTGTCCTTTGAGCAGGCACCATGCTGGAACCATCTGTGGCTGCACCCTTGGCTATAGTTGATTGGTCCAGAATTGGACGCCTGTATCAAATTTAGTCATATAGTTGCCCCTTCCTGGAAATTCAAACTGGTAACACAGGAGAGGTACGTCATCTCTCCTGGACTGAATGCACCTTTGACATGGAAACTCAGGAGCACTTGGTTGCTGTATATTTCACTGAGGACTAGAGATAGAGAAAGCTGATCTGCAGAGCGAGGAAAATATTAAGTATAAATATAAATAAACAGTGTTGATAAATACAGAGAACACTGCAATTTTGCCAGGCCCTGGTACTAGCATATAGCTGAAATGCAAAATATTGGTAAATATTGCTACAATGTCTTTCCCCTTAGGTCCTTTCAGATGCCCTAATGGCCTCGTAACAAATTTTTCCTTAAGTCGGTTTCAGTGGACTTGTGTTTCTTGCAAGATAATCAGATTTCTATGAAATATTATGCCAGATCCTAGACATAATAATTCACCATTCCTTCCTTCAAAGAACTTATGTTCTGATGCAGTTGATTAAAACACAATTTAAAAGTCAATATTTTATATAACACAAAGAAAATAGTATTTGTCAGTATATCTTTAGGCCACCAGTAATAAACTTTGAAATTATCCAGAAAAATCAACATTTAGTTCTTGACAGTTGTCATTTTTCTATCTTATCTTCCTGAAGGCAGGCATTCAGGATAAACTTCTAATACCAAACATATAAAAAACCTTCTATTCTGTGCCTTAATTTATTCCCCATATAATATAGTCAATCATGTTCACTCATCAGTTTTCCAATTATGTTTCCTGTATTTGATTAATTCCCTCATTAGTGTAATAATTGGTGATCGTAAAAAAATCATTTTCTTACCTCATTACTGCAACATATAATTCCAACAACTTCCATATCATCATCTTCCTGTTCAGCCTCTAATCAACCTACATTGATAATAAGTGTCCTAGAAATATTGACTCCACATACATTAAAGAAAACCACAGATAATTTTATCGGTTTGTTCCATTCTATATGACTGTTTCATGGGTAACATGACACTCACCTCTGCTTCTCCTCTAGCTTTAGGTTTTCAACGTACTCTCCTCTCCAACAGGAGTGTTTGGCTGTGAGACTGGATTTAGAAATATTTATATATCACACAATGCTCTCCTTAGTCTAAACCCAAGTTTTCTTCTCCCGTAGGCTGGTGATAAATCGCATCCCCTTTTTACCAGTCAGTCACAGCTGTCTATGACACGGTTCACATCACCGTGTTACATATTTCCCCTCAATGCTGGAAACGTGCTTCCCCCCACCCCCGGTGTTTACTCATAACCTATCCTTCTTCACTCCTTGTACTTCATCCCTCTTTTATAGAGCACATCACATGTTGTTTCATGCCTGAGCCATTTATTGCAATGCATTTGCCCCAACTGATTTTGCCATTTTTGTGAGCAGATGTTGCTTTTATTTCTTAATAAAATATGTAATACACAATCTTGAAGGTAGTGGGTGAGCAAAAATTATTAATTCTAACAACACACTATTGTTCTAGGACTCATTGGCACTTTTCTAGTTTATTTCATCTTTCCACCTTCTGCTTTATCCGGCCCTTCCCTTCCCTTCCCTCTCATGTTTTTTTATATACCACCTTGCTGGTTATTTACCAGTGTGTCTACATAAAACATTCTATTGCTAGGGGTTATTATAAACATTTATCTCTCTCTTTTTTTTAAATAAGCGCAAGCTGAATCTTTTCTGGGGTTCAGTTATAGAAAAATGTCCTGTATATAAATATGTCTCTGTCCTATATACAAACAAATTACCTTATTTTTAAAAGAATGCTTCATTATTTTTTATAAGAAAGCAGTATGATGCTTCATGTCTTCAGTTTAAGTTCAACAATATTTGCATGTCAAGTTTTACAATTATGACATGTGACTGTATATGGATATTATATTTCAATAAAAATTTTTAAAAATTTTAGCTAATATTCAATATCTAAAGATGTTTCAATGAAATCCCTTCATAGGTTTGTTTTGATTACATGTAGCTAAACTATACAACACCTTAATTTAATTTCTCTGTTTTCAAGTTGCATTCCAATTTTAGCAACTATCTGTGTCATATCAGTGACTTCATATAATTCTTATGTGGTCTAAGTAAAATCTAGATAGATGGTATTTTTTTTTCTCAGATGATTAAGTAAAACTCCACTATATGCCAGGAGGGTTACTTTTTATCTACCTGAACACTCTTATTTATCTTTGAAGATCTTACTCAGAGAAAGGTAAATGTCATGATTTCAGTTATATGTAGAATCTAAAAAAGAAAAACAAAAAACAAATGAACACACAAAACAAAGCAAAACTAATAAATACAGAAATGAGTTTGGTGGGTGCCAAAGCGAAAGAGGGGGTTGGAGAGTGGGCAAATGGGGGAAAGGAGTCAAGAAGTGCAAACTTCCACTTATAAAATAAATCAGCCATGGGAATGGAAGTTACAGCATGGTGAATATAGTCAATAATATTGTATTACATGATTGACAGTTGCTAAGACAGCAAATCTTAAACATTCTCATTACAATAAAAAAATTACAACTTTGTATGGTGATAGATGGTAACCAGCCTTATTGTCATGATAATTTCACAATATATACAAATATCTAATTATTATGTTGTACACTTGCAACTAATATAATGTTCTGTGTAAATTATACCTAAATTTAAAAATACATGTAAAATATCAGAAAGCAATCTAATGAAAAATGTTGGAAACTACATGGAAAGGAGGGCAAAACTACTCTGGATTAGGTTATATCATCAGTAAGATGCTAAGTACTTGAATCATGTGTTATAGTTCTTTTACAGTTACTTTTATTGATTTTTCTACTGTCTTCATATCAGTTGACATAGATGAAATTTTCAGGAGGCAGTTTTCAAAGACCTGTTATCGTGCTGCAGAATGAATGGATGTTGAGGATATATTTGCCAAGTTATTTGCTATCTTCTATATTATCTCTCTCTCTCTCTCTCTCTCTCTCTCTCTCTCTCTCTCACACACACACACACACACACACACACACACACACACACACACACACACACCTGGCCTCAGCCATAGCAGTACTTAGGTTTTCCCTGAAAACTAATGTATTTTAATCTTCTGAACATTTTAAAACATGTTATATAATATAATTTTCTCTATGTATTTTTAGGCAAAAAGTATAAATTGTAATCCCTCTCCAGCAAATGTCCAAGACCTCAGTGCATTGGTTTTATTCAAGGGTTACCTACTCGACTGTGTCAGAGAATAAAAGCCCAGTTGCAAGTTAGTTTCACTTCTCTCTAAGAGGTAAAGAGGTTTATAATTATCAAGTGAGATTAAGTGGTGATACATGAAAGGGAGAGATGGTGGCTCACATTCCAAAAGAAAAGCAGAGACAGAGGGAAATATTTCGAGAAATAAACCAGTAATAATATTAGTAGCTAAACTCTATTGATTGTTTCTTCTTCAACATTTTACATTATCGATTTCATTTAATCCTCATATAAGACTTATGATGCCATAATAGCACTCTCAAGACTTGTTATTCCCATGTTATAAATCAGAAAAGGTCTTAGAGAATTTAAATATTTAGCTAAAAATTACAGAACAGTGAGTAGAAGGAGTGGGTTTAAAATTTACCTGAATAAGCCAGGACTTGAATCTTCAAGGTCTCTACTATGCTGCTTCATATTAAAAAATGTCAAATATCCTAAAGACACATGATCCACTGTACATGTGATTCTTTTGACTGGAACTTATACCTTTAATAATTTCTGCTTTTTAAATATTTTATTTCATCTTTGTTGAAAGTGTTTATATAAGATATTCCAAATGATTTCTAGAATTGGGGTAGAATGGCATGTGTGCATAAAAAACGTGCAGTACACACACTATGAGAAAATAGACACAAATATGCAAACTCTTATAGGCATGAAGATGGTAATTTTGCTGAATGATAACTTGAAAAAATATATATTATATTAAATTGTTATCTATTTCTAATCCTATTCCTAAGTTTTTTGTAATTACAATTAAAATTTTAGTGAAAGGGTTTTGTGTGTGTGTGAGAGAGAGAGAGAGAAAGACTAGAAAGACCTGTCTAAAGTTACTCTAGAAATTATGCCAATAATAAATGTTTATTAGCATTTATCATTTATAATTATAGAAAATTAAAATAAAAGAGAAGTGGAATTACTGGGTCATGTGGTGGTTCTAGTTGTAATTTCTTGAGGAACCTCCAAAATGTTTTCCTTATATAGTTTCTATGTCTCTGCTGAAAATATATATATGTATCATTAATTTCATTTGTATTTACCTTTAATTCATATAGCATAGCTATAATAGCTACTTAAATATTTTTGTGGTAATTCCAAATTCTGAGTCATGTGAGAATTGACATCTTTTGATTGCTTTTTTCTTCAAAATTAGTCACATTTTCTGGGTTTTTTATGTCAAAAATTTTTAATTGTATCCTGACATATCAACTGCTAGGTTGTATAGAATCATGGTCCTGTCATAATCCTGTAAAAAATATGTTGATTTTGTTTCGTTTTTGCTACTTCACCAATTTTATCAGACACTCAACCACTTTACCTTCGGATCTCAAATGCCGTTTTGCCTTCCATGAGAAGTGGTTGCTAGCAAGCCCTTGTTATTCTGCTTTTGTTCTCTCCAACACATTCTCCACACAGGGATTTGCCAAATATTTGAACGATGGTTTAAATCTTAGTTCACTTCTAAAAGCTTTTGTTTCTTGGGGTCTATCCTTCACATACACAGCTCAGAGGTGAGTCTATGACTTTTGGGTGAACATATACAAAATCTGGGACTCTTCTTCCTCAGATCTCTCTTCTCTGAGATTTCCCCATACTCTCTAGTCCTCAAGGTCTATATTTACTGGTACCTCTGGCCAGTAAGGTCATGTTGTTTTAGAATTTTGGCTACTAACACCATTGTTATTCCATGAAGTCCCAGAACTAGGTTCTCAGGCCAAAGCTGAGAGAGAAATGAGAGAAGAAAAAAAGGAAACTTATCTTCTTGCACATTGTTTCTCCAAGTTTTGACACTATCTCCATCTGTACAATCCGCCTGCTTTTGTTAACTTTTCAGAAAGGAGTGATGAACCCTGTTAATTGCTTGAGGTAAGAAGTTAAGAAGAGGACTAAGAATAGACAAGTGGAATTGGGTAGCTGAAGTTTTCATGATTTTGACAAGAATAATTTTATTGTAAAGGTGGAGATAGGAGATTGAGCCAGTTTAATTTTTTGTATAAGAATTTAGTATTTAAATTAGAATAATTTGAATTTCATCATATCATTTTAACATAAGATATATTTCTTTATTTTAATTTTCCTTTAAATTTTTTAAATTTTCATACTGCTTATTCACAAATTCCTTACTTTTACTATTGGGTAGCCCTTAGAGATTCTGAGGCTGTGACTAACACACTAGCTTTTGAAAGCCTTAACCATAAAAAAAGCTTTGAGTATGTATTTTTCATGTACCTTTGCATTTCTAAATGATCCATGAAATAGGGGCAGTTTATTTTTCTTTTAAATATACCTTTCCTAAAGTTGTTTGCAACATATAACAAAAGCAATGCCAAAAAAAGAATTATAATTGAGATTGATCACAGGAAAACTATGATAAAACTTACCTTGATTCTCATGTTAAAACTCAGCAGCATAAACAGAAAATTCAGACTAATATATTATCAATCAAAAACATACTTTTTAATTATCTATGCTCACACGTGTTACACAGATTTCAAGAAAGATAATTCAGGACATCCAGTACAAATGTAAGAGACCAAAGCTTCCTGAACAAATTTGTCTATTGAGAAAGTACTGGATAAAGCTCACCTCTGTACTAAGTATGTGTCTTCATTGAAGTCATCAACCAGCATATTGAAATTGCTTCTTCCATGCCAAATCGCAGGTTTTGCCAAGAAAGAAAGCCCTGTGCAGTCATTGTTTTCTCCCCTGAAGCCCTTACCTGGTGTGAGTATGGTTTGGAGCAGCTGCCTGTTCCTCCCGAACTCCGTGTCTATCAAATTATTCCCAGTATCTATCTGTACACCTGCTGCACTGGTAGCAACAAAACTCTGTGCATAAGGTTGATTATCTGCCAAAAACAAGTAAAGACATAAATTTGCTCTAGGACAAAATGTGATCAGGACACAAGTGCTTTCTTCTCTGGAAGCTCCCTCCCTTTCCTCTCTCTCTTCACAGTAATGCTCCCAGCCTGTCTTTTAGTAAACCACCATTTTGTTGTTGTGAATAAAAGAAAACATAAAGTCCTCAACTGAAGGAGCACAACGTACTTTTTTTGCTTTGCCACAGTCCTGATAAGAACAAGGAGTGTTCTTGGACAAGATGTAACCAGAACAAGAGAGTTCAATTCGATTAACTTGACACCCACTTCTGGAAATTATTTGAGAGATCAGAATGATGTAGCAAAATGATATTTTATTTTTTGATCCTCTTTGGCAATGTTTAAATTATTCTATCTTTCTGGAAGCATTCATTAATAATTTAAAATTAGATTTAGAGATTTGGGGAAGTAAAACAAAAATGAATTTCATACAAACAAAAGCTATAGTGCTGAAATTGAGAATGTCCTTGAAAAATATCTCTGTATTCTCATATATGATTAGAGTTATCTGAAATATGCTAATGTGAACAATCTGGAGTATATAAAACAAATTCTTCTTTGTTTTTATGGTTTAAATTAAAAAGTACCAAAATAATGAAAACTCACTATCTAAACTTTTCAGTAATTCCAACATGTAAAGAATATTAATTGAAACTTGCTTCAGCTCATATATAAGAGAATTTTTAGTGCAGTCTTCATACACATATAACTATATATGCAGGTGTAGATAAAATTGTATTATATACAACATATGTTGTATAGATGGAATATATATATATTATATAGATGGAATATATATATATATATGTATGTATGTATATATACACACACAACATATATATATATATACAGACATACCTCAGAGATATTGCAGGTTCTATTCTGGACCATTGCAATAAAGCAGATATCACAAAAGTGAGTCACACACATTTTTTTGTTTCCTAGTGCATATAAAAGTTACATTTACACCATATTATAGGCTGTTCAGTGTGCAATAGCATCGTCTAAAAAAAAATGTACAAGCATTAATTTAGGGGAATGGATACCCAAAAGAGAGATTGCTGGGTCATATGGTAATTCTATTCTTAATTTTTTTGAGGAATCTCCATACCGCTTTCCATAGTAGCTGTGCCAATTCACATTTCTACCTGCAGTGTATAAAGATTCCTTTTTTTATCCCACAGCCTCTCCAAAACTTGTTATTATTTGTCTTGTAGATGATAGCCATTCTGACAGGTGGTATCTCATCGTGGTTGTGGTTTACATTTCTCCAATAGCTAGTGAAGTTGAACATCTTTTCATATGTCAGTTAGCCATTTATATATCTTCTTGGGAGAAGTGTCTATTCAGATCCTCTGCCCATTTTTTTAGTTGGATTGTTTGGTGTTTTTGTTGTTTTTGTTGTTGTTGAGATGTATGACTTTGTATATTATAGATATTCACCCCTTATTGGAGGTGCTGTTTGCAAATATATTCTCCCATTCAGTTGTTTGCCTCTTTGTTTTGTTGATGGTTTCTTTTGCCATGCAGGAGCTTTTTAGTTTGATATAGTCCCATTCACTTATTTTTGCTTTTACTTCCCTTAACTTTAAGGCCCAGTGCATAAAATCTTCTCTAAAACCAAGATCCATGAGTTTAGTACTTGTTTTCTTCTATACGATTTATTGTGTCAGGCCATATATTTAAGTTTTTGATCCATTTTAAATTTATTTTAGGGTAGGATGATAGATATCAGTCTAATTTCATTTTTTTTACATGTGGTTTTCCAATTTTTTCAGCACCATTTATTGAAAAGGACTTCTTTCCCCCTCCATTGTATGTTTTTGGCTCCTTTGTTGAAACTCATTTGCTCATATACATGTGGATTGGTTTCTAGGCTCTCAGTTCTTCTGCATAGGTTTCTGTGTCCGTTTTCCTGCTAATAATCCTGCTGTTTCGATTATTGTTGCTTTGTAGTATAATTTGAAGTCAGGCAGTATGACACTCTGGTCTTGTTCTTTTTTCTCAGGATTGCTTTGGTTATTCAAGTTCTTTTGTGATTCCATATAAATCTGATGATTTTATTTCTATTTCTTTTAAAAATGCTCTTGAGATTTTGATAGAGATTGCGTTAAATCTATGTATTTCTTCGGTCAATATGACCATTTTAACTATGTTGATTTTTTCAAATCTTTTTGCTGGTTGGGGGTCTTGCCTCAATGTTGATGGATGATCAGAGTGGTGATGGCTGAAGGTTGAGATGACAATGCAATTTCTTAAAATAAGACAACAATGAAGTTGCACTGATTGACTCTTTCAGGAACAATTTCTCTGTACCATTCAATGCTGTCTGATAGCATTTAAAGCAAATGTTTACCAAATATTTAATAACATAAATGTTTATAAGTATGTATATGATCATAATATATATGTGCATTTATCTTTGATCATATGCTGACTATTGTTTTTCTTCCCTCTCTCCCCTGCTCGCTCATTCCCTCCTTTCCTTCTTCCTTTCTTTTTTCTTTCTATTTAGAACATTTTAAAGTGGAATTGCATTAACTGTACTTTAGGAAAAGCTTTCCAAAGGTCAAGCAAATGTCAATGCTCTTTGAATGTCTGATTAACTACCTTAAACAAGTATTGGATTGCATCTTCTTGAGAATTGTTACATTGTCTTCATCATCATTGTATCTTCATTATTTATAAAATACTGCACAATGCACTGCACTCTCTCTGGGAGTAGAGACTGTTTCCTATCTTGTTCTTCACATAATCTCCAACACCTAATACAATACTTACCATTTAAGAAGCAGTCAATAAAATATGGCAGAGTGAGTAAAAGAATAAATGACTAAATAAGTTACAGAGTAAATAATTCTTTAAAAGGTAAAATTAGAATTTATAAAAGACTATACAAAAAACTATATTTAGCTGTATCTGGTGAAAGTGTTCAACCAAAATTTAAAAAGGATGTTTATTAATATCTCCTAGATTTAAGTAGGAAACTACTTAATATATTCTTATAACATTTTGGGGGTATCTCTTCTAATCTTTTTTTCCTAAAACTTACATTTTTAAATGATAATATGCATTGTATTTTATAAACTATTTTTAACTTAACAATGTTGCTATGGTCTGAATGTTTGCTCTAATCCAGTCAATATTGTCATTTTGTGACCCACAAAACATACACTTCCATCACATCAACAAAACCTCTCTAAGTTTTTGCCCTTTTAGTCTTTTCATTTTTTTTAGTTATAATTTCCAAGCAAAGACTTATGAGCCTCAGAGCATATTCATAGTATATAATCTTTCAATCTAGGTTTTATTCTCCGTGTTAACTAATCCAACCTTTATTATGAGGTTATATCTTATTTTTGTGCACTAATTTTCCAGAGTGAAGTGACCTGGAAAATTGTTCTTAAGTTTCCGAGCTTTGTGATTTCATTATTTCTTCTAAAAATGAAAAATTAACAACATCATTAAATGAGAGCTTCAGCTAATAAATGTCTTAATTGAGAATAGCCTACAATTTATTAATTTATCTTTTATAATGTCAGAGAAAATACAACATATTGAATCCTATAATTTTTAATATATATTTTCCTTTAAAATAATTATTAAAAAACACCTATTTATCAGAAGTTTTATTATTAAAGTTAAAGAATAATAATGCAAGTTCCAAAAATGTTAACACACTTCCAGGGTATAGCTTACACACTGGGAACATTCTTCTTCGTTTCTCTGATGATGTTTGTAGATAATAAAGCAGGAAAACTTCCATCAAAATATAACATTATGTCCTTGACTATAACAAAAACAATAACAACAAAAGAAAACTCTCACTTTTCAAAATGGTAAATTGGCTTTTAAATATATTTTTAAAATTCATTGAAGTCTGTAAAATAGACAGGAATGAGATAAACAATGACCCGTAGGGGGAAAATCAAAGACTGACAGACACCACTGCTCCTAATAGGTGCCGCTGCTGTTAACAAACCACCTATATCCATCAAAAGTTGATTCAAAAAGAGTGAAGACGAGGTCTGAACCCTGATTGAAATGAAATGTCAGCAAGGATAAGAGAAGAAAGATGGAGATTGTATTTAAAAGAAACTATGTTCAGAAATAAGCTTTGGGAAATACAAGAATCTAAAATGGCATCTATATCCAGCAGAGCAAATTCATAGGGTGTACAAAACTAGGTTAGTTTGTCTTTTTGAAGCACTTGTTGAATTCAGAGTTGAATCTGAACATAAATGGATTTAAAAGAGAATCTTTTTTATTGATTTTCAAGGTAAGATGACATATAAGAAAGAGAAGTGGAAAGGAATAAAAAATTGCTCAGGCTGTAAAAGCTTGTTATTTTCTTTCTTTCTTAAAGTTTTTGGTATAAGTATAAATTATATACATTAATCTACTTTAATAAATTGTTTTCAGTATGCCACACTGAGAAAATTGGCCATTAATTTCCTTGATTTTTTTTTCATATTGGCCCCACCTTATTTTACATACCAGAGATTATAAAATGACTAGGAGTCCACACTCCCACTGACACTCCAATTTGAACAGAAGGCAGTGCAGTGTGATGGAAAAAAAAAAAAAAAACATTGCATTAGTTCTAAAAATCTAGGGTCTTAATTACAGCGTTGACAATTCAAGCAGTGTGATCTTGAAAAGGCTCACCTCTATAAATCTCAGTTTTCCCAGTTATAAAATGGGGTGAATGGTTCCTAATATCTCCCGAACGCCAAACACTGAATTCAATTTTTAAATTATGTAGAAGTGTGAAGTACTATACAAATGTGACATTTTTTTTGTTTCTACATGTACAGTTTTAAAAGTCTATCAACTCACTGTCTCCACATTACCAACATTCTCTCCATCTCATCTTGTAAACAAAACATTCTCAGGTGTCACTTCCTGGTATATAGTTATACCAACCTCAGCCCTCAGCTCTACTCCAACTAAGTCACCTGATAGTACTCTCTTCCATGTCATTATTTTTCCAGTTCTCTTACAAAGATATATTTTCCCTTAAATTTTCTTAGATAGCTATGTTCCTTTTTGAATTAACTGATGCCGATATTTTTATGTTCAAACCAAATTGCTCAAAGTATTCTTTAATCGAATTCATTCTCCCTTATATCCACTCATTCACAGCTTAGATTCCCCATTATAAAAATAATAGAAGAGTCAAGATAATGAGGATAAAATCAAACACTCTATGAACCAAAATGTTTTTTTTTCTATCAGTTCTACACCAAAAATACTCAAAGAAGTATCATAAAGTATAATCAAGGAGTTTAGCTATATGTGAATTCAAAACAAATTTGCACGAAATGAAAATTACACAGGAATAATATAATTAGACTTAAAGAATATAAAATAATCTACTGTTTAATATTTAATAGTTACCAACTTTGTTAAACCACAATTTGCCAGACATACAATTCTTCCTCTTGATGTGTAGGTTTATAATAAAATTATATTTGCTAAAAAGCAAATTAAAAGATATTTTAATTTTATATCTTGGAATGTTACTAGAAAATAAATACTCTCCAGCTCTCATATGTAAGATATTTAGAACCAAGTTAGGAAATTTAGTACCTAAAACTCAATTTTATTACTTAAAATGATAGTTATCTTTCCAAAGTGCTACCTATAATACTATTATTTTGACTAAAAAAAGGTGAATATAAACAAACCATTAAAATAATAAATAACTTTTATTGTATATTATCATGTCTTAGAAACTGTTCTACTCCTCTTTATTTGTATTATCTAATTTAAGTTTTATGAAGTTGCCTAAACTTTATTTTTATCTAAGCTAGCCAGCAAGTATATATGTATGTATGCATACGTGTAAATTGGCTGAATAAATATATACAATTCATTATTTAGAGAAATCAGTGATAATTAAATTTTTGCCATTAAAAGGTGATGTCAATAATATTCTCACTGTTTAGAAAATTTTTCAAGATGTCCTTGTTTCTTCACTGGCAATAATATGACTATAGATCCTCAAAATTACTTTTAAGCTTTGAGATGGCCTTATTACTAGATAATTTTCACATTCTGTGAACAGGAACTATGCTTACAGAAATTAAGCATGTGTTATAGTTAGAGATAAATAATAACTCCTTATGGGAACACAGAGTGCACAGCAAAAGAAAATCATATAGCATAGCAAAGACAAAGTGGGCACAATCAAATTAAATACTAAACATAATAAAATGTTAGCTCTCCTTATCAGTTCCATACCAGGAGACCCAAACAAAATGTAATAAGGGATAATAAAATCAAGTTAAAGCAACATGTGTTCACAGGAATGTAGCATAATTCCACCAAATTGTGGGAAATGGGCTGAACAGTGAAGTGAGTTATTTAAAAAAAAAAAAAAAAGAAAAAGGAAAAAAAAAGACGAGATAAGGAAACTGCCACCATACCAAGAGCTAAATATACTAGAGAAATACCACAATTTTTAAATTATAAACACAAATTCACTCAGTATTATTTTACTAGAGTGTTCTTTGGAAAACTCGATTTCCTTTATTCACAAGAAATTTTCAGCTCTTCAAAGATTTCTAGAAGTGCATGCCCACTATAAAAGACAATCTTTAATTTCACTCTTATCTCAACATTATTAAAACAGGATTACAGCCATAATAAATACAGGTCAGCAACAAAACCTTGAACATCTGACTGACATTTCCCTTCAGACTTAAATAAAACTTCCTCAGATTACTTTTTTTCCCTCTCCCAAGAGATTGAAAACAGTATTTGAAAAGAAGGTGGGTTAAGATGGTGTTATTTTAGGGAACATATAATTAAATTGACAGTTATTGTCACCATCATCCGGCATTTACAAACATTATGTTATTCTCTGTGCTACATAAATACATACCCACTACCTCATGCTTTATTATTTTTTGTAATGATAAATACTTTCTGTATTTATATTTCCATAGGCAAGTTAAAGGGGGAAAAAAAAAACTAGATACAATCGATATTACTTTTTTTTAAACTACACACACACACACACACAAATTATTGACTGGTTTCTAGCAAAGGCTATTATATTTTGAGAAAATGACCCTTAATCTCAAAATTCACCCAAATTTCTCTCTAGATTTGTGGTCTCTAAAGAGAAGTGAATTCACAAGAGAACATTTATATATGATCTGCTGTGGAGCAGGAAGAATAGTAGATCTGCTATTTGTAATAATATTTTACCAAAGGAAAAAATTAAGCGTTACTAATATGTAGCATATGGACCATAACTATTATTTTTATATCATATATCAGGTGGCCACACATTATAAGATAGGTTACGTGTGCTAAAAAAAAAGTCTAGTTTTACATTATATAAGAACTTAGAATCTCACTATTCATTTTCAATGTTTGGCAATTTATTGTAATTTGTGTTTCCGCTTAAGTAGTATACAAATTATTTAGCCAAACTAACCCTCAAAAAAATTGATCAACAGCTTAAAAATTTCCTAAAGTTCCACCTAAAATTGAAATTGAGATAACTAATTTTGCAAACATAAGCAAGTGACAAGAAAATGGCAACATTGGCAGTCATTTAAATTTTCAAGTGATAACAATTACTTAGATACAAAATAAAGTTCTTTAAAAAATACAGGAAACTATTATTTAGAATACTATTTGTAATATGCATTTATGTCCACTATATTTATAAGAATATTAAATTTGAAATTCTTTCATTGCATCATTGATAGGTCAGTTACTGTATAAAGTTGCAAGAATTGCACAAATGTCATTCATGTCCCTAATTGTATAAAATCAGGACCTTTAAAATAGAGTTAAATCTTTACAGAAATTTGCTAAAAGGTAAGGATTGACAAAGAAACATTTTTCTTATACATAAACATTTACAGTTATCCAGGAGGAAGAGTAAATTGTTTATAGAACTTAAAAAGATAGATTATACATTTTTCCTTTATAAAAAAGAAAAGAGGTTTCAATTGGTCTATCATTACTGTTCTGATAGACACTAATAAGGTAGTACATTATTAACAATAGACTACCCATTAGATCTTGAGGGGGAAAAAACATGTTTAATCTGTACATCTGAGAAAAATGGAACATTTTAAAAGAATCAGGAAGCAAATGCTCTTGGAAAGAAGTTTATTCTAGGTAAGTAGTGTTTAGGAAACAGATATTCGGAAATGTTTTCTTATGCTACTCAGTCTTTGGAAATTACATATGTGCACCACCCATTTAAAAAACATCAGATCTGCACACTTAGAAAACAAGTTCGAAAGAACAACTGGTTTGTAACAAAAATATACATAAATTGTTGGATGAAATCAAAAGAAAAAAACAATTTCTGTGGAATTTCAACTAAAATAAATCTTAAATGGTGAGTGTGATTTGAAAATGACTACCAGGATAAACGATGAATAGTCACTGATATAATTCTTCCATTTAGATATATTTTGAGTTATCTTTCCAGCACTGAAAGATATTCAAATTAAGTATTTAAAGAAGCTGAAATAAGAATCAGCCTTTAGTCTAACAAAGTGTTAGGTAAAGATTTAAAAAAGAAAATAATGCCAGGTATTATTTAAGGTAATTCACACATTTATTTCATAATTAAATAAATACATAACTATTAGAAGAGTTTGCTCTATTTAAAAAGTTTCTGATCATTGGAAGACAGACTAATCTTTATAATATTGAGACTTTTAAACAGTTTTGAAAAGAAAGAATGAGTAGAATGGTAGGTTAAGAAAAAGACCAATTTTAGTGGTGTAATAAAAAAGAAGGGTCAAAGAGTTCAGTGATTAAAGTAAAATAAATGAAACTCACAGGTTAAAACTAGAAACTGAATAGAAGTCTCACACTTAAAGGTGGACAATACTTTTAGCTAAAGCGTTGTTTCATTTAATTCTAATTAATAGCTTTGTGGTCTAATAATACTTTTTTCATCTTACATTTAAGAAAATAGAAGTTTAGAGAGCATAGTATTATACAAAGCCACCAAGAAGAAAAGTCTTTAATAGAAAAATGATGTCCTATATATAGACATTTTTGCTTAAAAGCATAGTAAATTAACTACCTACATTTTAAACTTCAAACATTCTAAATAAATAGGAATATATAAAATACCACAATTGAGGAAATACTTGATGTTAAATTAATGGTGTTAAGATATAAAACTAAATATAATGCTTGCAAAATGGTATTAAATATAAATAAGGTGAAAAAATAAATTATAAAGGACATGTAAAATGTTAAATAATCGATTTTGATCTTTCCAGTATACTGATAAGAATTTTTTATAAGATATTTCTGAAATATCTACTAATAATGCCTGTATGCATACATTACTGAGAATCACTTCAGAGTATAAATGTCTTGCCTCCATTTACTGCCATGTTTATTAGTTTATTTATATGAATAAAAATACATACAAAAGATCTCCACCTTTAAAAAACCATAGTGAATTACATTTATTAATAATTGGTTTTCTCATAAGACCAAAGAAGTCTAAGATCATTTGTTTATTTTTAATTAAAAAGCAAATTGACTGAACATAATTGAACTTTGAAAACACACTTAAATCTGATTTTTGATTAGCAAAATCTTTTTCATCAATAATTCAACTACTAAATTGATAAATCCCAAAGCATTTCTTTAAAAATCTCATTAGCATCCCTACATATTCTTTCCCCTGTAACTCCTGTTTAATTATAGCAAATTTCTTTATTCAGACACAACCCCAGAGCAAATTTTTAAGAAGTAGTTTCCTTGCAGTGATGAGATCTAACTAAAGGTCACAAGAAATTGTACAGAAAGCCTAGGGGACACTAGTGGTGAGCAATTGTCCTTGGGGAAATGGTCCAGATCTCTGAACACACTGCATATGTCAAGTAAATTTGCATTCACTTTTCTCTTCAGGAAATAATTTTGATTAACTGCAAATCAACTAATGACTTCTTTTTTCTCCATTTCTCTATCAAATTATATTTCATTGCTTTTTATACTTTAGTTATAAACTTAAATCATTTATCCTATCGTAGTAATACAAAGTTTTCTTTCTAAAGATCATTATTTTTATTAAAAATTTGATAGACCTTTTGATAACTAGTAAGTAAAAATTGTAAAGAAAATAGAAGACCTTTTAAGGTTAATCCTTCAGCATTTTTAAAACACAACACTAAATATCAAATCTTTATCCGACATATCTTGAGTCTTGCTATCATTGGCCTTTGTCTTCTCACTTCAGCCTGTCTTAGTTTCTTCTTCTCAGAAAAATAATAGTCTAGTTCCTGATCAGTGAATGAAATCACTTTTTATCCTTATAATTTCTCCTTTCTTGAACTGCCTAGCTGTATGTACTTGGCCCAGGTTCCCCTATATCAGCTTGACCAGCCTACAAACTCTAATGTAATTTGTTAGACCAGTCCTAAATCCAGCCTCTGGAACCCAATGTCATATAGCAAGCTAATTCTTTCTTATTTTAAAAAAATAAAATGATTCATTCTTGGCATTAACTATATATCTTCTTCATTCATACAATAATTTTCTTCTAGTCCTCATGAAAAATATTTTTATATTTTTACATGTAGCATTCCAAAATATATAACTTCTATAAATGTTCATTCATGTTTATCCTATAACTTTTACCTTTTTCTCCAAAAAAGTAAGCAAGGAATAAAAATTGACTTATAGAACTGAGATTATTGCTTCTCTCTACAATATTTGTTTTACTGGGTAATTATTATTTAATGGTTTCTGTATGGTTGCAAGAAAGATTTTGTCCATATTCATAGGTATATACTAAAACTGCTTCCTATACCAGTATACTTTTAAAAATTAAAATAAAATAAAACAAAACAAAACAAAGATTCATTTTAAAAGTCCAGAGTATTTGCTTTGCAGCTGAAATAATTATCAAAGGAAGTGAAGCAATCTCAATTCGTGTAAGCTTAACATAAAAATGTATACATTTCAAATATAAAATTTCCAACTGTAATCATTTTTAAACACAATCGTGTGTTCTTTTTATTTGAGCTAAATGAATTATCAAGATATAATCTCCCTACAAGGAACTCCTAAATTTCCCTGTGGTGTCTACACTTGGAACAGATTATTTACCACCTTCATTATTTTTTGAATTCATATTTTGATATCCTCTTGCTAAAGCAAATTCTCAAATTTATTTTTCTCACCATTTGTTGAACACAGAAGAAACTTTATAAATTCTTTCTTACTACCAAACCTGCAGATATTGCCCTAGACGTCAATTAATAACAAATTCGTCATTACCTCTTTTTATGAAGATTAAACTAGTTTGAACTGTTTTTTTCTTACATACAAAAGATAGAATCCTGAATACAATATATATCAAATTGTTAAACTATTGTATATTTCAGTTTCTTATAAGATATCCCTGCTGTCTTTTTCTACAAAAGATGAATTTTCTTAGAAAGATTAATTTTCTTAGAAAAATACAGTCTCATGTAGAATTTGTACAAGATGTATTTCCATTTTATTTAATAATGCCTCTTGCAGTATCAGTATATGACAGAGTGTGAATAAAACCTTGATGTTTGTTTGGTTTAGGCTGATATTTTTTTAAAGACCATGTTACATTAAAAACCTACATTTCAATTATTAACTCAAATCTAAATAAAGTAATAGAATGTTAGATTTGGAGAGACTGTGGATGATCTAGTAAAATTTCCGATACAAGTGAGATATTATAATATCGGATGTGACATAATATAATATCATATGCTGTAATAATATTCCTGAGGATTTTCTACCCTCTACTTGGGAAATCCAAATAATTGGGTGTAAATATTTCAAAGAGCAAGCAATTAATTTTGCAAAGTTATGATTATTCTAGACTGATTTTACCTGTGGAACTGATAATATGTCTTTGTCATACTCAAACCTTAGTTCTCTAATTTCTCTAAAAGTGATTTTTAGCTGTTTGAAAATATGATTCACTTGTACACCTTCATGCTCTGCACATTTGTCTCTATCTCTGGGATTCCTTTGCCTCACTACTTCTCATGATAAAATACTTTTGCTCTTTTTTAAAATTCCAATGAGATCAAATATGTGCTCTTCTGCAGAGGCCTCTTTCTCCACTCTATTCATGCCGGAAGGAATGAATCCCTGCTAGCTGCTGTGCCTCCGTAATTTTTCCAAGGTCCCCATAGTTTCTGTCTTAGTCATGTAATTTTTCTTATTCAGAATTAACAATAGAACAACAATGGTAATCTGTCAATATTGAAATAGATCAAAATCTAAGCTAATATTCTATATTTTGTAGGAACCTTTATTTCCTGATTGATTAGGTTCTTCCAAGAGACATTAACAGTTGGTCTCATATAATAAAGCTAATTAAAAATCAGAGGAGAATAGGAGAATAGGAAACCATCTCTGTATTTCCCCTGTTGAGTGGCCTTCATGGGTATTAAGGGATATCTTTTTTAGGATATTCGGCAGCTCTACAAACCTATGACAGGTCATAACTTCAGAAATAGGCATTCTTTGCTTCCTTCTCAATCCCCCACACTAATGAATCTGCTCATCTCTATTGATTTTCTGCCTTGTTCCTATTCCTTCCCAACTCTCTGTGTCTGTCATAGTCAAATATATATAGTCAAATATATATCTATTTAGTCATATACATATATTTATATATGTTTGATTTAGTTTATCATTAATTTTAATCTGTTCAATATACAGCCCCGCTGTCAGTCAGAGTTCTCATATCAGGCTCCTGGATAAACCACAGCTGTTCATTTTCTATTATATTATAGTGGCTTTTGGAAGGACCTCAGTTCCTGTTTGGACAACTATAAGGGAATTATACCACACGTAGCATGAAAATATGTATGCAAAAATATTAGCTGCTTTCCTTTGGAGAATGGTGTGGGAGATCGTTTTTTGTGCTGTTTAAAAGACTTCTTGGTCTGGGTATGCTTACCTTCGATGATAGCAATGTTTTTGTTTGTTTGGTTTTTGGTTTTTGGTTTTTGGTTTTTTTCTTTTTTCTTTTTTTGCTGTCTTGGCTAATTATAAGGACTCCAATGTTCCCCATTGTTCCTAGACTGAGAAAAACAAGAAGGGTAGAATTACATTTCAAGGCATCATTATTATGGCATGAATTTCATGTTAACTACAGTAGTACCAGCCTATGTACATGATTCAGACCATTTAAGTGTCCTCTTGATGATTTTTTTTTTGTAGGAGCATAATAATATTAACACCTACTTCTCTTCCTCAAAGCACCAGAAATTGAGTTCCTATATCAATTGGCTGGTTTTTTTTTTTTTTTTTCTCAAATACCAGTGGTAAATAAGGGAATCTAAGTAATATTGGCTCCACAAATTTACCTTGCTTGGAGAGATAGTTTTTAAAAATCCACAGTTCCTTCTGTGTTAGTACCGCTGTTGGAGCGATCCAATCTTTCAGTGTATGGTTGTGAAACCAAACAAACTATGTACACGAAGAAAAAAAAAAAAAACATCAATAGCGAAAACTTGGGCTGAATCGTCTTTCACTTTTTTGTTACAAATGTAAAAATTAATAATCTCACACAGAATTTTAAAGAATATACATGACACTCCATTCCTTGATTACATATTTTCTTTTTAATATTGATATGAGGATGGTTGATTTTTACGGTAGACATTAATTTAGTCACAGTCAATCTCTTGATTGTTTCTTGTAACCAGTCAACTGGCCACGACAGAGCACATATGGATGTTATATATCACTCTGTACAGTGATTCCTATGTCTCTTAAACACAGTAAAGATGTTTTTAGTGCATCTCTTTATAGCCTGCTTGTTTTTATTAACATAGGTGTTGCTACTGCTTTAAGTAAAAGACTTAAAATAATTGTTGTGTGTATAAAAACGTTTTTATACACTGTAAATAACACCCAAAACTAAAACCTCATTGGTGTCTTTCTTTCTTAGGTGAGTACTAATTTTTTTTTTTTTTTTTTTTTTTTTGCCATAAATGAGTTTGCATGATAGAGAAGCCTGAGTGGCATAAAGAATCACTCTCTGACCTCTGCTTGTTTTCAGAGGATGATGAAGGTCTCTATCCAGCATTAAAGTAAGAGTGGAATATTTGTCTGAGAGTATAGAATAAAATCAGATTATATAAATATGAATGAATGATACATGGAAAAAAGAAAGCTGACCTATCATACTCTTCTTATGTTGCAATCTTTTTGTTGATTCCATCTTTTATTTATGTTGCTTTTAATGTTTAATTTGTAATTAGGTATAGAAGGAGAAAGGACAAAGTAATGAATATAAACACAGTGTATTATGCCAGCAGGTAGTTTCTACTCAGCACAAACCCTTTTTATATCTAACTCTATTCTCTCTGCTGCTACTTCCTGGAAACATGTTATCTTAAATTTTGTTAGATGGGAAGGACAGATAGCTCAAGTTCAAAATTCCTCACTCAGTTAATGTGAGAGAATCATATACATATCATTACTATAGAAATGTATAATATAGCAAATGACCTATGGGGAATGGCTGGAACAACATTAATCTCTTGATCGCCAAAGAAATATTGCAAAATCATGGCAAATGAAAAGTGAATAAGAGGTATTATCCACCTCCTCTTCTCTCCTTCACTCCTCCTCCTCCTTCTTCACCATCATCCTCATCGATAATGAATTTTCTCTCTTACATAGACACAGTCTTACACTGTAAGAAATAATAGTTTATCCAACTGACATTGTGTAGTTACCATGGTTCTTAAATGGTAAAAGAAAAGAAAATCGCACACGAGGTAATCAAACAATTAAAGAGACTTTAGTAAATGGATGGGAGGTGGAATCACAAAAAGGTAGTTCGCTGCTATCTCTACCTACTAATATCTAGACTTCATGCTAAAGAATGAAATTTTCAGGTCATATTTATACAATAATTATTTTATGTGTAAATGCCAAAACTTTTTTGACTTCATTGGTTTGTTTGGTGGTTGTTGGACTTAAGTGACAGATAATGCCATATTTTTCTTTTCTGTCATTTAAATACATTCGTAAAGTGGCTCTAAATTGGGGAGTGCTTGCCTTGTTGAATTTTTGCTCACTCCTACAAAATGACACATTAGTGACAGTCTGGCCATAAATATACTGTTGAATAAATGTGTATTCGATACTAACTCAGCTTTAAAAAATAGTAAGTAAGCACTTAAACTCCACCAGTCTTTTATTAACATTTCTACTTGAGCCCTTTGACTAAAGAACATCTAAAATTTACTTCCACACAGTTCCTGAAAGTATAATTATTTCTCAATATGTCACAATTTCTTTACAGTATAACACTCTCTAAATATAAATATTATTTACTAAAATAAATGAAAACTTTGAACTATAGAACTTATGGAATATTACTCAAAGGATACTTTACAATTTTTACCTAATAGCTCTATATTTATGACAGAAAATATTGGAGGGCCAGTAAATAGAATCATAAGTAGAAGTTGGTACTGTATATAAATTCTTACAAAAGCATTCATTAAATTAAAATTTTGTGTCAAATGTTTACTTCTGTAATGTGCAAAGCAGGTTGTATAAATATGCCAATACAATGAAAAACATTCGTACTGATTTAATATCCATGAACTTTGCTCAATCAGATTTTAATTATTATGTCTCGTTTTATAAATTGACATGGTCACTTCAAAAAGTGATGTCTAAAATTCTCTTGAGTTAGAAAATTTTTATCTTTAATAATACACATATCAATGTAATATTTGTATTTTTAAATACAGAGATCCTAGGTTTATGGATAAAATTGATTTAATTTACTACTAAATTAAAAATGTGAAATTCAATTTCCCAAAGAGCGTATACAATAAATTTATCTTTTTAAAACTGAGAATTATTTTGTGTAGACATGTAAGGTAACTCTTTTGGAACTTTGTTTATGTTCTTTCAAACATATGTACAGATGATAATGCAAGACATGTGCTTACATGATCTCCCAAGGGGGGGGAAATCTTCTTCTGAATCCTAAACTAAGTTTGTGTCACATACTGCCCTGATTAGCTCCAAAAGAGGACCACTTTCCAGTTTTAAAGTCTCCTTGGGACTGTGTATGGATGGACATCTTGAGTTCTGGTTGCACCTCCCCCTCCCTAAGACTTATGTCCAAGCCCACAGATGCTGACCCTTCATTTAGCTTCTCCAAAAGGCTTGTCACTGTCACCTCAAACTACACCCCATCACCAAGACCTCTCAGTGGGATCCTTCACCAACACTTTATCTTTCTTCTTTAGTTACTCATTATTCAACCCAAGTTTCCTCATCATCCAATTTGTGTATGTTTAGCATTTTCCAAGACTTTTTTAAAGAACATCATTTATATGTATGCATTTTAAGATTTTTTACTATCCTTAGAGAACATCACTAAAGTAGATACGGGGTAATTATTTGTTTATTTATTGGAATAAGTGATAGACTATCTAACTTTTTGTTTTTGCTTGGGGGCTGATATATAAAGTGTTAAAGCTTGCACTCACAACCTTTTATTGAAACAATACCTTGAGCAACTCTACAAAGTACCTATTACTCTTTCTGGTATAGTTTCCGCTGCTTTTGCAGTTTCTGCTTTTATTAAATTAAACAATTCCATGAGTTCCTTCTACTATGACTTTTTGTTATTTATCTTGATACAAATTTAATTGTCATATATTATTAAATTTCAATGAATTCTTTAATATTACCTTATAGCATTTCTCTTTTATCTTAAAAAATACACATACTAAAGTAATACGATCCTAAGCCTAATAAAAAAAATAGATTTTATTATTTTGTTATTCTTAACATATCTGTTATATTTGTTATTAAATAAAAACTCTATTTTATATCATTAAGCTGAGATTAGTGCTCAGTGATTCATATTTATGGATTTTGTTTCCAAGGTTCTGTTTAAAACAACATTCATATTACTATCAAGAATTTAATAGTGTACATAAACATGAGAGCTAAATTATTCTCATATGCACATGAGAACACAGATGTTTCCATATAAAATATATATGTATATATATTTTTGGTTTTCTTGTTTTACTTGAAATAATAAAGTAATAAATCTATCCCGTTATTTATAAATCCAGAATACTTCATTGTGAAGTTAATGTATTTCACTGTGGGAGGCATGTGCAATAATACTGCTATTAATATAGTCACCTCTTGTTGCATCTTTGAATGTAAAGAGTATGCGCATGACTGTTGGAGAAGATGTGGGGTAAAAGAACCCTCGTGTGCTGCTGGTAGAAATGTAAATTGGTACAGCCACTTTGGGAAACAGTATGGAAGTTCCTCAAAAAATTAAGAATAGAATTACCATATGACCCAACAATCCCTCTTCTGCCCCCCAAAAGTTAAAAACATTTGTTTATAAGGATATATGTAGCCCTATGTTCATTGCAAGATAATTCAAAGTGGCCAAGACATGGAAACAATCTAAGTGTCCTTCGATGAATGATTGGACAAAGAAGATGTGGTACATATATAAAAGGGAATATATGGCCCCAACCATAAAAAAGAATGGATTAAATACTGCCATTTGCGACAGCATAGATGGATCTTGAGAGTATCATGCTAAGCAAATAAGTCAAACAGAAAAGGACAATAGCTACATGATTTCCCTTACACGTGGGATATAAAACAGTAAACAACAAATGAACAAACCAAACAAACAAATTTATAGACACTGACAACAGAAGGGCAGTTACTAGAGAGTCAAGAGGGTCAAATTTTTGCTAACAGGGAGACACGACTGGCGAACACACACTGTAATATACAGAAAATGTATTACATAATTGTGTTCTTGGAACATATTATTAACCATGTCACCCCAATAAACTTAATTTTAAAAAAAAGAGTGTGCATATGTGAGAGGTGAATGGGAGCAGGGTATGTGCATCACATTTAAGGCAGAGAAACCAGACAAAAAGATTTAATTAATACCTCAGACTATCTATGTCTTGGCTGGTCAGCCCTGGCAGTGATCTGTATACATAACAGTTCTGATTTGCACAAGTAACTCCAGAAGGACCTTTTGAAGAGCCTGAGATAATCTTTGAACCTCTGGCCTTGATTAGCTCTAAACTCAAGGAGACATGCTCCCGTAGCCATGCATGCCCTACCAAATCAGCTGGTTTTGGAGAAGGATACAGAATCAGTTGCATTGCTGCAAAGCAACAAGACATTAGCAAGTTTAAATGACACAACCTGAAAATAATTACGATTTCTTAAAATCTCAACAGCAGCAACTCATAAGTTTTTTTTTCTCTCCTTTTTTAAACATTCTCCCCTGTGAGATAGATTGACTTTGACAAAAGAAATAGTTTCAACTTAATAAACATAACCACTACTTCCATCTTCTGGAGAATAGTATGCCTAGATCTCCAGGAGGGTGAGGAGAGAAAAATGTATCTGAAACTTGCTATCTTCCTTTATCTCTTGAAACCATATTCTCTATGTGATACGGTATGAAGCCGAAGTCAGATATGACAGCAAAGCCCAATAAACTGAAGAGAGTATGGAGAGAAAAGATGATTTGGTATGGTTTTAGCTCCAGCAGTTTTACCACTGCCTTTCAGTTTTAACACCTACACAAAAACGAAAATCAGAAAATCGTGATAAGTGATGGTGAGAATATTACACCTAAAAATTGTTCAGCATGGATACCAATCCTATAAACTAGAGTTGTATCTTTCAGTGGGTTGTCGTAATCTACCAAATAAATGGTTTTATTGACAAATAATCTACTTGTGATAAAATAAAAGATGATTACCGATGCAAATATGAGCTTCCAATCATTATAGCAAAATAGCTACACATTAGCGAATGCATTTGAATTCAACTAAAAGCAAAGAGACTTGGAATTTTAATTGTTATGTGCAGCAAAGTTGGGATACCATGTTGAGCAAGTAGGTGTCCAGGTAGTTGGGGGAAAAAAGCAAACTAGAAGTGGTAATCAAGCCTTTTTTCACTAACTGTGACAGTGCATGCAAGAGAGAGCTCCATTTTCCCCCATGGAATGGCACCAGATTATTGTCAGGTGCCTGCCGCACAGACAAGGCAATTGTCTGTGTGCTGAGGATCCCAGAACAAAAGACTCCTGCCTCTTTATGAATCCATGAGCCAAAGCCCCAAAAGGAGGTCTTAGTGGAGGTGTTTGAGAAGTAATTCAGCCAAAGTCCCTGCTCAGTAAGCATTTAATAAATGTTATATTTTACAATTAATAATGATAATAATAATAATCTGTGTTTTGGACACAATAACATCTTACAGGATGTTTTCAATGTTGGTGGTAAGTTATAGGAAGCGGACATCACAGTGCTTAACCCACGGTAGATGCTCAATAATTAGCAGCTTTTATCGGGAGATGACATCAGACTATTTTTAGAGCAGTTTTACATTTACAGCAAAATTGAGAGGAAGGTACAGAGATTCAGCACATACCCCTGCCCCACACACATACATTTTTTTTACTTAAAAAATCAAATTTGACTGACATGAGTTCCCCAATTTCATCTCTACCACCTAAAATGTTTACTATTTTATTACTCTTTTATTTCCTATTATTCTCTTTTCCTTCTTTATATTCTTAGAAATATTGATGTACAGCTGTCTTTTAAGGTAAAGTTTCCTTAATTCCATTTTGTTTTCATGCTCTGGGAACTCACTCCTTCGATTATCCCTGAACACTGCAAAATAATTAACCTGTCCCTCTTGATTGGTCTCTGACCTTTTACTCTCCAATGTCTAAAGCTTTGAAATATCTTCGTATGACACTTTAGTTTCCTTTTCCTAATTTCATTATTTTTACTTCCAATTTTTTTTCAAACCAGTGGTATGTATCGACTGCCTTTATTTAATCATCAACTCTCAACTTCTTAAGAAACATTTTAAGTGTTTGGGCTTCTAAGGAAGCTTCCCTTTCAAAAAGTTACCCATTATCTTCTCGTCCTTAATCTTGATGTTCTCACCAGCCTTCCTCTCCTTAGAACTCTCTTCAGTACTCGACTACTCCTTGAAACAGTCGGAAGAATGTCATAAGAAAAGGCATAGAAGCAGCAAAGCCACCTACGTATTCTGGGAGCACATCCAGATTTAATCCCAAAAGTGATAGGAACCAGGCACAAGATAAAAAGGATATGTAGAAAGGAATAAACTGTCACAAAATCAAAATCAGAGTCAGAAAAAGGAGTTTCTACCATAAGGTGTCACTGTCTAAATACTTATTTGTACAAGGCAAAGGATCAAGCTTCCGCTTAACCTGGTTATGTGTGTATGTGTGAAATTGGCATAATTAGTTCAAATCAACAAAGAATCTGCAGTCATTACTAAGCTGGCTGTTTTTCCTCTCTGTGATTTCAATATTATTGATTAAAATGACAAGTTAAAATGAATGTAAAGAGGCCTGTAAAGGAGTCTCAGCATAGCTGGAAATACGGCAGGGGTGAGTCATCCGAAGAACAGACCTTTAAATACTATTCTTGGGAGTATGAATGCATCAAATTATCCTTGGCAGTAATTGATTACTAGCAATTGATAATTGTTAATATCATATATAATTATCCAACTTAGTGCTTGAGTTTTAAAGTGTGTGTCAATATAAATAGAACAAGAATAGTATGCATGGGGATGGATTTGGGTAAAACAAGCAGAAATTTCTGGGTTATAATGAGCCCATTGCATTAAAAATCAAACTCCATGTGCTAAATATAATGGGCCTTTTTCTTTAGACAGAAGAACAAGGGAATAAATATGCCCTGTAAATTCTTGCAAAGCATTGATTACAGAAGTTTTTTTCTAAACACAGGATTTTGAACAATTCTAGGTATTGTATAATAAAAGCTAAATAGAGGTATTTTGTGCCCTCTGAGAGATAACCTTCAGCTAAAAATGCATTAGTTTTAGAAGAGTTTATTTTCTTTACTTTTCCAAAATACTGACTGGATGTTCATTTTAGGTAGCATTGAAAGAAACACAAAATAGTCCAAGTTTAATATCTAGTCAACATTAAACCATTAGTAGAAGATTATGTATACTTGAATCAGTGACTCTAATTAAAGATTATTTTTAAAGTGTGGGAATTGAAATGAAAATAAAAGAATAATACTAATTCAGAAATTACATAATAGAAGTACAAATATTATAAATTGTTATTTTTGCATTACCATTATAATTTTTGTCTAATTTGTCTTAGAGTTCACTAACACTAATTTGATATTTTTAAAATGGACGTTAAGTGCATTTTCACCTATTTCAATATAAAACAAAACTTTACACTATTTCTATAAACCATTATACTTTTTCCAATATATATTGTAATATATATGTATTATATAACTATGAATTTTAAAAAGTAAGTCTACACACCACCTAAAATCCTCTTGTGTAGATTTAGTTGTGAGGAGGGAAGGGAATAATTCTTTAGAAACTGATTGCTTTGTCAGTTTGGTCGGCAATAACAAAATATCATAGATTGGGCAGCTGAAATGACAGACACTTACTTGCAGTTCTGGAGGCTTCAAAGCCTGAGATCAAGTTACTAGTGGATTCCGTACATGGCAAAACACTTCCTCCTGGTTGGCAGACAGCCTCAGTCTCATTGTGGAGAGCAAGGACAAGAGAGAGCAGGTGATCTCTCTTCCACTTTCTAAAAGAACACTGATCTCCTCCTTAGGGCCCACTTTTAGAACCTCTTCTAAACTTAATCACCTCCCAGAGGCCCCAACTCCAAATACCATCACATTGGATTTTAGAGCTTCAACATTTGAATTTAAGGCAGGGGACACAAGCACTCAGTCTACACCACTACTTTCCATGAATTTGAAGAAAGAATCAGTTAAGTTTTAACTGAAATTAAAACTAGCATTTTCTCATTATAACATCAGAGGTTATATTGAATTTTAATTTTAATATGTATACCCAATTCTACTCCATTATTTTTCAACAAGTAGAATTTGGTATATTACGTAATTTTCCTATTTTTTTGTATCACCCTTCATTTTAAACTGGGTCTAACACTCTAATCTCTATCATCACTCAACAATATAATACCATCAAACTGACAAATGAGTATTAATATTTAATAATGGAATATCGTCCAAACAGTCTCCGTGCTTTATTTAATTGTACCAGTAATAGTATCAGCTAAAATGCTTTGCCATTTGTGGCTTAACTTGTCAATAATAAGTGGTGGTAGTGGACTGTGAAATGGATCTAGAAACGTGAATAATAGCAAACATACTACAAGAGTGAGGAAAAATTAAGAAAATGAAACCATTAAAACACAATTAAGATTATTTCAAAAATGAGATTTTATTTTTTAAGTCAACTTATTTTGATATAATTCATACAATAAAATTGGTAGAAGGTTGAGAAATTTGGACAATGTGTATACCCGTATAACTGTAACTCTAATTAAGAAATGTAACTTTTATATCATTAAAGATGTTCCCTCATCCCTTCTAATCAAACCTCTCACCTACTAGTATAGATACTTTTTGCCTACCCTAGATTTCATATAAATGAAGTTATATAGTATGTATACTTTTGTTTCTGGCTTTTATTTTCAGTATAATGTTTTTGAGATTCATTCATAGTGTTTGTATATCAGTTGTTCATTTTTCAATTGATAATTAATATTATTTTCTATGAATATAAAATAATTTTTTTAAGAATTTACTTTTTGAGAGACATTTTAGATTTATTATGAATGTAAGTATTCTGAAACATGCTCTTTAAGTTTTTGGAGAAGATGTTTTTTTACTTTTCTTGGGTAAATACCTAGAGTGAGATTGTTGGGCCACATGGTGGTAATTGTAAGAAGCTGCCTAATCATTTACCAAAGTATTTGTGCATGTTATACTCCTACCATCGATGTCTCAGAGATTCAGGATATCACGACCTCAGTAACACTTGTATTCTCAGTATCTTTAAAAATTTTATCTATTGTATTGACTATTTAGTGATATATGATTGTGGTATTAATTTACATTTTTTTCAACTAATAGTGTTGAGCACCTTTTAAAGAGTTTTTTGTTGTTTCTTTAATGTGCCTTGCACATTTTTTTTCATAATGTTCTTATTATTGGATTGTAAGTGTATTTTATATATTCTGGATACAAGTTCTTTCCAGATTCATGAATTGCAGATATGTTCCGCCAATCTGTTTTGCATTTTCATTTTGTTAATGAAATCGTGACTTTCGAAAGGCAAAATAATTTAGTAAGTTCATTTATCAATATTTTCTTTTAATTTGGTACTTTCGATGTGCTATTTAAGATAATTTTTGCCTCTTCTAAGTTTGTAAGGATTTTCTTCTATGCTTTCTCTTAGAAGTTTTACAGTTCTGTCTTTGATATCTAAATGTATAATCCATTCTGAGTTAAATTTTTGAACTGTATAAGGTAGAGCTTGAGATACATATGTAGTTCTAAAATCATATCATATTGTTTCAAAGTTATTTCTTGAATTGACTATGCTTTCCATATTTAATTACCTTAATTACCTTGGTACCTTTATGAAAATCAATTCACCATATATGTGTAAGTGTATTTCTCTAATCTTGTATATTTATGTCCTTCCTATCACTAATACCATAATTTTATGTTTATTTTAACTTTAGAGTAAGTCCTGAAATTGGGATATTTAAATTATGTCATTTATATTTAAAATTCTGTTTGCAGTACTATTTCAATTTCAAGTACTTATAGATTTTAGAAGCAGCTTGCAAACATCTACCAAAAAACTCCAAAAGAATTTCTATTGGGATTGTGTTGAATCTGTTCATCATTCGAAAACGACTGCCATTTTTATAATATTGTGTCTCCCAATTTATGAACATAGTATATGTCTCACTGTGATGGTTACATTTACATGTCAATTTTTCTAGCCTATAGTACCAGTTGTTTAATTTAACTTCAATCTAAAAGGTATTTTTAAAATATGATTAACATTTAAATCAGTAGACTATTGAGGAAAGCAGATTACTCTTCAAAATCTGATTACCCTCATCCAATCAGTTAAAGGTCTGTAGAAACAAATAAATTTGGTTTGTAAGTAAATAGAATAGTTGCATAGTTGTTGTAAAGTTGCACAGTTGTTGTATAGTTGCACATGAATTCAACCTGTCTGACCATAACTTTTCGAGACTCAATTTTAACTGTTTAATAATAAAATTAAATAATTAAATTAAATATTTATTTTTTTATTATATACATTTTTTTTCTGCAAAATAAAACAGATTATTTTTTTATTTCCAATCTCTACACCTTTTATGGCTCTTTCTTGCCTAATCTAGAAAGGAAAGCAAAACCTTAGAAGAAATTATCAGTTCTATATTGTGATATGAGAAATGACATGAAAATAAAAATAGATTTAATACTGAGAGGGGAGAGAACAATATTAAAAAAAAAAACCCAACAACTTATGCCTGTATTTGATTCTATAAACAGCTCAGATATTTTCATATATTTTTGTATAACAAATAAAAGAAATAGACAATTTCAATATAATACTCCTGCAATAATTTCAAACAGACTTCTGAAATTTTACATGTCTTTTAGAGATATATTTTTTCTATGTTAGAAATAAAATATTTACTAAATACAGACAAGTATTAAAAAGAATATGTGCTCTTTCAACTTCTGAGAACTAAAAATAATATATCAGTTCAATAAAAGACGGTTAGGAAGAAAGGAGAATCTTTTCAGGTGTGATTTATTTTGAAACATGATTGATAATCACCATGCATTAAAAAAAAGCAGAATACAGTGACACAAAGGGGTCAAGATAAACAAAGGAGAAAATAGTGTCTGTACAGTTTATTATATTCTGGCCCAGGCCCTGGGGGGTTGTGAGTGTCCTGCCATTGGGCAGTGTAGCATGAGAGTTCATATCAAGAACCCTGGAGCCAAGTAATCTGGGTTCATGTTCTGTATCTCTCACTCTGTGACCTTGGGAGATATTTTTAATCTATCTGTGCTTTAGGTTACTTCATATGTAAAATGCAGATAATTATTGTAGCAACCCAATAGGATTATTATGAGGATTAAATGAGTTATTATTCATAAACAATTTATGACACATATTGAGTTCTGTGTGTGTGTATGTGTGTTTTAAATACAAAATGCATTCCATTTTCAGAAATAAAAATATTATGCATATGCCTCAAAGCAAAATTATAATAGTTGTCTCAAGAATTATTTTCGTGATTAGTTCAAGAAGTTACATATTGTAAAAACATTACATATCTTGCAGAAAAATTTCTTAGTCTATTTTATAGGATATTATCATAAAAGAAAAAAATACTACTAATGTTTTTCATGAATTTAGCTCTTTCTTACTTAAGAAAGAGTTAAGATTCTCCTTCAGCACTCTGTGTTCTTTCTTCCTCTGACTATTTATTACATCACAATTTCCTGGTCCTCAATGCCATCTTAAATGTGCCTTTTTCAGGGCGGTCTCTGATCTATCTTTCTAGGCTGCATGTCTTAATGAATCCTACATTCTTACTTTGATAGTATTCATTACAATTGTAATTAAATAATTATTCCTTTTATGTCTTTTTAACAACAGTTTTAAGCTGCTCAAACATAGGCGTCTTTCTTGTTTGTAATTATATCTGTTTCTATCAGAGTATCCATTAAAATGTATCTGTAACTTCACTGAGAGAAGGAATCTAGTCATACTCTTTTTTTCCCTAGCTGTTAATCATATTATGGGGTACAATAAATATTTGCTGCATGAATAAGTTTAATGCATTATCAAAATGATAAATTATTATGTTTTGAGCAGCAAATAAAAGTAATGTTGGATGAAATTATAATGTTGATTTTTAATGCTGCATCTTGAAAACACTACCCAAATCACTGTCCAGCAATGTAATTCTAGTCAAGCTCTCTGGCATTTACTTGATGGTTTGAGCAAGTGTTTGTACTAAGGACTAAATGAAAGCAAGATTTTATGATGGTCTCTAATAGTCTGGCCTCTAGAATACATGTCTGTTCTTTCAGCTCTACAATAAAACAGTAATCTAGGTGCTGCTATTAAATTGCAATTACGATTCCAGATAAGTTGAAGATGGTAGGAGACCAAATGCAAAGGAACAGAGGCAGCGTCTAGTTGCTGAGAGTGACCCTCAACTGACAGCAGGCAAGGAAAGAGGGACGTCAGTCCTTCAGCAGCAAGGATTTGAATTGTGCAAACAATCTGAGTTTAGAAACAGAATCTTCCTCAGATCCCCAAGACAAGAACAGAGCTTGGCCAGCATCTTGCATTTCAGCCATTGAGAGACTAAAAAGGGAATCCAACCACAGTGTACCCTGACTTCTGACCCACAGGCTTGTGAACTACTAAAAAGGTGTTGTTTTAAGCTAAGTTTGAGAATTTGTTGTGCGTTTGTAGAAAATGAAGACAACTCTTTATAGAAACAAGGATATTTGGTTTGCAAGTGCAAAGAATAGCTGTACAAGGCTCACTTGAATTCAGTCTGTCTGACCATAACTTTTTGAGACTCAAGGTTAACGCTTTAATAATAAAATTAAACAATTAAATTGAATATTTTTAAAAACTGCATTATTAAACAGTTAAAATTGAGTCTCAAAACAAGATGAATGAGAGCAATCTATTAAATTACTTTATTACAAGCATCCTATGAATTAGCTTTATTCTATAAAACAATGTTAATGGAAATGAAGAAGTGTTTTAAACAATATTTTAAAAATAAACATTTGATATTTGGCAGGGATTTTGCTATTTATACTTCAGTACAAAACACATTCTGACTTGTTTATATATGCCAGAGAGATAATCCAGATTTATAGATCTCAAGAGTTTCTTTCCTTCAACATCCATTGACCTTTCTCACTTCCTTTCCTGTGTTTGTTTGAACCTTGACACTTTATGTGGAGAGAGCCACCCCACCCCATTGTGTTTGAAGATAAGATCTCTGTTATTTCCTTTTGTCATCCTATTAAAAAAAAAAAAAAAAAAGTGAATCTGCACCTCTGGGCCACTATGAGAATAATTTATCTGTGTACTGAAACAATTCGTACGTTCTCACTCGTGAAAGAACGTGAAAGAACGAAGCAGAGAAGGGGTAAGGTGAATAGTGACTTTTGATTTTCTTCAGCAGTGTGATAGCTGCTACACTAGGTTGTGTATATTCCCAGGACTCCTTACTTCTTCGTAATGTTTTTGGAGAAACACTGAACATCCCTTGTATATCCGAGTCCCTAGTATTATCATTTCATGTTGCTTTATTACCATAATAAACTTATGAATCATAGTAACTAACTCAGTAGGGCTCCTGTGGTGAATTCATTTTCATAACTCCTTTTGTTGTCACAAATGTGATCCAAAAGTGTGCCAAGTCAGCAGTTCCTCCCTGCTTATTAATATAGCACATTACCGAGATTCATTTAAAACGTCAGCAGATGTAATATAATGAAACACTCTATTTCTAATTACAATTATGCTAACACAATAATAATTGGGCCTCGGTGCCTATATTTCATTCGGCTCTAAAGACAATTGGATCTTTTCAGAAGTAGCTAACCCATCAGCAGGTGTTCTGCTTTAAAAGCCAGCATAATTAAGTGAGAAATCAAAAGTGGTTGTGGCATATGCAACAAGTGTACAATTGAAAGGTAGAAATTAAAGAGATTTGAGGATCTTGTTCTTAAAGAGAAAGAACGGTTGTAAAGTCGAAATCGGGAGACTTAACAGTATATAAACATATGGAAGTAAAGAGTAGTAAAAATGTATCAATATGATTAGCACAGCTTGTTGCCATTAAATGAATATGTTAAATTATATGTCAAGTCTAAAAAGGTATTCAGAAACATCTCATCTCATCAAAGTTTGTTCTTGAAGGGTTAGTAATGTCAGGAACTCTAAATATCCATTCTAGTGACTAACATAATACCTATTTTTTTTTGTCATTCATACTTACCTCAGCTATGACATCTATAGCCTGTCATGGATATAACTGTGCATAAAATTATGCAAAAAATACAATGATGAGACATAGGATAACAAATAATCATATTTACTTTCCAAATGCAGAATGCATATTACAGATCTTATTGATTCAAAAATTCTTTATAATGCAAGGGTTTTGATCTCACAGTGAAATAAATATTTTTAAATGGATTTCACTAAATGATGCTATCTCCTCCACATGGTTAATTTTAAGTAAATAATTGAGTAAATATGAGTTGAGATGTAAATTAGTGGTGAAACTTAGTGATGAATAATAAAAAGATTTATAACATGGTTTAGGAAAATGTATTTGTACGTTGCTAAGACTATGCTTTAGCTATACATACATTCAGAGTATGTTATATGAATACTCTAATAGGTACTAGATATAGGGAGGTAAATAGACATTCTTCATTTGGGGAATTTGAAGTTGAGAAAAATGCATACAATAAGCATAAATGTAATGATAAATTGCCATAATCGCTGTGGTTAAATAAAAGCAGGGTTGTGTGAGAAAACAGTCCAGGTGATCCAGTTAAGAATGAATGACCTGAAGTGACACTTCTCACAAGGGGACATTTTAGCTGAGACCAGATTACTCAGATTATAGTTTGGAGTGACAGGGATTGGAAGGATGTAGTTTCAGGCTGAAAATATGCACCTAAGTGCTCTGAGATGCAGATGAATGTAGATGTAGCAGATTCTGAATGGGAAAGGGAAAAGTCGGAGACATGGGGCGAGTTTAGTTGAAGAACCTCTTAGGGCAGGTTAAGGATTTGGGGATTTTATTTTAAATGCATTGCAAAGTCATGAAAATGTTTTAAGTACATAGAAGGTGGTGATAAATTAATTTTAATCTCTCAAAACATCATTTTGGATGCTCTGTGGAGAGGATAGATAAACAGGAATGGTTTATCCTCATGAGTTGCAGTATGAAGGTCAGTTTAGAGACTGCTGCAGTAACCTAGGTGAGTGATGATGGCTTAGACTAAATTAGAAATGACGTTTTTGGCAACTCTAACTACACATTTAATCTCCATGGTTTTACAAAACATGAGAAAATCATTCTGTTAGCCGTACAGAATGGTCTTAATTTTTGCTTATGAGTTTTATGCCTTGCCTTGTTGCATAGCATTCGAATGTATAATTTTATTAAGTATACTATTGATTAAAAATAAATGTGTGATAAATCATGGTAAACACAGTAAAAAGACAAAAAAAAAAGGTAAATACCAGTAATGAGGTAAATACCTTAAGTTGTTAGCTATACCATCTTGTATATTAACTAGAGTGGAGTTACAATTTGCTTATAAATTTTCTAGAGACTAATAAAAGAAACATAATTTTTATCTACAAAATATAAAGTTTGAAATTTTTTTAAAAAGTAAAACTTTCTCAGTTGAAATAAAATAATTCCTGATACTGATATTCAATGCGAAATCTCTTCATATGAAACCCTCAAAAGAAAATTGTATGTCTAGGAAAAAATGAGCACCGCAGCTGCTTTGTACTTTTGCTGAGGTATACTATGCCCAGGCTTATAATTTCTTCTCAAGAATTTATTTTGGACTTGTTCCAGCTGCTATCTCAAATGGTTTCTAAAGCTCAGTGCAGCCTTACAACTAAGCTCTGCTTAGACCATTACAAATTCAAGCAAATGGTCTGATACTGAGAAAAGGTCAGAAAGAAAAAATATATGAACAGATACTTATTCCCAGCAAGTTTCTCCACATTGTGGTGTAGGACGTAACTAGCAATCTCTAATGGAATAACAGTTCAAACCTAGCTCCTAATCAAACACCGCGATGGCCTGAACATGGGGAAAGAAGCCTGCAGTGGTGTAAGGCCCCTGGACTTGTTAGAGAGAGCAAGGATCCTGTTCTCGAAGACCTGTCTTTGCATACTGACCCTACACTCAGCAGTGTTTTAAGGTCCGTGATACTCACTTACCTGGCTATAAAATGCTGATAAGACTGGCTAAATGTAGCTATCGTGGAGATTAGAGATGACAAATGCAAGCATCATTAGAGTGTCTGATACATGATAAGCACTTCACACATCACAACTATTTTTCTTTACTTGTTTTAAACCGGAAATAAAGCTTATTTACTGTTGTCTCCAAAAGCTTAATGCTTGCAAAAATAATATTGGTAAAGCTGCTGATGTAATGAAATTGCCAAGTGGCAGGACATTTTGTTCTACTATGAGATACCAGGGACTGGAAAGGTATTTTATATGGCAACTTATCATAGTATATAAGTACACCCTGATCATCCTGCCAGTTTCCAAAAAGTTGCTCCCAAGACAGGAACAATCACCAATATTCTTAACCATAGGGGAAACCTGCAGACATATTGGGGTTTGGGAGGATAGAGAACTAAAGCAGAAGGGTAGTGTTAAAGAAGGAATGCACATATAAATATAGTGATACATTACCCACTATACTGTAAAGCTCACCCTTCGATTCAGGTCAAATTAGGTACTAATCTTTCAGCTTGAAAACAAAGAATATATTTACAAATCCATCTTTTTCCTTCTTTTCCTTTCTTTGCAGGTATTTTAACATTGATTCATTAGTTTTAGAAATCTGAGCATTTCATATATTTATGATATTACATGTTAATCATACAAAACGTACAAGAACACAACCACGTTATATCATAATATCTTTTGTTAATATTCTCAATAATCTTGAATTCTATATCGTTAGTTCTAAATGACTCAAATGCTTCTGCCCCAAGAGCCAAAGATCCCCTCTTTCCATGTGTCTTTTATAATCTAGAATACCCGACAGTAGATTTTGCAAGTTGGTCTCACTCTTCAGCTATTCTTCAGGCTTTATTTACAAATATAAGAACATTAAGGATGATGCAATATGGAATTCTTAAACTTTAGTTTTCAACATGTTTTCCTTAATGAAATAGCACTAATTTAGAAAACATATAAGCTGGTAGGTTGTAAGTGCATTTGTGTACAGTCGTCTGCCATTTTTTTCATTCTCTTATCCATTCTGAGTATTTAAATATAATAATATCCAGAAGTATGTGTAGTCTCAATTCTTTTGCCAGTCCCAATGAGCTAGAGAAATAACAAAGATACTAATAATAGAACTAAAAGGCACAAATGGCAATGTTTGTGTTCAAATTAGTCTTGTATGGAGAAGACTGGAAGCAACCATCTGAGTAGGTACTCTGATAATAAACGATCTCTGGCTAACAATTGTTAGTCAATACTTTTCAATTTTCTATTAAATACTCATAAAAAGCTAAAAATAAGAGATTGCTTGAATGCAGAACAGTAGGATTGACAACTGGTTATCATAATCTGGGACAATTTTTATAAATTATAAGGCCCGTGGAAGTGGATTAAACAATGTAATTAGGGTAAATTGGTTAGAGAATATTTTGCCCCTTCCTTTCTTCTAGCCCATGGTTTAGAAGGACAAAGTAAAAACCAACCAAAAAATTAGGCATCCAGCCATGGTTGCTATTCTTTGAGGCAACCGTAGTGCTACTGTTAGCTCAAACCCCACTCCAAAATTGCCATTATTATATAACAACTGTCCAAGACAGTTTGGCAGTAGGGACATGATATAGGTATGTTGAATTTTAACACATATTTTTGGAAAGCAATTTGTTGTTGATAGTTAGAATAAGAGCCTTGGCCAATGCTTATATCACAACTCTCCATATGCTCTGTCTATACCAGGATCAGAGATGCAAGAAGTATGGACGGATGGAAGAACCACAGTTTATCAGAACATATAGCTAAAGCTCTCAGAAAGTAGAAATTAAGTCATAGGCTGATGCACATTGACCTACTATCCAAGTTTGGTTCAGAGAAGAGGCTTCAGTCAGCAGCCAAGAGCCTGAGATTTGAGCCAAGTGAACACTAAGCATTCAGTTAGTAAACATCAGATTTTGATAGATCACTCTCAATTTAAAGATCAAAAAATCAAAGATAATTTAGGATTAAAAAACAGCTCCCCTTCTTTGCTGAGTTTCATAGCATCTTGCTTGAAGTAGTCAATATCTTTACTGTATTGTCACATTCTCATAGTGCCCTCTACTGCCTTGCTGGAAGGCTTGGAGACAACAGGTTGGTTAATAGCTACAGACTGTGCTTTTAGCTATGAGAGACTAATAAAAAGGAAAAATAAAGAGTGGATTTTCTCATTACATGTTCCTGATTATTAGAAGATATATTTTAAAGCCATTCTAAGTGCTTGTAAGCAGTATTTTTCTTTCAGTCCCAAGTTGGAGATCACTCATGAATACCTCTCAGAATATTCTCTCCAAGTAAATGAAAAGAAAATTATACTTTAATTAGATAATTATTAATTTATTAACAAAAATGCTTTTGAAGTAGTTAAAAGTCTTTAATTGATGATAGATTAGCAATTAATAAGTTAGTAAATTGTTGCTTTAAAATCTTAACTCCATAAAAATAAAATGTTTATACTGCAGATTATAAGCCCCCAAAAGCAATATTCTCATTTAATTATTGAAATTATAACTTTGCAAACCAATTGATGCTATAGTGTTTTCACAATTGAGGAAGTCCAATTTGATTTAATAAATTGACAATTATCTTTTTTAATCCAAATGTTTTCAACGGGAAGAAATTACACAAAATAAATTTTCTAGAAAATTGCAAAGACAAATGAAACAAAAATAATAATAATTTAGAACAAAGCCCATAAGGTAACAGCAGAATTATTTTTGTATTACCACATTTAAACCTTTAAAATTCAACTGGTAGGTATCAGGGGAATCTATAATGACATAGCAAAATGATTTAGAGCACAAATAAGGAAATTATTCTGCACAAATTAAAGTGGTATAATATTTTTAAGTCCATTTTTTAATGAAATACATAGTAAGTTAATATGAAATGGAGTTTAAAAGATATCAACATGTAGATATAAAATTGTACCCACAATCACATTCAGAATCACAAGCCAATTTTATAACACAAAAACACAACAGCAGATAGTTTTATTCTGTCTTTTGTTTTATGTCAAATCACATTTCGATATTTCTTTTTATAGCGAGTAAATTTAAAAACAAATGTCAAAGTGAAAAATAATGTATTTTATACCTGGTTTGTGTTAATAGTGCAAATTTATCAATGAATATTGAAACTGAAAGTAGGAAAAAAACTGTACAATTTGTTCCCTTTCCAAAACAGAAGCGGTAAATCACACAAACACATAATTTGTTCTGTTATATATTGTAAAGGTTATGTTTATACTACGAACTCTGAATGAGATTAATGAGTTCCTCAGCACAGTAAACCTCCTCCACAGAAACAGAAGCTAAATTGCAATAAATCATGGGTTTATGTTCACACATTTATGGGATAGGAAAGATTTAGCGTTCCTCTGTGGAGAAAGCCATCCCAAAGTGAAAGAGAAAAATTATGGCATCCATAACATAAAGGTAGACAAACTGGGCAAACTCGAAGTTGTGTGTTCATTACACTTTAATAATGTCAGTAATTTATTAAAAGTAATTATAATGGCACAGTTTCAGGGTTATGCTTCATGAGAAGTGACAAAATGCCAGTTCGATATGTTGGTTACCATCACATGATTATGTATCAAGGCCAATTAAATTTGTCAACAGCAACAGGTGGTATGGTACAATTTAGCCAATAAAATTTTTCCATATTATCCTTTATGCCAGTGACTCAGTCTTATATCACTAATGATAAGGGTTATTTTCTTTAAAACAAACAAACAAACAAAAAAAAAAAAACAAAGAAAATCTACTAATTATATTTGGCTATCTGGTAAAAGTATACTCTAGGAAAGTATTTATGTAAAGAGGTTTTGAAGACAAATTTTGTGGATAAATGTCTTGAAGAAACTCTAATATCATTTCTAAGTGAATAATATCTCTACCTCTTCAATTCGTGGAAAACTTACTAGAGAAATAAACTGAAGCCAAATGATGAAATACAATTATAGCAATACTAACCTCCATGCTGTGATCCTAGTTAATTTTATTTTGCACATACAGCTAAATTAAAGATTCGGTATTGGAAACAATGAACGACCTTTCTATTCAATATCTTAAGAAAAAAAGGAAAAACAATAGAATCTGATATATTTCCTTCTTGGCACATTATCCAACCTGGTTCAAAGAAGATATAACTAAGAAAAAAAGGAAATTATTGCTGTTAAAAAAAAAAATCGAGATCATTTCAAGTGAAAGTGATAATTTTTTTAAAAAAATTATAAGAGGATCAAAACAATAATTCCAGTTCCTCCAAATATTGATGCAATAATAAAGTTGAACAAAATACTGTAAGGCCTAGAATGTCATATTTTTAGACATTTTTAAATGACTGCTTTTCTCATCTATCTTCAGAATGATATCAGACAAACCACAGAGCTAAACTTAGAGTTTCTATGCTGGCAAGTGAATAGTCTTTGTTAAAACTACATAGCCTCAATTAATTCTTCATGGAATATGGACTTTTTGATGGAAGAACCAGAAGTTAGAACAGAAGGAATATAATTTTTCTAACACAGATTTTACTGTCTTTTGAAAAAGATGTGTCAATTAATGGATGTACAATCACGTCCTACTAAAATATTTTTAGTTTAATATTAAGCATTAATATATTAAATATTTATAAATAACATATTTTATAAGCACTACTCAAGAGCCAAAGTACAAAAATTAATGATACACAGTATTATCTCTATAAAGTGGTAAAAAAAAAAAATCCACGAGGCGATAAGATTAATATAATCTGAGAGTTTTTTTTTTATATTTTCTGAAATGAAAACATTTTTCTTTAAAAAATATCTAATTTCAAAAAATAAAACATACTCCATATTGATTTCTAGGCTCCAATAAAGAGCAAATTGACAAAAAGTAAATTGTTTCTGATTTGGCACCCTTAAAGACACTATATTATTCTCAAATATCTATGTCTGTAGAGTACATAAACTGTTATATGTCTATTTTCACCTATTGTCTGCTTTCATACATTTTGACCTTTCTAATGGTGTCAGACTCTTTGTTAACAATAATTGGCAAGTAAAGTAAATGCATCATTTTTATATTAAAACAGAAACCAAAAAAATGGTCCATCGTTTTCCCAGCCAAATTCTTCCACGTCTATGTGAACATGGAAAACTATAAGGGTTTGTTTCATCCTTTAGTAGTGTGCTCACACTTGTTCAGAATTTTTATATTGGCTTGATAGAAACTATATTATAAATTAAAGCAAATTATAAAATATCATACTCTTCAAAAACAAACCTCATTTTTGCCTTTTAAAGTTGTACTATATAAGATGAGGTCAGAAGTAAGTCTATTTCAGCTCGTTCCTAAAACTTAGTACTTTCCAGTCAGTTTTATTTAGAAACATTTTACATCTGCTTTCCAAGGACACTATTATGATAGAAAAAGAAGCTTGTGAATTTATTTCTTAACAACTTTAATGAATGAAAGAATAAAGTTAAGACCATAGCAAAAGAACATCAACACTTTTCCCCATTTACACATGACAGGGTTATGCTTTATTAGGAAGTAGTTCCAGTACACAAAAGCTAAGAATAATTAGTGCTGTTAATGAACAGTTGGAGGCAAGCAAAAGAATATTCCACAAGTTCAAATGCATTCGAATCTGTACAACATCCAAAGTAAAGTTATAACAAGCTTAGCATATAACAAATAAGTCAATAAACCAAACAAACACCAATGTAATGTCAGAGGCATTTATTTTCATTGATTTTCAAGTGAATCCAAATCTTCACACAATGAAACTCTAGGCATAGATAACTTTATCTATTAAAGAAGAAATAAGAAAAAAAAATAAACCAAATTTACTTAAATCCTTTTAGAATATAGAGGAAGTAGGACTCATGTCCCAACTCATTTTATAATACCCCTACAAAACATGATAAAAAAACAATCACGAAAACAAATATCCATCATTAATATAGATGAGAAAAAATATCTGTAAATGTAAAAAAATAAAATTGGTTTATATATGATAAAATCTAATATAGCATGCCTGATTTATGTTTATTCCAGAATGTAGAAACAATTAACTCATGAAAATTAATCAATCATTACATTAACAGAAAAAATAAGCCCAATTTTATAATCATCTCAATTGTAACAAAATTAAACATGTTTGTGGTTAAAATAACTCAGCAAATTAGAAAAAAAATAGAAACTATCTTAAAAAAAATCTCTATCTAGCATAGTTAATCCTGAAGAATTTAGTGCTTTTCACTCAAATGTCATAAACAAGGCAGGCAAATATTCTCCCAAAACTTCTATTCAAAATTTTACTGGAAATCAAATTATCACAATAAATGGCAAGAAAAATAAATTTTAAAAAATAGATTGAAGTGAAAGACATATAACTGCCCCTATTCAAAGACAGGATTTTTTATGTAGAATCCTAATACATAAAATCTTAAGGATTTTACAAAACAACTAAAACTATAAGTGAATCCTGCAAGTTTCTGGAATACAAAGTAGATATATAAGGATCGATCTAATTTTTTTTACTTTTAAGCAAAATAGAAAAATAGAGCTTAAAAATAAGTGTATAATTGTATTAAAACATATATATCTTAGGAAAAATTAGGCTGTAGGAGAACAAGTTCTCTAAATTGCTAGAGGATTTTGGGATCTAAAAAGATGGAAAGTATAGCATATTCATGGATGGAAAGGCTCAATATGTATAAAATGTCACTTTCTCTAAATTGATCTATAATTTCACCTCAGTTTCAATCACAATATCAACAAATTTTATTTTTTCATTTGATTTAATATCAGGTGGCAAACATAACCTAAAATTCACATGGCAATATTAAGGACCTACTATCTACAAACAAACCTTTTGTATTGAGAAGAACAAACATGGGTGACTTGACTTTAAGAGTCAATATAAAGCTAAAGTAAGGATAACTAAATTTTTAAAAATGTAAGAAATAGAACATAGAGCCCGGAAAGAATCAGACATTAATTTTCTACAATGGCACCTGAGCAATTTAATGAATAAGGGCAATTTTTTTTTTAAAGAAATCATTTTACAATATGATGAAAAAAATTCAACCTCTATCATTCCACACACAAAATTATTTTAATAACTTTGCAAGCTTAGGTTAAGCAAAGTATTCTTAGACCAGCCCTAGGAAAAAATAATGAAAGAATAATAAAAATAAAAATAGAAAAACTTAGACTTCACTGAAATTAAATACGTCTGTTTATTAAAAATAATTTTAAGAATATAAACAGACAAACCTCCAACTGGGAGAAACATTTAAAAATGAAAAAAAGTCTTAGCAGCTGGTTAGAAAATTATATATAACAAGTTCAAGAACATACAAAAAAAAGCATTGAGGAAAAAAAATAACTTGCTTCTAGCAAGAATAGAGATGGTTCACTGAGAACAGAAGAAGAAATTGGAATAAAGTGATTGTTCTGTATTTTGATATGGATATAAAATATAACACTCTATGCATATTCTGGATCTCATCATCAGGCAATATCTGATAACCCCAACTGAGGCACATTCTGCAAAATCAACGACCTATAGTCTTCAAAAAGGTCAACACCAAGAAAGACAATAAAAACTTAGCATATGTTCCAGATTTAAGGAGCCTGAAGAAATAGGGCAACTAAATATAAGGAATGCATCATCTTGGATTGTTTTTTGGTATTGGGTAAAATATTAAAGACTTTATTGGAGCAATTGATAAAATTAAGGTATGGACTGGGATAATGTAATAATTATAATTTTCCAGATTTTGGTAATGCACTGTGGTTATATCGGATAATTTCTGAGAAATATACATCAAAATATTTAGGAGAAAATGACAGAATATATTAAATGACAAAGAAAAATGTATGTGTATACAAGAAAGAGAATAATAAAGGAAATGGAGCGAAAATAATAAAGAAAATGTAAATAATTTCTGAATTGTGTAAAGAACATACAGGAATTTCTTGTACTATTTTTGCAAATTTTCTCTAAATTTAATGTATCAAAATAAAAATCACATACACAAATCTAGAAACAATATGAGACTAACAGGAGTATGTCAGGAGTAATCAAATGCCAGGAGATAATACTGCAGAAACTTAAAATTCTTAGCTCTGAGAGCACATGATTCCTTTATTTTTCAAAGATGTGATTATTATCCAGATGAAGGATAATGCAGGGAAAGCCTTGGAGAAAAAACAGTGAGGAAAAAACAACTTTCTATCCGGAGGATGCTGTACTTATAGAGTGGTACATTCGCTTATGTGTTTTATTTAACAGAACAATGTCTACTAGGACAAAAAGTAAAAAGAACCTGGAAGGTTCAGCTTATAAAGGATTTTCTTTAGTGCTGTATATGTCTCACTGAAAGGTCTCTAAGATCAGTTTTAGTCCTAGATCTGCTGCTTAATAGTCGAATATGTAATTTAAATTTCATGTGCATCAGTTTTCTCATTTTTAAGTAAAGCAGCAAGAATATCCAACTCATAGTATATTTATAGAAATATAGTGACAATTCATATAAAATTTTTAAAACATTAAAACACATTAATCAATAAAATTTAATCTACAATTAAATATTGTATGAGATAACATCATGCACCTGTATGTAACATATAAATATAAAAGTTATACCATCTCTTGATATTAATAGGTACAAATAGGTAGTATATATCACTAGATTCCACATTACAGGCTATAAACACTTGCAAAAAATAAACATCGATTGCTAAAACAAATTTTTATTTAAAGCTTTTGACATAATGGCATTTAATCATTAAAACATTTTGTCTTCGTTTCCCTTCGGTCTTTTAGGGCTATCTTTTATTTTGAATGGTTGAGTCTGTGTTCTATTGCCAAACACAGAATTTTGCAAAAAGCAAGCCGCCTTACAGATGTTTCTCAGGTATATAACACATTTGAGCTGCTGTCTTGGGAACTAGGCCATTTTTATACAATGAATTGCTGCATATACTTTAAATGTCAAGACATGCTCTCAAGATTGTACAGGCTTTTCATGTAGTCTAACGTAGAACACTGTCACATTTTTAATTCTACACATACTGATTTATGAACAATCTCAGTAGATTTTCTTGACACTTTATTTTCTTACTTTTAAACTTACTCCAGCATTTCTGGTTCAGTACATTTTCTAATATCTTCCATGAGATGCTAGCAGTTCTAAAACTTTAATAAAAAAATCACAATTGCTACATATATTTGCAAAGGACATTTAATATAAAAATATTAAAATTGAGTCATGACATTGAATACGATAAGCGCATTTATATAGAGATAGATCTATAGCATAGATAATGAAATCTGCAAATGTCATACAATTTCAGCAGATTAAGAAAGTTATATTGAATGATTCATAAATTAGTGATGATAACATATGTAGTTAAAACATGAGAAGGATCTTTGGAATAAGTCACATACATATGTAAATTATGAAAGTACTTGTGAATGGAAATTGCTGCGATAGAGTCATTTATGTCAAAGGAACTAAGTGGAGCTCTGGCAGGCCATGAAGTTCGCCTTTTGCTCATCCCATCCATGAACTTTTGAACTTTTGAACCAGCCATGAAAGCACAGCCTAAACTTTACTTCCTCTTTACCATGACAACCAAACCATCTGCATGCACTCTTCACCTTGAAAGGAGCCAATCTGTTTCACTGGCCAGTATCCTTCATTTGCATATAGAATTGAATTGAGGTTTGAGCTCTTGGACTTCCATGCTAGCTGTAGAAGCACATCTTGGAACTTGCTTACCTCGGAGTCTCACCACCTGGACCTGACCAACCCTTTTTGAACTTGTCATCATACCATGTTAGACAGACAAGTAAAATTTTTTGTTACAATTGTGTTTTTGCCTTTATAAGCTCTGGCTTTCTTTGTCTTCCCTGGAGCACAATTTGAGTTGCTACCTGAATCAGTGTCTCCTAGATGGCAAACCTTTGCTCAGATAAATGCTTTTTATTCTTTATTACAGCTTAAACCTTTTTGGAATAAGTTAACATATATATGTTAAATCATGAAAACACATAAAATAAATGTTATAATATTTAAAATTTTGTAATGTGTAATATTTCCCACAATTGCAACAAAAAATAGTGAACTATAATTTCTGGTTTTAAATTACTTTCTACATATTAAAGATTTAGGATTTGGTTTTATAACAGTCTTTTATAATGTATAGTTCAAAGTTTTTGTTTTTTTTTCTCTAGAGCTATAGTGATTATTTACTTTGGTACTGAATATGACTATACAACACAAAAACTATTAAGTTTTGGTAAATTTAAAATAACACATGGAACATGCTTTGTTATAATGCCTAAGATATTTGTATACCTAATTTTTAATGATTAATTTATTTATTATGTGACCATGACACTCTATTTCCACTTATTCAAATAAAAAAAAAAATCAAACGAAAGATTGAAGACTAATTTCAAAGCCATACGCTGAACGCTACGTACACTATACATGTAGTATAAATTTGCATGTAAGTGAGAAAAGTAATAAAAAGAGAGAAGGATGGAACTTAAATTAAGAATCACCAATGATAATCCTAGTGTACATAATGGACTGCATGGTGGAATTCCTCCATTTTTGCTTGCAGTTCAGGAAGCAAACATAGTGATCAGTAAAATGATCTATAACCGTCCATCAAATAAATACAAACTAATTGCTTGACAGACATTAGATTCTTAGGACGTAAGCCAGATATGTTTATTTTTATCCTGAAGACAGTTTAAAAAGGACTTTGTGATTCTCAAAAGAAGCCAAACTGCTGTCCAATGAAAACACTTTAAAAAGGATGTAAATCTACAGCCATGCCACCCTGAACGTCCCCGATCTTGTCTGATCTCAGAAGCTAAGCAGGGTTGGACCTGGTTAGTGCTTGGATGGGAAACCACCTAGGAATACCAGGTGCTGTAGGGATTAAAAAAAAAAAAAAAAAAAAAAGGATATGTTTGCTGTCTTGCTCCTGGATCATTCTCTCTTCTGACCGTCAGATCCTTATCCTTATAAGATGTAAATCAAATCCTTCCTTCCCCACATCCTCTGATGGTATTTCTCTGAATGTTGAATACTCTGAGCTCCACTTAAAACTGATATCTACAAGGTCCTATAGGAACTGGTTCTTGTTTAACTCTCAGATACCCTCTTATAGCTAGCATCTTCTCTGCTTTTCTCACCAAGCTTCTTAAATACTGTCGTTCTTTCTGATTTTCAAATAAGCCCAACTCAGTATAACTGAGCATTATTATAATTGCTTTCTTCTCCTATGGAAGGGTTTCCCCTCTAGTTCTTCGTATGTATCGCTATTTCAATGTTCAAACCATTACCTCCCCTGAGAGAACTTCCTCATTGACCCTGTCTGAAGTGGTCCCTTTCTGTAACCCATACCCTCTAGTATAACACCCTATTTTTATCATCTTCAGAGAACTTGCAAGTGTGTGATAATGATTAGTATACATTTTTAACTTATTTATTATTTATCTCCTCTCTCCAAAAATAGAATATAATATGGCCCAAGATGCAAATTCTTGGTTATTGTGTCACCCAACACCAAGAACAGTGTCTGGCCCAGAGCAGCCATTTAAGTATTGATTTTTGAATGATTTGAAGAATGGAGAAGTAATAAAATATAAGCTGAGTACCCAGCTCTCTGATTGACTGCATAGAACAAGAGCAGAAATTAAGTGATCTAACAGACTAGTTTTTGATCTTCAAAATGAGAGTAGTTTGCATTCAAGATCAAGGGCTGGGATGTTGAGGGATGAATAACTATGGTTGTGGTGATCTTGACATCCTTTGAACTGATCAAACTTTAAAAATCTGTTTTATCTCAAGTTTCTATGTAAGATTTCCTGAGAGAACAATAATTTTGCTTGTTAAAACAACACCAATAACAAGATAACAATGTTTAAAAAACAGTAGTCTACAGGAATGGGTGCAATGTACATAACCTTAAGGCAAGCCTCCATCAATACTTTTTCTTTCAACAAAAACTTAATAAATATTTGGCAATATTGAGTTCAAGATTACTTTCCTGGCAAATCCTTGTGGGAATGCTATTCTACATACCTGTTCAAATGTAGAGCAGTATCCCTTAACAGTAAAACCACTTACATTTTTATAGAAATTGTAGAGCTCTACAAGAATACGACTGAACATAACGTCACTATATCTCTGTTGAAAAATGAGCCGAGGAAATATAGGCTCCTAGGGTCAACTGCTTTTATGGATAAATTAAGATTTAAGACTCAGTTTTCTCTCCCACAAGATGATATTAGTTAATATTTTTGTTTTTAACACATTAGACAATAGATAATCTTTGAGAAGTATAATTTCATTTAGTCCTCATATTCCTATGAAGGAGATACTATTATTATTTCCATTTTATAGATAATCCATGTAGTTTCAACATGGAGAGATTGTTCTTGATCACTTTGTTATGATTTAGTATAAATTTCTAAAAACAATTTTAAGCATAATAAATGAAGGAGGAAAATTGGTTAGTAATTATTTACAAACCTATTAAGAGTTGAGAGAGTAGTTTCTTCAAAAAGCATCTTTGACTCTAATGTAGATAAATTAGATCTTATATGTGATGATTGTTAATAAGAAAATTAATCTAACTTCTATAATTAAAAGAAGGGTCACAAAATTTGTACACATGCTCAAACTCTCTCTTTTCTTGCTTTTCAGGATAATGTATGTAGATGGTTCTCAGGCAGTGTGTTATTTCAAATAACTAAAATGCATTAAAAAGGATCATCAGATTCATTGGTCTATATGAAAATATTCACCAAGAGACAATCCTATAGAGCCTCATTCTCATGGCAGCAAAGGAAAATATGATTCCAAAGAATCAATAACTGGAAAACTGTAATGCACATATGACCTTTGAGGGATGGCTTCATGAATATTAGTTCATAAAAACAACTCGACCTTTTTTTGAAAAGGTCGATCTAAAATGCATTCATGACCAATCTCTTTTGTTAAATACTGGCATGAGAAACACAGGCTTTCATTGAGATCCTAAAATACATTTTTGGATAATATTAGAATGAATTAATAGATGTGCAGTTTTAGGTAAGTCATATGAATTCATGTCAGGATTCCCCCAAATTCTGCTTATTCCAAAATATTTCTATACCAGACACAAGATAAGCTACAGTTGAATGGGATTCTCAGCCAGAGGCCAGAAGGATCTCTTATGATTGCAGGAACTGAAATGAGGCCAAAAAAAACCAGATCATAAATTATAGCTGCTGAAGTTTTCAGTTGCAATTGCCAACATATCAAGCAGCAACTAGGTGGACAACAGATAGTCCTGGAGGGCCAGACTCTCCTACCTTGTCAAGTACTCTGCTTCATCACCCCATCACAAAGTTGCATAAGCCAAATCTCTTCTCCGATATAGCCAGATGTAATGAAATGCAACTAATGAAAGACTAAGATGTCTGAAAGATGACAATTTTTATTCTCTTTTCATAGAAGGTTATTTTAAATGATTAATTCAATAAATTTTAAACCAGATGGGACCAAAACTTAAAAATCTTTTTCTTCTATCAGATATCTGGGGACTTAATAAAAAGACATGGTTGGCTAAAGACAAAAATAAAGGAGTCACAGTTTCCTTTTGTAAATAAATTTATAGTCAATCTTATACTTTTTATATTAAAATTTTATATAACTTTATTTTGCATACTTTTATCTTGTGAGCTCAACATCCAACAAACTTCATTCTAAAATTAATTCTAAAATATATGTTTTGATACTGATACTCTGTCAAGCATTAATGGAATTTTTAATTAACTACCGGGCTGGGGTTACAGCGATATATAAACAACAAAATTAACCCATACAGAGAGCCTTCCCATGAGTTTAGATTTTGTCATGAGTACATGGGAAAGATGATCTTTAACACATTTTTCTAATCTGGTATTTTAAATTCTCCAATTTCCAACACAAAAGTCATGTAATATAACATTCATTTTTTTTTTTATATAACCAACGTTATATTATATACAAAACAGTGTTAAAAAACAAAATTCAGCTGGGTAAATTCAAGGTTGTACTTGGTTTATTAAGTGGTTCATGGATGGGGTAGCATCCCACAAGCAAGGGCTCTCTTAGGGGCTGTAGGAAACGGAAAGATTTTAAAGGAAGGGCGGATCAAGGGAGCTGGTAACAGTAGAAAAGAGGATTATTTTTAGATCAAGACATCTTCTTTTGGGGGGAAGGAAACAACAAGAAGTTTTCTTATGCAGATTGCCTCTCTTTTCTATGGAATATGGAGAGGGCCAAAGTGGCAGATCACCTTAGTGGTGCTTGACCAGAAAATTCCAGACTGGTTGATTAAGATTTTAGTTCTAGAACAGGTTAAAACAGTAATTAGGTCAGTTAGAAAATCTAGGTTTTGTATCCTGAGCTTTACCACGAGCAATGCCATTTTGGGCCTCTGGTTTTCTCTTTAACAACACTCTGCTTGTAGATTTAAAATATAAAGATAAATATAAATACTATGTATGCCCAAGGGGGCATCTGTTACTGAATGTGTGCCTACAAAGGTATGCAAATAAGAATAATGTAAGAAAGGGCTGGCTGTTATAAAGTCAAATTCAAAATGTTTTGGGAGCAGAGTGGAAAGAGCAATAACATTGCTTTGTCTGCAAAATGTAGGTGACTTTTGAGTTGTATCTTAAAAATAAATAAGATTTTAATAATCAAGTAATGGAGGACATCCTTTAGGCAATAAGAATAACGTTCGCAAAGGCAGCGTAAGATGTAGAAAATGTGGATTTAGAGAATAATGATTTCAGTATGACTGTCACTCCACTGGGGTGAGGTGAAATCCGTCCTCGCCCCAGCGGCGTGGGGGAGGGAGACAGTGGTGGATAGCTGAGTACGGTGGACGGTGACGTTGTGTGTTTGTTCTTTGGTTCCTCCCGCCGAAGCATCAAAGAATTACAGGTGAGAAAAAGTAAGACATTGAAAGTACAATTTAGAAGGAGACAGGCCTCACTAAGAAAAGCTGCAGCCCTATGGAATTTAGGAGATAAAGAGATAAGATAGTAGATCTCAAAAGAAGGGACGAGTTTCTAGCCAGGAGAGCTGTAACAATGCAAAGATGGGAAGATTTGTTTATATTTCGGCCTTGATGGGAGTCCTAGATGATCTGTATGTGAGGTCTCCTTGACTGACAGTTCACTGCTCTATAACTTCTGTCTATTGTACATGTGCTTACCCAGAATTCAGTCTGTTATAATTAGATTCATGAACTTCCAGGCATAGTCATGAGATTATAATGATGGTATAATGAGGCTGAAGTTAGGGGCAATACTTTCTGTGCATGGGTTTGTAGCCGTTTTAGCCAGTAGCCTTTATGGCCTGTGTGCTCTAGGATTTGGGGTAATTTATAACCCTAAAGAGATATTTCTGGGAGGTCCTTAAGGAAGGTCTTCAAGGGAAGTTTCTATGGTGACAGAGCTGGGCCTTGGCTCCTGTGGCTCATGCCTAAACTACCTAATACGACCAATTAGTAGGAGGCATTATAGTGAGTGACAACATACAATGGGAATTGGATCTGGTGATAAGACAGGTTCAATAGTGAAAATATATCAAATGAGAAACTGCAAATTATTTATACTAAACAAGCAACTAATATCCCCCTATTGATTGAGCTGCCAGTATTCTGATCTTCCTCCAAAGCACCTCCATTCTTTCACAAGTATCAGCTCCCTAAAATATATGCCTATTAATAATAGGTGCATTTACCCATAGACATAAAGCATGCCCTATCACCTACGAGGCTAGCTAAGGCTGTTTTGGATAGTACTAAGACACTTCACAAACTGGCTAGGACAGCTTCTAGTACTAATCTGCTTTTCCCACCCTCTATACTTCAGCCTTAGGGAAATTTGCCATTCTCATCCATGTCAACTCAAGCTAATTGTCACTTCCTCTTCTGGGCTATTCCCTGGTGCCTTTAGGCAGTCAGTCACACTCCTCTGTCTGCTCCCACAAAAGAAGGTAATTAGCTGCTCCTCAAGGATCTTATGGGGAGTATTTCAGTACTGAGACAGAAGCTAGATTAAATAACCTCAAAGGTCACTTCCAATTCTTTATTGCTTTACTATAAACTATTATGTTTGCACAAACATTACCCCCATTAAGCACCCAACCCAAGTACAGTTAAAGTTTTTGCATTTAGGTTACTTGAATAAAATAAAACTGCGTCTCACTTATTAACTGTATTTTTAGTGCATCTTAAAACTTTTTGTGTCATTCAGAATGGGGCACTACATTCAATATTAAGTAGATATATATTAGTATAGATATATTATTAGTACTTTAGATAAATGTTATCTATATTATACACTATCATATAGTATCATATAATGTATCAGTTTGCTAAGGCTATCGTAACAAAGTACCACAAACTGGGTGGTTTAAACAAAAGAAATGTACTGTCTTACAATTCTGGAGGTAAACACTTCAAGATTAGTGTCAGCAGAGTTGATTCCTCCCTAGAGCTCTGAGGGAAGATCTGTTCCACACTAATTGTCATTTCTTGCATATCTTTGGCATTATTTGCTTTTAGAAGCATCACCAACCTCTTTCTCTTTCATCTTCAATTGACATTTCTCCTGTGTGCATATTTGGGCGCAAATATCCCTTTTTTTTATAAAGACACAAGTTATATTGAATTGGAGGCCCGTCCTACTTCAATATTACCATGTCTTAACTAGTTATATTTTCAATGACCTATTTCTGTCATATAAAGTTACATTCTGGGGTACTAGGGTTTAAGATTATAAACTATGAAATTCAGGGAGATGTAATTTAACCCATAACATACAGATATGTTATCTATACTATACTCTCTATACTATCAGTATGCTATTGTACTACTAACATATTATATTAAAAATACTTATTAGTATACTTTATAATACTAGATAGATGACGATGATGATGATAGATAGATAGATAGATAGATAATAGATAGAAGATAATAAGAACCACATTTAATTGGCCAACTGGCCTATTATAGGCAAAATCTATAAGTTAACTTATTTATGTGGGAAGGTGCCCTGAAAAACTATCTATAGCAATTTTTTCCCATACTTTTTCTTAATATGTTAATTTTTGGGAAGAAAGCTTAGTGTTATTTAGAATTGTAAGATAGTAATAGCATCTTACTCAATGTGTTGCAACACTCAATATAAAGATTTTTCCAGATAAAATTTCAATCATATACATGTTTTAAAGCTACAACTTTCAAAGTTGCAATTCTCTAACTTTGAAAGAATGGCATGGCAGTTGAACCTGCATGTGCATATGTAGTCTCATTCTTCCTTTACAGACATGTAAAAGTGGGAAATGTTTGCTGAGATAGTATTCGGACTATGTTCTCTCCTTTAAATTGGCAAAATGATTAATTTTGTAATGCAGTTTAAAGTATAAGCCATACGAAGTATCTGATCCTGCTTATAAATATGTATGTGAGTGTGGAGTGTGTGTTTGTGTGTGTGTGTGTGTGTGTGCGCGCGTGTGTGTGCCATTTGCTAAAAGCTATTTTAATTAGAAGTTCAAAAATAACTAGTTACATGGTAGTTGGTGAAGTAAATAGTTCTATTTAAAACCAGTCGAGTGTTACAAAGTGACAATACTTTTGTGAAACAGCTCTTCTGCTTTTCTCTGTTTTATTCAGAGCTGCCAGGACCCCTCTCCCCCATTATTCACATCAAACCCTTCCCTGGGCTCCCGTCAGAGTTGGAAGAACTCAGAATCCATGTTGCTTTTAAAGTTACTGCTTTCACACAAAAACAAAGCCTTTATTGACTGAAGCAAGATTTTAAAGACTAACTCTGTCTTCATTAGGACAAAAAATTCCTTTTCCTAAAGTTATTTTCAGTGATACACACACGTACACACTAAAAGGAAAAATAGTGTTTCTTTTTCACCACTTTCAATACTTCTTATGCCAAATGTGTCAGTTTTCCACACCAACCAATTCTCCAAATCTCTGGACAACAACTGGGTGTTCTATAATTAAATTCAGTTCTGACACTATCAACCTAGAGTTAGCATCAGATCCCATGAATTAAGGACTTTGCCCCACAGACTGCCGCACTTCTGATGCCAAAGTCTAGGCCTCCCAGACTTGTGACCAACTGACTAGAAACCGAGGGCCCCCCCAGTCCCCTCCTTGGGTTCAGTAATTAGCTAAAATGGCCCAGAGGCATCAAGAAAGTATTTTAATTATGATTAACCATTTACTACAAAATACATAACTCAGAAACAGCCAAGTGCAAGAGATGCATAGAGCAAGGTGTGAAAAAGGTGTGTGGAGTTTCCATACCCTCTCCAGATGTACTGCCCTCCCAGTACATAGGTGTGTTCGCCAACCCAGAAGCCCTCCGAACTCTAGGTAGCATGCTTCATCATGTAGACGTTATGTAGATATGGTTATGTAGACACGATTGATCCGATCATTAGCTATTGTTGACTAACTCAACCTCAAGCTCCCCTTTTGGAGGTCGAGGGTGAATTAATCACAGGACTAGTTCCCTGCCACTAGCCAGCGCCACATCCCTCGAGGCATTGGAAAAGTCACGTCTTTAACATAAACTCAGGTGTGGTGGAAAGAAGCTTTTTATAAGTGGCAAAGATAATTCTTTCACCTTTACTACAGTAGAGCTATTTCGGGAGCTGGTGAAAAGGAATTTTCCACTCAAATGGCTAACCTTGTAATCAGCTCTGTGTTCTGCTTCTGTAAACATGGTTGCTTGCTGTAATCAGATTCTTGTCCTGTTTCTGTAAACATACAGACCCACCCTTCCCTTAGGAATGCTTCATACAGATAACTGATGTGTTGACTAAATACCTATTTGAGCTGCCTGTAATCCATAGCAACTCCCAGGCTCTGCTCGACTCCTGACAACTGTAACAGTGAGAATATATAAAAAAAATTTCTCCTAAACTAGGGGCCCAGATTTTCAGAGCACTAGCTCTTCTGGGACCTCTGGCATAATAAACCTGAATTTCCCCAGCCCTCTGGGTGCTGCTTGACTTCTCGCTAATTTGAGTTTTGCAATTTTTCTGCAACACTGGGGACAAAAAATAAATACTACAAAAGATGCTCTTATGGCTCTTGTTACTTAGGAAATTACAAAGATTTTAGGAGGTCTGAACAGGAGCTAGGAAAAAAAACAACATATATATTTCTTAATATATCACAAAATCATGTACACGTATCACATGGTCTTCACCTTTTATTTTTAGTGTCTATATGTGTATACAGGTATATGCATATGTATATTATGTATGTATGTATGCGATCGAATATTTTTGGTAAGATGGCTCTAGTTATTTTCAAGAAACACAGAGTTGTTTCTAAATTCTAGCACAAGTTCAATCTGTAAACCCTGCCATATCAGATTAAATGTTTAGATTCAACCAAAACCTCTGAGCATAGGACCTGGCATCTCTTGTTTTCAAACACTCTGACAAAGATTCTAATAAGGTTTGAAAACCACAATTCCCAGTACCGATTTTTACAGTTCTTTTAATCCTACTCTGTTTTTTATAAAATCTGCTGTGAATGTATCTAGCTTGAATCTGTGGACAGCCTTTCATGTAGTAATACTTTCCACATATCCCATAGTTCTTATTTTCGAGCTCACCTTCATCAGTAATCATTTTCTACTATATCTTCGTAGGGTGTTTCCATTGTTACCTTTTCCAAGTAAATTCCAAAACAGTGCTTACAACTGTTGATTAACCGAAGGTTTAAGTGTTGTAGTTTCAGGTGCTGTCAATCTTAAATTTTATCGTCATTTTTTTTTTTTTTTTCTTTTCTGCTGTAACTGACGTTGAGTGAAGTTTAAGCTTTCAATCGTTTAGTGGTTGATTCTCCAGTATTTCAGCCTATCTAGGGAACTGTCTTCAGCTGAGATCCCAAGATATCAGGTAGATATGCTCTAGTCTTTACTTCTAAGCAGTGCAGAATCTTTCTGGCTCCTGGCTTCATTAAGGCCGGTTTTAATTATGAGTCTTGTGTGGGTTTTAAATCCTATCTCTAATATCTGTGTTTACTTGTCTCTCTGTGGGCCATGTGAATTTAACTCCTGCTCACATACTGGATACACATTTTGTTTCTGGTCACTCGGGGATTTCCATTTGTTATTTTTGAACATGACTATCTAGTAAAAAATAAATACATCTTTGAAACAGAAAGGAGGATACTTTAACATATTATTACTCAGTCATCCTGACCAGAAATTTTGAACACTGACTTTAAATATAATAACACACTATTCTGAAACAATTTTGTTCAGATTAGAAAAAGATGTATGCTCATTTTATTCTTGAAAGTCATGATTTCTCTGCACATATAAAGTAAAGCCCCAATGTTGCTGTAAAAGTGACAAATCGAACTCTTAACAAAATTGAAAAAAAATTGTTTAACTGACCAGACTTAATTCACTATATGTTAATATATGGCTGGAAATTTTAAAACACTATAACATTCTCCTGAAATGTGGTCCAATTTTTTTAAAAATATAAATTGTAAAATCTAATGCTATTCATATTTTAAATGTGACTTATTAGTGGTTTAATAAAGCAATCAAGGATTTATTAGGCTCTCAGGACTCTTCTAGATTTAAATATTTACGTTTATTTTTATAATACAAATCAGACTCTGAGGTTGCTATAGTAATGGTCAAAGAACAACTACATAAAATGATATTTTTGTGGTAGGATAACAAAAACCACTTAATTTGCCCACAATGATTATATTTTTCCCCTTGTCCTAGTTAGAAGTCAGATTCTATTACTCTATCTCTTTTTTAGTAAACTATTAGTATATTTTTAATAATTCTAAATTACATATTACCAAAAGATTTGAGAAGAACTTATCTGTTGGAAATTTTGCTCTCAATCTTATATTTAATTTCTACTTTCTTACTGCCAAAATATTCTTTGTGTTTTAGGCATTTGAATTCATAAAAATGTAGAACAGTTTTATTAATTTGCTATGTGAATGCTTGTATACTTCGTATACATTCTCTACAAAAGGTTTTTAATAAATTAGCCTTTCTCTCAACAGATAACTAATTCTTAGCTAATGATTGTCTTTAATTCACAAATCATTTGTGCATTGCCCAGCCTTGTTTCTTTATCTTCTGCATATATATTCCTTACAAATTTATTATTTTTCTCTGAGAATACATCCTACTTCTTCCTTCAATATTTCTGATCTCCAATATTGGAAAGCAGACTTAGCAACAAAGCACTAACAATTTTTAAAAGCAAGAGTAACGTTTCAAAAGCCAAGTGTTAGTCTAAAAAGTTAAAACTTGGCAGGCATGCCTTAGAAGTTCTAATATTCTATCAAATTTTAATAGTTTTAATTGCCTAATTATCTGCTCCAGTGCAATAATAAAGCCTTTTAATATTTCATTTTCTACTACAGTAAAAGGTATTTCAGTCTGTGCGAGAGAACCTTCTCTCCCTTTGTTGAATGTTAAGTTAAAGTTCTTTCATATAATCTTGCGCTTTTGTAAGCCGGCTCCATCTGTCATTTCTCTTTCATCCGCTCCACCTCCACCCTCCTTCCCCAAATGTTACTTGTTTATTCGAGGAACACCTCGGTTTTCTTTCCTGGATCTTTTTGTCATTGGTGGCTCTGCTTTTTTATATGTATTTTCATATTCTTCAATAAATTTCTCTCTACATCTATGTTTGTGCTCTTTAATGCAGCAATAACTTCATTTCTGAATCTTATATGCCTCACCATGCCTCTGAAAATTTTGTTCTGTACTCCTGATCTTGCCATTAGCACCTCCCTTAATCTGTAGTTCTGTGCTGTACTGAATAGTTAGAAGAGAATCAATGTTTCTTTTCAGGCCCTGACAGGAAGAACCACCTTGGGCACACTCATCAGAACAAGGGGCCATGAGGTCAAAGACAATCAGAGGATTTAAAGACAACTTAAAGTCACTGAATTTCTTCTTAGAAAATTCTGTGGCCCACTCTGTGTCTCCTTTATTAAACTGGTCAATCTATGAGAAAGATATAATAAATATGAAATATTATTGTATTTATTTACAACTTTAAGAATTTATTCTTTATTCTTGGGTTTCATGCAGAGAAATACTGTCATGAACATGCAAAATATTACTATTTTTGTATTTACGAACAGTACTCTCCAGGTCTATTTCCCACACTGGGCTCATCTTATCAAGTTATTCAGCCTCATTTTTTATTTAAGTATTTCCTGTTTACTCTCAAATTTTTGGCACATCACAATCAAAAATGTTTACTTTCAATTTTATTATATGGGAGCAAAAGAACCAATCAACAGTAATTAGGACTTTAAATATTCTTTAGTGACGATGCTTTGATTAAAATCGACTTGGGAAACCATGTAAATAGTTTTTCTAGAGAAAGGTAATGTTCAATTGAGAAAACTGATAAGAAACTAAAGTGCCACATATTTTGGAAATCATTTATCTCTAACATAAACTTTTTTCTTTAGAAAGAAATCCATGTATTCCAATTCACAGAAAAACGTTCAACCTAAACGAAAGATTTTTATATATGGTACAAATATTCTTATTGTTGATGCATTTCAATAACACATCTCAATAATTATTAACTATATTACTATCTCCAGTTGATTAACTGAAGTTCTCTATAAGACTGAATTTTAAGGCAAATGAAAATTAAATGTAAAACATAACTTACATCCATATTTTGTCTCAAAATTTGATATAGTTTTACATATACCAAAAATAGAAAATGGAGATTATATGTTTCTTCAAATAACACATTTTACAAATAAAGATCTGAAACAGAACCTTTCACAAGAAAGAATATTTATACGCTAACAATATGCTAAACCAGGCTTAGATGTTTTTACTCCTTACCTGGATTATTATTTCACAAGCTTTTTGAAAACAGCTAAGAATATGCTTCATTTGTTTTTGAAAAAGCCTTTGATGAGAATTTTTGTGACAGACCCAAGTTGAAAATTACAAGCATAAGTGATTCAGAATAGAACACCAATCAAATAAGGATTTGGTTAAAAATTGAAGTAGGACATTTGACAAGAAATTATCTTTATTATGGTTTTACTGATCACAACTCTTGTTAGTAATATGTAAGGAACTTGAGATCTGACAAAATAAAGGATGCACACTATACAAGAAAATACATTTTAGATGATTGCAGCTTATGGAATTTTCTTTGAAAAATTTTATTAAGTTGTAATCTTAATACAAGCTAAATATATATACTTTATTCCTTTCCAAGACATCTCTCTTCAAAAAAAAAAATTTGAATTAAAATATTTACTAATTTAACACAGTTATCAATGTCTTTAAAAGTCACCTTATATATGTAGGATATCCTCTGCTGAACTCCTTTAAATCAGGAAGGAAAAATCTTTTTAAAAAACAAGTAAAGGTGATATTGTAAAGAAGTTTAGTCTGAGCAAAGATGTACCACATGATTTTTACAGGTATGTAATTTTGTTACCCGTGTTTGTATATTTACTTGTATTCCTATAAGCCTTGCAATAGTTAAGTTTACACCTAACCCACAGTGTGAGCTGCAGGGTGGAGTGGTTGCTAGGCAACCTAACCAGGAGAACATTAAGTACCAGATTTTCCTCATTTAAATTTGTTTGAGAGCTAGAGAAGTGAGAGATTTTTATGGGCAGAACTTTTCAAGTTGATTTGGATAAACTAAGCAGCCTGCAATTTGCATGCCTGAAATCCTGTCAGGTTGGCAAAGACCTAAACAACAGAAATTGCTTTAAGGAAATACTATTACTACTGTGAGGAGCATTTTTCTTTCTTTAAGTAGTAGATTCAGGATTATTCTTAAGTAAAAAGATGTATTTTTTAAATACTGTAGAAGTTTCATATTTGGTGAATTTTATTCCTGTATCACTAGATAGTCTGAAAATAATTATTTTTAAGGCAATTTATTATGTCATTAAAATTAATCCAAACCCATATTAGTTGTAAAGATTTTCAATTAAATATTAGGTGAAAAATTGAACAGGTAATTATACATAGTGAATGTGTAGACAAACTTTATAAGTTAAAAATTTATAAAAATTTAAGAAAACCACAATATTTTTGTTTCAATTCTAATTCTTATACATATTCCTTTATTTTTATAACCTCCTACTAACTCATACATAGTAAGAAATTGAAAACTAGTGCCCAAATATGTTCAGTAGGCTGGCAGCAACAATGGCATTTCTCAGTGCCCGTTTCCTTATAACCCTTGGTGAATTTTGTGATCTCTTGAAGAAAAAGAATACACACGTCCCCGTTGGGGCCAATGGGAGTTCGGTGTCGCCCCAGAGGAAGGGAGAGAGAGTAATACCGACGGTGCGGACGTGCAGTTAGCATTTTTCCTCGGTTGTAACTCGGTTCTTCCTCAAATGACGGCAGTGAAGAACCAGAGGTCATTGAGATCTAATAGTTTTATTAAAAATGTATTTTCCAAAGATAAAGTATACCCCAAGGAGGCACATGATCCCAGCGCTATAACCAATACGAAGGGGCCAAAATGGCTACTAAAGGGCAAAAAGGCCACAAAAGGCCACCAGAAAGAGAGAGAACACAAAAGAGCAAAAAGGGCCCAGAAGTGGGAAAGTCTGCTTTATATTTGGGCCGTGATGGTGGTTCTGAAGGCATTCCTAGGTGATTAGCAATTGAGGTCATTTTGACTGACACATGATTGACACTAGAGGATAGCTTTGCCTAGTGTGCATGTGCGTACCCAGAATTCAGTCTGTTATAACTAGATTCCTGAACATCCAGGCATAATCATGATATTATAATGATGGTATAATGAGGCTGAAGTTAAGGGTGGTACTTTCGGAGCATGTGTTTGTAGCTGGCTTAGCCAGCAGCTTTTTATGGCCTTTGTGCTCTAGGATATGGGGTAATTCATAACCTAAAAGGGAGGTATTTCTGGGAGGTCCTTAAGGAAGGTCTTCAAGGGAAGTTTCTATGGTTATGGAGCTGAGCCCCTATTCCTTTGTTGCCTTGTTGCTCACGGCTGACTAGCTACCTAACACATATATTTACTTCGTCATTAGGCAGCCATCAGTGATTAGGGAATGAAGGCTCCACCCTAAGACCTCCCTTAAGACTTCCCTGAAACACCCATTTTATGGTTAAAATTGCCCCTACATTCTGAGGCACAAAGGAGTAAAAAATTATAAAATAGCCGCTGGTTTGGTCCAGCCACAAGCTCCTGTGCAGTTAGTTTTACACTAGCCTTTCAATAAGCTTAGTCTCATTATACCATCATTGTAATATCATGCATGTGCCCAGAAGACTGAATTCTGGGTAACTGCATGTGCAGTAGGCAAAAGGTTATTTAACAGCCAAATGTTAATCAAAATGCCAATCATCTAGCACCGCCCCTATAACGACCCATTTTGGCTACAATATAAGGTTTACTTCCCAAATTCTACAAAGCTGTGTAGCCTTCTTTGGCATAGCCGATTTCTTTCTTGAAACATATTTTCAATAAATCTTACTTTTCCTAAATCTCACTGACCTGTAATTACTGCATCAGCAGAAAGAATCGAGGACCCCTCAGTGTCACCAAGGCAACAACGGATTTTAGATGACTCCAACAGCAACGCTTATTTTTATTCTTTGTTGTATTCCTTATGACCAGACTTTGCCTGACATATCACATGTCCTCAGTGGCCGCTATTTGAATAAATGAGTGATGTAATAAATGAATTTTATAACCTCGTTGGTGTTCCAATGTCAGATTCCATATCATTGAATTCTGTTTTGCTTTCTAGTGGTATTATTCATGAGATGTGACTGTGTGGATTGTTAGCCCCAAATGCAGTATATTCCCTCCAAGATGCTTTCATTTATAACACTTCGCCTGTAACAACCCAAATAGTGTACAGAAGGCTAGGACAGGGCAGCGAGGCTGGCAGCCAGGGAATAGAGATCATTCAAGTAGAGAGAGGGTGAAGGAATAAAATCACAAAAATAGTAAGTGAAGTGATGCCTTATAGTGACTAATGGAATTCTTTGGTGAAAGACACAAAAGCCAAGTAGCAACATATTTGATAAAAATCCCATAGCTAAGGTGATCTTTGGATAAGAACAGAAACGGAGTCTGAAATATTGGTTCTGAACAAAAGGGCATAACCGTTCCAATGCAGAATGACCTTGAGCAAAACAACAACAACATAAAAAGACACAAAGGTATAAGATCAGTCTTATTTGGTAGACTCAAGAGGAAGAGCAACCAAACCCAGCCAAAGAAGAGAAAACTTAAGAATTCTGAAGTTCCGATATAAATTTTTACTGATATCTAGTGAATGGATATAACAAGTTTATATGAAAAGACTATATTATTTAGAGATTGTTCCTTAACTTTAGAGAACATAGATTTCACTTACCCATTTGTTTATTCATTCAGTGAAACTTTATTTTCTGAACACTTATTATCAGGCAATAAAAACATGACAAATTTCTTAATCTCTCAATGTCTCAGTTTTATCACCTGTTAAATAGAGATAATAATATATTTTACTCACTGAGTTGCTTAAATGAGCTGTTCCATCTCAAACGCTTAAGACAGCTTCTAGTACATAGTAAGCACCTCCCGAAAACTGTACGCCTATCAAATAATTAAAGTGTTCACTTTGTAAAATGTATAAAAAATATCTCGGAAGATTTATAAGAAATATTCCATAGAAGTTTTAAACATTAATGTTATTAAAGTATGTAACAACCTTTCAAAACTACTGTTTCGAAAAATTATCATTTGAATGTAGAAGTTTCTTAGAAAAAGAAACCCTAATTTTTGCCAGTATATATATAATAAATAGAGGCTTTTAAAGGCACTCACAAACTTCAATAGTTATATCTTTTTTTTTTATGACAGCAGAAACTACTAAAAATAGTGGCTGTAGAGTGCTATAGACAATTCATAATGACTCAATGAGGAAGAAGTAATAGATAATGAAATATATTTAACTAAATATATTTAATGCTCAAATTTTTTCTTCCCAGACACTACCTCTACTACTACATAAGTCTCTAGTAAATATAACTTTAAAAAATAACATTTGGAAAAATATATGGGAAAAAACTATGTTTTCATTATACAATCTAAAAGAAGAGATTGTTAAAAGAAAGGCATGCCCTAGCAATATGATGTGACAAGAATATCATCTCCAGATTCTAAAATGATATTAATCAGGAGATAGAAACAGTGCACATCACAGAAAGGCCTCCTAGGTTGACTGATAAAGTGAAAACAAAAAAGTTTTCTCAAAAACAATTACAGTAATTTTATGCTTACAAAGTCTGTGGGGGGAAAGAAACACAAAGATTTAAGCTCTGCATGCTAGCTACTTGAGGGAGGGTGGTTACCCTGTCATCCATGATGGCAGGCTTTACTCTATTACTGCCTGATATATTCAAGCATACCAAACAGGGCTAAAATGATGGTAGATGACCTCCTGTGGGACTCTGTGCACAGAAAATGGAGGATGAATCAGTCTGAATTGAATTGTGTTTCTCTCTCCCACAGATAAATATTGCATACTAAATCAGCTTCAGTGTACTCATATTGCCTTCCATTTAGGTTAATATATGCAGTGTCAAGTTGTTTCAAACTGAATACAATTTAACTCTATGTATATAGTTTGTCTAAGGTAAAACTTGGAAACAGTTAAAGCGAAGCATAATGAAATTCTGTTCCCACTCCTATAATTTTTCAGGGAAGAGTGAGGAAAATCTATCACCTGGAATACTGACTTAATTAGTATTTCTAATCCTACTTAGTGGCATGAAAAACCCATATCCTTCATATTGTAAGAGAACCTACAAGATTATTTCATTCAGAGATTTCTGCAAACTAAGACTTTCTTTAATCACTGTCGCAGTCTATTGGAATAAATCAAGTAAAGTTATATTTTTCAACAAGTTTTCACTATCTTCCTGAAAATAGCTTTATCAGAGACACATTTGTGTGTGTGTGTGCGAAAAACTTTGTCTCTGAAGTCTTATGACAATATAAGTCTGTGAGGAACTACAAGGCAAATTCAATCCATGTATATATATGTGTTCGGAGATTGGTTGGGTTGCTTTAACAAAAACCTAGATTAATAGTAGTTTGAAGAAAATAGAGATTTATTTCTTTTTTACATAGATCCAGGTTGATATGGAGATTCTAACAAGAATCTGCCTATGATTGAGCTGCTTTCTATTTTGCTGTATAACATCGTTCTCCGGTTGACCCATCTTCATAGTTTAAGATGATTCAGGACCATGTGCACAATCTACACCCTGGAAAAGAAGAAGGGGGAAGAGTAATGTATTACTGGATCAAACTTTTTTAAAGAGCACAACCCCGAATTAAAAAAAAAAATTACTTACATTAATATCACATTGGCTAGAAATTAGTTGCATGCCATATCTAAATTCAAGGATGCTAGGAAATACAGTAATTTCCAGTAACCATGTACCTCGCTAAAAACTGAGTATTCTATGATTATAGGTAAATGGGATATTAAGATTCATAGTAATCAATCCTATTATTCTAACCAGAATTCCTTTGTAATAGTTTCCTATTGTCCTCATTCTACCAAACCTTACATACCTCATGAAAAGTGCTATTATATAAATATTTTAAAAATAACCTCTGAAAATGCAAGTCTTTTCATCGAATCCTGGTTTTGCTATGTTCTTGCTAAATGACTTCTCTGTTCATCAGTTTCCTCATTTGTGAAAAAATGGGAATAAATTTCACTAGGTTACTGTAAGTATTAGATACATTTTTAGATGCACATGCTTAGAACAATACTGGACACATAATAAAAACAATACATTTAAGGCGTAGAATTATGTGTCTGTGTTATTCTCGAATGTTTTTGAAAATATCTCTTTTATAAAATTTTTCCTCGTAATATTTGTTTATAGATGTCTACTTCACTTTTGTAAAACTTATATTGTTTAATAAAACAAAACAATTTTTTTTCTTAAGTTGAGATCTTTATTAATAATTTTTAACAAAAGGTACTTTTTAAAATTTTTTATACCCATCTGTATAAATTATGGATTTATTAATTGGCTAAATGGTTTATCAATTGGCTTATTCTAATTTTTAAATTTCTAAAAATAATATTAACTCTACAAAACTCTGTGTATATGTTTAAAAAACAAACAAAAACAGACTGTTTTAGACAACCAGAAACTAATAACTCTTTAATCTTTTATTCCAAGCATACAACTGTGATAAAGATTTGTGCATGTCTACCAGAGCATAACACAGCTTGAGGAATACAGCTCAGAATGTCAAAGGCATCCTGATGAAAGAGAGTCAGATAAAATTTGAAAATTATGTGGATTATAAATTATAAGCAAGCAACAAACACAACACACCCATGGTAAGTAGCTGATGTTCTGCATAAGTACAGGGTTAGGCAGTAGTAATAGAGTGTGTGGTTCGTGCTTGAGCATGTGGATGTACTAATATCAAAGGGAAAAAGCATTATCGCTCCATGACAGATGAACAGTAAATGGATTTTATGCCCCAAGACAGAAGAAGCAGAAAAAGTCACACGTTGGGAGAACAAAGAAAAAAGAAAGGACAGGAAAAGGATAAAATAGTAAAGGATAAAATAGCAAAAATCTTAACTCTGAAAGGGGAAAACAGGAATAGAGATAGAATATGAGAGAAGGAGATGCGAGAGAGGACAGAGACAGACAGACAGACAGACAGACACAGACATAGAGAGACAGAAGAAAGGTGTCAATTTAAAAAAGAAAAATAGAAAATCTTACCCTCTGTTTGGAAATCGAAGGCTAAGATTTGAGGCAGATCCCACACAGATGTCTCCCATCATCTGAGGCCTATATCATCCTTTAGCCTTGACATCTTGCCTCACTCTTCAAATACACATCAGCACTCAGGCGACCACTGCTGCTTGAGAAGCCTGTTAATCTCATATCATGACACCTTAGATACATATGTTTGTTCGTGGCAGGTAATCTAAATTGAAGCTAGGGATAGAGGTTCCTCAAAGACATTGGCACCTATAGTCTAGAAGTACACTAGCATTTATAGTTGGCCCTCCTCTTTATCCACAGATTTAGCATCTGTGGATTCAACCAACCACAAATGGAAAACAGTGTCTTACATACATGGCTGTAATCAATCCATGGATGTGCAGGACCAACTGTTCCATACTATGTTATGTAAGGAACTTAAGCATTCTTGGATTTTAGTATCCCTGGGATGGGTGCAGGGTCTTGGAATCAATCCCCTGTGGATACCAAGTAACTGCAATCCAGAGCTAATCTGTATGCTGTCCACTATGTTAGCCTCCAGTCAGATTTAGTTATTGAGCATTAATCCAAATTGAGATGTGCTGTAAGTACAAAACACATACTGGATTTTGAAGACTTAGTGCCAAAAATATGTAAACTATTTCATTAATATTTTTGTTGATTACATGTTAATATATTTTCTTAATATTGAGCTTAACATATTAATATTTAATTCATTTGTTTCCTCTTACTTTTTTAAAATGTGGGTACTAAACGATGTTAAATTACATATTGGGTAAAATTATATTTTTATTGTATTGCACTGGTCAAGAAATTCATCTATCATAAAACAAAATTATTTGCCTTTCTATAAATTAATAATAATAAACCAGAGGCTCTCTCCTGAGTAGAGTCTTAATAAACCAATGTAAGTGCGTAGTCTAATGCATAGCCCAAAGTACAATGACACATGGTTGTTCTGGTAAACCACAACACCTGTTCCTTTCCTTTGTCAAAGGACTTAGAATATATGCAGTCCAATTTTGTTAAGCCAATTATACCAATCACTACATTTTACACTCCTCTAGTCCTATCTTGTATATTCTCCCTTACCAATGATAAATAGCATAACAAACAGAAGGAAAGTTGTAAATTATACTATACATATTCTGAGAGTTAGAGTAAATAAATTTTTTAAATATTCATTGAAAAATTTAGGTAGCTGACATGCATTGAAATGAGGCATAGAAACTAATACATCTTATTTAACATTAAATATCTAAGAATTCAGTACATGATGGCTATGTCAGTCAATAGCAGGAAACTCCTACAGTTGGTAAAGTATTACATTTCATCCATTATAAGTTACAATTTATTCATATATTAACATCTTTGAAATCAAAATGCATCTTACGATTGATGACATCCTATGATTTTCGTTAGTCAGGCAGCATTCACAACAAAGCCATCACTGCCTGTGCATGCACAGCATCACTGTTACTTGGGGCATCATAACACAACTGAAATGTCAACATTTTCATCTCCAGCTATTTAAGAGCCATCTGGGAGAGGAATATGAATTCTGTTTATATTTTGAAAACCTTCTATAAACACATTCTAGTAAGATAAATAAAGCAGCAACAAGTCTTGTAAAATTGGTGTCCATTCTGGAGACAATACTAGAACAGTCTGAAAAATATTATCTATTATCAACTATTCTGATGAGCCAGGGGACAATGTTTTTTGGGGGAAAAAGGCAGAGAAATTAACAAAACTGAAATGAACAGTGTTTCATACTCTTCATATGAAGAGCTTTAAAAATACCTTATGTAAGTCTGATAGATATCTTTCAAAAAGTATAAAATTATAATTCTAAATTGTGGTAATTAATTGAATTACAGTTTAATATGTGTTTTTTTTGTTTGTTTTTGTTTTTTCCCCGTGAGGTTTTAAAAAACGATGATACTTTTAGTTGGTACCATCATGATTTTAGTGAAGTATGATGTTGAACTCTAAGAGTAGAGAAACCCATTCTCAATAATAAAATGTCTCATGTCTCCTTGACTTCATCAGCTTGAACTATGTATACGTTTACATAATTTTTTAGTTCTCAGGACAATATCAATATCAAGATATAATGCTTATATCTCGTCTTCTAATTTCATTGCATTTAGACAGTGTTTATTGATTCGCCAACATAAGGAAAGAATATTAGAGAATTTGTTTTACCTTTTATAATTTCTTTCCTTTATAATATTAGCCTCTCAAAATTTGTTTGTGTTCGTCTTATTCCTTTACCTGGGTACATATACATAAAACCAATTCTTGATTTATTAATTATACATAGTATTTTTTTTGAAAATCTCTCTATACATAACTCATATCTGTTTCCTCTTAATTTCTGTTCATGACACTTTTTTTTATATAGTTGTTTACAATATTTGCATTTTTAAACTACCATTCAGGCGATTGGCTTTTCCTGTATCGAAATTCAACAAACTCAAAGAAAAGCAATATAACAAGATCATAATATCATGTTTAAGTAACTACTTTCTTCTTTAGGGTCATATGCTATGTTTGAACCTAAAAAAGAAAAAAATATAAAACTGTATTATAAGTTTGTGTCTTTTGATTACTTAAAAACTGTCATGTTTTTTCCAGCATAGATGAATTAAGTCTTTTTTGAATAGCTTTTTATTTTTGTTCATTTTATATTACTTTTTCATCCTATTTATAGAGGGAAAAGTGTCCTCATCATAAAATTTTAACTTTCTTCGAATCGCAATGGAACAGCTTTTGGAGATGTGTTTAAATAGATTCCTCTTATTTTCTGCTACCCCTTTAAAATTCCAAACTTAAAAAAAAATTTCTACAACTTAGTTTATTTCACTGTTTTTTTTTGTTTGTTTCATTTTATTTTTAGTTTTTTAATTTTATGGCTTTCTGGTTTAGATTTTGGGCCTTTTTAAAACTTTTTTCTTTATATCTATGTACATCTTCAAGTAATCTACAAGAAGTATCTGTGAAAGATATATTTTATGAGAATTTTGTGCCTAAAATGTCTATTGTTTGTCCTTAAATTTAATTTAGTTGGTGTTAAATTTAATTTGATTAGCGCATAATTGTCTTAGCAAACTTTCCCACCTCCAGGTTCCCTGGCTAGCTTCTAACATAAGGCCTAAGAGAATGAAAGTCAGTACTAAATTCTTAGCTTCCTGACAGCTGTGAATGGCCATGAAGCACAGTTGTGTTTGGTGAACCTAAGTGAAATACTGCTAACGGAAGGAAGTAGCTAGGAAAGCATTTGTTCTCTAAAGAAATGTAAAGACTCAATGTGATACCTCTACCTTTTCCTACCTATTTACTTTCTTGCACATAATTAGGAAGACTGATCAAGAAGGGTGGCAACCATCTGAATCATTATCCATCATTTGCTTGAAATCGAACTTCATGCTTCGTTTGTTGGTTGGTTTGCTACATTTGGCAACTCTAAGGCCATCTTAATGTCATATACACACACACAGACACACACACACACACAGCCATTCAGAGGGGAGATCTAGAGAGAAAAAGAATACCATTGTGTTACTAGTGCAACTGGCATCAACAGCTACAAATTTTAAGTATATTTTAAGTATAAAATTGGAGGGAATGAACTAAGTAGTTGTGAATGTCCATTATAGTGGTGTGTCAGCTCCAAGAACCTTTTAAAGGCTTGATCTTTGGGAGGAGCTAAAGGAGAAAGGGGTTTGGATGAAGAAGAGTAGAGAAATCAAAGGATTCGCTGATGTTCAATCTTTTAGTTGAGCGTTGGGAGGTGAAGTTTTGGGAAAGAAGTAGAAATTCTTCTCAAGAAAAGATTCCCAGATTAAAAAAAAACACACACACACAGTATCTGAAAGAAAATACTCTCTGTGTCCTACACATTTTTTTTTCAGAGTCCTCAATATAAAGGGAGTGGTATTGGTGTGATTTCATTATATCTTTGATAAAAATAAGGAAAATGGAGGAATGGTGGGAATCAGTGATGCTGGACACAATGAATAAAAAAACATTTGTTTTCTAGAAAAGTAAGAACAATAACATAAATCCACAAGGGATTCCATGGGCAATCTTGGGGGAAAAGGCTGAGGTAACTTTCTTTCTGGTTCATAGATAGCAAATTCATTTTTACTGAGTTTGTGGGATCCAATTCCATTAAATTGAACCCTGTTGAACTAATCTTTCACTCCAACCAAGTTAGGGTTTGTGTGTGTGTGTGTGTGTGTACATGCACATGTGCGCGCATGCACGCACACACACACATTTGTACCCAAGCACACGCATGTTTCAGGTGAGGTAAACAGTAATCTCATATCAAAGTCTAAGATACCACACACACACACACACACACACACACACATTGCATATATCTAAACTACAATAGATATATTGTATTAGATTTTTTTAAAAGGAAACTTCATATAAAAGTATATTACCTATCTTTCCTCTTCTAAACAACATTTAAAAACCAGGATATAGAAAGCATCTTCAGAGGAATGACCCTTTGTTTTGAAGTAAAAGAAAATCTTCCTGGTTACCGCCCTTGCTACAAAATATCACAGATTCTGTGAAATAAGAAAGTCAATATGTATTAGGCAAAGAGAAGAAACAAGTGTGTAGAGAGAGTGAACAGGGAACCAGCAATGAGAAAAACAGCAGGGGGTTGCTTGTTGAGCCCAGTGACCTTTTCTATTCTTAATACACTGAAGATAGTGTAGATCACAGAAAAAAACGATTTCTTTAATTCTTTAGTTTTCTGTATACAGATAAGAAATCTTCTGTCCTTTATTTTCTGTTTAGCTTTAGTAATTTTCCCCATTGAGGTTATTATGCTTGTAAATTCAATTCTGTGTAAACTCAATAGGAGAAAATAATAAGTATCTTGAAGTTCTCCTACTACTATTTATAAAACTCTCCAAGAACTGCAAGTATTCTTCTCCTAACAAGTAATACTATATTCACCAAGGGAAATGAAACAGAGCTTAAAGTGAGTCTTGCAGCCTATTAAACATTTAATAAGTAATAAAGATCCATCAAAGTGTAGACTACTTTTTACATATTACGACTGCAGACAGTCACTTCCCATTTTGAGCTACAGAAGCAAGGAGGGAAGCTATTGTGACAGAAGAAGCAAATATAAAGTGACTAAAAATAGCTGCTTCATTGTATTTGACATTTGTTAATATGAACTTTGAAAGACTGGGTCATGGATACAGATACTGGTGAGCCATTGTCTATGTATATGTGTCTCTTGTTTAATATCCCAAAATACTGAGATCTTATTTCATTCCCAATGTCTTAATAACCACTTTGATACATTCATTAATCAGATCTTTGGATTGCAATTTATCTGTCTTGTGATATTAGGGACTAAGACCAATAGAGGCGACGTTAAACATAATTTGATAATTCAGAATACTTATCATATTCTGATTGTCAAGTCTGGCTGATTCACAGAGTCTAAGTAGTGCATTTCCGTGATAGCTGGCTTCGAGTCCACTCCCACCAGGAGCATCCCATTTCCTCCTTCTTCATTCCACCTTTCAAATCTAGCCTACTTTTACATCCTGAGAAAAAGAAACATTTATCACCATCTTCTACTTCTCAAATCTAATTATCCTCATATGTTGTGATAGGTTGGTAGGTAGGATTCTAACATGGTTCCAAGATTCCCGCCCCCTGGTGTTCATGACTTATATAATTCCCTCTCCTTGAGGGTGGGTCACTACCTGTGATATCACTGCCATGGTTGTAGAATATTATATGGCAAAGATAAACAGATTTTTGCCTGGATAGTCCCGTCCTAATGAGAGAGCACTTGATTTATTTTTTTTATTTTTTGTATTTTTTTTTATTAGTTTCAAGTATACAGTGCATTGATTGGTATTTACATAGTTTATAAAACAATCCCCCTACTTGCTACTTCTCTCCGTTTTTCCACCTAACCAATATATTAATGCTAACTGCATTCCGATGCTGTGCGCCCCATCCCCATGACCAACTATCAGCTACTACTTTGTACTTCTTTAACCCTTCACCCATTCTCCCAGCCCCGCAACTCCCATCCCCTCTGTCCGTAGTAAGCTAGACTTTTCCTTATCTCAAGAATTCTCTCCATGGCTCTGAAGAAATAAGCTACTGTGTTGTAATTAATGGGTGTTCTTTAAATTGCTGAGTCTGAGGTAGTTTGTTACATGGTAATAGCAAACTACTATGCATGGTTTGTAGGCCAGGGGCATTATAATATAACTGAAGCTGGCCGATGTTTTATATGGACTCTAAAGGTTTTGAATGCAATATTAGGTTAGTATAAGATTGTAATCCAGTGTTGAACACACAGTACCACAGTACCTGATGGTTAAAAGTTGTCTATGTGACAGTTAATTTATAAAAAAACACTAGAGATTATAAGACACATTGAAATATATTGATTTTTTTAAATGACAAAATATTAATGGAAATGTTATTAAAATATACATTTTAGAAGTGAGAAAAGTAATTCATAGAGAAGGAAGTTTCTTAACTGAAGTCACAGTATTGGTTTAAGTGACAAAATTTTCCATCATAACCTCTCTACCTCTACCGAGCAGAGGTACTGAGAAAATAAACAAATGGAAACACATTTGAAAATAAATAGAAATTTGATTAATTTATGAAAGCAAGTAGAAATAGCATCAAGAAAATCACTTTTGGGGCATGCATCTAACATCTTTGTGTTTCAGGTCCTTCGTGTTTAAAATGAACTTAAAATAGTACCAAACTCATAGAATGCAGAACAGTCACATAAGCACGTCTCATGCAAATGGATAGAAAATGGAAAATGTAGAGTTCTGAAAGTTTACAGCTTTAATAACCTTGTTACATGTAGTCTTTATAGATATCTTTATATGTACTAAAATAATTTTAAAGCTTAAATCTCGTAAATATGATTTTTTAAAAAAGATTTTACACGCTTGAAAGAAAATAGTGTCTTAGGCTAAAGGTTAAATGTTTGTTTCTTTTTTTCCTCTAAATATTTTAATAGGGGTTCAGTAAGGGTTTGGTTGCTTGCAAAAGTGTTTATCAAGTTCCAATATTTTTCTATCACCTCCCAAAAACGAATAAAGTGAGATTCACTGAAATGACAATAAAAACGAAGCACAATTCTAATTTAGTTATCTTGAGAATTTCAAAAGCAATGAAAATCACTTTAAAATATTAAGTAAATGACTGTATAGTTTTTCAAAATATTTTTAATTCTCTGAAGGATGTCAGGCTGTATATCTTCCTTAAATATTGGAAAGCTGTTAGCAAATATTTTTTTAAGACAGTTTCAATAAAGTAAGTTTCGTCTTAAAAATAAGAAGAGAGAAACTGTCATATTTGTACTACTTAAAAGAAAATATTAAAATAACATTACAAAATTTTTCCTACCTTTAAGTAGAGACTAGACGATATACTTGCAAAATTTACTTTACATTTTCCAAATTTTCATGTTTATTTTTAAGCCTAATAATTTCTTTTGATGGCTCCAAAAGAATTCACTTCAATCATTTGCCCAGAATAACTCCAATGGATCTTGAATAGGACTTCCTGACAGAAACACTTAGATATAAAACATCTTGTAACTTGATTGACAGATTTCCATATATACACTAGAATTACGAAAAGTAGATGTCATTTTCTGGGGCTCCAAGAAATTGAGTTTAATATATATACAGTATAAAATTATTTTCTTTATAGTCACATAAATTAATAGATTGATATATTGATTCATTAATAACTATTAACATTATATTCTATCCAGAGGGGGGAAAAAATTGAACTTTATTTGTGTATGTTTATCTTTTAGAGGAGTATCTATGGAAAATTCTCACATTTTTAAGCATTGATAAAAAAAAGCAGTCTTGTTTATTTGCCATAGTTTTATACTACCCTAAATTCTAACAGTACTTATTTCATATGTGAATATAACAAAACAAGTCATCACCATCACAGATATTAAACTTGTCCAAGATGCCTTTACATAAGTTTGCCCACAAAGCAGAAATCATTATCCTTCCTATGATGAACAGATCTTCAAAACAAGAAAACTCCTACCTCCATCAGCCCTTACTAAATAAAAAGATACTGTGATTTTTATCTGTCTATATTTTCAAATTTAGTAACACATATGTAAAATTAATAATATCAATAAACAGAAGGAAATCAAGGTGTGTATGCAAAGCCAGAAGCTTTAATTTTCAGAAAAGATTTGGCAGTAGACCGCTGATGATGAAGAAGCTATACACTGTGCCTCCAGGCAAAAAGAAGCTACTTCTCTTTGAAAATAGTGCATGTTGACTGTACACCTTGACTGACAGTTAGAATTTCAATATTGTTATAAATTACATTAGCAAGTAATTGTTTTTGTAATTGTAGATACATACATATACATCAATTTTGGGAAGACAACAATAAAATATTACTTTAAATACTTAATTAGATGTTTTTTAAATGTTGCAATAACTATAATACAGAGATGAAGCTTTCTAATAAATAAAGTTCTATAAACAAAAAAAATACATTTTTACTCTAGCACACATAAGTGTATCATACAGAAGCTGTTATGTATATTGTTGAGAAAGTTGAGCATGAGGAAAAAACCCGAGACATATAAAAAACTAAGGTCCATTATTTTTAAACAAACTGAAGAATTTTCTATAATACTTAGCAGATCATTTTTACTTGACAAAGGATTACTTTTAAAAAATATCTTTATCTCTGAGAGAAATTCAATTAGGTGCTTGCAAGTCCCCATTGTCTGAGCGGCAGTCACATACACCTTGTCCCTGTCACAGTGCTTGGTATAATCTAGAGGTGAATGACAGAAAAGTTCAGGACTAACAAAGACTCTCTCTGTTCCTGTCAGCAAGCTCTGGTTTATCTTTCTTATTAGAAGTACTCAGGAGCTTTCTTGAAGATAGAGTCCTAGAGTCGGTAATAGCTGTGTCTGGTTTTTAACCATTTATATTCTTGAATGGAAACAAATCTTTTCCTTTATCATGGAAATGCCTGCCCCCTTTTGGCCAAAAATCAGCAATTTAATTTAGATTGAGAAAACACAAACCATATATCCTCTCTTCCCCTATCTATTTCTGTCTTAAGTAATAGAGCGAGCAATTCTCAGAGTAAAGAAAAAATGAATATTATGATGCAGAATCTGAGATCCAGGCAGACTCCTATCTTTTATTGCTATGCAGAAGTAATACGTTGGAAGGAGCACATGGTTTTAGTTTTAGTTTCTGGAGGAAAGAAAAAAAATCCTTTGTTTAAAGAAGTTCAAATATAAATTTATATGTCATCAGTCATAAAATTATTATTTTTTTCTAGATTTAGATAACTATAATAACAATGATAGTTGGAACCATAAGGTTCAGTAAGTTACATGTAAAACCTAAAACATCTGTATTCATTTAAAAACTAATTTTATGTATTCTATAACTCTTAAAGGGTTAATAGATTTCTGATCCTGAAAAGAAAAAGAAAAATACTAAGTTGTTAATTTATTACTTGATTTTGATCCTGTGATTATGGAATACTCTTTGTGAAAAATACAGAATAGAATATAAAGAACAAGAAATACCCAAGGGCAAAAATAGCTGATTCAATCATAAATATGATTAATCAAGGGAGTAAAAAAAAAAAAAAAAGAACACTACAGTTTTGGGAGAAAAATAGAATAATTTAAAGTCAGGTTGGTCAAAAACTAACAGATTCTGTGATTAGGAATGAGAATTGGGTTGTAGTTCCTGTTGCAGGGAGAAAAAATAAGGCACTTCTTGCCTTTGCACTGAAAGGTGATTATTTAATCAAAAATGACATTGGATTTACTTGCTTCTTTGTGGGATACTCGGTGCTTATGTTGAGATTGGATTGCATACCATTTCTTTTAGAGACAGACTGAAAAAGAAACGGCAATTTTTTTAAAAAGCTTTTTGGAAAAATCTATACCTGTTAGCAAAGCCATATTTTTTTATTTAGCAATTTATTTAATCGGATCTAGTAAACATAAAGCAACATTTTCTTGAGTCTTTCAGAATCTCAAGAGCTCTAATCATTTCAACAGTTCCCTGTTGTGGTTTGCTGATGTTTATTATCATTCCGATTTATAGTTATCTAGAAATAAGGGTCCTTGATCACAAAAGAGAACAGTGGATTGGGAAAGGGGAGGGAGGGAGGGAGGGAGGGAGGAGGGAGGGGGGAGGGAGGAGGGGGGAGGGAGGGAGGGAGGGAGGGGGGAGGGAGGGAAGGAGGAGGAAGGAAGGGAAGGAAGGAGGAGAAGGAAGGAAGGACGAGGAAGGAAGGAAGGGAGGAGAGAGAGAGAGAGGGAGAGAGAGGAGGAGGGAGGGGGGAGGGAGGAGGGAGGAGGGGGGAGGGAGGTGGAGGGAGGGAGGGAGAGAGCGAGGGAGGGGGAGGGAGGGAGGAGGGGGAAGAGAGAGGAGAGGGAGGGAGGGGAAAGAGGAGGGGGGGAGGGGGAGGGAGGGAGAGAAGGAGGAAGGAAAGGAAGGAAGGAAAGGAACGTGACAGGAAGGGAAGTGACAGAAAGGGAAGGACTGAATGGCCTTCCCTTCCTTCCTTCCTTCCTTCCTTCCTTCCTTCCTTCCCTCCCTCCCTCCTTCCTTCCTCCTCTCTCTCCCTCTTACACACACACACACACACACACACACACACACACACACACACACATGCCTCTATACTCAGAAATGGTCTATCTCATTGGAACATAAAATTCTCTTCTCTCTCCCTCATGGTACCTTGAAGAAGTACCACTGTTATGAACTAATCAAGATGGAAAGATGGCCTTAATGTTTTTCTCAGATTGACTTAACTTTAGATGGGCTTCTTCCTAACTCTAGGTCCTGACCTCCCCTTTCTTAGAGCATTTACCTTACAACAGGGGTCCCCAATCCCCAGGCCGTGGACCAGTACCTATCTGTGGGCAGCTAGGAACTGGGTCGCACAACATGAAGCGAGCAGTGGGCCAGTGAGCCAAGCTTCATCTGTATTTGCAGCCTCTCCGCAGTGCCAGCATCACCACCTCAGCTCCACCTCAGATCATCAGGCATTAGATTCTTGTAGGAGCACGGTCCCTGGCACCAAAAAGACTGGGGATCGCTGCCTTTGAAAACTTGTAATTATAATCTCTTCCTCTTTGAGATGTAAACCTGTTTAAAGACCTCTTGCAAATTTTACAGCCTGGAAATGTTTTTCTCAAGATCTGGGACTCATATCTTTGAAAAATATTAATTAATCTTCCCTTATCTTCCAATTTCTGTGGGAAGGTTGAAGCCTAACTTTACTAGTCAGCCTTGCTCCAGGTTATAAAACTACCTATTCTCATGAAGATAAGAGAAAATTTATTTTTCTTTTTGATAAGACCAATTAACAAATATAGACACTCTAAGAATCATCCTCATCTCTTAAAGACCTGAGCTCCTAAAAATTTTTCAACTTTTATTTCGATAGAGTTTTTTGTCACTCTTTCCTATTACGATAGCCTGAATAAAGTCTTCCTCACCCTTTTAACTTGAGCGAGTCCAGTGTTTGCTTCCACAGAGCCAAATTCATATGTTAGGAAACAATGGTATGTGTGTGTGTGTGTGTGTGTGTGTGATAATATTATAATGCTTTGTTCAAATTCTTAGTCAATTACTTCTTTCTGAAACCTTCTGTCAATTTGTATCTAGAGATTTTTCTTGATCTTTATCTCTTTTTGAGTTTATTCTCTTCTGTGACTCATATTCCAAGATACAGTGAAGATGCCTCTCATTTTGGAGGTACGCAAATTTCCAGTATGGGTTGCCTAGACAAGCACTTGAAGTCATGAGATAAATACTTCCCTTCACCTCTTAATCTTAGGTTCATCTTTTCTTTTCTTTGATCCTTGTTAATAGCAAGGTCGTGAAAACCAAGATCAGGAGGTGGGTGTAGGGCAAAAGTTTCCAAAATTCTTTGTGTTATAAACCCTTTTGACAGTCTGGTGGAACCTAAAGTCTTCCATTTAAATCCACAAAATGAAATACATAGGATTAAAATGAAAACCAATGACCTTAAAATAGTTACCAAAATGTTTAAAAATGGTTATATAGTAATATATCTGCTTTTTTAACACATTAAATAATAAAACATAATGGCTGGCTGATTATCAACTATAACCTCAAAGTGGTGGTGACATTTCAGATATAATTTCTGTTGGTATGCATCAATAGATTTGCTGGCTGATACTACTGTGGGTTTTCACCTACATTCATAATTGAAGGAAGTGTTAAATTACAGTTGAAGGTTAGTGGAAAAAAAGATTTTTTTTTTCTTATTCAAATATATGGATAATCTGGACTAGCATACAAAGACCAGAATCAAAGAGTGCTTTGATTCTAAATTAGGACCGAAAATAAAAACGTATGACCATACCAGCACGTTGTGGCTTTTCATCACTAGTGACTATGCATAGGAGATTGTGGCTGAATCCCTATAGAAATAAATTATAAATCCCTTTCAATATCTTTATTATAAAAAGGAAGCGGGACTAGGATAAAAATTCAAAAGGTTGAAATTCCAGAACAATTTCATCACATCTTTATTTTCACTAACCTCTAACTACATGAGCATAAAATGCACTTACTGGTCTGTGTATTCTAAGTTCAAATGCCCTCGGGACAAACTGTTCACTTTCAGCGGGTATTTTTGTAGTGGGAGATAGAAAAGAGCCCCAGAAGAAAGAACTTTTGAGTAATGGTAGATACTATAGGGATCATCGACTTACAAAGTGTTCTTTACCCTCTTAAATACATCAAGTTTTATAAAAACACCTCTGATAACAGCCGTATAAGGCTGTTTCTCTCAAATGCTGGTTACTTTGCAGTTCTCATGACGTGTAATTTTTGAAGTCATAATTTTTAATAGGCTTTAAAAAAGACAAATACAAATACAATTAATATACTCTATAGTTAAGATAGAAGTATTACATTTTACAGTTATTGCTAAGTGATTATACTCTTCAATTTATGTTTCTTCTGGTACCAGGAACTGTCACCACCAGTTTGCCATCTCTTGTTAATTTGCCTAATGTACACTGGAGTTAGAAAGAAAGGAAAAATGAGGTGGCCTTTTGATTCCACTGCCAGCTCCTTGACCACGAACACATCAGTCTTTGGCATGAACTGATGAAGGACCACTGTGTGCATTTTTATTTGATAGCCTCTCAGATTAATTCCTGACCTAACTCTACTTAATCAAATGCCAGAATTCAAGGGAAAGATGGATTATTATAAAGACCAAGGCAAATCAAAGCTGCATCACTGTTTTCTGTAGACAAGAGGCAGTTCCACATTGTGACTTTAATACAGTAAGAACCCAATAAAGGGGAAATGTTTGAGGCATGACAAGAAGACAGATGCACTTTACAGTATTTTTTTTGGGAGCTAGAATCATTCACCTGACTGCAGCATTGGTCAGGTGGTATCAGCTTTTAATATACCTGGAGACGTCAATCAGGGATAGACTTATTGGCAATATATGAGCCAGGAAGCATATAAAAATAGGAAGACAAATGAAGTTGGGAGACCTCCCAGGATTCATCTAATTGAGCATGTAGGAAAAATATGAGTAGATGTTCATTCTAGCAATCTAGCTCCTGAGTAGAACAGCTGTTGGTAACTCACAAATTCCTATCTTTTTAATGTTCTTTGTCCTTTGACCTATTTTTACCCTAAGGCCACTGCCTTAGGTAAGACCCATTACAAGGATGATGACAGATGTTTTAGCACTTCCAGCTAAGTGTTTTAGAGCCGATCTACTTAGATGCAAATAATGTACCTTCTGCATGTAGAATTGTTTTTTCAGAAACTATTATTTATTCATTTTTGCCTAAGACATCAGCCTGGCTCACCAACACATGGATGAAGTAATGTTTGAGTTAACGGTCTATGCAGTATCCACAAATAGTATTATGAATTTTTGAAATGTAGTGAAACAGTATCTTTCTTCTGAGGCATTTAACTTCTGGATAGGATAATTATAACTCCAATGCTTTAGAGAAAAAATTAAAACAAAATGTTTATGCTCTTGATCTGAGGGAGAAAACATAATAATTTATTACCAAAGGAAATAAACGTTACCATTCAGGTTTAGGAATCTCTTTATTCATGCTGCCCTGTTAACTGTATCAGAGGGAAATGCATGTCTTTCTACCTATCAGCCGCTAGCACAGTGCCTGGAACACAATCTCTCATCATTAATACAATAACAAATGAGAAAGATCAATTCTTAACAGACTTTTTCATCCAAGTTACAAGAAGAAAACTGTAACAAGCATATATATTTGAATGTCACCAGGGAAATTAATATCACACCCCACAATAATATCCTAAACGAAGTGTTTATAAACATGCCTTAATTTAAGCTAACAATTTCTAAATGCATCTCTTGAAATTTTGCATCAGACGGTGTGGGATCGTTTTTCACTCTGAAAAGGAGCTTACTTCAGATCTTTGGCCTGTTTTTGTGGTAATGACATTTGTTCAAGTCTATGAAATTGTACTTACTTTAGAAGTACACTCTAAAGCAAAATAAGTAGACTCTCGGTATGTGAGAAATACAACAAATGCAATTGACATTGAAAGACACGGGAAAAATGGAAAAGTAAAATTAAAAAAGAGCTAAAAAAGGCTTTTCATTTAAGTGGATTTGTTGAGTTCAGAGACTATTAAAATGTTAAACTTACTTAATACCATTTTCCAGTTATTGTCTATGCCGTTTGTTTGGACTCATTTTCTAACATAATATTGTTTTTCTATTCATGTGCCTTTCTCTTAACTAAAGCCTACATCACATAAAGTGGCAAATACATCTTTTATTTTAAATATTTACAACATCATCCTTACACATAGTAAGTATCTAGTTGATAATTATCCATTTAAACGTATTCCAAATATTTTATGCCATTGCCTGAGTATTTGTGTCCTTCAATCCAAATCCCACTGGAAATGTGACTGGATAAACTTCTCTTACGTCTCAATGTCAAATTTGTATTAAAATACCGTAAATGTACCTTTAAAAAGATACCACACTCCAAAGATTCTTTTTCACTTTTGAGTTTTTAAAAATCTGAACCTATCCATGTACCTGCCTGAAACTGAGACTTTCTAGAGAGTCCAAAACTCTCATATTACCAGAAGTGAGGCTGTTTCCAAAAAGTGTTGAGAGCCTTGGGAACTAATTCTTTGGTTCTCTAGCTGAGTTTTGATTCCATGATCTACTGATGTTTTTTTAAAACATGGGCTATCTTTTGAAAATATCCACAGACCTTCCATTTCAAAGATGAAATGGAGAGAAGATAGCAAAGAGAAATATAACCGACTTTTAGCCTTTCTTTTTCTTAGTCTTCCAGTGTTTCTACTAGGTCACGGCTTTTCAAGGATCTTTCTCAATATGTCTCCATCCATCAGTACATCGCAGATCCTCTTACTTGTTATTAAGCCCAGCACCTACACCCCTGGAATCATAAACAACGATTCTGTAGTTAACATTTTCTTCCTTTTGCTCCTGTGACAGCGATGTCTCTCACGTCTGATTGTTCCTTTTCAGTTTATTTCTTTTTTCTCTATTGCATAAACTGTGGTTTTCCTAAATCAAAAGAAAAATCACAAACTGCAAAAACATTATCAATCTATATATTTCTTCTAGGTAATAGTAGTGTTCATAACCAATGAGAAGCTCCCACAAATATCGAATTCTGAAATTTTGTAGTTTATTTCATACTTACCCCCAAAGTTCTCCATCACCTTCATCTCCAGTGTTATTAGCCCAGACTCTCATCTTGGAATATGAAGAACTTCATTCCTGTTTCCCTGTATCCTCCATGGCCTCCTGTAATCTATCTTATAAACAGAAACCAGAGTAATATTTTCAAATGAAACCTGAGCATGCCCCCCCACACACATATTCCATCACTTCAAACTCTATTTTTATAAGGATAAAGCCCAAAATTCTTAACATGACCTGCAAAGAGCTGTACAGTTTTGTTTGCTTTCTGCCGCTTCCTCACTTCTCACAAGTTCCCTGGCTGCTCTCTGTACTTCGGTTGTCACAGGTCTGCTTCTATGGCAGTGGAAGATGACCGTAATCTGTCACCCTGGTAACTTAAAATTTATTGGGCATCATAAGGGGCTGTCCCCACAAAGTACTTCTCTTCAAACTTAATGAGAGACTAAACGAGTATTGCAAGGAAGAAAAGCGGCTACTGAAGTAATACCCTCTGATGGATTTGTGTCCTTCCGCAATGCCAGGTTTATTGAGTGGAACCTTCTCAGATAAACCGATCAGGTACCTACGCAGATTAACACACAACATGCAAAGAGAGGAAGTGCAGAGACTCTCATACAGAGAGAAAGGACAAAAGGGCTTTAGTGCCTCCAAAGAGAGCTCTGTTGACTGGCACTGTGAAGAGCTGTGTGTCGAAGGTCCCAGGCCAGTGGTTACCAGGGGTCAGAAGGTCAGAGTTTTCAGCTCTAGCACACTGTTGCGGATGCTGTCGGCTCAGGCTTGAGCATTATCCATCTAAGGTGTTCAGCTTATTGTGGACCTTACAGGGTGGGCTCTTCATGCTTAATGTCTCCTGGAGGTGGGGGCTGACCTTGTTGTGGTTTTGAACAGTCCAGTTACACCTTAAGGGCATCCCCATTATGTGCCTGTTGACATTCCTGCCGTGGCTCCCATGGAATCCATTATGTGAAGGCCAAGACATCCTCATTGCTTTATGCTCTCTATAAAAGGGAATGCAATCAACTTTAAAATATATTCAATAACATGGCAAGATTCGTTCACTTTAAAAATGAAATCATCCTCATTAACTCTTCTAAGTGTTTGCATGGTGTTCACAATTGCTGAAATTTAAAAAGAAAAAAGAAAAAGAAAATCAGCCTTTCTCATCCTTAAATTATACCCTGAGACAGACTCGGTTGAGTCCTGTTTAAAAGAAAGCAAATTTTTTTTTTTTTTTTAATTTGAAAGCAAGGAAAGAAGGAGAGAAGGAAGTGAGAGAGGGAGGGAGGGACAAGGGAAAAACACACACAAAAAAAACAGAAAAGACCAAGACCTACTATACATCATTTGTTTACTAAGGTATCTTAATCTTTTATTTTAAATTTATTTAATTTAATGGGGTGAAACAATGTTATTCTAAATGTTTTTCTCCCAGATTACATAGTTAGGGGAAACAAAAAGCATAATTTCAGTGTCCAAATGTTCTCTTGTCTGCTATGCTATAAAATGTCTTTCAGGATTCATAATAATTACTTAATATATTTGAATCTACTTTCTAACTTGTAAGTAGCCATCTTATTAGACTCTGTACAACTGTGTTTACACAAGCAATTTGAGGAGAAACATGGAGGATTAAATGGTTATACATTTGTAAGCATTTCAGAAGATAGTAACTCAAAAAAGCAGTTAACAATAGCCCTTAAAATATATTCTGAAGCCTTGCATTCTCATTGCATAGACCATAAATGACAACCTTTTAATTCCAGGTTTTAAAGTCTGTTTGGTGCTGAAAAGTTGCAAATCAAATACACAGTTGGAATGTGGTCAAATATACAGTTAGCAAATTTATGAACAGTCAGAGAATTCTGGAAATATGCATACTCTGCTGCTAAATAAATGCAATTTCTGGTTTTTGTTTTTGTTTTTGTTTTTGTTTTTGCTTAGATAACACAAGAAATTCCTGAATAGAATTTTCTTTTGTTATCTATTTTCTGTGGTAAATAAGGAGGAAGTCTGTAGATATTTTGAAAGAGCTTCTCTGCTAGTATGTATGGCATATTATTTCATTACTCCCATGGTAAAAATGGTTAGCTTCATATACTGTTCTAACTCACTTCTCTAGTACGATTACTTCTCCAACAGATCTAAATCAGAGGGGTCCACACATTCCCGGTGCTTGTCTGGGTCGGTTTTATGCATAGTTAGCTTCTTTACAGCATACCTTTCCCATTATGTGTAATGCCTTTATTTTCTTCATTGTTGTTGTTAGCACCAAGCACAATTGAAAAACAAAACAAAACAAAACAAAACAAAACAGATCGATTCGATGAGTTCAAAAGTTTGCTATATATAGGCTCCACTTCTAAATTTACCCTGTGGAATTCAAGGCTTCTGGACACTTACTCATCAACCTCTGTGTATCAATTCAGCCACACTTTACATGACTCCAAATTAATGTTTCCTGCCTATACTTGCTTAAATCATACCTAGAAATCCAGTGCATAATATTTACCCATAATATATAGTTTTCTAGTCCTGCAATGCCTAAATTGTTAGGGAAATAATACAGATAAAAATTAACGGATATTAACTGCAGTTGAATAGCTAAAAGCCTAGGAAACAATATATATTCTGTTTCATATAGACTTCTGCTAGAGTAAATCCCAAGAAAACAAAAATAACTCTTCAATTAACCCACATTTCTTCTCAATATATAGTAAGTAATTCATGTACACCGCTTTGCGTCTTAGATATGTAGTTATTCCCAAGCTTTGTTTTTATGATCCAACTCCCCCTGAAATCTTTCCTTTCTTTCTTCCTTACTTGGCAGGCTATTTGAAGCTTTTGGTCAACATTTTCATCTCATTCTTGCAATTTGTTTCTGGATTCAAAAACTACTGTTGGATGCAATCATATGACTCTGCTGAATGGATCACTATAATCTTTACTGTCAATCCATAATCAATCCAATATTTTCCTCATCATTTTCCCCCCCATTATTTTGGGTCTTTTTTAGGTTTCTTTAGAGAGACTCTTTCCATGTTTCCAGAATTTCTCATTTTTAATATTATCCCTGCTTGTCTCACTCAGTATCTGACTCTGCCGGATCATTCTCTGGTAACACTAGAATTATTGGACATGATTTTCACAATCTCCTTTCTCTAAACAAACCCAACAACTGTCTACATATACTTCATTTAATTTTAAAACATGTCTGTATCTTCACATATCATTCTTCTTAGGCCAAACCTTCTTCCTTTCTGCTCTAGAAAATACTCTTTCTCTCTATTCCTTTTGACTTAACCATAAAAGTGTTCTGTGATCCCATATAGGATTTAAACTGCTGTATCAAAGACAGAGGTACAAGTAACTTATCAAGATCACTATGTCCAGTTCCGTAATGTTTATTTTAGGAATTTGTTGTTATTGTCATTATTTAGAGGTCAACATGTACTACAGAAAATCCATTCTGACATTTCCAAGGAGTTGTCATGCAAGAAAACTAAGGAAATTTCATTACCGAGTGTATAGGAACTTGAAAAAATGAAAATACTTTTCATAGTTCAAATTTTGTTGCAAAGATAACATGTTTAAAGTTCAATTTGCTACCAAATGGCTAACTAAGTATATGAACCTTAACAAATGATACTTAAAGACTATTACTTTTAATTTTTATTTGCTTAAACAGTTGTAAGGGATCTAGTATCACTTGAAACTTCTAAGATTTCATATTCTGGTTAGATGAGAAATTCATATTTTTTTCTCTCAATATAACTCCTCATGTTAATGTCTCATGTTTTTTACTCTTTGTCCTTATTCTAATATGCAGTCATTTCTCACTCCCCACAAATTTCCAATATAATTCTAAAGTAATTTTCTGTTCTATGCAGCCCAAACCCATAATGTATTCAAACTAACAGATACACCCTCTGAACATCTCTTATGTACATTTACTAATGGCTGAATCCGAGTAAGCCCATTATCTCTTTTATTTAATTCTGGCTCAGTATTTGTAGACTTACTGGAGAAAGTATGGTAATTGTATTAATAGGCCTCTGTACATTTTCAATTCCATTTAATTCAACAAATGCTTATTCATTGCATCTATCACTCAGTGCCTATCACATGGTTGGCTACTGGGAAATGAAGGAAAATGAGGTAATTCTTTTTTCTAAGAAGCATTCCTCACATTAGGTGTTAGAGACATGAGCTAAAATGAAAACAAGTAATAAATGCTAAGAAAGGAAGAAGAAAACCATAGGCGTGGTCTGATAAGAGCACAGGTGAGGGACACATCACCGGGCCTATAGTGGGCCTAATAAAAGGGTGTCATGAAAATAAAGGAATTTTAGGTAGAAAGATAACTACAGCCAGAGGAAAGGAAATACGGAATAGTCTTGTGTGTTTAAGAAATTATAAACACTTTTGACCTGATGTAAGAATTGAGGCTGGGCAAGTAAGAAAAAAAGTTGGTTTTAGAGATATTTTGTACATCAATTTAAAAAAAAAAAGAAATAAAAGAGAGTTAAAATCATGATGAAGGAAGTGGGGGGGCGGGATTGAGACTGGATATGATGAGTTCGATTAGGAATTTCTAGAGTAGGTACATGCCAACCAATAAAATACTCAGTTTTGAAACATAGGATAGATTTCTGGGTAGAAAATACATAGATGAGAAATTATTTTTATAAGTGATAGGTACATTTATTATTTGTAGATGAGATCATTCATCTGGTGCAAATCAAATAAGAAGAATAGTTGAAAGATAAAATCCAAAGAATAGCAGCAGAAAGTTTAGGAGCAAGATGACAAGAAATCTTGAAATATCTGAGAAAAAGCCTAAAGAATTAAGACTAAAACCCAATCTTGATAATGCCACAGAGAGCAAGAATGAGATTTCAAGAAGGCTGTATAGAAGATGATTTCATCAGAAACAAACAAGCAAATAAACAAACGAAACCCCCAAACCAAAGAACAAATGACCTTGAATACTAATATGCTCTCTATTTAGAAAGATTTTTCCAAACATAAAAGAAAGTACATATATTTCACAGAAAAATATAAATGCAACCACACAAAATTGAAAGAATCATGCACTTTAAGAGAACAAATACATCCAAAGGTAATCATCAAACCAGGAAAAAACATTAGGAACTAGTATAACATGTGGCTAAAATCATTACTGTATAAGAATTCATTATAACTGAATAGAGGGAAAATCATTCCAATAGAAAAAAATAGGCAAAAAGCATGAGGAGAAAACTTATAGAAGATAAAATACTAAAACTAAAAGTATATTAAAATTCTCCAAATTACCAATAACAAAAAAATTGAATTAGATAAAGAATAAGCATGTTTGTCTATCAAATTTATCAGACTACTTTGTTGCTGACTAGTATGCGGTCAATTAAGAAATTTCAAACATTGATGATTAATAATAGATTGATAAAATTTTCTAAAAATATTATATCAACTCTTAAGAGGAATTTGGTGAAGGGGGAAGAATTTAAGGAGGATATTTTTGTGTTATATATGGTATGATCCCAATTTTCATCTACCCAAACCTTTAACTGAATATCTTTAATACATTTGGAGTCATATTTTTTCCTGTTAGACACAATCAAATGTTAATATTAAATAATAGGAGAAAGAATACTATCCAATGAAAACCCAATGTATATGGGTTACAAATGTAAATATTGCATCAAGCTTTTGATGCTAAGTGCTCTCGAAGATGTATTTCATAATAAACATCTTTTTCTTTGTTTCTGGTTGCTCCATGTACCATCCAACTTGTATCTGAGGCCCCCGAGAACAATCGGTGATGACTTCACTGGCAACCATAATGATACTTCTATGTAACTTATTCTATGTTTACTTATTTTACCTATGGTTTATTATATACTCACTAGTTCTCTAAGATTTTTGTTGCCTTTAAAAATGTTGAATTTTAGAACCCCTCTAATAATTTCCTTTTTCAGAAATATCAATTTTTGAGCTCCCCTCAGGGTATCATTGTTTATAAATATCTATTCCTAATGAACCTCTACTAAAAGAGTTAAGATTAGGATACCCATTATGTAGGGTATAGTAGTATTTACCAGATAAATGTACCATAATGATATTTATATCAAGATATGCTCATTAATATAAGTGCATATATGTGTCTTGGGAGCCTTTTCAGATATATGCTATTTCTAAAAATGTATAGACATTAAAATATATTATTAGCAAACTGCAATAATAAATTTAAGCCAGCAGCTTATTAGAATTAATAAAAAATGTAAATATTTCCATAGATTATTAATATGATATCTTCCCTCTCCATATAGATTGAAACCATATTATAAAATGTTTCCTTGATGAGATACATATATATTATGACTACGATATATTATCTGTAATATAAATATCAATAAAATTGTGATTGGTCTCATTTTCACTATCATAAGGTATCGCTGGAGTAGATATGCTATATTTTAATATAGTTTCATGTTACATTTATTTCAATTGAATAATGTTAATAGATCTATAGGTATTTTAAAAAATCCTGTCTATAATCAGAAGTAAGATGTTTTGTCAAGATATTAAATAAAAATATCACACAAGATATAATTATTTCACAATTAATATCTTTACAAACATCAGTTAGATATGTATATTTGGTTATCTTCTAGAAAAGCTCATATGAGATTTTCATCTACTTATATCACGGATAAGAGATATTGCTTAAACAGAATAAATAGGTAACCTATTTGGGGAAGGCAGGCAGATGCTTATGGTAGAAAGGGTAGCATGCATGCTGGGCAGGTGAACAGTTTTGCATATTTAAATATTTATATAGCTATTAAAGTCCACAGAGTTATAAAAATAGTTCTATGTAATTGGCTATGTATCTCAAAAATAAATACTCAAATATGTTACAGCGCCTTGAACTTTGTATTAAAAACATTAATCAAAAACTTTATGTGTAATGATTTTGGTAAAATCACTCCCTTGTCAGAGACTTTCATATTTTATCTAACATAGTGCTTAAGTTAACTATTGTAAAACCAAGAGGAGACTGTAGCTAGATTATTACACTATACCTTTATGTGCTAGGGCACTTTGTGTGATATTCCATTCCAAAAATAACAAATTAACTCAATACTATTTATTAAAAATTAATCAACAGGATCAAATAGATCTCTTTAATAACAGTATTTTGGGGAATGCATGTTGCTTGCACTTGCAACAGTGTATTATGATATAAATTACTTAAGAGATATCAAAGGACAAATAGAAGCATTGAATCATTTTAATTCTTATAAAATTCTCATCTACAAGTTCCTAGTTGTTTCAGTGTTGTTTATTTATTTCTTCATTATAACACTCAAAAAGTCAAATTAATACAAATGATCTCTAAAATTAAACTAATTGTTTTATATCTTGATTTCTTTGATGGGAAAATCTGGATTGCCATTATTTACATCTAGGGATATTAGATATAAGGAGTCATAATTATAAAAATCACAGTGTGCAATACTTGTCATTGATTTGCTTATTAACTCACACCTTCCAAATCAACTTTTTGCATTTAATAATTTATTTTAGAAGAGTAAGAGTTAAAAGAAAAAAGGAAACCAAAATCCAAAGGTAAGAAATAGTTTAATAATGTAATTCTTGTTCCTCTTTAACTTTGTGTCTCTACGTGATTCCTCTCTCCTAGTGTGTAAAACAATGGTTTGCTCTAATACCAGCCCCATATATCCTTTGTGATTAAACTCTTCAAAAAGGAAGTTCAGATAAACGCTGAGCCATGCCATGGTCAAAACTGAAGTGTCTTACATTAAGATTGGTGTTATTTTATTCTAGTTAAATGATTATGCCAAAAGAAATTGTAGCTGTTTTTCATTTGACAATTACAGTTACCCAGCTTTTTTTAGGACCAAATGATAAAGAGAGATAGAGAAGTAAGAACAAATACTTGTAAATTCAATCATCACAGAAAAATTATAAATTAGAATTAAATTTTGGCCACACACTTGAAAAGATGGATTTTCACCTAATATACAAGTGCTATTTGGCTATCTATGTTCTACTTAAGTTAGCAGTAGCAGAATTATTGAAGATTCACACAGTGGTCAACTATGTGGAGCTAGACATGCACCCAATGGGTGTTCAATACATACTAATTATTGCTGCTGTTTCAGTACTGTAGGCAGCCTCAGAACATTGTATAATCAATGGGAAGAGAGTACAAATTACATTAGTAGATTCTTTTTATTATTATTTCAGGGAAAGCATGGCAAGGATTAAATAGAGCAGATAGATACCTATTAACTAATATTGTTAAAAAGGTAGTTTCAGGACAGCATAAACAAAATATCTCCCATATGCTCTAGAAATTATAATTCTTGCCTGTTCAATTTTGTCTACAATTATTCTAACTGTTTGCCATGGGGCATAGGCAAGTTCAAGCTCTTATTTTATTTTCTGTAAGAATATACAGATAATTAAAAATTAAAACAAAAATTTAAAAAATACAAAATAAATGTTAATTTAAAAAAAGAATAAGATGGAAGGAAGGAAGGAAGGAAGGAAGGAAGGAAGGAAGGAAGGAAGGAAGGAAGGAAGAAAGGAAGGAAGAAAAGAAGGAAGGAAGGAATAAGAGAAAAATGGAAGATAAAAGAACGGTGGAAACATTCCTTTGGAGTCTCAGTGGCTTTTGGGAAGAGGGGAACTATGGGCCGTGGGTGAGGGATAATGATTTCCCCTTTTCAGAGAGATTGTTTACATCCCCAGCTTCCTGTATCAAAGTCAATGATACTACCTGCCACTGTAAAAAAAAAAAAAATTGTAAATATTCCCAAATATACCCATGCAGATGATATCGCCTAGCTTAAGAATGACTGAGGGACTTTGTATCTCAGGAAACTCTTGTTAAATAAAAAATACACCAGGGACATGGCACAATAAACCAATGGTTCTCAACCTTGGCTGCATACTAGAATCGCTCAGGGAGCTTTTAAAATTCCTAGTGCCAGGGCCACAACTCAGCTCAATTTTATCAGAGTCTGAGGAGGAGGGACACACACATTAATATTTTTTAAATCTCCATCTTCTCCAGTGTTTTTGATGTTTTAAACCACTGCAGTGAAACATCTTCCTGCTCAAACTTTTAAATTTGATAAGTTGACGTAATTACGAAGTCTAAGCTGTAGTACCCCTCCCACTCAAGGGCCTATGACTAGCATTTTATGAATGTAATTTAAGATGTCAGTGGTTGACCTCACATATGATGGTGGTCCCAGAATTTATAAGAGAGCTGAAAAATTCCTATCACCTAGTGACACTATACATTCAAGGTTGTGCAGCAATGCATTACTGTTTTGTGCTAGTCTTGGTCTAGGGATAGTAATTCTATCAGCTAGAAATGTCTGTAGGCACTTGCCTGGGCCCAGGTGAGCTTCCCACACACATCTATCTTTTCTAAACCAATGTTACAACTAGATCGACCTTCATAAGTCTTATTCTTACTCAGATTGCAAGACGTGCTTTAGCACATACGATACGATACGATACGGCATGATGCGATACAATACATTAAAAAAATTAGAAGAAAATAACCTGGCTTTTTATCTTGTATGGCTGGTAATGTGTTTCTTTGAGATAGCCTTCCTTGAAAAAGATACCTTTTAGAAGTTGATGCTTCCACAATAAAAGCTTAAGTCAGGCACTTAGATTACAAAAAAGAAGTCAAAGGTCAAAGCTTCCCCTAGAGTTACCTGTTTGTGGTGATGCTGGTGCAAGCAGAGACCTACTGTGCTGTCAGTGGCATAAAAGTATAGCACGTACACTTACAGCAGCAGACTGTACCATCTGTGTTTGTGTAAGTGCACTCCGTGATGTTCCCACGACAAAACTGCCTAACGACGCATTCCATAGGACATATCGCTATCATTAAGTGGCGCGTGACTGGATAATTTCAGTCTTCAAAGCTCTTCTACAGAGCACAAATTATCATTTCTATATTTCTAAATAAAACAGGTTGAGGTGATTGACTTACTGAATATTATGTAAGTAAAAGATGCGTGAGTAACGTGGGTGTCCATCGATAGAGGAATGGATAAGGAAACTGTGATATAAGAACAAAATCTTGCCGTTTGTGACAACATAGTTGGATCTAGAGGGCATTCTGCTAAGCAAAATAAGTCAGGCAGAGCAAGAAAAAGACCATAGGATTTCACTTAATATAGGAACTCTTAAAAAAGCAAATAAATAAAGCAAATAAACAAATAAAACAAAAACAGACTCGTCGATACAGAAAACAAAATGATGGTTGCCGGAGAAGAAGGGGTGTGGGCACGGGTGAAAAAGATGATGGAAAGTAAGAGGTACAAGCTTCCAGTTATAAAGTAAATGCTACGAAGATGTAATGTACAGCATAGTGAATAGAATAAAAATATAATAACATGTGTATGGTGACAGCTGAGTACTAGGCATATCATGGTGCTCACATCGTAAGGTATATAAATGTCTAATCATTAGGTTGAAACTAATATAATATCGCATGGCAACTACAATTTATAAAAAAGATTCCAGTTACAAACCTGAGGCGATCCACTTCTTCCTGTTCTTAGAATGAGAATGTTAAAAGAGCAGTTCTATAGGATAGGCCCCAGCAGGGGTCAAGGTCAGAGCCAGCCAGGGGAAACCGGTCCCCTAAATAGAGAAAGCAGGAGAGGAGCCTATGCCAGCTTCTGTCTCTGGATCAATAACTCCTACAATTAAACTTGATTTGCATAGTCAAGTTTTAGCAGTTGAGTTCTAGTAGGAGGTGAAACATAAAAATAATAAAATATGAACATGACCTCTGTAGAGTTTGTAAAAGGCAAAGTTTAGGAGTGGGGGTGGGCAGGATAGTATGACCAAAGAAGTACAATTTTAATTTTTAGCACTTTCTAATTAGATTTAGGGTTTATGACATGCAAAACATAACTCAGAGCTAGTGAGGATTACTAAGTAAATAATCATAAGATTTCTAATTTTTTTAATCTCAAAATGAAAGAAATACGTATAAAATATAAATGTAATGACACTGCTGTGGTCAAAATAGATGAATTATCAGGGAAATGGATTATCACAAAAATAAAATCCCTAAGGAGAATAGTTATAAATATTATAAGTATATATTTCCTTTTCATCCATTTTATTGAAGCAAAAAGGGAAAGATGTACAGAGAGGAAAAATAAAAACTTATGTTTTTCACTCACATAAAAGGAAGTAAAAATCTGCAGAAAACATTTCATTATGTCACTATGGAATATCAGCTTCACGATACACAATGTGTTCTGCTTCTTATTAGAGAGAGAAAATCAATGCCATATTTTTTTAATTATATGTGTTCTAGTTTTAAAGGTTGCTTTATTTTTACAAACTGTATATAATAATTATGGTATACCCCCACAACAAGTATCATATATTCATACCAATCTGTTTTTAACTCATGCATTTTAAAAATATGATTAAAAATTAAAGTTACTCATATTTTCCAAAGCACAAATCAGGAAAATCATATTTCACTATTTAGCTCCTCTTTTTCATTTTTGTTTCCTTTCCTAGAATTTGTTTGAGAATAAAATGTAAAAATGAATTATGAGTTTTAAACTTACTTTTGTAAATAAGCATTTGTTCAGCATTTTTTTTTTATCATATTATGTAAGAGTTGGAGTGGTTAAAAGTTTAAATTTCTAGTTGCAAGCATATTTTGCTGAAATTAAAATATATTCAAATATTTTAAGCAATATATTTTAAATATCTTCAAAAAAGTAGTTGTGAAAACAAATGACCTACAAGAACCAGCTACAGAGTTGGTAATCAAATCCGCAATATCGTGTCTTGAAAAGAAATCATGGGGCTGCATACTAACTACCTGACATTATTTTTCCTACTCCCAAAGAGAATATGACTTTCCCCTGCAAAACATTCAAATTGTAGTTTGTATCCAATGCTCTCAGACTCTCAAATTGTTTAAGACTTTAAAATTTAATCAAGGGATTTCTTAATGGAAGCTAGGAAGAGAAACATCAGAAATACATTTGACAAAAGGGTAACAAATTTCTACTTAATTATTTACAATGGCCATATACGGCTACAGAGAGACAGAAAAGTAGTCAAACTCTTATGCGTCAGACTCAGCTGTCTGAAAGAACAAGGACATCATTTCGTCCTCACACCATGCAAACAGTTCTTAAGATTGCATCTTGTTGATCTTGATGAAATTACAAGACTAGGATCCAAAGCTTCGAGCTGGTAATTTATGGACACAGGTCACTCTGAATTGAATGTTTTCAGGGTGGAGAGAGACTACTTGGCCATTTTGTATGCATCTCATTTTGCCACTTAAAACATCTTTTTCAGCATTGCTGAAAGCCACTACTTTTAACTTTGTTTTTCCTTTTCTCTCTCTGTCTCTCTTTTCCATCTTTTCTTCTCTTTCTCTAGCTGCTTCTATCACTATCCCTAGGTTTCTTGCTAGAATAAAACAGGTATATTTTCCACTGAGCCCAATATTATAACAAGCATCTACAAGAAAAGAGATATTAAAGCAACTTACTTAACTTACTCAGTTTAGGTCAGAGGTTTTTCTTTTTTTGCCATTTTAGTATAATTCAAATATTTCACTTGTTTTATTCATAAGGAAACCCCATAGAGTCCATGCTTTAAATTATGAATTTATTAATTTTTCTCCCACAAATGATCACCTAGATTTTCTGTTACTAAAACATAGAGATACATATTCAGACTAATATTCGTTATCCTTGAAATTTTAGTATAAAATACATTTATTAGCCTTGACATTTTTAGGTTTGAAGTTGTAACATACATTAGATTATTTAAAACTTTATTTTAAAAAATGAAATTGGATGTTCTTCAAGAAATGTCACAAAGAGATCCATATGGCTCTAAAAAGTACTCTCTTAAAGAAGAGATATTAGCTTATATTTTGCAATTAAGAAAACAAAGATTGAGTAAATATCATATACATTTATGAGTTATAGACTATTTAGATGAGTTAAGTTTTCTGAAAACCAAAGTTCCTAAGAATCTATATAAAAATAAATGTTAACTCCTGAAATGTCCGAATATATCTTAAAACTTGCTTGATTTTCAGCACATATAAAGAATTAAATGAAACTGGAAAATCTGATGTCACATTAAATGCAAAATGATTCCATTAATAGAATTAATCTAGTAACGTGTAAAATACAACTTTGCAATTAAATTGTTAAAAAAACATAATTAAAAGTATTTATGTGAATTTAAAAAAAAATTCTGAAAGTTATAAAATCATCGAGTCTTAGAGTTAGTTGGAAGGAATCTTATGAATCATAATATGCCATCCAATAGGCAATTACTTTTATGACATCTTGAACAAGCATCCAGGCATTGAAAGGCCACATATGAAAATATAACTCATCTGCAAAATCAAACCCCTTTTACTGCATATTAGATATCTTGGATTACTTACAATAGTTAAAAACTTTTTATGTTTCTTTTACTAAAGCAAAAGTAAGAGAGGTTTCCTTGGAATCTCCTTATCTCTTACTTAGGATGCATATGTATATTAACTAAAAATCTCACATTTCCCATAATTAAATTTGATATCTTTTAGTATTTATCTTGATGTGTTATTAACTTTTACAATAGATTCAATATCCTATGAACACAGAATATGTAAATAATAATTAATTACTTTTTAAACATGTTATCTTAACATTAGTTTCAAGTATACAGTACATTGGTTAGACATTTATGTGGTTTATGAAACAATCCCCTGAATAATTAATTGTTTTTTCAACTTAAGTGGTCAGAATTATTTTATAATGTTGCACTTCTTTTTACACCAGTTATATCAGAAAATTCTACCCTTTGGTTTTAAAGATATATTACAATAGCAAATTCAAAAGAGAATTGGTATAGGATAATAGAAACATTCACATATAGGAAATTTTTTTCTCTAGTTTCACAAGGAGTCCTAAGCCATTCTATTATTGGAGGAACTATCAAGAAGTTCCATAAGAATGAGTGGTAGTAATAGGCAAAAGTATAGATTTACCAAAAAATTATAGCAAAAGAAGCATCATTTTATATTTCAAGAGCTGTGCGGCATCCTAGGTATTACCCTTTTTGCAAACTAACATGTTACTAACCTACCACACTTTCACAGACGCTGACAGAGGGCATGAGACTCCTGGGGCAGAGACAAAGGGCATTATTACTTTTTCCCGTGCCATGTAACGGGCAGTGGATCAGTTCCCCTTGTCCGCCTTGTTCCATGCAGTTGAAGCAGAGCTTGGCTCAGGTAGATGTTACATCTTGTGGGCTACTGTCACAGCTGAGCTTAGGAAACCCCTATCTTTTAAAAATGGCTATTAGCAAACCTATTCGCACTTTTCCAAGGGTGACATTCTATCTTTTAAACTGCTCTGCAAACAAACCTGTATGCAACCCTGAAACGGAAAGCTCTTTCTATCTTCTAGGCTTCTTGCTAGAAAAACATCCTTGAAATTTAGTCCAGGACAAAAGCTGATTAACACATGTGCAGAAATGTCATGGGGAATTGTTTCTCAACACTGATGATGTGAGTTAATTTGTAAAACTCTGCATATTACTTTATTAGGATTGTAAGATTTGAAAACTAGTATAAACAGCTAGAATTGACAAAGCTGTTATGTGATCCAAAGAAACCTAAATACATACATGTATTTGTCACCAAAGATTGTAAAATCTTCTATCGAATTTATCTACAAATTTGTAATTCTAATATATAATCATTTTCCAGGTCTAATACTCTTGGTATAGTAACAGGATCAACATAACTGTTAGACAAATATTCTATTTGAAACATTCATTCATTTTGCATGAAATTCACCCTTGTTATAATTAAATTTGTCCTAACAGTTTTAGAAATTGATATTTTTGGTATTCAAATGTCTCCTGTCTTTTCTCTTTCTCCTGCTCACTTAGACTGAAATAATTTGCCTGTCATCATCAAACCCATCTAAAGGTTCTCACCCCTTCTGCTGCATCTCAGAAATAGATGTTATATGTCCAGATCTTTGTGTCTGCCCCATATTCCCTGGTGCTCAAGTGATAGCTACAAAGCGAGGAGGACAATGTCTTTTATATCCACGTAATTCAAACCGTTCATAATCTGGAGACATGTGCTGCTTTGAACTGTCAAAGTCTTTCAGGAATTTTAAGGAAAACACACTTTCATTTAGTTATTTGCAGTCTATGTGATCAAGGCTTATTTTAGAATTGTGGCCACCATAAAGGAGAAAACAATCTACAAGTCGAAGAAAATATTTGCTTTACATACAATGAACAAAGAATTAGTTGACGTACAAATTAAAGGATACTAAAATTTAATAATAAAAATAAAATCTAATAGAAAAATAGGTAAAGTTTATAAATAAGCATATCATAAGATAACACACACATTCAATACATATATGAAAATATGCTTAGCCTTAATATTTGGTACCACTAATTTGGCAAGAATAAAAATTTGTAAAACTATGAAATGCTGGCTTACTTGTGTTCAGGAATGCTCTTATACTGCCTGTGGGTGAAAACTGATATAATTACTCTAAAAAATAATTTAGTGGCATCCTGCAAACTAGTAAACCCTTGTGGGTTTGTCTTAGCAAACATGGAAAAGAACGCCATCGTAGCATTTTCCTTAATGTCATATAATGGGAAACAACCTACTGTCCATTGAAAGAATGGTTAAATAATTTTTTATTAAATGAAGAGTATACAAAGATAAAAATAATTTTGTTACAGCAATGAGCATCAAAATTGTAAAAATGGAAAGTATATACATTATGAAAACATTTTTGTAAGAAAAAGCAAAAAACAAATTTAAAAAATGAGGTATGTATATAAGTAATACATACATTATAAAAATAAAGAGAATGATAAAACAAATAAACCAGTTTGGAAATTGTGTGTGTGTGTGTGTTTTCTCTTTGAGAGGAAGACAGACAGACTGGTTAAAAAAAAAAAAAAGATTTAATAATGTTTCCATTCATTAAATAGAGAGCGAGTTCACAGATCTTTAATTATTTACTATTATAATTCATAATTTACACATGTATCTAACATGTGTACTATTTCAAAATAAAAAATGGGGACATACGTTAGCCTGAATATGTAAACCTGGTAAAGAAATGGTAGATTTCTGACTACACACACATAGACACACACACACACAGGCGTGGGTTTAAGTTAAAAGGGTCGGGCGGGGCATTCTCTCTGCTGATATCATATAGTTTTTAGACAAATCTTTCATATTTAATCTAATCTTAATTACAAAAATCTATGGGGTTTTTAAGACTAACCAATCATCCTTGACTTTTGAGCTTAATTCTCTCTTAAATTTTTTAAGATTCTTTCCCTCCCATCCTTATGGAATTGAAAATTTAGACTTTTCACCCTCTAAGTATTTTCTGAATTCTAAAGGAAATTCAATGTAAAATTAGAGTTGGCTTGTTGTTTTCAATGATAACGTCTTAGATATTGACTCTGGTGGAACAATTGGCAATCTGGAAAGCAAGTTATGATTCCTTCTCCCAGGTGTTTTACTTGCATCATTGTATATTTACTTACTGAAAATGACTTATTGTTTTAGGTTCATCACACATTTTCTTTAAAATTACACTATGTTTTTGTAATATTTATTTTTCTATAGGATGTTTTTAATAAGAGAATGAATAGAGACTTTAGGTTTCAGAATGTCATCAAAAAAAGAGTATTTTACCTGTTCTTTCCTTTTTGTAAGAAAAGAAGGAAAGGCTAGAACAAATTTAATTTTTGAGTAAATTTGGTACAGTGTTAATGCTGTTGTGCAATACATCTGTTTTATAGACTAATGAATTATTAATCACTGAATTTTAAAATGACTTAAAAAACTACATTAATATTTCATTAAACTTTGCTGAATTGTGTGGTATCTCAATACATGCATTAGACCTTTTATGAGTTCCATTGATGATTGTTTAAAAAAACTCCATATGTTAATGCATGTATGTATATTAATACTGGTTATCACTACATTAGCAAATTTGGAGCTCAAGTGTTCATGTTACTGGTGATTTTCTAAATTGTGGAATTCAATGCACCATCATTACAGGCTTCCTTAAAACCACTGAGAATATGTAAATCTTAATGTCTGCAAAAATGACATGCTTAGTATCATAAATAATACAAAATACATAGATTTTTTATTCTAATTTACTTTTATCTTTAGATCTTAAAAAAGAATGAAAAACTAAGTTTTGATGAGAATGGATTTAACATTTAAAACTGTTTTATATCTATAATTTGGGACTATACCATAAATTTTAAGTAAAATTATACTTTAGATTCCATTGTACAGGATAGATATACCTATGTTTGCCAAAATATATTTAAAAAATCTTGTAATAAAATATAATTTTTGCTGATAATAACATTTATAACATTTGTAGCTTCCAGGTAAAATGTGTGTGTTTATTAATTATTCATTAAGTAGTAAAATTGTATTTATTTTCTTATTTTTTTTCCCCAGTAATTATACACATAAGGAGTACAAGTTAATATAGAAAAAAAAAACACTGACTTTTTTTTTTTTTTTTTTACCCAGAGCATGAGACAGTACTTGTGGTAAAAAGAAAATAGAAATTATGTTTTTTGTGCTCAAAAATGTGTGTGTGTGTATAAATATCTGCATGTTTTATATGTGCAGGAATATCTAAATGTATGCATGCACATGTATATATGTGTGGGTATATGTTTATGTATGTGAATTGTTAGATGATATCTAGCTAGCTAGCTCAATAGAAACAATTACAAGCTTTGCTTATAATTAATGTAATTTAAAATCGAGATTTCTTAAAATAAATTACAATTGCATAAAAACATACAAATTTTTATAATTAGTTAAACTCAACCACATATTTTTTAATTTTTGTAAGAATTCTGTAAAGATTAATATAAGTGTGAAGTAAATAGGCTATTTTCCTATAACCCAATGATGAGAAAAATACAGAAAATAAAATGTGAAGATGTTGGCTTTACTATTATCATTCCTATTACTCAAACTTTTCATTCTCTCTCAATCATAACAAATCCTTTTTAAAAATTGCTCCTTGTATCTCTGTAATGGGAGGGAATCCTTCAGTATTATAGTATTATGCTCATTTTTTTTTTTTTTTAATTATTAGACACATAGCTCCCTAGTTCCTCACCATGCAGTCCACAACTTCAACTAACTCTCCTTTGGTTTGGACAAGATGATTCTAAATTTTATCATAACATTAAATTTCTGTAAGTCTTTGGGACCACAGTCAGTTTAATCATTGTGTTTTCTATCAAATTTCCCTTCAAATATTGCATATATCTTTCATGTAGTATCACTTAATTTCATTCTGAAGGTCTATGTGCATTTTTTTTAATTGAATTGACCTGCTTTTATGTTTTAACTAAGTTTATTGTATTATAGAATTGTAAATTTGTGAAGAGTTCTTCTTGTTCACCCCCATGATTATTGCAATCATTCGAGCACCCACTTTTTGTGTCCTGAAGTATTATTAAATAGCTTTGACTTCCATTTTCATCATAGTGTCACTTAATTGATTTTTTTCCCTAAAATACAGGTTTGATCATCTTAGCCTTTTTAAAATCCTGTAATGATTCCATTACCTACAAGCTAATATCTATTTATTATAACATTATTTAAAGACACTTCATTGATCAGGTACACACCTCCCTGCACCTTCCTTTCCAATTATTTCCCAATTACACTCTTCACTTCTGAAACACATTAGACCTCTCCACATTTGTTCATGCCGTTCCCTCTGAATAGAACACCTAACCCATTTCATTCCTCTTACTTCTCTTTCAAGCTTTAGGTCATGCCTTACTTCTAAAAACATCCCTCTGATCTACCTGAGAAGAAGCAAAGACATCCTCCTTTTTGTTTTTCCTCAAAACCTCAAATTTACAACATTCACTAAGCTATTGCCATGCCGTGTTTACTTTCCCATTTGCTAACTTTAATATCAGTATTTGCTAAATGATATGTCTGTTTATTAGATTCAAAGTTTCTGTAGGGAAAGGTCTTCATCTTTGTATTATGAGACTTAGCACAGGGCTGAAACATAGCAGGCTCTTGATTAATATCTATTGAAAAACAATAAAATGAAACATTCACACCAGAACATTAGCAATATAAGATGAATCCAAAACACGATTATGCAAATGAGTTTATAAATTTATGTTAATGTTTGTATTTATACATTTATATGAAAACTAGAGACAATACAGTAAAGAACATCAGAATTTTCTGAAGTATTTATTATAAATACAGATTTCTGGATCCCAAAACCAGAAAATTTGATTTTCTAGGTTTGTAGGACAAGAAATCTGTATTTTGGCTAACTCTTAAGTTGATTCTTTTACATAATAAAGCACGAGAACAAATTTTTATAAAATATTGTAAGGAAAAAAAGGGGTGATTTTTAATAAGGCTGATTGACATGTGAGGCAAAGTCTCATCTTTGTTTTCATAATGAGTAGAGCTGAATTATGGAATTCTAATGGAATCTTGACCATGGACAAGTTTTCTCATATGTCAATTCAGCTGTCTCCAAACATCTCAAGATAGAGTGTATACATTTTTTTTCTTCTAAGAAAAAAGTTGTTTAACAGTTTTAGCAGTCAGAGTTGCTTGATGGTTTAAGCATTAAACACGTTCAGATAAAATGTCCCTTTTCTAAATTAAATCTTTGTTAGCAGAATTTATTAGGGATCAATAATATTTACATTTCTTTATCATTTATAAATGTGTGTGTGTATACATATATATATAGTTTCAGTAATCATAAAATATATGATGAAGCTAAAATTTCTCTGAAACTTGGAATATAGTGTATGAAATCTATTGTATACTCCTCCAGGCATATTTACTAAAATCTTTATATCTGATTCATGTTCCTAAATATAATTATTATATAATTAATGGATGAAGAACATATAGACATCTAAGTTTCTTCATTAATTTAGCCTCTTCTCAGGACATATGTAACTTGCAAAGGAGTTTGAATTTTTGTATGGACACACACACACACACATACTAACTCACATATTATTTCTTGTCTTAAGTGCCATATGGTCTCTTTTTAAATCTTTTGTCTTCCAGATTATATAGACTTTTACTATTGATTTGGCTTATCTAACTCATTTTCAGAAATGAAATGAGTTTTCTGATTAACTTGACTCATTCTTAAATGTATAGATTAAATGTCCCTTAATGTGTCTGCTCACATCTGGTATTCCAGATGTTTGCTATCATAATCACATAAAAATCGACACAGCATTTCCAGGGCCATGAAAAACACCGAAGAATGAAAATAGTCAGAATTGTATCCCTTCCTGCACATGATTCCCTAGAAATTGGGTATTCTGTGCTGCACCACTCAAATCAATTCATCAAAACCCGAAAACCTAAACAGTTCTAATCCAGACTTAAATAGAGTTCTAAATAGCATGAAATTAATTTCCCATTCAAAGATTCTCCCGAGTACAGAAATATTCCCATAAGAAATCCCTAAAAGGAAGCATTTTTGAATTTTTTTTTTTTTATCATCACGATCCTTTTTTTTTTTTTTTTACTCAGAACTGGGATTTGATGAGGTATGGTGCAGTCTGGGCCAAATAGCCTTGATCAAGAGGTACACAGCCACCAAGAAGCAGATTGTAAGGGAAGTTCCAAGTTGCAGGTTTTAGAAGAGAGGGCAATGACACATAGGTGCCACTTCAGAGGTGGTCGTCATCAGATACTATGTAGGGACACTGATGTATTCGGGCAATGTGAATATTAGGGCGAGTGGAGGGAGGTTAGACATTTTAGAATGTGAAAGTGGTAGAAGGATTTACAGAGCTTCCTTGTATTAAAAATCGAAGAAGAAGAAGCCGAGACACAGAAATTTATTTTTTAAACTTAATCTGAATTAATAATTGAGATTCTCAATATGAATGCTAGCAGGAATTTCTGAGTTCATGTTTCCATATTGGGAGATTTTAATGAAAACTAGTAGATAATTTTATATTTAGTCTTTATTCTATAATGGTCCTTTGCACAAAGTCAAACTAGAGAGTGTATATGCAGGTTAAAATTTTAAATTTAAGTATGCTCTAATATATTGAAATGATAGGTATAAATAATCAAAATTAGGTTAATGAGTGATGTAGACTTTATTTATGATTAAACATATTCAAGGAGATAAGTACAGAATGAAGGAGACACAATCTAATGAAAATATCTATGAAAATAATTTGATCTCCATATGAACATATCATTTGAGGTCTCAAATTCTGATATAATGAATAATCGAATAAAATAATTCTGATTTTTAAACCAAGGGGCACAATATTCCCCCATGTTCTCCATACCTAGTCTGAGGTTCTGTCAACTATGTCACAGGAAAAAGTTGGCAAACAATTACATATTGAAGAAAGCAACAAGTTCAATTAGCAGCATACTGATAATTTGCCAAACGTTTTGCTAGATCATATAGAGTTTAGAAAGCATTATAGAAAATATAACATGTAGCAGCGAGACTCTATTTACCTGGAAAAGAGAAGTCTTTGTATGAGGGGCAGTGAGTTTGGAAGGAACATATCACATTGGACCTCTTTTGTATAAAAAAGACTGAATGCCAAGGGAATGATGGTGATAACAATAATGCCATAGAAAAGAAATGGAATGGACTATTTTATCAGGTGATAATCTTCCTATTAATCTACATGTTCAAGCAGATTGGTAACAATGTTTTGGCATCCCCCCAAAAAATATGGGACTGCATCTTATGTGTGTTGAAAATCTCCTTGCAATTCCAAATTTCTTCTTAGCTGTTTCATGGCATGTGCAGAAATAGAACCTAGGGATTCTGTCTTATTCTTTCCAATACACTTGAACTTATCTGGGTGATATGCGCCAGCCTACTTCATCTTCTTCAGCAGTGGATAATGCATGATAGCCGCCTCCTACTGGGGGAAAAAAAATGATTAGTGCAACGTTGCCCCAACTATATATAATGTGTACTGGAAAATAGCAATACAACAACTTTTCTTTTCCGGAAGAATGGAAAATTACATATCTAATGTGAAGGACTACGAGGAATTTGGAAAAGGGGGTATTATCTGAAACCTAACTGAAAGAAACAACATTTCATTTACTATTTTGAAAAAAATTCACGGTTACACCATTTCTTATGTCCTTAGACATAATAATTAGATTATACCTCTATTTTTTAAAGTTTTCTTATATTGTGTTATAAACACTATTTTTTTTTTATCCCCACTGTGATAGAATGACAATATGTGATGAGCATTTAATAAAATGTATCCAATTTGCTTCTGGATTAGCTTTGAGAACAATGTAGTATATAAAAACATTATCAGCCTATAATATGCTCATTTCATTTTAATAATATGGGGGCTTAATATATGTCATACAAGGTTGTTAATACATCATATAATTTTCTCATTTACGCACGTTTCAATGACATAATGTAATAATACTTTTATCAATATTGAAAGAAAGCTCATGTTTTCTTAATAAATATACTAAACTAATTGGCCATTGTTTACAGTCCCAGCAATGTGCAAGGTAATATAGCATTCAAAATAATTTTAAGATTGTTTTTGACAGAAGTACTTTAATATTTTCCCAAGAAATGGAAGTTATATCTACAAAATCGTGTTAGCCTTAAGGTATCCTCGAAAGTGACCAAGATAAAGCAATCTTTCACTGACTTTCATATAATTACAAAAGAGTGTTTTACAAAAATGTGGATCATAAAAATCATTTTGAATGAGAAAAATTTCAACTTGTGCCTGAACAATACAAATTCTTTACACGTCAGTTTTCTTTACTTCGACAGATGTTTTATATTAGAGTTTTGCCAACCTGTTATGTCTTTTGTCAGGAAAGATATCCTCACTAGCATTGGTAACTATTTTGTTACAGTACACGGATGTGAAAATATATAGCTGCAAAAGAATTCCAAGTGGTTCAAACCTGAGGGTATTAGTAACGAAACTCTGAAGAAATGCTCATGTAGCAGAAGCAGTCTGAAAGTTCTGTGTCTGTGCCCACTATCCGGCATTTAGAATATAATCAGTTTTGTAGAAGGAAATGGTGTATTATTATAAGTGGCTCATTGTTACCTGAGAGAGAAGTTCTCAAGCAATTTTTTCTTTATTGAAGTCCACACGAATCGTGGACTTGGATCTTTGATTATAAAGTGGAGAACTATCAAAATCCAACCTTAAAAAATAAAGATGATTAATTTACAATTAGTTTAAGTCTTTGTATTTGTAATATTTAAAATCATCCTCAAAAATATTTTAGAAAACAAAGACTAAAAATGACTAATTAATTTCACTCTAGAATACATTCATTTAAAAATGGATGAAAAATGCAGAAAAATATGAGCTATTTGGAATCAACCAAACTGAGCTTCAAAGCATACATGGTTTTTGCTAGCCATTTTTATATGATGACCACAATATGTAGTTTGAGAAATAATTCACACTGAGTGAATGTATGTCTTCAAGTTATAGTGTGTGTGTTTTCATTCTTTACATGAGTATCATTAATTAGTTAAGATAATTATAGCATTTTGTCCAACATCACTTAAAAGAAGCAAGACAGAAAGGCAAATACAGAAATATGTCCGTGATATAAATGTAGAAGAATGACCACTTGACCTTAGTCAAAGATCTGAGATTCAATCATTCAAATTAAGTTTTTTAGATGTTATTATCTTCATTTATACAATGTAGAAAATATCTAACTTCATAACTCACAGTGTTATTGTAGGTTAAAAAATGATTATAAAATGAAAGTGTTAGAAACTAAGAAAGCATATAACTAAGTGATTAATAAATGGAGAAAGGCTGAAAAAGTTAGTTTACTTGAAGTCTGTAAATTCACAGGCATCTTAATCCTGTTTGAATGGTATGTGTTTCTTAAAGGAGGCAGGTTCCAAAGGAACAAGATACAACCCTTAACAGACTCAGATGGTTAGGGGTGAGCAAGTGATCTAGGTTGCTTAATCTAGAGATGCTTAATCTCTTTCCTGAGACTTCGACTCTAGACCAAGTGACCCCTAGAGAAGGGAGAGATTGCAATTTGTGTTCCCAGCCTCCATGTCTAGAGGCAGGGCTGGGAACATTGACTGGTGCAGGTGTAGAGGCAGGGATGACGGATGCATCAGTGATGCAGGCTCACTGTGCCATTCCCACAGCCCAGTGTCCCTTGAGTTAGGGCCATTTTCTGAGTTAGAGTCTCCAATCTTCTTGTGGTTTCTGAGACCAAACATTCTTCCAAATGTATTATTTTCTGTCTAAGAAAGACAGAGTTAGTTTTTGTTTCTTAGAATAAAAAAATCTAACTGTGTCATGTAATGAATTCACAAAGAGTTTGTTTCGTTAAAAAGATGGCTAAAGTAATATAGTTGATGCTTTCCTTTAAGGATTAAAAATGTGGTTATTGATTTCATGAGTTTCTCTTTGTTCTTAGAAAACACTCCTTCTATGTCTTTGATCTTTTAGATATTTTAATATGTTAATATTATCTTGCAGTGGTCTGAGACTTCTTCTATGATTCCTTACCTGAAATGGCCATACTTGAAGACACACCACAATTCCTTTCATAATACAATCCCCTATCAGGACTTAAATTATATTATGGTAATCACTCTCCTAAAAAAAATAGAAGTGGCATGTACCAAAATAAGAGGGTTGCCGTATTTGGTAATGCATATGTTAGTGGCTACAGTTGTTCTACTTTTTACTGTAATACAGTGTTTCTTACCCTTCACTTGTGTAATGGAATTGATGGCCTATTTCTTAGGACTGATTTATTTGGCCCAGTTTGCATGAATTGACTTATTTTGGAACATTTGACAGAATAGTTGGTATCGAAATAATGCTGTATACAGAACACATAAATACATTATTGAATGAAGAATGAACTGAAAGATCATAAGTTCTCAGAGATGATACTCACAGCAAGAACATAAAATTGCATAAAAATCAAGTCACCACTCTGAAATACACGGTATAATAAAGGCTTGAGAGAAAAATGTAAGACAAACTCGATTTCTCAGCTATTGCCATGAGTTTAGATGTGCATCCTGCTGTTATGTGAACAATTACCATGCCTAGAGGGAACTGAATGAATGCTGGCACCTATTGGTAGATGGAATAAAAACCTAAGCTTATTCTCCTATCATGAGGCTCACATGCCATATGCTACAAACTAATACATTAAGTTGGCATAACGAGGAAAATAACACATTTACCACTGCTTGCTTACATTGCAAAACTGTAACACTATTGTATAAATTGCCTGTAATTCACTGAATTTATTTTTCCTTGCAATTCTTAGAAATTTAGGAGAACACAGTCATGTAGAAAATATGCCAGTTGATTTGCTTGTTTAAGAGTGTAAGATACATTGAACTTTGACCTAAATATTATTCTCTCCACTTTATCTTGAATCTCCCAGCTCTACGCTATACATTTGCCATTGAATACTACATTCTTTATGTATTTCTCATGAAATAGAAGACCGATTAGAAAATATGCAGATGTGATACTGAATTCATTTGATGCATTATTTTTATAATTATATTTTAGTTGGGTAATTTTGACTTCCCTGTTAACATTGTTGCTGTATTCCCTGTATAATAGATATGCAAAATGTCTGACATAGTTTAGGTTTTGAAACAAGGGGTCAGAGGATGTTCGATTTTTGATTGACAATGTATGGAATGCTTATAAACTTAGAAGACTGCATAACCAAATATCATTGTTTTTGACAAAGCAAAGAGAGGATGTATGGGTGAGGATGGGGGGATGAACAATTGCATCAAATAAAGAGGAAGTAAATTGAGTCCTCCTTTCTAATTACTCCTGGCAGAAATTTCACAGATACATCTAACAGAAAAATGGGCAGGGTAGGTAGGACGAGGCCACCAAGATTGAAAAGAGTAAAGTGACTTTATATCCCTAGACCTTTCATCAAATTAGCTAGCCAACAATGTGTTCTGCATTTGGCCATGTGTGGGGGAACATTTGAAGAAATATAGGACATACTCTTTCTTCTCGAGGAGCTTAAAATTCAAAGGGGTGTCAACATATAGAAAGTTAAAGTAAGAAAAATAAGAACTCAGTAGAGAAGCATGAGACGTAGCATAAATGAGATGGAGCAAACTAGTGTGGGACTTCTGAAAAGCTGGACGGCTTCGTGCAGAAGATTGGTGTTGATTGGTTCATGAAAGATGTGAAGGATATGGACAGATAAGAAAAAGATGTTAGAGAATGCCGTGGAAAGAAAAGCCAGAATAAGCAAAAACATCTTAGTAGTGACGAGCGTGTTTGTCTTCAGGAGAAAGGAGCAGTGTCGCCTGATGAAATGTTACAGAATAATTTAATATATGTTTTGGTAGGAAGGGGTAGATAGCTCAAGGAAAACACTAAAAAACAAAAACAAAAACAAAAAAAGAAGAAGAAGAAAAAAAACAGGGCAGACATTTGAACTTGCTCTGTTAGATCATAAAGAAATACTGAAGAAAACACAATTTCATTCAAAGCTAATACATATTAATGTAATTCTTAGCTACTGCCTGCCCGTTGTTCAGGATGTTATCCAGCTAAAATAATTTCCCTTGCTTTATAATTTCAAAGGAAGGAGAAGACTCCAGAAGCTGTATCATCTAAGATTGCCTAGCTATTATTAATGTTATATATTGGTAAGATATTTTAGGTGTATCAGCTAGTAACAGTATGTGGTTTCATCATTTCAAAAATTGTTTCTGCCTTGCTTAAGTGTTTATTTTTAGATTTTTTTAAAAAAAGAGAGAAAAAACAGAATTTCTGGTTAAACTGGCACTTTTAAACTTTTATTTCTCTGACATCTTACCTCCTACATCAAACTGTGTAGCAATGATAAATAAATACATAAAGAGATATTTTAAAAAGCCCAACAAAATAAGCATTCCCAAGTATTAGAAACAGAATATAAATGTAAAACAATTAAAGCAACGAGCAGAGAATAAAACCACGTGCACCCTGGGTTTCAGGCATCAGTGTAGCCTGCGGAAGCCTAAAGTTTACTTTGTCTAAGTAATAGAGATAGAAACTGTACCATATAAAGATGGGAAAACTGATACATACTCACTTCTTCAAACCAAGGCTAAAGAGGAGTTTGTCTTCTTTGTCCACTGCAGTGCTTCTGTGATCATTACCATCTTAGGGCCGAGAGAAACCCTGTACTGCTTTGTATCATACCAACGGACCAATTTTATGGCAGAAGAGGTATGACAACGAGCTCCTGATGCTAGAAGCCACTGCTGCAATAATATACTGCATCATGAAGATATAATTTGCCTAATATAATGATGGAATGTGTAGTAAAGTCACCATTAAGAAATAGCTCAGATTAATCCTTCTCGTGAGTGTGAGATTATGTTTTCCAGTATTTGCATTGAATTACCTACTTATATATAGTGATAGGTCCTCAGAAGCTAGCATATTTGGGTCTAGGAGCCATGGCTGGAAGTAGGATTGATTTTTCTAAACTTTACTCCCAAAGACCTATTTGGGAAACAAAGGGGCAATAGTAATATAGTAGATTTTGAAGAATGAATTTGAGAGGACTCACTAAACTAGATATTAAGACAGCGTGTATCATTGGTATAGATTTGCAAAAGAGAGCGGCAACTGCGCATTGTTAAATGACAGATTTGACATTACAAAGCAGTAAAGAATAAACTATATGTGGTAGAACTAGAATAATTTGTTGTTCGTATGGAAAATATAAATTTACATTCTTTCCTCACATCATATAACAAAAACGCATTCAGTCGACCAGCTAAGACAGCAGCCACAGCCCCCACCTTTCCTCCTTTTCCCCAAGTGTTCCTCACTAACATTAGGCCTCATTGCCTCAGCCTTGATTTATAGGCTTTATGCTGAATACCAGACAGAATCAGTTTCACTCCGTGTGTGCGTGTGTGTGCGTGTGTGTGTGTGTGAAAGAGAGGGGAGGCTTTCAAAAACATCTATTTGAGGTAGATTAAAATTTGAAAGAGAAAAGCAAAATGTTCAAACTATATAAAAAATATAAGATATGACCTTTTTTAGATTCCAAAATTAAGTAATATCATATAGTATTTGTCTTTCTCTGTCTGACTTATCTCACTTAGAACAAATAAATAAAGACAATTTTTCAAAAAGAATGTAAGGCCTCAGGGTGAGAGACATATCTTAAACAGGAAACAAGGAGCACAAAATGTACAGGAAAATATTTATAAATTTGATGATAATTAATTTAAATTTTCCCTAGAGATCCCATAAACAAAGTGGATCCCCCCCCCACCTCCCCACAATCTGAAAAAATATATTGATTGGGCATACATAAAACATAAAAATTGAATAATAAATCAGTAACAAAGTGACAAATGATGGGAAATTTTTCCAATTTTCGATGGGAAAATTGACAAGCACAAGGACAGTTTACAGAGGAGGAAATGAGCAATGAACACACCTTTAACACTAGTAACCGCAGAAATGGAAATTAGAACACAATTAGATGTTATTCTCATTATTAGTATTATATGGGAAAGAACTTTAAATTACTCAGTGATGCCAAGAACTATCAAAGACATGGAAAAATAAGATTAAGAATGGTCTCATGCTCCTGATAGAAGTATAAAATAACAGGAGCGTTTTGGGAAATAACTTGGCAAAAGTTTCAGAGACACTGTATCATTTAGAATGATGTTCAGGTATAAGTAACTGTAAACCAGATTACAGTGGTTTAATCAAGCAAAGGGTTTGTCTCAGACATTAAAATAAAAATTATCTGGACAGGCATCCCAGGGCTGGAGCAGTGGCTAGCAATGCCCTCAAGGAACCAGACCTATTTTGTCACTCTGCTTTCCTTAATGTGTGGCTGCTGCACCTCCAGAATCACCACAGTTCCAGGCAAGAAAAAGATTAGAGGCGATTGAGTAGGTATTAGCTATTTAAACTTATATTGCATTGGCCAGAACTGTCTCATAACTTAGTCATCTCTCGCAGCAAAGAAGTTAGAGATTCAGACTAGATTGCGTTTCAAACTCTACAGTTGAGAAAGCCAGATGTAAAAGGGGTTGGGACAGTGTTGAATTAGATGGCTTACAATACTCACATCATAGGCATACTTGAACTCTTGTGTGAATATATATCATATATATCTGTGTATATATATATTTAGATATATTTAGAGATATATAAAATATACCCTGGTACCTTGCAACTCAGTATGTTCTGTGCTCTGTGAACAAACAACAAACATATCACTTAGAAATTTTCTGGAAATGTATAATCTCAGGGTCCCTCCCAGATCTAGTAAGTCAGTATCTGCATTTTAACAGGAGTCCCAGGTGGATCCACATGCAAATTAACCTTTGAGAAATATTATTCTAGAGAAATCCTTGCACATATAGCATTGTATCTAACAGGGGAAAATAGAAATAACAAATACCCATCAATAACAGAATATTAAATATATTCAAATTGCAGAAAATTGAAATAAATATTGAATAAATATTCATTTATTCAATAGATAATTTATAGAGCAGTTGAAATGAATAAATAGATTGATTCATATGAATCGGGGCAAATACTGAAAGTATAATATTGATATAAAAAAAGAATGCAAAATTAAATCAACAGTATGGTATAAGTGTTTGTAGTTTTTAAATGTAAAGATCAATATTTCATATGGATACACACATGCTTATTTAAAATATTTTTTAAAAAATGGATAAAAGATGGTCATCAAATTCATGGTACTGATTAACTCAGGGTAAAGACGAAAGAAAATGTTATTTAAAAAAGTAGAAAGTGGTTTCAATTGCATCTCTTGTACTTTATTTCTTTAAAAAAAAAGAAGCAAACACTGCAAAATATTAAGAAATGTGTGTGGTTTTGCACTTGTATCTGCAAAATTATTCTCTAAACTTTTTGATATATTTAAAGTATTTCATAAAATATTTTTAAAGATAAAATGGATGCAGATAATTTTTTGAAAGGATAGTAATGGTGTAATTCTTTTCATGCTGGCAATTTGTTCTTAAATGATTTAACAATAGCTGGATAAAATGAATACATTATTTATGAAGATTAAGTAAGTCAGCATTAGAGCAACATTTGTAACTGATTTTTATGATATGAGTGCAGAATATTTCAATGAATTTGCAGCTCTCTCCTGGTAATAATACAGTTAGGAAGCTCAAGACTATACCTAAATACATGCACACATATTTATAACAAGTATGCTTCAAAACTGCTAAAGATGAATGGAAAAAAATATGGTGAATCTGAATATTATGCCTGTTTCTGAAAGGAATTTAAATACTCTTGGAACCTACACCCCATTCTCCCAGCCTTTCCTAGTCTACCTCTCCAACTGCTTTGACTACGACAGTATGTTTATTATATGGTTGCACCTTTTCAAAACATTATATCTGCTTGAAAAGTTTGCTTCTCTGTTCTTGTCATTATGTTTACTTCAGTTTTAGTACACACTTTCTCTGTTTTTAGTGCTTAACATTAACACTAGAAATAGCATATATTTTTTTACATGGTGAAATCAATTTCTTAGCATGTAGCACTCCTAGTTATAAAAAAGCCTCATTAATGAATGGATCGTTCACCTACTGTCTCTGCTATGTGTACCACTTTCACATTTATAAGAAAGTAAACTAATGAGAAGAATATGTAAATGACACGTGAGCACACAGTAAAGAGGAGAAGGAGCAGAGTTTGAAACAATTTTCTGCTATTTCCACTCTGTTCTCTTTGAATCTTTCACTATCCTCACAATATCCTGAAATTAAAACCCAGAGACTTGTAGGTTTCTACCAAGATATGAGAGATTTTTAGTTTATTCTGATATTTACCATAAGTACCATATCTTGACTTCTCCCCATAATACATGTCAAGATAGTTGTCATAAATAGCTAATCTATGGCTACTTGACCGTATTTACCTTCATACACAGATGTCTGAAGCTAGAGTATCTGGAGGATAATTATAGAGAGAGAGCTGGCAAACTTTTAAATTGTTGAACCAAGAAGGAAAAAACTAAATGTCATTAGTTGCACATAATATATTTCTATTCCTAGCAAATGCAAAAGGACCACTTAAAAACTAATAAACCTAATGAGTATTCAGTGAAATAGCCAGATACAAAGAAACATACCAAAATAATAGCTTTCCCAAATGCCTGCAATAATCAGTTAGGAGCTCAACGCATGCACGCATGCGCGTACACACTCACACACACATCCAATTTAAAACAGAAAAAAAAAACTACTAGATATTTAGAAACGAACTTTAGAAATTAGAGAAAAGTATAACTAAAAAAAATAACAAAACATTAAAGAAGTGTTATTTTAAAAGGACTAATAAAAAGACTATTCCTGAAAAGGTAGAATCAATAATACGAATATGTCAATTATCCTAATATAAACATACCATTTCAATGTAATATTCTTCAAACTGTAATAAGAAGTAGATATACATGTGCTGACATGGAAATATGCTCAATGTGTATTATTAGTTGAGAAAAAGCAAGATGTAAAATAATATCTGACACTTTATCAGTCATCTATAGTTGTATATACACAGGATACATAGAACATACATGTATTTTTCTTCCTCCTTCTGTGTGTGCATTTATGCAGAGATGGAATAATCCACTGGAAACTCAATATTGGTCATTGCTGGGAAACAGATGGGAGGGTTGGGAACAGGAGAGCTTTTTATATATTATGTATGTCTATGTTGCTTGAAATTTTTATAATGACCATATTATATTTGGAAAAAATGAATAAAACGAAGAAACAAAATGGAGCTTTGCCATATTGGGGGACATAAAGAAACCTCTGATTTCTTTACAAATCTGAATATAGAAGGGCAACAAGGTATACCGACTAATGACCCCCCAAATATGTCAGCATCTGAATCTCTGGAACCTGTGACTATATTACCTTACATGGTTCAAGGGACAGGCAAATGTAATTAAGGATTTTGAAATGGTGGGGGCGATCATCCTAGGTTATCCAGGTGGGCCCAGTATAATCACAGGTGTCTATATAGGAAGGAGGCAGAAGAAGATTTGAGTACAGAGAGGAGAAGGAGATGTAAAGACAAAAGCAGACATTAAGTGAAGCAGCCATAAGCTAATGCATGTCGGTAGTTTCTAAAAAAACTGGAGGAATCAAAAGTGGAGCCTGTTCTCTCCTGCAGGCTCCAGAAAGAAGCAGTAGTGCCAGCACTCCGATTTTAGCCCTTCGAGATTGATTTTGAACTTTTAGCCTCCGGAACTCAAAGAGAATAAATTTGTATTGTTTTAAGCCACTAAGGATGTGGTAATTTTTTACAACAACAACAAGAAAATAAATGTAGGCAGGAAAAATGCAGAAACAAATGATAGGTAAAGGTAACCAGGTAACCTGCATGGCCAAAAACATAAGTTGATGCAATTGAGTAAGTTTGGCAGTGTCAAGCAAGAGAAAAAAAAGATTGAGAATCACCATGGTATAGGTAGAGCCAACATTTAAATCACAAGCTAAACACTTAAATGAAAACCTAGGATAAAACAGAGTAAAAAGCAAAAGACCAAGAGGGTTGCGAGATTAATCAGTTGGTATTGAGTGTATATTACGCACAAGGCTTGAGATAGAAATGTAATGAAGAATAGACTGTACCTTCACAGAGTTTATAATCAGAGAAAGACAGATGTTTGTGATTACTTGCTATGTAAAATTATTACTCTGACATTACTGATGAAGTTGGATTAAAAAAGATAACATTAACCACAAGAAGTGCAGAAGCCTTTGCTGAATGTGGAACCCACAGGAAAAGCCTAGATCAAAAGTGGGAAAAGATCAGTCACAATGACCATGGGGGTTAAAGGTCAAAGGAGTGAACTATGCTCATTGCGTAAACTCTGGAACCCAAAGGACTCTCAGGGTTGACCTTGGGGAGAAAGGCTTGGAGTTGCCGATGCTCCGAAAAAAAAAAAGAAAAACACTTTTATTCTCCTAAATAAAGCATTAATCCATATGAAAAAAAATCACTTTGAATACATTGTCAAACAAGTATTCTTAGCCTAAATAATGCCAGTTTGCATCTAATTATTCTTGTAACAGTTCCATTAATCTACTTCTAACCCTCATGATGAAGAGATGGAGAAATATGTACACACAAACGCACACACAAATAGGCAGATTTGTTTTATACAACATTAAGAATTCTATTAAGGTTTTGGAAAGATCATCTACTTATTCAATATCCACATTTGTTTTCATCCTACAGTATCAGTTTTAAAAAATAAACCTTTGATAGGGGTGGGGTGGTCTTGCTGATCTGCTCCACAGCCGTTTCAGTGTCAGACACACATTATGCACTAATTGGATTCCTGATGCATCTTTAAAAACTAATTTCAAAACACTAAGTAATCAAGGGCTTTGTCTTCAATACAAGGCATTGCATCAGCAAAAAGTGTTTATTACTTGGCCACCTGTGTTCTGCACAAAGCAATTTAAGCAGACACAGTCCCTGCCCCGAGGAACTGTCTAAAGCCAGTGCCATTTTAACAGTCAAAGATAGTCAGACAACTACACTAATGACAAACACAAGCTACTAACATTATTAAAAAAACAGAAGAACCCAATTCATAGTGTTACCTGAACCCAAAAATGAGCTCATATCTTATTTGGGGAAAAAAATGACATCGAAACTTGCTAAATACTTGAATGTCAAATTAAATAATGCATACAAAAATTCTGTTTAGATTCAAGAGATTGAAAAAAATAAAATACCAATGTGTTTCTGGATTAAAGTGTGTCATAACTGGCACATTTCATATAAAGTGGACTTTAGATAGTTTAGTTATCTGAGACACCAGTTATTATATGTCTTTCTGCAAATTCCATTAGATCGTGACTTACTTGATGGCAGGACCAAGAGATACTACTATTTTTACATTAGTTTTACTATGGTGTCTGGCATATAATATCGACCTTACAAAAATGTTGAAAATGACTAAGAACAAACAGTATAAAATAATATGGGAGCTGGTTTCCTGTGATAAAAGTTCCCGTTCATGCCTTCTTCCTAAGCCTGCTTTTTAATATTCGTAGAGGATTATGAATATATTAACACCCTGACTTTTCTTTAAACACTTTCCTATAATACAGATTTTCTGTTTGCCTTATACACTTTACTATCAAATGTTTCTTCGGTTGCCAAAAGAGGGGTCACATTAATTTCTATTTGAGTCTGTTTTGCAAGCCCATCAAATACGGACATACCACACAATTCCAGGGAGCACCACGTACATAGACATCGATACCCCTGAAGTTGTGCACTATGGTGGTCCTGAATGAGTTAGGGTATCATCTGTGATTTTCAGTATAGACACAGCCTTTTCTCACCAATTGATGTGTGCAGACGTCATACCCAGGTAAAGAAATCTCTTCACTAGAGGACTCAATCTCCCTTCCACTATACAAGTGTTCTCTTAAAATATAACCTTCCCCCACACCCTGCTCCAATGGGAAGAAATAGATTAACAAATAAACTACAAAATTAGAATATTTATGGCATCAGCACACATTTGTTCGAGAGAAAAAGAATTTCTTCCATCAAGCCACAGAATAACTTTATCTAATAATAAAGTCACTGAATTAACTGCAAGTGTTCAAATCTATTTAAAATTATCAATAATCTGTATTCAAGTTTGTGTCATTATACAAGGTTTAGAACAATATTCTAAGCACAGTTTCTGCATCTAAAGAATTTTATGGGAAAATAAGAATTTCAAAGTACATAGGGTGAGATCTGTTATCAGGTCTTTCACTATCAAGACGCTTGGGGAAAATTCTCATAATACATAGAAGGTTGATTATTCTGGATAATCAGCTACACTGTTTTAAATTTGTATCTTGTATAACTTTCAAAGTCTATTAGAGATGAACAGATTGATACATGATAGATGATAGATGATAGATGTATAGATAGGTAGATAGATAGACAGATAGATAGCCAGCCAGACCTACACACATACATATACTTTAAAGAATGAGAGGAAAACAGAATCAATAAAATAAATCAGAAAAAACTCAAAGCTTTTATTTTACACCTACTATAGTAGACTAAATAACGGTCCCCAATGACATCAAGTCATAATCTTCAGAACCTGTAAATACCTTATTTGGAGAAAAGCATCTTTGCAGATGTGATTAAACTAAGGATTTTGCAACAGAGAGGTTATCGTGGATTGTTAAGGTACGCCATAAATGCAACCACATGCATCCTTATGAGAGGGAGGCAGAAGGAAAGAGGGATGAGAAGAAGATGAGATGTGATGACGAAATAGATGTTTGAATTTGCTACGCTGGTGAACTGAAAGATGGAGGAAAAGGCCATGAGCCAAGGATTGCAGCCCTAGAAGGCAGAAAAGGCAAGGGAACACTTTGTCCTCTAAAGTCTCCAGAGATAGTAGGGCACTGCTGACACAGGTTTTAATCCAGTAACACACACTTTGGACTTCTGACCTCTAGAACTGTAAAGGAATAAATGTGTGTTGTTTTAAGCCACTATGTTTGTAGCAATTTGTTATAGCAGCCACAGGAAACTTATATACATGCTTTCAAATATAGAACTGAAGTCTTTAAACATTGCTCTTCTTCAAATGCTGTCTCTCTCTTCTGTAAAATAATTAATTCCAAAAGCAAACACCTTCATAAAGGCTTTGTAAATTAAGCAAATAATAATCTGTCTTTTCATTTATTGGATTTACTTTATTTCTATTTATTGGATTTTTAACTCCAGGCTTACACTTAGATTTTAGTCCCATGTGATGTATACATTAGACACATCAAATCATCATATTGCATTCCTTATACTGACACAATATTTATTATATGTTAATGGTATTTCAATAACACTGAAAAAAGAAAGACTTTAGGTAAGTTCGGATGTACAGTCAGGTGGGAAGGTACAGATAGATGGTGCCTATCTTACGAAGATAAAATCGAAGCACAGAAAAGAGGTAGGAGTTCTCACCATGAAGATGAGTTTACTTAAAACTTATCTGGCATTAATGGCAGTTCCAAGGAGTCATCTGTACATTTAGAAGCCTTCCTGCTGCTCAAACTTAATCGCTACAACATCCCTCAAAATGGCCATATGCAAATGATGAGTTTTTTGTCTTCCCCGTGCAAATGCAAGTATAAGATCAGCATCCCCTCCAAAACAGATTGGTACCTTACACAATTCCTATTAGTTTCTTGAATTGCCAGTAAAGTCATATCATCTAGTTGCATGAAACTATCTATGTTTCTTTTTTCTTCTTACATCCATTGATATTAAAATCACTTTATTTTTTCACGTTCTAAACTACAATTTCTGGCATTTGTATGTGACTTATAATTGAGAAGTATGTCAAATGACAGATTCAGAGGTTGAGATTTACCAGCAATTTCACTATCTGTTCATGTGGAAACCTACCAATAGCTTATATCTGTTCATGTTTTTGTCAATTTGGTTAATTTGCCTGTGCAACACAGCAGAGATTTGAATTTTAACTTAAATTCAGATGCCTAAACATCTCTTAAAATGTCTTTAAAATGATAACACTACAATCTAGCATTGAAAAAAAATTATACACAGAAAATTGCCTGTCAAACACTAAGCAATGTAATCAAAGGTGGTAAAAATTGCCAAATTTTCAGTATAAGATAAAACTTTTTAAAATTAGTAGTTCATGGGAAATGGATTCATATGTGATGAAAAACAATGACAAAAATGCCAGGAGCTATCAAAACAAAAGTGTTTTGGCAGACTTTAGGGAAGAGCTATTTAATTTTCAACAATGTTTAATTTAATTATGACAAAAATAAAACAAGAATTTAGCTAAAAGGGCAGTGCAGACAGAATCATAGTATTCTGTGATATTATTGGAAATCATATAAGGAGGCCTAACGATGCATATATTATAAATTAAGGCTTAAAAATCTTATTGTATATTAGAAGGGTTTCACAGTGTTATAACGAGTGTCAATTAACTGAGTGATTCGCAAAAATTGTTGTACTCCGGAATTGAATTAGGTATAGGCTTAAATCTAAATGCGACATTTAAGAGTGAATATGGTTATGAATTTAAAGGGTAAATTATTAATTTTTTGATTCATTAAAAAGTTCTAGTTTTAACAGAGTTCATTATCCAAAAATTAACTGTGTGTTTTGTACCAAGAAGGTTTGTTAGTTTCATGAAAATATGACAGTAAAATCATGATTAAATGCTCTAGCTAGGTCTCAGTAGTGTTTCAAGGAATTAGAGTCACAACTCCCTGGGATAAGTCTTGTGTTGTGTAGGAAAATTAGTGAGAGTTTATCTGGAGAATGAGGGTCTCATGAAAAAGAGTCAAGAGTATGAGTTTGACCATCACTCTTCATGTTGACATTCTTTAAAGGTTAGCTTTTAATTTTATTAAATAAAAAATAATAAGTTTCTTATTAGTTATCAATTGATAAGTGGTCATATGATTCCAAATCCCCTCTTTCAGTATCCTTGCAGATTTTGAAAATTTCTAGTTTAATTCTTTTCATACCATAGTTAAAGATACTCTGCTGGAAATTTTAGTACGTCTAAATATGTTTATTCCGGGTGGCTTTCAGAAAGGTACGCCGAGGTGGTTTTTCCACTCTAGGGATTAGACAATTAAACATTGCCCTTAAATCATATCTACACTATCCGATTATTTATTTATGTATTTGGAAAGAACAATTTTTAAATTTTGGACTTTATAAACACATTAAATATTTAATGGAAGAAGACATAATTTACATTCAGAATGAAAGCTATACAGGCCCATGCAGGACTATTTCAGATCATCTGCAATAGAGGTTTTATATTAATTACCACTGACTCTTAAATGTAGACTTGTTAGACCATTCAGGCAAATGTAACTAAGAACAAACGTTTTCGTTGACCTTTATTCATCATTGAGAACTGCTTTGCCCTTTGCTTGGCTATTGTGTGTCCCATGCTTTTTAACAAGATTGTTTCTTGGAGGCTGTGTACTTAATACTTATTGTTTCCCAATTCCCCCATTGTCACCCAAAATAAGTACCAAAGCACGAGGCAACTGAGATAAGCATCGACGTTCACTTTGTTCTCAATCTGTCAACCTGAAGTTCAACTGAAGCTAAGTATATGGATAGCAGTTTTCAGTGGTGTTTTGCTATGTTGCGAGAATACTGATTAAATGTCCAGCATTATAGTCTAAGTTGATACCTCTTGCCCATGAGAAACTTATCAACTCTCTTAGCTCCTATATTGGCTCTATCTTTTCTTTAAAAAAAATGAAAATACAATTTTTTAGTTTTTCTAAGTAGCTTGAAAAACATCTGTAATTGTCAACGACCTGGCAATCCCATTTTTATCTGTCCTGATGCTGTGGAAGGCTCTGGCTTTTCTTGGTATTCGACTCTCCTTATCCAAGACCACCCTGCACAGCCCTTATCTTTTCTTTCTCTTTTTGTTTTCTTGTAAAAAAATGTTTTCTTTTTATCAAATATACATAGATTTAATATCAGAGATCTAGGAAACTTGTTATGAAAAATAATTTGTGGTTCACTCTCACATGTCATGCCTAGTCACGAGGGGCAGCAAATTTCATATCATATTTATTCCATGATTTTATCCACATTTCTTGATATTTTTTGGTCTTAGATACTTTTTACTTCATTTCGTAATTTTGAAAAAAATTAGATATTATCTATTAAATTCTATCTATGGATGTTTGTGGTTTATCTCTTTTACTCAAACACCACCATAACCCTCATCCTCCCAATATTACTATAACAAAAAATTTGCTTATATTATATTTTATTATTTCCATTAGCATTACTATTTAATTATTTACTATTATCCACAGCTGAGCTAAGTAATATATTAGTATTATATTTCTTTTCTTACACAATTTATTTTGTTTTCTTCAAATTTATAGTGGAGTTATTTTTAATTGGGGGGATTTTGGGCACTTTTCCTTAATTTATCCCTAAACTCTCCTACAAAAATAAATACCCCTTTGAATATAGTCAAACACACCAAAATTTCTATTAGTTTTTTTCTTTCTTGAAGAAAGTTTTACTCTAATCCATCTTCCTGCTCTCATATGAATCACTTCCTGCTACATTGCTATCATTCTTGGGGGTTCATTTATGCCGGTCTCCCTGATGAAATTAACAGTTCTCAACAAATATTTCTCATTCCTTTGCTTTCAATTCCTATTTAGGAATGAGGCATAAATATCCTCATGCATTGTGGTATATCAACTGGTGATCATTATCTTATAAAGATGAGGCAAGAATCCGTCAGCCTAGTTGAGAATATGTAAATGTTCCCTCCTGAGTTTTTGCGTTTTCTTACCTCAGGTAGAAATGATTCGGTCTCAAAATGACTGCCCCAATCTGGATGTAAATTTGAGAAGGAGGCCAGACGTTCTCTGTTAGTTCTGCAAATTTTCACTTAACCTCATTGTTTCTGTGCAGAGTCCTCTGTTTTGCCATCTCCAGGAAGGAAATTTACAGATTACTCACCAGTGTTGCCTGGCTTTGCAGGATAAAGGAGAAAACCTTTGATAACTACTCATATAAGACAGTCTTCAAATAACCTTCTAGCTTTTAACCACAGCAATGCTCCTCCATTATAATCTTCTCCCATCCCTGAGCTTTCTCATAACTAAGCTACTTCTCGACTGTCTTCCTGAATGCTTAGGTGTTAGCTTTCTCAGCTCTGCTGAGTTCTATCCACATTCCAACTTCAAAACTTCTGTTGACATATACCTTTTATTTTCTTTTTAACTTTCTATTTTTGAACTTATGTGTTTATGACTTTCTATAATGTGTATTGTTATATTGACAGAGTTTCCAGGGAACATGGAAACAAAAGCATGTGTTCAACCCACCTGTTTAACTTACTCACTGCTGCTTTTGCAATCAATTTCTCATTAGTGAAAATTTACACCTAACTGTTGTCCTCAGTTTAGTGCAATGCTCTTCATTTCTCTCTTATTATAAAGCCACGGAGATTTCATCTCCTAGGAGGTGGGCAGAACCTCTGTGCAATTTTACCGTCTTCAGCACCAATCACCTGATTGACCATAAAGTAATCTGGGAGTAGCAGTATTTCTAACTGCAACCACCAAAACAGGAACTTTATCTAAGTAATACAGAAATTATCATTATAGGTGCATTAACCAAAAACAATTTTTCCTCTCAATTTGTAATGGCTTAAACTGAATCTTTAAATATGTAGAATCCATGCACTATTTTTCTGGAACTTCTGCTTTTCTAAAATATGTTCTGTTGACTCTCTGTTGGCACCTACTTTCTTGCAATACGCACAAATTTACAACTCTTTTTATCTTTGAGAATCTTCGTGTTGCTGCTTTTTAGGTATAAGAAAATATTCACAGTACTATAATCAGTCACACAAATATATTAACCTAAGATGTGGCATAGGAATCCCTCCTAGAAAAGTAATGATTATTGTTCAGATAATTATACCACTGGCACTATATGAGGAAGTAAAATTTCAAGCTCAAGGTTGTTAAATATATATATATATATATATATATATATATATATATATATATATATGCTAAACTGCATTAGTCAAGAGAAGAATTTCTTTTGCATTTGAGCAATTAAGGGATTGGAGTCATAGGAGATAGGGAGAGTTTGAGAAGGGAGCCAGAAAAGTTGTAGATATTTTGTATTAATTGGACTGAATTCTTGGGAAAGGAAACAGAAATGACATTAAGGAAATGTACAAATAGGACTTTAATTCTATCATTAGTGTTTTATTTCTTAAAAAGAAATCTTAACTAAATATGGTGAAATGGTAAGGTATATTAGACTATATGGTAGGCTTATAGTATCCAGGATGCTTCTTTCTGTACCTTTATGTATGTTTGAAATACTTCATAATTTAAGAACATCCAACAACAGAAGAATATGGACTGGTGCCCCTGAATTGGAAAATTATATCCATATTGAACTTAGAGAACAAGGCCTATGGTTGGAAGTTTATGAATATCAGCCTGATCAGAATTTTCCTAAATCATAAGACTTAGGTCTTGGACTCATCTCAACATCTGTCCAAAGTTTATCTTTTATCTGAGAGGTAAGTTAAGGAAAGAAAGAAACTTTGAATGTAGGAAAGAAGTGACAATGATCTTCCATTAGAAAAAAAGCAGAATTATAAAGATATCAGCAGATATTAGAGAACCGTCAAAATTGTGATATTTTTTCCATTGTACCATGCTACTCTACGCAGGCAGACTCCCAGACTCTACTGCCTTGCCCCCACCTCCCAACTTGTGCCTCTATTTTTTTATTTTGTTTTCTATGTCATGTCTTATTTTCTCATCTATTTATTTGCATGTCTTATTCCCCATTAAGTCTATAGTTAATTTATACCTATCAATAGTTATCAACTAAAGAGTTGATACTGATTTGTCATTGTTAACACAGAATTTCCTAACTTAGTTGAGGATTGGAGGAACTTTTATTTTTCAAACATGACATCCCTGTTACCGTCTTGCAGTACTAGTATCTCATGGATATACCTTGAAAATGATAGAGTAGATGACTCTCTAAGGTGCATTCAAGGACTAATATTAGATGTTTCCATCATTTCCTTGAAATATTGCCCCTTCCTGTGCTGGTGGTAGATGTTCTGCTCTAGCTTATTAAACAGCAGATGCTTAGGTATCCTGCTGTCATCCAGGGAGCAGGTTTATTTTGTAGCGAGTGACACTTCCAGATGGTGAACTGGATGCAGTCTAGCAAGCTGTTGATGAAACGGCTCAGGAAATGGTGTAAGGCATTTGCGGGCACTCCAAATTTCATTCAAAATTAGATATTAACACCATGTTTTACACATTCAAATGGTTTGGAGCTTAATGCCAGGGTTCAGCTTTGTCCGTTAAGCTCATAAAGGTCATACTTCATCATTAGACTTCATATACTTTCTCAATTAGAGTGTTATCTTGGTAACAGTTTTTATAAAGTGTTATTTCTGTCTTACAAATAAAAACTGCCATATCTAGTATACTAATAGTTATACAATCTGTTTTAACTTATCCAAATGCAGCATTTTATGTACTCCAATAAGTTAAATATTTCTTGTATCTCTTATTTTTCATTTTTGTTTATTTTTAAATGAAATGAAGTATTTATTCACTTTTTATAAACTGATTTTTTTACTTTACAAAAATAATATCAAGTGCATGTTAAATTATGTAATTTAGGTGTATTAAGGTATAGTCTTAAAATAATAGATAACAGGAAGTATAAAAACTACTAACTTGATGAAAATTTTGAATAGCGATCACTACATCACACATAAGAGTTTATGAAAATCTCATTTTAGAATCTATTGGAGTTATTTTGAAATAAATACTATGGCATTAGCGTCATTTTCTACTTTCTCCCTACTTGCTTCACAGGCACAGTGTTCTATAATTGTCTCGTGGCAATCACTTCCCTAAGTGTAAGGTATATCAGAATAATATGATATAAATTCCCATGTCACTGTCGAAATTGTTATAGTTTTTATAAATCTATCAAGATTCAAATAAAAGAAAGGAATTAATTTGATCTGAGAATTCAGCTTAATAATCTACCTTTGTAAATATTGTGACCCAGGCCTACGGTACCATCCACACACAAAAGAAAAAAAGAAAAAATGTTCAAAACTTACTAGAACATCTGTATTGGTTGGTTATATATTATCATATAACAGATTACTCCACATATGGAAACTTAAATGAACGTATATTTTATTACCTCACAGTTTCTGTGGGTCAGGATTCAGGCCATGGGCTAGCTTGATCTTCTGATTTAGAGTTTTAACAGGATAAAATAAAACTATTGGCAGGGCCTGCAACTTCATCTTAAGGCCTCTGTCAAGGCTTGGTTCCTCTTATGAACCTGCCTTGAGACATGGCAGCTGACTTCTCCTCTAGGGTTAATGATTCAAGAAAGAGCAAGAGAGAGGACCCAATAGAAAAGCCATAGTTCTTGTATAACCTAACCTTGAAAGCAACAGCCCAACACTCCCACCATATTCTCATTCTCAGAAGGGAGTCTATGAATTTTCCCACTCCTGCCCATACTCCAGAAAAATGAATTACACAAAAGCATGGATACCAAAAAGCAGTGACTGGCCAAGACGTTTCAATCTTAAGTGATTAAATATTATTTGGAATACTTTTAAGTGTTTTTAACACATAAAATCAGTAGGATATAATTGAGGCGATCAGATCTTAAGAACATGAAATTAATACCCAAGAAGGTCTAAACAAACCAAAAGTCTTGAAGTAATTTGCCATCTTTTATATAAATATACCTAGCTGTAATGCTAATAAAAAAATTAATTTCACATAAGTCTACACCAAGAAGAATAGATTGTTCCACCTGTGAAGAGGTTTACCTAACTCTGAAGAAAAACATTTATGCATATGGACATTGCATGTGGATAAATATCTTTATGGTAGGTTATAAAAAACTTCATTTGATAAAGTACTTTTGTAATTATTCACTACTTTTAATACTGAACAGAACAAAACAAAGTTATTATAACACTGTAAGAAGTTAAAGCCTTTTTAAACATATGTATTATATTTTATCATAAAATATATTTTTCTAACAATTTAAAGATTCACATCAGATTATATACTTATTATATTTATAATTTTATTTACTGTAGAAGAAAACATTTTTGTTTCTATGAACAAGGGACAATGATAAAAGAGGAGACTTTAACCAATGTCTGATGCATAAGATGTCCATGATAAGTTGACAATCACAAAGATTCCTAACTTTATCTCATTCAACCATCATTTTTTTCTCTATTAAGTTTTAGGTTTTAGTTAAAACTATAATTCGCATTTTATACCATTCGAAGGGACTAATGTAAAGCTACTCACATGCAAGAGAATCTTTAGGTAATTTATTAATTATTATAATTTCAGTTGGTAAAATCTATTCTGTGAAAGAATTCAAAAGATTTAATTTGTAAGAAATGTATAGAAAATATTTGTTGCTTTACAAAGTTATTTTCCAAAATCAATATAGTCTACCACATTACAGATTAACACTCACCTTTTTCCAAATAATCCTAATTATCATTTCATATCTAGACATTGAAAAACTAACCTATTTCAGATCAATATTTCACGATAGATACTTTTAATGATAGCTGTCCATATCACACAGCTTTTGTTTGTTAAGCTGACAACAGAAAATTAGCTCTGCATTTTTCTTGCTTATGATTTGCACTTGCACATGAACCAGATGGCTGTAAGAATCAGATAAAAGAATAATAAACTGAAGCTGGAGAAATTGAGATTGTTTGAAACAACATATCATTTTAAAGATATAAAAACCTTGATGGTTAAATCCTTTTCCTTTTGCTCCTTGCATGCACTGTCTAATGCATTTATTTCGGTCTACTTTTATTGGAGAATCTGTCCATTAAATTAAACCACGGAAATGCAGGGCAGATGAGTCTTCGTTCAGGGAACTTATAAGCCCACTAACTCATGAACAGTACATCAGATGAGCTGTGGTTTTTCACCTTTCTTACACACCTGGGAGGCATTATACAATTTTTCCTCTGAAAGGGACTTTTTTCCTCGTCCAGAGGAAATACTTTTTTTACACAGGCTCTAAATAATGAGCCACTTTAAGGTAACTCCGTGTAGAGGGACTTGTGTAGCAGAAGTACATTACAGGATGTGTGCTGTTAGAAACCCAAGCTTATTACTTTGATGTACCAAATGATGCCACAACTCAAAAATTTCTAAAGCTCTATCTATTTGGCATGCAGTGAGGTAAGTGACAAATAAAGACGTTGTAATATAGCCTTGCTGTCTCCATGTCAAGGCCTGTATGAAACAGAAACTTGCCTCTCATAAAAAATTCTTGTGAGATACTTGCATGAGCATGGATCCTGGGCAGGTTATAAATATGTCCTTATTGCATGAGAGGTTACCTTTAATAGCACGTGAAATATAGCTAATAAGAAAGTTATTCTGACAATGAATAAAAAGAACATAGGAGGTCAAACTGGTGAATAGAGAGGAGCAAGAGAGAAACATTTAGAGAACATCAGTTATTTAAAATTAAATAATAATTAAATAAGTAGAAATAGTTGAATATACATGATATAACCTATATATTTGTGTAATAAAAATGGAAGCAATATATAGAGATCTTTTAAAACAAGTTCTTATTATTTTCAAATTGTTCTAATGTATATTTTGATAAATTAGTCACCCCATAATTCTGTGAGTCTGAGAAAATGTATGTGTGCACTAAAAACATAAATGTTTTCAGCTAAGAACTAAGAAATTAGAATGGCTAAAATGTCATTCGCTAATAAAACCTGATTTTTGTAATACTATTTGAATTGATGGCTTCACATAATTATGTGAAATAATTCTAACATTTTTTCAATAAATAATACAAGTTGAGACAACAAAAGGAATGAGATAAACTGTTCATGAATATGTTATTAGCTACTCTCTGGTGTTTTTTGTATGAATCATAGATTAAATTCTGTCAAGATTGGATAAAGAAAGCCGTTAGGAAATCAAACCTATATGACTTTGGTCTGTATATTTCCAACTTCAGGTAACATTTCTTGTAGTAATTGATGACATTTTTAGCAATAATCATTTTGAATAAGGCATTTATAAAAAGATCGTATTGACGAATACCATCCTGAATTGAGAGAAAGGCGTTAAATTAAGTTAATATACATTTGATAGAATTAAAGATTTAGATTTTTCTAAAAATAAGTTCTATTTTAAAAATTACATTTTGCAATTCTGTAGATGAAATAGATTTAGAAAATGAAATTTGTTCACCAGAAATAAACTGAATTCAATGGTCTTTAGAGCTCCTAAGAGTACAGTGCAATGTAAGTGAAAATAAAAACCTCTGTTGTTCATCTTTTCATGTTTTTAAATACAGTTTAAATAATGAAAAATTTAAAAGTATAATTATACCTACCAGTTAATGAGTTAAAATTAAACAGTTTGGATTAAACAAACACTCTTGCTCCAGTCTCACATAATAATTCATTCATCTGGACAATTACAAAGCACTTTGTAAACTTGGATCGATATAACAAATAGGTGCAATGTCCCTAGGAAAATGGCACCAAAATGGAGAAGAAGGAACTACATGAATGGCATGCCAGGACTCTCAGTAAATTACCACGTGTAGCAAAATAGACTGTATTAACGGAAGTTTAATCACTGGCTGCTGAGGAGTGAGTAATATATTCACTTATTCATCAATTCTGCTTACAAAGAACATTTGGAGCATGTTTTGGATCATATATCACTTGTCAGTGTGCTCCAGACAGATAAACTATTGATGAGTTTATGTGCTTAAATCAGAACAAAGAACAAAGGCCACATTTAATTAAGTTTATTATTTTCCACTTCAATGAAAATATTTTGAATTTCTTAAGTTCACTATCTCATTTAATAGTTTTATTTTTTACTTAAAAAAAAAAAAAAAACCCTGAGGTAGTCACCTGGCCATAATTCTGAATGACTCACAGATATAGTCAATAAATGAGAGAGAGGAATTGATTGTCAATTTGTAATCATGGAAATTCCAAAATTATTCCGAAGAGAATTTAGCAGTTGCAGAGAAGTCTCTTTGAATTTCAAAACTTCTACACAACCAATATTTTTTTTTTCTCTGATGATGTTTGTATGTGTTAACTATGTCACATAGAATTGCATTTCATTGAAAATTACTTCATATTATTTTCAAATTTTTCTCCTGCAATGAGAGAAAACAAATCTTTAAAACATTAATTCTATGAGAAGCAGAAGTCATAGACATTATGTCCTAATAAAAATCATGACAAAGTATGCCAAATATAGCCTCTTATTATCAAAAATAACAAAAGGTAAATAAAATTCATATAAAAATTAAACTTCTAGCTTATATTCATTACAGTATAGGCAGAGGTATTGTAAAAAGTTAAATTGAAAATCTCAAAATACAGTGGTAAAGAATAAATAGAATCTATTTTTTGCTCTCATCACATTCTGGAAAGAAATGGAAAGTCAGAGACTCTGCTCCAAGAAATAGATAGGGTCCCAGGTTCATTTTACATTTTGCTTTGCCATTGCTAAAGCATCATTCTCATCTGCATAGTCGAATGCAAGTCGATACTTCTCTATGCTGTAACCTGTAGAAAGAGAGAAGGCAATTCAAATGAATTTCTCTTAACAGGCAGGTTGGGCCCAGCAAAATTCTACTGAAATGGAAGAATGGATTTAGACAACAGAGAACAAATGAACCCAAATGTCCTTCCTTATTGTGGAATGTAGACTCATTCCACAATTTGTTGCATCTAGTTCAGTATAGAATCTCTTAGTGAAGCACAGTTCTTTCCATCAAGCCTAAATATGTATGACTCTTTGCAGTCTGATTATTTGTATACTAATAGGCAATTTATATGGCCATCTCTCACCCAAATGCAATAGAACAATATTTCAGTTTGTCATATGCAAATAACAAGTAGGGAAGGCATTTTGTTTGGTTTTCTTGGCAATAAAATTACCTCAAAAAAAAAATAGCAGAAGGTTTTTATCTTATTTTATCCAAGTCAATTTTTATTTACAACAAACAAAATAAAACAAAATAAACAATGCCCCCAAATTTTCTTTAGACATATATCTCAAGTCTGCCAATTCTATTTTCTGGTTCTGGGCTAGACACATCTACTCTCCAATGATGTAAAGGCAGCTAATTTGAAAATAACCTGAGACAATACAGTTGGATGATAAGGCAATGCCTTTAATCTGAGCTTTATTGTAGATTGGCTTCCTATTCTACCTAAATAGTTTAATTTGAGAGCCATGGAGATAGGTTAAAAGTAACAATCTCATCTTCTGCTATTTAGGATAAAAAAGCAGTGGGATTTTAATGCTTTTGGGGCCGAGATTACTAGTTGCACAGTCAATATGATTGCTGATTGCAGGCAGTTTGCCTCTCTTAGCAGTGCTATATTTTCTTCTTTATAGGTTTGCAAAAATTGTTATTTCTTCCTGTTCTTGGTTCTCTTTACTAGTAACTTTACTAAAAAAAAAAAAAAGAGAGAGAGAGAAGAAGAAGAAGAAGAAGAGCACCTAAACACATAATTTGTCTGAATTTTTCTAACAAGTTCCAGTAAAGCTATAGATTTGGTAAGCATGTGGTATGCCATTGAAATGATCACAGGTGATAGCTTTTCAAGTGTTTTGCCATGTCATACATGACTCATCATCTTTCCAGCCAGAACACTCATGCCATCTCTTTTCGCTTTTTTATAGCCACTGCCACATGACTTGGGGTTTTGTTTCGTAGCACCTCACTTCCAGGAATTATTTTTTCTATTAATGAAAGACTAAGATAATTACAAAGAGACCACAGAATAAATTAGTCTAAATAAGATTTGATTCTCTCACACATGCAGTTTGGGAGTGGTTCAGACTGAAAAGCATCATGCCTCTGTGAAGTTCTTTTAATGAAGGTGACCAACCAAGTTCTTTCAAGTTTTGTTGCCATTTCTTCCTCTAGAGTGTTGATTTCATCTATACTTTCAAAAGAAGTCATTTTCAAGCCATGTTCCTATTTCAGCCTATGGAAATAGGAACATCTAATTGAAGACAAGCAACTTCCTTTTGAGCAAGACACTCAAATGTTATACAGATTACATCTACTATCCATATCCCATTAGAGAGAACTATGTCACTTGCCCAAACTTAGCCAGAGAAAATCCTTCAGACATTCCTCTTCAATGAGAGACTTGATGAGCTGGCTTCTTCGGAGTGCTGTCAACAGACATATTTCTGTTGTCAGTATTTTCAGGTATTGCCTGAGTTTCAGAGTCATTTTGTTTAAAGACAAGCCCCATCCAAGGCAACCTATATTCAATAAATACCTATGTGGGGAAATTGAGGACAGCTCTGAAAGCCTATTTTATTTTCAAAGACACCAATGGCCTTCGCCCAAGCTGGGCTGGAGCATGACTTCGCTCTCTGACCACCCTTATTTTCTTCCATTTCCATAGATATTATTCCCTAAAATCCTCCTTAATAAATAGCTTACACTCTAAACTCCATCTCAGAGTCAGCTTCCCAAAGAACCCAATAACCAACAATGATAAGGCATTTCATTAGTTAGCCTGACGTACATTTATCTTTCTATAATTTAGCTAGCCATACCAAGGAAAATATAATAGATGTTCTTATACATGCCTTCTACCCAATTCAAACTTGCCATCAATATAGAAATTTTTCCCAAATAATGAAGTTATCCTCTACTCTCGCCCTTATCACTACAGTATCAACAGCATAATGAGAATGGGAAAAATATGTGACTTTAATGATTTTAGTGTATATTCCCATGCTTCCTTGATAATACGTTTATTATATTTGTATCTAAAAGCTACTGATAGGAGTAACCAGACTGCCTTTCATCACTTCATTACAAATTCATGTCAATTTAGCAGGCAATGGTAATACTCCAACCCTCTCTGCTTCTATTTGTCAGGACTAGCTTTTGTTTAAATGGCTCATGCCAAAGCCAATACATCATTTATCACTAGAGACTAAATAAAGAAGCCTTTTGTCAGCCTAATAAGCAGTGCTTGTAAAACTAAGAAATGCACAGAAAAACAAACATGAAGTCTTATGAGGGTTTCACAGGACCAGGGGAATGTAGCCGCTCCTTCCTTTTCTTATGGACAAATGAGAATGGCAAGACTAGAGGGGGGTTGCCAGCGGGCACAAGAGTGACTTTCCTTCTGAAACGGGGGAGAGGTGCTCCCAGAGCAGGGCAACAAACAAAGGTTATAAATTCCTGCCAGTCAGAAGATAAGACTTCACTCAGAATAGACCGTGCCATTTCCATCAAGCCATTACATTTTTTTTTTAAGTCAAATGAAGGCCAAAATTTTAATACATTCTACATTACATAAATTACCATAGTGTGTTTTGCTGTTTTGACCTTTTCAGCATTTCTTCTATAATTTGATTGGGCGGCTATTATAGTTGCTTTCTGTTTACAACATTTAACCTGAAAGGAAGGAAAATATTGAGCCAAACAAGCAAAATACTAAAATAACACAGAGACTTAATTAGAGGTATAATGTGCTGTAAGTCAGGGGACCAAAATGCCAGTAAGTCTGGAATTGCCTTATGATTTTCTTGATTGACAGAGGCAGCAAGAGAAGTGAAAGTGTTGAGTAAAGTGAGGACAACTACAACCAATTATTAGTATTATTTAAAGGTCATTTACCTTAAAATATTCTCTAATGTATTAGATGCAATAATAAAAATGTTTTAAAAATAAATTCGCAGTTGAGAAAAGTGAAATGTACTGAATTTACAGTAGAACAGCTTTGAATAAATAAGATTTTGTCGGACAGATCTTATCCATCAGAATTTCTGGAGCGCCTAAAAAGATAAACTTGTTGGATTAGTAACTGAGTGCAAGTAAACATACTACATATTTCAAACATTTTGCAATCTCTAGCTGAAGTTGCAGACAATGAATGTGTACTGACACAAATCCACGCAATTGAGTGATTTTCTCCGTGAGCATTTAGTGACCTGAATGAAGAAGTAGTGATGACGGATGGTTGGATTGACTGAGGCATGTACTTTACTAGTCTATGTAGCAGATAGATTAGGAGACAAAGAATTTGAGGCTATTTGTAAGATGGTGGCTATAGTGAGTTCTAGGAGCAGGATGAATGGAATGTAGTATGTGAAGAAGAGGAAGAAAGACACAATGGACAGTGAAAAGAATATATAATGTTGAAAAAGACGAAGTAGAGATTAGTTGGGAAATCAGTGTAATAGAAATGTTATAAAGCTACAAATTCCTATGACAATACCAAATTGTTTTGAATATTTAATTTTTACAATAAATATTGAAATAATGTAGCATGATTGCATGAGTCTTTTCGCTTTTTTAAAAAGTCAACATTGTTTGCTTTTCCAGGCTCTTTGCATTTTCATATAAATTTTAAAACCCACTTTTCTATTTTCACAAACAGGTCCATTGGGATTTTAATTGAAATCCCAATGGATTTGTGTTGATTTAAGAATTATTTTGTATAATATTTATGTATTAACAATATTGTCTTCCAATTCATAAATATTGTATTTTTTTATTTATCTAGTTCTACTTAATTTCTCTCAGCAGTTTTAGTTTTAATTTTTATTGCAGTGACTCTGAAAATTTTTGTCGTTTTCCTAATTTTTTAAGGTTTATGATTCTGTTGTGTTTTGTCAGTTATTAAAATAATAACTACATCAACTCAAGAACAATAATAATAAAAACAATACTTAATACACATTGAATTTGGTATTGGCTGTAGAAGTATTTGTTGAAAATGGATTATTCTATGTTTTACCATCTATTAGGATGGATTAGTATGAACTATAAAGGACACAACAATTTTATTTGTAAATAATACAATTGAATTGACCAGGAAAATTTTTTTATGAGAATGTTGCTTTAGAAAGCAAAAAAATAATAAAATTTATAACAAAGGTCAAAATTGTATTATTAAAAAGGACTGGTCCATTTAATAGTTAGAAGACTAGGGTTTTGGCCCATGTGTTCCACTATTTAGCTATATGACCTTGGTCAAGTTACATAATCTCTTTTGTCTCTTGACTTCAGATTTCCTCACCTGTAGGATAAAAGGGACAAACTAAATGGTCTCTAAGTTCATCACAGTTCTGAAGGCATTCTATTTTCAAAGATCACTCAATGATTTCTCAACCAAAATATGAATACTGCCATTTAAAAATTCATTGAAATTTTTCTACACATTTCTTCTTTAGAGGTGGTGTGGCATAGTAGAAATATTTATACATTTGAAACATGGTATATGGTTTAAATTGTGTTTTCTCCATAAAAAAAATATATATATATGTTGAAGTCCTGGCCCCTAGTAATTCAGAATATCACCTTTCTTGGAAAGAGGGTCATTGCACAAGCAACTTGTTTAGTTAAGATGAGGTAATCCTGGAGTAGTATGGGCTCACGATCCAATGAGACTTATTTTTATAAAAAGACAGCCATGTGTCCACAGAGACTCACAGAATGAATGAGATTATAATTACGTAACTGCAAGCCAAGTAACAGCAAAGATTGTCAGCGAACAACCAAAATCTAAGAAGAGGGAAGGAAGAATGCTACAGATTTCAAAGGTACCATGGCCCTACTGACACACCGATTTTTGGATATCTAGTCTCAAGAACTTTGAGAAAATTAAGCCACCCAGTTTGTATTACATTGTCATGGCAGCTCTAGGAAATAATACTTATGTGATACAGATTTTTATCCAAACTCTATTGTTTCCAGTATATATGACCATGGTATTTAACGTGAATGAGCTTTGGTTTCTTTTGATGTAAATTTTAGGTAGTGAAATCTACTTCATAGTATTGTTTTGGGAATTAAATTAGAGCCCATATATTAAACTGATAAGAACAAGATTACACTTGACCTTAGCCAAAATGCTGAGAAGCGATCAATTAGAGCACATATAAAAAAGCTCAAATATTCTTTCAATATAATAGGTATTTGACAATTTCATATTTTATAATTTATGTCACTGGTGCTCAAATTTAAATTTTTGGAGGTTTTGTAAAATGTAGATTCTTTAGCCCCACCTTAATTTTATGAGTTAAAATTTCTTGGAGTGTTTCTTTATATTTTTAACTTGTTTGTGGGGGTGATCATTATCTACTTCAGCCCACCTACTATCACCCTAGAGATATATTTTGAGGAGTCACTTATTTAATGTTTGTTTTCATTATTGATCTAAAAAACTTTTTTTACATTTATAAAATGAAATTATTGCTTTCAAATTTGAAGCACTCTTAAGAACTGTAACTGGTTTCTTTCATGAGTTTTTTTTTCTTATCTCTTTAAAAGGATATCTATCTTCCCCTATGGAAAGTAGTTTGCACATTTTGTAAATTAGAATTTTTGACCAATATTCTAAAGTTTACATACCCAATAATCTTTAAAAATGCATTTCAAAGTCTCTGACAGCCTGTCAAGAAGTCTACAAGTATTTTATTTGAAAAGGCTTATTTACCATTCATTATCAGGTTAATATAAATAGTTTCAGCTTAAGTAGAATGGAGGCAGTCAGGATATTGTGTATGTTATAAATCACATATAGAGAGCATAGAGTCTGAAGCAATTCTTGAAAAGATAAAAGTTAGTTATGAAAACAGTCATGTAAATATTGTAATTTAGATGGTCATAAGTAAGTAGTGAGATAGATGCCCATACTAATATAGATTATGAATCTGAGTGAGCTGGAGAAAATAAAACCAAGTGTGATAATTTTACACAAATAGATTAGAATGAATTGAAAGTCATAGGTTTGGAAAGTGGATTATTTTGAACTAGAAATTCATTACCTTAAGTTTTCAGTATATCATTTATGAAAATTTGTAATTTTCAAAGCAATTTTCTGTTTGGTAAACCAATCACATTTTTTTTTCTATAACAAGTGCTCAATTTTAATTCCAGTATAAATCTGACAAATCTGTCACAACCTAGATATCAAAATTATGAACATAACAAAGTTTTGTTCTTTTTAAGAAATTATAAACAATCATATTTAAGACACATTATTTCAGAGAATTAATCATAAATATTACGGTTAGAAAGAAAACAAAATTTCTATATCAATGAAAATATATATGATAGTAGGTATGACATGTTACATTTTAATTAGACAACTGATACGCAGAATGTGAAGAGCTCTTGGCATATAGGTAGTATATATTAGGTAGAAGTGTTCAACAACAATTTACAGTCAATTCTCCTGATTCTCAGAGTCCGTATTTGTGAATTTACCTACTTGCTAAAATTTATTTGTAACCCCAAATCTATTCTTGTGGTGCTTTTGTGGTCATATGTGAACATGTTCAGAGCAGCAAAATTTGTGTCGCCTGACATCCACACTCTCAGCTGAGATGAAACAGTCACAGCTCTGACTTCTAGACTCTGCTCTCATATAGAGATAACCTGAGAATGGAGATAGTAAGGGGTAGTGGAGTGAAATGCAAGAAGCTCCAGCTCTGAGATGAGGATCAAATCCTAATTTTGGCACAAGTTAGTGGGGCAGCTTCAGGCAAGGCACTTAACGCTTAGGAACCTCATTCTCTCTTTTGCAAAATAAAGAAAATAGAATCTACCAGGATGAGTTGTTTTTGGGATTTAAGATTATAGCCTATGTGAGTTTTGAGTTTAGTATATCTATATGTACATATTATCCCTAGAGCAATGGTTGAGTATTTGTGAATTCGGTTTTTGACAACTTAATAAAACATAATTACCATGCATAATGACAATCAACTGCATATTGTCTGTCACTACCAAGCTTTATTAGCATGAAAAGACATTTACATATATATTATTTTCTGATCACTTAAGTATACTGTAAAGGTGTGTCATCTTGAGCCAGTATCTTCCAATTTAATATGGAAGGTTGAATATGTAAGTTTTTACTTGCTACCCAAACCCACTAAAACAGTATTTAAGAAATAAATAATAGATACACAAAAGAAAAAAGAGAAGGAGGGTGGAGATAAAATATGTGAACAAAATTTTTGGAAATTTGATTTTTGTAACAAAATACAATAATTTAAAGAAAAGAAATGAACTTATTAGAAGCAGTACAGGCAAATGGTCTCCTTCTTCCTTTCAGTAATAAATACCCTGTCTTTTAGCTGGAAACATGACTGCCTAGATCTTACTGCATTTCTCAGCATTTTTTTCAGCTATATATGTTTATTACATATAATGATTAGAATGTAAGTAAAGTTGCTTGTGTGAATCCCAGATCGTGTTCTTTGAGAAGAACACTATTTACCTTCTAATTATGTTTTCACCGTCCTTCTGTCTACCATTTGGATGACGTGCTGATGGTGCAACATTCACCTGCAGATGGATGCAGAGATGATGAAAAGAAAGAAGACAAAAGGCACCTGGTTACCCTCTGGAAGTAGAGCTCCTATTTGTTTTGAATGGCCTTCTTGTTCTCTGGCTCTCTATGAAGCAGAGGTGATGGATGAGACCGAAACGAATTGGATCTCCAGACCTCATTCGCCATTCCAGCAGAAAACACAAAGTTTATGCCTTTGAGAACCCGAGTCAGAAATACAATGTTCTCACTTAACATTGTAGATGAGTGCTGTGAATTTAAGGGAAACGTGGTATGACAAAACCAATTTTACCATAGGCTAATTGATATAAACAAGGTCTAAGTTTCTACCGCATCAATGTTATAACGAAACAATGTATGAAACAAAGGTATTCGAGGGCCTGCTGCACTCTGAATAAGAAAAACCGAGGTTTAGCAGAGGGCAGGGGTAAAGCAAAACGGCAGATATTAACTAAAGTTTTCAAACTTAAAATTGTATAATTCAGCCCCTTTACCTAGCTCTGCAGCAGGCTTGGGAAGACTCCTCTCTGAGGAAAATGATAAGCCGAAGAGTAAGATCTACACAGATTGATAGGTAGATGTCTCTCAGAAAACAAAAACAAACAATAAAAAAAAAAATGGTAATTTCTACAATCGTATAGGAAATCTACAAACATCAAGTTGTTAACTTTTTGGTATACAGTGGCAGTCAAGAAAAAGAACATAAACAGAGGAAAACAAAACAAAGAAAACAGAAAGAGGAACTCATAAAATACTAGAAAAACATAAAGAAAAGAAACAATATTTTAAATCTGAAATTAATAGCATCTGTCTTAATGACCTAGTGCTGGTTAATAATTTCAAGATTTAGTAGCTTAAAGCAACAATAAATACATATTATTTCCCACAATTTTTGTGGGCCAAGAGTTTGGGAGTAGCTTAGCAATGCGGTTCTGGCTCAGGATTCCTCATTGTGTTAACAGTCAAGATGCTGTCTAAAATTTCAGTCATCTGATAGCTTCACTGAGGCTGTAGGACTTCTTTACATGGTTGGCTGGTTGCTGCTAATTGTTAACACGAGGATTTAATTTCTCCTTCTATGGGCTCTTTCCCGGTGTTACTTGAATGTCCTATGACTCTGGTGGCTGGTGTCCCCAGGTGGTTCAAGAGAAGCCAATACAGAAACTACAGTGTCTTCTATGGCTTAGCCTCAGAAGTCCTATAGTCACTCCCTTGGTGTTCTACTGGTCATATTGGTTAATTATTCTTCTTTGCGAGAGGGGTCTACACAGGTGTGGATATGAGGAAACAAGAATCATCAAAGTTCATTTTGGAAAATGCCTATTATAGCATCTGTAGGAGTTGGAGAAAAGGTTGAGAAAAAATAAGTTGAAGGAAAAAAAAAAAAAAAAAAGGATAGCATATCCCAAAAAAGAAACTTTCTAAAAATAAAATAAATGTTTGAAAATTTAAAATTTGATGTCAAATAGTAAAAATTTGATGGAAATATTTTTGAAACTCCAGATATTGGAATTTTAAAGAATATCCATATAGTAGAACTAAAAGATAGAGAATTGGAAAATTTGAAGGATTGAGCTGGTGATAAATTTTCTAGAAAGTTTCCTGCCAAGAATTTCTTCCATCCCTTTAATGCGGACAACTCCTCCTGTCACACGGTAGAGTCTATTTCTACTCCCTTTGAAGCTGGGCTGGCTCTGGGATTCCTTTTGATCAATAGAATTTAGGAGCAGGAAGATGAAGTACTTACCTGCTAACTCTTCCCTTTTCTTATCTTTCAGTGCTCCAGACATTCAACTCATGAAGTGACTTTACAGTTCTAGGTTGTTATTGACACTCTGGCCATTTAGTGGGGAAGTCAGATTCCCCTCCACCACCACCCAGCAGTGAGGTGCTTTATTTTTTTATTTTTTATTTTATTTTCTTTTTTTAGATTTTTTTTTTTTTAGGCGAGGCAACTCTTAGTCAACCTCACAGATTGCAAAGACCTTGTGAGCTTACAATCCCTTATTTTTTATTTGTTATGCCTATAGCACTTGGTCTTCCTAGCGAGTCTCCCATCCACGTACCAGCCAGGCCCAACCCTGCTTAGTTTCCGAGATCAGACAGGATTGGGCTTGTTCAAGGTGGCATGGCCTTAAACTAAGTGGTGCTTTATATGAGTCTGGAAATGGAGGGATGTGAAAATTTCTGTGAGTTCACTAAAGCAAGACTTGACTGCTGTAGATGCACTGCTCCCTCTATAGTAGGTGCAGTGGAGGCCAGTTATCACTCCAAGGACTTCTGAGACAGATAGTTCTGTAAGGAGATTAGTGGATCATAGTGGCTACTAAGGATCTTCATCTCGTAAGCATCCCAATTTGGGAAGCAGATGGAACTGAAAAAATCTGTTGGGGAGCAAATAAATATTTCATGCAGTCCATCCTTGCAGCACTTGAATCTGCTCACCTAGTCCATTCCACTATTCTATGGGAACAATCATTTTAGATAATAGAAAACCTTGTAAGACCAGAAAATCCCATGACCACCTACCCATTATCATAAATCACTCCCATTATATGGTTTCCTTAGTAAGAGGCAATGCTGTGTTGGGATATTATGTTATTGGATTTGTCATGCTAATGGTCATGATCATCAAACAGTGGAACTGGCAGAAGTAGGGAAGGCAAACCCATATCCACACTTTATTTCAATTTTTGTGACAGTAATCTCTGTTTTATCCAAAGTGCCTTATGTAATATACCTGCCATTAGATGGTTGCCTTGAATAATAACAAAGAGCCAGCCTTGTTCTCGACTTCAGTGGTTGGACATTCTGTGGTAGGTAATTCAGCCTTTGCAATAGGCAACCCACATATTTTGACAAATACACAGTTTCCAGCCAGGCCACCATGGCTTATTTTGCAGGTAATGGGATAGCCAAGGAAAGAGACTTGGTAACATGCACAGTGCAGATCATTCATTACATACTTTTTAGGAAATGGCTTTTTTTGGTAAAAGCACACACTAAAAGGTCTTCTCACTTAGTGCTCTCTCCCATTAGACCATCCACGTAACCCTTTTCCAAACATCCTTAACCCCAGTCTTCCATTCTTATTTCTTCCCAGTCATTATCCAGTACACAGCATTTTATGTACATCCATAGAGTAGGCAATATCTCAACTCTGTATGACATGGATGACTAAATATTTCACTCACAACTTTGTCCCTTGACATGTTTTAATTTGACTCTTATCTATCAGGGCCACCTAGGAATAGGGTATAACATAGCAGCAGCCTGATGACGTCAACCTATTGTGGAGTCCATCCATGAGCCAGGCTTAAATGTCTTCTTCCCAACTCAATTGGTCAAAAGTTATGCTCCTTAAGGACAGGGTTGTGAGTTGAAGGATAAACATCAGATAAACAGAAGTAAGTGACAAGGGAGTCTGGGCCATCTGTTCATTTAATTTACTTACACTTTCTGAATCTGCTTTAGCCTGCACCTCAATGTGTCACTTCCATTAAGTATTTAATTGCTAAAGCACCTGCTTAAACTTAGGACTAGCTGAATTTAAAATAACTTAGTTCGTGGTAGAAAGTTCTGATTTCATAATCTGATAGTGTTTCATGGTCATATGACCAGATAGAAGCAGTTGCTCAGATAAAAGTAGTTGTTGGCATATGCATATAAAACTATACTTTACCAACGGAGGGTAATTCTCTGCTGTGATGGGCGTGGCTTTGCTCCAGGACACTGTGATTGTCCCAGATCCAGAGACTCAACAAGCATCCTTCTCTACCACTGATTCCTCTAGCATAAATTGGTTAATGCATAAAATGACTGCAACAGCAGCGTAACCTGCTCTGAACATAGGATTTTTGAACCTCACTTAATCTTGACAGCGTTAAGAATCTCCTGATCAATGATTTAGAGCTGTAGTCTCCAGCAATGTACACGTTGCATCCATAATGCAAAGAAACTTATCAAGCACAGTGGCTCTTTCTTAGTGTCATATCGTTTTGTAAGCAATAACTTGTCTTTATTTTAAAAGAGGATATCTGAGAATGCCCCGGATATCTGAACCAATAAAATTTATTTAATATAGCAGGCCTCTAATTTATATGGATTTATTACCACCTTCTGGTGCTATTTCACTGTCATGACTCTCACTTAGATATAAGATACCTGTTGTGGCTACAAAAACAACAAACTCTTTTGCAATTCTGCCAATCCTATAATTAGATCTTTGGTCTGATTTTCAACAGAATCTGTCTGGGGACTAAAAAAAAAAAAATTAAAAGTATTAAAATCTATCACAGAGATTTTTTTTGGATTTGACAGCCTATCTTAAAGTGACAATTGGCTTTTTATAAGATCTCCAAAGCCATAAAAAAAAATCATACTACGTTAGAAATGTTTATTGGCCTTATACTGATCAATTGCACTCACACTTACACCTCAAGTGAAAACGTGACTAACTGACGTAATTGAATGCATAGGGTCATTGACACCTTACTTTCCGTAAGTCCTATTTCATTCAGTGTCGAGACCACTCTAAAATCCATCCTGCAGATTGACTTTCCAGGGCCATTTCTGGTCAACTGTTTTAGCTCAAGTTCCCCTGCAGTTGTGGCTTTTGCTAAGACTTGCCTGCTAATGCTTCGTTGGTGGATGAAATCCCTAGTCATGAAATGAAGATAAAAGTGGAAGTGCAGCATGGGCAAAGAGAAAGAAAGTACAAGATTTGTTACTAAATGGTCCCAGCTTCAGAAGGTATCAGGTGCGGGCTTGGAGTTAGGAGCTACTGCAACTCCCGTGATGGAGAAATGACAGAGGCCGGCTAATCTTTAATCCAGAAGAGGTGAGACAACAGCCAGCAGTGTCCATAGGTTAATGATGAGGCAGAGGAAGTTGCTGTGGTCACCCCCTCTACTGGTCAAAGGGCAGAGAAGGAAAGTGAGAATTAGTGAATCTAGGTAGGTGCATACACTGGGCTCAATAATATAGATTATAAAGACTAACTATAAATTCCGAACATTGCTCATAGAATTATATATATATATATATGTGTATATATATATATATATATATATATTTATTGTTAGATTACTCCACTCATGTGGATTAATGGTGGTGATTGGTACCACTTTCTTCAAATATTCTGTATACCAGAAATTTGAATATGTTTTCTTTAATCTTTACTCCAATTATAATATAAATATCATTATCTCCAGTTTGAAGACACCGTAACTGAAACTAAGAGAGTTGAAATGACGTGCTGTTCTCAGATAATTAGTGTCCGTGATTCTAACCTAGGTCTGCCTGAGGTCAAATCACATGCTTTTTCTCCTACACAGTGACAACTCAAAACAAACTGGTGCTTGTTCATTGTTTTATAGTATTAAAAACAAGTCATGAAAATCTATTTAATCCTGATAACACTTATAGAATAAGCATGGCATAAGTTATTATTCTTATTTTGCAAGTAAGAAAGCTGGACCAGAGTGGCTGAGCATTGTAGCCAAGTACACATTCTCGGGGAGCATGAGTTAAGGACATACTTCTGTCACCCATCTAAACATTTTGTAAATCACCACAAAGAGTCCAGGAACACAGAAACAATTTTAAAATGTGGCTCAACTTTATACTATGCATCACATTTGCCAATGCTCATTCCTCAGCTCTGTCTGCTAATTTGATTTTTTAATTTGATTTTTTTTTTCAAGGAAGACAGAATTCTATGAATAACTGCCATAAAATAGGCTTTATTTAGAAAGCATTCTTATTAATGGAAATATGCACACAATAAAATAGTAACTCTGTAAATTCTTTTGCAATAATTACTAAATTAGTTTTCTCTTACTGCATTAACAGAAAGTTCTAGATGTAATAATATAATCGATTTAGGGGTTGGTAGTTGAGGTATGCAAGTATAAATGTGTGCTCCAGAGGCAGACAGACCTAGGATCTAAACCCTGTACTGTCATTTAATAACTATGAGACTTAGTTGAAATTAATTAGCTTTTTCCAATCTCAGTTTTCAAATACGCAAAATGGAGATTTTTAACTGGCGTGTGAAATGGAAATGTTCAACTGGCGTCAACCGACGGTGACATTTGCGATGGGCTTAGTGATTTAGTTCCAGATTCCTCCACACCTGGCAGTCCTGTGATATGATTTCAATATTTTAAATTCCTATTTTATTGTTTATATATCTCAAAAAGGGCAGATGTTTATTCATTTTACTATCACTCCTCTTACAGTCCCACAAAGTTGGACATTAGTAAGGTTAACTCTGAGTTGTTAACTAATTAATCTGAAAATGCCAAAGACCCACATGAATTAAACCCTCTTTTCATCATGAGTCACTTACTAAAACTAAAGAGCTGCTTAAGGTTGTAGAAAACATTAATTAATTATCTATCAAAAGTGAGAGTCCAGGGGTATTTAAACTCTTGGTATTTCAATAGCAGATGGTGTTTAACTCAAATCATTAAACTGAGTTGTTTTATGATTGAGAATGCAAAAAAAAAAAAAAAAAAAGAACTCTTGACTACGAGAAAGGAGTATCATGACACAGGAGAATGACCCTATTCTCCATTTTTGTGGCAGCATGTGAAATGTGTTGCTGTGAAGTGAATAAACAAAATCACATGTGGGGAAAGGCAACAGCTGTCTCCATAAAGTCTTTGGCCTCCTGCTGCCCTCTATCCTAGAGGCAGACGTGGTGGGTGATGGCTGCTCACCATGCTATACTTTATTGCTTCATTGACTGTGTTGCAAATGCTGACAACAGTTTACCAGCCGCAAAGAAATTATTTGATTTACTCAAGTTCTTTTGCTACCATTCCAGAGTCTTGCATGTCCTTGGTTAAATGGTGCCCTTATAAAATTGCAAGGCAAAAAATAAACTGTTTTCCCCTTAACCAAATAGATATAGTGCTGTGATGTGAAATTACTGAAAAAAAAAAATGTGATTTGGGGAAATTACAGTTCCTTGTTTAGTATGTATTGTGCATGCCCTACAGCCTTCCCTAACCAGTAGCTCCCAATTTCATTTAAATTGTAATGATTTTCTTTAAGGACAATTAAGTTGCCTAAGAGCAGTGCATGCATACTAATGCTGCAGAGGCAAGGCTCAGTGTAGAAGAGAGTAATAACTGTTTATTAATATGATAATTAAGTGTTAATGCTTAGCAACCTAATGATATCTGTTAAATAACTTACATTTTGGAGCCAAATCCTGGCAAATGGAATCCTATTAAAAATAACAAAATGTAGTGAATATAAAAATAAATGATGCTAATCTGCCATTAAATCACATATATTTTCTGATTTGCATCTCATATGAGAGAAGTCCTCTATTCTCTCTTTTCTACCAAATATGTGAAACCAGCATAATTATCTATGCTTATTTCTGAGTATTTTATGTTTGTGGATGTGTGTATGGGTGTGTGTGTGTGTGTGTGTGTGTGTGTGTATTCAAAAGGAAGGAGAAGTAATAAAACCTAGAGATAAAGATGAATAACATTTTAAAATGTTCTTTTAAAACTATCTTTAAAAGTATGCAATTCTGGATTTAAAAAAAAATTCTAAAATAAGAAAATAAAACATTCAAAATTTTAACACTTTCTACGAGTTCTCATTCTCTAGCCTTAAATTATCTTTCAATTCTTTCTAGACTATTCCATAAATAACGACTACTTCCAGTTTCCCCAGTATTATCTGAATTTTTTCTTTTTGGAAAACTCACTTTAAAATTTTAAAATCTATATTCTTAAATCTGTCCATTCTTCATATAATGGAGTTCTAGCCAATGATTATTTTTGGGAGAACAAATAGAAATTGTCAATGTACTTATAAAATGAATAACGGGATATATTTGTTCTGCAAGTGTGAGGTCATGCTTCTATAAATATAATAAACAAAACGTTCATGTGTTGCTTTCTTTGGGAAGTTGGCAACTCCCTAAACTGAAATGAGTCATCATAGTATCTTATTTATTCATTGAGTGATATTTGGTCTCTGATCTGTAGTCTGAACCCAGCAATCAAAGGAAAATATCCCCATTCCTGAAATCCTGTTTTTTCTTGCACTCACTCAGACATCTCTTTTCATCGTTCTCCTGTCCATGTGGTAAAATGTGCCCAAATAGACAAATTGACTGAGTAGAGTTTTTAGAAAGAAGACAGGATGCCTGGTGACATCCTTTCCAGAGAGTGTGGCACGTATGAATGTTGGTATAAGTAAAGGAGAAATCAAATACCTAGTGAATCAAATAAAAATGAGGACTAGGAACATTCATTGGATTTAATCACAAAGAACTTCTTAATGGCCTTTACAAGGGAAATATTCTTAGAATATTATGACCTAAGTCGGACTGCAATGGAATGAAGTATGGATTGGAGTAAATTAAATCATAAAGAAATTAAAATTAAAAAAATAATTAATTTTCATGAAGCTTGGCTATAAAGAGAGGAAGAGATTTATGGCATTAGCTAAAGAAAATATAGAAACTAGGACTATTTTAAAGATAAGAGTATGTGTTTACTTAAATATGTTTAGATGATCAAAGAAATGCTTGGGAGAGATGAGTTGAAGGTTAGCAGGAAAGGAAGAAGAAGTAATGAAATGAGATCCCTGAAGAAGTAGGAGATGAGACTTAGAACAAATGGAAATATAGGCCTTGAATCCTATAGGAGTACCTCTGCCTCTGAAACTGAGGGAAAGGGGGCGAGGTGTTGTATTTGTGTTGTGAAGGCAGGAATCTCACACCGAATCACCTCAAATTTCTCAGTGAAATAAAATAAATAAAATAAAAGCACTCTCATCTAACCTTTTCTTTACCACAAGGAGTTTTTGTTTGGTATATTTCTCTTCAATATTCCAAGCAATGGAGTTTTTAAAATACAGACTTTCGTACGGCACACCTGTCATTATTCGCCTTCAGTTTGCAGACCTCTCAACCTCAAAGGTTGTAGCTGGTTCAGTTAGTCTTTCCCATGTCCAACTTCTGGCTCAAGTTATTGCCTGGTGTCTTCCTTTTGGATCTTTGGGGGTAGCGAGGGATTCTTTTCTGTTTGGCCCCAGGTTCATCTTTTTGGCCTCTGATCAAAATTATACTGACATACTGTCTATCTTCTTGCAAACTTGGCTTCTATCCATAATGCTAACTGGAGAAGGCTTCTGTCTCTTGGCTAACTTTTCTATTCAGAAAGGAGAACAAGTCCTGCTCCCTCTATTAAAGCATTCCAGATATTCTATTTTTGAACTTTTCTGCCTGACTTTGGCTCTTCGCATCTTATCTTTTACAAAGTGTAATAAAGATGATAAAATGAAGATAGAAAGAGAAGATTGCTTTCATAAATGCTAGTTAGCTATTTATGTTGAGGAGTTTGGACTTTTATTAATATTCTCAGAGCTTAGAAGTCTTTTGTTCTGTGAGGCGTGATTCCTGAGCAACAAGTGAAGGAATAGGATCAGAGCTGTAGAAAGAAAGATTGAGAGTTTGATTAATTTGGAGTTTAAATGACTTCTGTTTTTATTTTATGATTGAGGAGATTAGAATTTGTGTCCAAGGGCAGCCATGTGAGAGTGGTAAGGACAACACATTCCAATAAAAAAAGTTCTGAGGAAAGTCATTGGGGTGGGGAAGATGTAGGTGAGGAAAAACTAGAGCATTAAGAGATTTGAATGAAGATGCAGCACATAATCAAAAGGTTTCCTTGTAAGCCTAATTAGTAAACATGTGTGTCAGTGTGGGGGCTAGGTAAATTGATATCTAACAGGTAAGTTTACTAAGATACTAAGAGACAAAGTGCACACAACAAATTTATACCTCAGTGCCAGATGTTTATTACATTTATTGTATTTTTAGCTTAATAAGATTACCTAATATAATTTCGTGCCAGCATAGTTATAAGAAATCACATGCACTGCCTAGTCCAAGGAGGTAAATGACTCTGAGTGAACCATAGTGTGAAGTAGGTCTGAGACACAAAACCAGGAAGTTTCACAACAGTGGAGGCATTATGATCGCTTTTATTTCACAAGAAAACGAGGACAATAAACTATCGATTTCAAGATATCAATTGAGCCCACATATTTATATTTCTCCCTTTTAGGAATACTTGAAATTATCAAGTAAATATGATAAATTTTATAACAGGTCTAAAAAAAAAAACAGTGCTATCACTGGAACAAAACTTGGATTAATCTTTGTAATGGAGAAACCAAATGGGACTAGATCAAGGAAAAAGCCAATTGGTTTCAAAGAACAGTTGATTAAACATATCAGAAAAGAGACAAATGAAACAAATGGACTTATTTCCCCCTCCAAAAAAAATCACCAGTTTGAACTTGGGAGGCATCAGTGTTACCTGTGAGTATATGCCTCTTCACACATCTTTATGTGTATGCGTGTGCACCTGTGTGTGATGGGATTAAAGAAGTCTGAAAATGTCACCAGGGCTAAAACTGACTTACATTCTTGAAGGTTATTTGGTGAGGTAAGTGAACAGTCCAAGATGGAGCATCAAGGACAAAAGAGTAGGGAAGTAGTTTTCCAGTTAGCATTGGATTGTCATTACCTCAATGAATATAGAAGAAAAACCATCGGTAAAGTAGTGAAATCTACAAATCAGACAAGTATCCACATTACCTGCTTTCCTATGTTCTCCTATAACTGTATTTCGACTGAAAAGTATTCTCAACATCTCACAGGCAGAAGACGAAAGACTACTGAGATTATTAAGCAGTAGACAGAGGTTAGATCAAAGACATAAGGAATCCTGTTAGCATTGTTCACTGAGTGCAGACAGATACTTCAGGAGAGTGCAGAAGTGGCTTTGCCCATCTGCTTCTGTCATCAGAGAAGGACCCACCCCAGGACTCATTTGGAGAATCCTTCAAACACAGGAAGAGAAATTAACTGATAAGCAGCCAAAAAATTTCCCTATGCTGCTCATGTTATCAATAATAAAAATAAATTAATTTAAAAAATATCTTAATATAGTGCCATACTTCAAATTTATAAATACCATTCTCTCAACCCATCATACTAAAACTAGAAATTAACAACAAAAGCCAAAGAAAAATAACTAACCACTCAGTTAATTAAGAGCACTTCTTAATAAATCTGGGCTCAAAAACAAATTCAAAATTAAACTACAAAACTATACTACAAGGGGGCTATGCAGAACTATGAAAAGTAATCTACCCTTCAAAACCCCGGAGAGGCTCTGAGCTGAAAGTCAGCACCTGCCATGGAGGGCCAGAGTAAGAAGCAGAGCTGAAAACCAGAGGACTAATTGAAGGACTATGAAAAGGAGCAACTGTGTCAAAATGCCTGTCACCATTCCACCGGTACGCACACACACACACACACTCACTCACACATAGTAAATTCTGATGAAAGGAAAAGTGGTTCTTTAAAGGAATTGGAATAGAACTCATGTGAGAGTAAAGTTTCTAATGGCGTATTAGAGCCTCAGAAAGAGCTCTCTCCGTTCTGGGAATCCTAGAGCCTCTCCCAAAAGAGTTAACTGTCTGTTCACCATAAGTGGAAGGTTGCTAGTTAATCTCGACTTTCCCCATATATCGGGGGCCCTGCAGATTTGCCACTTAGGGGTGGTGAGAAATCCCGTACATATAACAGAAGAAGAAACGCATACCACCCTCTTTGTACTTAATTATTGAATAAAAATGGACAACCGGAAATTACCAGACAGATATATAAAAAACAAACAAACACTGGTAGCATGAAAGGTAACAACCAAGATCAAAATAACAAAAGCTGATTCCAGAGAAATCTGTAATTGAAATGACAGTATTTAAGGGTATCTAATTAGTATATCCAAAGAGATTAGGGCAAAAAAAAGTTATGTCTTTAACACAAACCTAGAAAGCCAAGACGAAAAAAGGTTCAGAGAACAAACTATGTAAGAATATGCATTTATGTACAAAACATGAGAGATTTATTGTTTTATCCATTCGACAATTACTTATGGGAAGTCTACTACATTTCACTGTGTCCTGCAACTTCTCCCCACACTCTCTGACAGTTGAAAATTGTTTAACTGAAGACCCATGCTGAGAATTCATGTTTAAAATGCCAATATAACTTAGAAATGAAAGAACAATTCTAAAATGCCCAATAATGTGCAAATGATAAAAATCAAAATATTAGATAAGCGAAGCTGGGCACTAGAGGGAGTATATACAGCGAAATTCTGAGTCAAATAATAGAAATGAAGTAAAGAATATGGATCTTGAAGAAATTTGCCTTCACCAAGCTGCCTTTGGCCCACCTGTGGGCGTGGTGAGTGGCACAAGCTGCGGCTCACACCTGGTTAGTTTTCTAACCACAACATCCGGGCCTTCATCCCCAGTGTACTCAACCAGAATCTCCAGGGGGCGGGGCCCTAGCAAAAACCTTGGTCCAATCAGGAACAGAAGAAAGGAAAGATAAAGAAGAGGAAGTGGGTGGGTGGGTTTGTAGGCACTCAGATCATCACTGGAATTTTACAAAGGGAACCAGCTCCAAGAATGCTTGGCTCACCCAGACCTCTAGGATCCAAGGCTTCATTGCTCCTCGGTGCGGGTGAGTCCCTCTGTTTTTGCTGTACTTCTTCCGCCTTCTTTTATAGTATTCGGAAATGCAAATTCTGAAAGGAGGGCACTGATTGGTTTTATGTTGGAGCATTTACCTTGTTTTTCTGGCCTTCAGTCTGTTTGAAATGGAGACATTGATCCCTATCACATAGTGCTGCCGTGAGTATTAGGTAAAATTGCAATATAAGAATATCTAGCATAGTGCATCCTGCTGGGAACTAAAATGGAACTATTAATATTAGTGAATTTGTAGCCATTGTTGACAAATATTATAGCCGTTTTTATGACTTTTCTCTTCAAATATTAATCACATTGTCTTTCCTCTGAAAATATTTAAGAATGTCGTATCAATACAACTACTATGGCCGCTGTTTTTTTAATCCTTACTCTAGAACTCTTTAGTTGATTTTCAACGTGGACAAATTGTATAGGACAATATGCTTAAGATAATAAATAATCATAATTGAGAACTATTTTTTTAATCAATAGGAGAAATTATAAGGAATTGCTGACAGATTTTAGCGTGTATAAAAACCACCAGGGAGACTTTTAAAGAACGCAGGTGCCCCTCCTTGATTTTCTGATTTGGGCCTTGGAGTAATTCCTTCAGAACCCACATTTACTGATTTCACACTTGGGGAATCACTTCTTGCATATGAATTGTTGAAGAATTAAAATATCTTGGTCTGTCTCTGAGTCAGCTATTTCTGGTTGAGCCATTTATTACATCTTAAACTATTAATAGAATTTAATATCCCCATCTTTACTCTTATTTTAATTCAGAAGGAAGAAAGTTCTGCTGTAGGGAAGTCAATTAAACTACTCATTACTATAAGTATGATGAAGGGAGAAAAATTTTATATTACCTTAATCCTGTAAGGTACTTGTAGGCAGATTTAAGAGAAAGTTTAGCAGAATATTTATGGTGTGTACAACTTCTCAGGTGTAACTGTGAGTAAATCTGCAGTTGGGCGTATTTGATTAGTGCTTGTGCTGTGGCTGCGATGGTTCCATACGCAAAAATGGGCTGAAATGAGACAAAAAAGGGTTGAATGTAGTCAAAGTGCCATTTCATGTTCTTGTTTGGGGTTCTATAAAAGCAAAGTCATTTACTTCAACTTTCAATTGGTTGTTTTGCTACCCAGAAACCATTAGTTTATTTATTTATTCAGTAAATAGCTAAGTACCTACCATGTGTCAAAAAATATGAGATTAACCTTATTTACACAGAGGCTTTTCAGTGAAAATTTACAGAGTTCAATTCCATCCTGACCTGAAAATAACATCACTATTGGAAGGCAAAACTCAGTACGACTACTTCCATTTGAAAACTACTTCAAATTCTCTTTGTAGTTCTGTCTCCAGGAAAGCATGTGACTAGACTGGTTCTAGAATTTTGCATTTCGAACCTCAGCCAGTTACATTCAAATTAGCAATTCATCAACACATACAGCCCCACACGTGATTTCATTCTAATCTTTAGTTTAATTCACTTCATTTTAAAGCTTCTTTTACTTTCCCATAGGTCATTTTACAGAGGGCTCCAGAAAAAAACCTTCAAGTCTCCTCTAACATGTCCATTATTTTTACTTACCACTTTGACCTAAGAATAATATTTACTTTTTCCTAATAATTCCAGACATATTTATTTTGGAAAAATAAAGATAAGATTTAACTATGACAGAACATGATAACTGAGTCAATACTAAGTAATATAGTAAATTAAATTATGTATAACTGGTAAGGTTGTTCCACAAAATATTTGAAAAATTTAGTATTCTGATTTTTAAAAGTTATTCATGCTGTTTTAAATATAAAATATATGTATTTTCCTTTAAAAAATTCAGTGTTATGCCTCTGTCAGAAATATTTTACCATTATTTCTATAGAAAAATCAGATTTGATTTATATCATTCTGATTTAAATTACTTTTTATGGGTCTGTGACACACCTTACGTGTCAAGACTATTCTTGCCTCAATTTTTCTTCTTTTTTTTTTTGGCAAACTCAACTCGGCTCGATATTTTTTCAAGGATATCCGCATTATAAGAATTGTATCATCTGAGGAAAACAGAAAGTAAACTTTGAAATGACCTGAAAAGATTACAATGGCTGTCTGAATGCAGTGAGGTTCAAGTAATAAAACCAGTGGAAGGAAATAAAACTGATTAGATATATAGATAGTAATCTATTAATGAAAAAATAAATCAGTTCAAAGAAGATCTAGAATAGATAATGGGAAATAGAGTGAATAAGGGCTTTCCAGACAGAAAGTCATTTTGGTGATAAGTTGATTCTAGTAATTAGAAATTTTGATGCTGGAAAAAAAAAACAATCAAATATAAACAAGGAAATGATGATGGCTTGAGGGTTATGACTGGCTTGCAGAATAAATACTGTGCCCCTCCTCACCAAAAGTCACCTTCTTGGTTATAGAATAGTCTAAATAACTACCCTATTTCAGTGAGTCAAGATTAAATATGTGAAAGGATTCATGGGAAAAGTCAATATGAGGAATGAAAAAAGTTTGCAGGTACCCAAATGGGTATGAACTGTTCCAAAAAAAGAAATTATTCAAACCATCTACATCTACTAAGCAGGAGACATGAAGAAGATGAAATCCCTTCAACATATGATAAGGCTTACTCTCACAGAGGCTAAATTTTCCAGACCGTCTGTATTTTTCTATGATGCATTTATAACCCAGTATCTCATTTTGTTCCTTTCCTTTTTATTTCTTCTGCTATGACTTTTTTTTTTCTCAGAAAACAAATATTATGACAATATAATGATATTATTCTCCTGGATATCTTATGCTTTCCTTCCAGCAGAGTAAAATTGAAAGGCATTAGTGGGTGTTGTCTTCTACAGACACTTGGTGCAGAGTGGCTTCTAAACTAGAGTTATATGCCATGTCTTTGTGCCTGAGTTGCTTTCTTTCTGTACTCCAGCTCCCTTCTAAATTTTGAGGTGAAGATTTTCTTTTCATTTAAACATCTGTTACATGTTGAGACTGCTAATAAATGACTTCCTCTCTTTTCTACCTTCTAAATTAATAGACGTAAAATGGTGGTGTTCAAAGTGAACATGTCATAAACAGAAGTGCTAGAGAAAGCAGCCCAGGATAAGCCTAAATTCACCTCGCCCACAGTCTTGACACAGCCCACTTGAGAATAAATTTGAATCTATAGAGCAGAAATATTTGCACAAATCACTGCCTCTCTCTGCCATGGATAGAGAGGGAAGGAAAACAGAGTCTTTCTAATTGAAGTCCTTCCACATCAAGAATGAGATTGCTTTCAGCTTTGAATAAATCCAAATAAGTGGCTAAAACATAATAGACATTTAAATTCTTTATCACTAAATTCTAGGTAGTACAAGTTTTTTAGGACAGCTCCAGGATCCCGAGGGATCCAGTCCTTTCTGACTTGAGTCTCTTTCATTTTTTGTACCTGAATTTCACTTCATATTTGGAGAAAACTCTTTTTTGAACCACTCTATCCACCAGCCAACAGAAATGGGAAAGAGGAGGGGAGGATATGCACCCTCCCTTCAAGGAAACCTATGTACAATTGCACATACCACTTTATTCTATAGCATGTTTGTCAGAACTAAATCACTTTTAGTATTTATTTGTAAGAAGACAAGAAAATGTAGTCTGTCCTGTGCATTCATGCTCCAAGTTGAAATTTAGGGTGTTATTACAAAGACAGGGAGAACTCATGGAAAGTCAAACTCATAGAAACAGACTGGAATGGTGGTTATCAAAATGGTTGAGGATGGGGAAATTAGAGGATGTTGGTTAAAGGGTACAAACTTGTAGTTAGAAAATGAGTAAGGTCTGGGGATCTAATAGATACCACGTGATTACAGTTAATAATATTATATATATGTACTTGAAAGTTGCTAAGAGTAGATCTTAAATGTTCTCACCACAGAAAAAGAAATGATAATTATGTGACATCATTCAAATGTCAGCTAATGCTATGGTGGTAATAATTTTGCAATATGTAAGTGTATCAATAAAACACATTATATACCTTATACAATGTTAAATTTTAATTACAATTCAATAAAGCTGGACCAAAGGGCTTAGGAAACATTTTGCTTCTATAATACACAATGATCTTGCAAAATTATGTATTACCATTTGTTGTTGATTTTAAATAATTATTTAGCATGCATTCTTTTGTCCGGGAGGTAGTTCTTTCCATTCCCACCAGCAAAACAACATAGACGTTGTGTACATCTTTAGGTGTACCACAAACATAGTAACACTCATGAATTAGAACAGGTAGGGGTATAAAAGGACCAGAAAGGTATAGTGGGTAATAGTGATTTGCCTGCCAATTAGCCAATACCCTTATTATTGTGTTAACAGCACCTCAATATTTCCCCCCCCCCACCCTCGCTCAGTTCATATAATTTAGATTTCTGCTCTCGTCGCTGGCCATAGGGATGGGCATAGAGCACAAGATATATCAATAGAATCCATTCAGAAATATTTAGAAAGCAGAGTTATGTGTCGGAGGTAGAACAGAATCTTGCTGAATCTACATCCAGGACACCCCTGAGACTTTGAGACTTTTATGTCATGTAAACAATTTTTTGTTTTTTGGTTAAGTTTCAGGGTTTCATTCTGTTTGCTTATTTGTTTTTTGACTAAATTTAAGTCAGTTTGAGTTTTTTTTGTTTGTTTGTAACTTTTTCCTTGAAAAATCTGGACAAGGTGGAGGTCAGACGGTTAGAATCTTATTTTAATTTACTATAATTGAACAATAACATTTGACATGAATGTGGGCTGACCTAGTGACAGTCTTTTAAGGTAAGAGTGAACAGAGGTAAGTGACGGGCTGTCCCTTAACTTATGAAGAGCTGTAGCTTTTGTCATGCATGCCTTTTCACACTCTCACGCTTGCTTGTTCTGAGAGAAACCACCAACCACGTTTGAACTGCCCAATGGAGAGACACAAGTGGGAAAAACCAATAGCCAACAAAGACCTAAAGTCACATGGGTGAACTTGGAAGGAGCTTTTCCCCAAGTCCAGCCTTGAGGGGACCATAGGCCCACACTACACCTTCATCTCAGAGTGGAAAGACACAGTGAACCTGAAGACTCAGCTAAGTTGCACCAAAATTTCTGAACTGTAGAAACAGTGATAGAGTAATGTTTTGTTGTTTTACTGCTAAATTTGGGGGTAATTTGTCATGCAGCAATCGGCAACTAATAAAATGGAATAAATTCCAAATAGATTAACCACAAAATACTCATTTATTTAAAAAAGAAAAAGAAAAAAACTTTAATTGGAATTATTATATTTATCAAGAATAACTTCTTAGTGAAATTTAAAATAGTCATGCATGGTTTCTGGTATAATATAAACACCTTGAATAGTACAAGTTTAAAAAAAAAAAAAGAAAGAAAAGGAAAGAAAGGGCAACTGGTTCCAACAACTGGCAATTTCTACTACTCTCACCATCAACTTCTTACCAACATGCTGCTGGACGGGTAGAGCACTATTCACGTATTTATTTATGATTTTTCCTTTCTCTGGCCAGTAGTTTTTGAACTGAGTTTTACTCTTGCTTAGTTTGATTAATGCAAGTGTTTTTTTTTTTTTTTTGCTGCTTCTACTTTTCATTTCTTTGCTTCATTAGGTGTGGAGAATAGGAATGTTATGGCATTGTGCTTACTCTACCATCTTTGTCAGCTTTCTTTGATTTATGCCATTCTGCTCACTCGTCTTTCAGGCATGTGAAATCTTCTTCACTCTATAAATTTAAGGAAAGAAGTATACATGTAATATGTTCATATATATATATTCCCTTATATTATCATTCTAGCTGTGGTGGCAGTTACAAAAAGAATACGTAATTTCCAGATTATTAATTTGTCAATTGATTGTCAATGAACTTTTAAAGTGCATGCATCTTCTTTTCTCATACTGAATTAAAAGCTTCTTGTGGTCTGAGATCATGTATCTTTCTTAAACCCCAAATGTTCTCAGCTATGTGAACGTAGGGATTCAACAAATATTTGTATAAATAAAAGTAAATAATAACAGACGAGATGGGAAAATGGTTTCAGGTAGAAAGGAGACTAGGAAAGGGGAAGCAAACATGGGTGAATAATATATCCTAAATTTCATGAAATACAAATATTTACCGTACAAGTAAACATAGGCTAGACTGCCATGGGAATCAGCTGGGGACAAAATGACACTCAATTTAAAATATCTATCTACATTACATGTTAGTTCAACATTATTCAAAATATGTCACTGAAAACCATACTAAAGATGTGAATTACAGTCAAAATAGGAAAGCAGTAATAACCCATTTTTATTAACCCTAACAGTAATCAGTTTACATATAAAATAATTGAATAATTGCCCTTGCAGGTCAATTTCTTTTGTTTTAGCTAATGTAAACAAATCCAACTCTAATGCTTTCATAAAAAGAGTGGATAAATGCTACTGAAAAGAATCTTACTCCTTAATACCAAAAGGCAAACCTTTGGACAATAGTAAGAGCAGGCATACCAAACATTGATTTATCAAAATATTTGTTTTGATAAATCTGTGTTCGTTATTTTGGGTATGTTTAGTTTGATGAAAAAGATCACAGGCAACTTTGGATCATTGAACCTTAGAGTTAATTAAATCATATCTATCTGACATAAATAATATGTGCCTTCTATTTTGACAGTAATTTACAAGTACACTACATTTTCTTCATAAAATTAAGGGCATTGTGTAAAAAGCCCTTGCTCTCTTATGGTATATAAGCCAGAAAAGGTTTCAGGAAGGTCAGACTTGTCCTTGCACTTAACCGAATGTTTCAGTAGGGTCATAGCTAACTCATGAAATAGCATAAAGAATGTTAAATAATAATTCCTTCGGAAAGTGGTATCAGACAAATAAGTTTTACGCAAACTATTCTCCATCTTCTTATTCTAAACTAACGAATTTCCATTTTTTCTTCACATAAATTTAATTCCCTACCCTATGTGCTAGGTACCTATGTTATCAGCCAGTGTTATCTTCACATTTAAGTGCTACTTGACAAGCGATGCCATCCTTGGTTTCCAGGGTCTTTCTACTTGAAAGGAATAATATAGTCTTTATAGGTACAGTAGATAAAAATATCACTGTTAAAATATACAAAGTTAGTATACATCCATATATGTTTGTATATATATGTATATGTGTATAAAGACACACGTATCAAAAAGCAGGCCATACAGTATTACATTTTCACTTTTTAAAAAAAATACCTTCTACCATTGCTGCAGTGGAGTTTCCAGAGTCACTGAAGTAGGCTAGAGTCTCAGGGTACATTTTTAATTCTACTTAGGCATCTTTGCGCCGAAGATTTGGTGAGCTTTTTAAGATGCAAGCAGGATAATTGATAGGCTAACAAAAGATAATGGTGTTTTCACTGGTATCGTATTGAAAATTCAAACTCATGTTGCAATTGCCCACTTAGAATTAAAACTTTCTATAACATGTATCTGGTTATGAAATACACTGAGAAAACTGAGATGTCTGTAAAGACTAGTTCCAGATGACAACACACAAGTTAAATATTCAGGGTTCAGATACCCACTGAAAGCAGAACTCCAGTGCTGTAGGATTGTCGAGTAGTGAAAAACTTTAATCAGGCAAGCAACTTTAGGACTAGTCTTCCGTCTTAGAGCAAAATTAGAGTTCTGTGACACAATCCAGTCCCACGTGTATAATTACCACCATGAAAGAAGTAGAAAACTGTGACTTGGGAGCAGATGGACCCCTGCATGTTCATCTGTGGGGTTCCGGTCTAGGTCTATGTATGAGCCAAAAAGGCTAAGGAATCAGTGAGGAAAATGTCAGTCAAGTCTTCAGTGGCAGAGCATCAGGAGGCCCAGATGGGGCACACTGAGGAAGGCATGGCTAGACAAAGGAAGGTAAAAGAGCTGAGAAGTGGGAGAAGGTGATCAATACTCATCATTTGTTTTTGCTTAGAATAAGGATAGCAAACATACAAATGAAGAGCTAAAAACAAGAGAAATGGAGGAAGTTTTCAGGTTTAATAATGTTAAGAGGGAAATATTATATAGGACCACTACTTTAAATAAATTTCAATTACTGTATATGAAATTTGACATATTTAAACCAAGAATAAATTTAAAGTTGAGTAACTAAAACTGAGATTATGTACTTTGTATGTATTACAGACTTGGAAAGAATGCTAATTGTGATTTCGGGGCAGGGGTGTGTGATGTGCAAAAGAAGATACCATGGCATGACCATGTCAGCAAATTTAAGGCTGTCTTTAACAATCAAGTTGCAATTAGAAACAAGACAGATAAAGGTTTAGTATAGAGATATGAGACTAGTTTATAAGCTGGGCTAGAACTATTTAACAACTGTAGGTTTTACTTTAATTTTCATTACAAATTAGCCATCTAAATACCCCAATAAGAAGGCTAATCTTCAGTATTGATCATTAATATCCAGCCTTGCTCATCTTCTTTAGCTATATTCAGACTTTCTGAACTGAGGAAATCTCAGCTTTGTAGTCATTAGTGATCATTATCCTTAAATGAAAATGTACTGGAAATAACTTTTATATCATTCTTATTGGGTAATTTGAGGGAGAAAATGGGAAAATTAATGTCGACAAAGTACAGTGTAATAGCCAAAAAGCCTGTTGAAGAGAATATCAAGTTACAAGGATCACTGGGAAAGAAGTTTCCTTGTCTGATGCTTCATGTAAGGTCTCTACCATTCTATTCCTTTTACCGGGGGCGGGGGGAAGAAAATGAAAAAGCCCATTCTTGCCTTCAAAAGCAAAGACAAGAAATGCCAGCCAATACTACCTAACAGTAAAGTGGAGCTCTTAGCTCAGTGACTCGAAATACCAGCATTCTGTAATGTCCAGAAAAAATTATGCATCGAAACTCTAATTTATGCTTGAATTCTATATCTTTTAATCTGATAATTTAATATATTTTTTACTCTCAGTCTGGACCAACCATTCATAAGCATGAAGCTCCATTTGCCAGGTGCTGCCTTTACTCTTCAATGAAAACGGGAAGTACCGTCATCTTGTACTAACAGTGAGACCTCAGCTTAATGACCCGTGGGGCCCAGCATGTCTAGGCTCAAACAGTGATGGAAATAACACACTGACCGGTTCTTGAGACAAGGAAGAAAGGACAAGGCACTCTATTTTACATAAACTCCTGTTCTGATTATGCCACATGCTAATTCAAGCTACCCCCAGATCAGCTCCCTATCACCTCCTTTGTCACAGGCACTGAAGTGCCAGTTCATACATATGGGCAATTTCCATCGACATATCACTCATTGCTGCAATTTCGGAGGCTCGTATATCTTTCCTGGTGAACTTCAGATCACAATGTAACCTTGCCAACACACAGTGAAAAATATCTACCTGAATGAAGGAAAGAAGTCTTTTAAAGAGATTTAGTAGCATTCAGATTATTATATTTACTTAATAGTAAATTGGCATTCTGTCCCAACTTATTGAAAGAAAACTAGTATAATTGTCTAACTTCCCAGTGAAAGCTTTTGAATATTATAATCTTAACCCAAATGTCCTTATTATATATTTTCCTCAGGTGTTTAGCTATTTTGTTACATTTTATAGAAGCAATAATTCTCTATTCCATAAAAAATGGAATTTTACAAGCAGGGCAAACAGTTCCATAAATTAAGAGGAATACCTGCCTATGCTGAAACAATGCATTTCTTTCTTATTCACACTTTTGTAATGTATTTGTCTTGAAATCACACTCTCATTTGTTCTGAAATTTACAGCTCCTTTTTATGGGTTGAAAATCCGGTGAAAAATTGGTTGTACCAGAATATCAAGAAGCAAGGGATTTATAAGTAAAGTGCATATTTCAGATATAAATGTTTCTCAAAACATATATCTCATCCTAAAATGTTACTGAATGTATCTGGTAACTAAGATTTTTTTTTCCCAACACACTTTCAATGGTTAAGCTGTGTGTGAAAACACATGTATACACACACATATACTTACCTATGTAGTAGAGAATATTTAACTGTTTTTCCTGAACAAAATAATCTCATTGGCATATTTTTTTTCCTTTAGAGAAAATTTACTGGCATTAATCTAAGTCTATACATAACAATTGCTAAAGGAAACTAATCTGTAGAAACAATTATATAGCAACAATAACTCACACTTTGCATTTTAATTAATTTATTGCACCTGAGTATTTTCAGATACTACGGAGCTAGAACTGCAGAGAACTCGTAGAAGGCCATTCCTGTACTGGAGAATGAAGAGTTCTCTTCAAGTATTTCTAAATGTCCACTGGAAACAATGCTAGGTGTTTAGGTGCTTATGTAGACACAAGAATAAAAAAGGCATGCTTTAACCTTCAATATTTAAAATTTTGCAGGCAAAAACAATTATAGTACAAAGAAAATGAAAGGTGGAATGTGTTTATTACACAAGAGGGCAGAAAGAGGAAGGGAGAGAAGTGGGGAGGGAGAGAGAAGGAACATTTTCTTTGGAACATCAGGAAACTGCTTGTATTTTATCCTCATAACAGACTTGCAAAGGTCGGCATTCTAATTCCTATTTTATTAATGAGAAAATGTAGAGAGGTGACATAATTTGTAGGGTCTGCATCAATCTGTGACTCTGAGAAACTTTGGGCAGCAAAATACTTCCCTGTGTACCTTCCCCTCCCAAACACCTTCTGCACAGATATTTTCATAATGAGTTAGCAAGAAATAAACTTTTTGTTAGGTCGTGATACTTAGATTTGGAGCTATTTGTTTCTGTGAAGTAACCTATACTATACTCTCAATCAAAGGCATTCTAACTAGAGGAAACAGTAAATATAAATGTTTAAATGAGTATATCAGGACTGTAAAATGGGAGAAATTTAGTGGCTATAGGAGACCACAGGGTGGTAATCTGGGACGACATCGTAAGGACCAGTGGGACTGTGCTATGTAAGTCTTTTAGTTAAAGGTGGAAAGCAACTATCCTCAGCTCAGTTGGTGTAAGTCAGTACTTAGGTGGTGGGCTCAACACCTCATGTGAGGACTAATCATCAATAAGCAATGTACAGAATCAAGGTGCTTTTTAAACTAATGGATCTGTTCTTCTATATTGTGAAATCATTGCTTGTATTCTCAAGCAGATATAAACAATCTTCTATAATGGTTTTTTATCAAAGAATGCAATGACATAAATGAAAACAGTCATTTTTAGAAAATATTATTTATATTAAACATGTGAGCTGCGCTTATTAGAAAAGTAAAAGATGATAAAGATGATAAATATCATTAAGAATATAAATATTATACTAAGTCAGGCGTAGTATCTACTCAACTAACAGATGATTTGAAGAAATACCAAAAGCCGTTTTGGTAAAGATATGTTTCTTTCTTAAATCATCGTTAAAGTTATTAATATACTACAAAAAAAAAAAAAGTCCTTTCCATAGCTTGGATCCAATCAGCAGTGTCTGGCTACCATCTGCAGTGTAACGCATATTGAATATTGGTCATTTCTCAAACTGGAGCCACATACAGGGGCGGAAAGTGGGCTGGGAGAAACTGTCATTACTGTAAATAAAAACCGAAGATGTGGAGCTAGAAGTAAAACAAAGAGATGGTGCCCATTGGGTTATAGCATTTGCAAAGGTTAGGGCAGACAGACAAATGTCCAGAAGCAGGAAATAGGGCTCATAGGATTAGTCTATTTGATTATTTCCCTATCTTAAAGTCAGCTGTGCCTTGGAACATAATCATAGGTGTGATATCTCATCACATTCACAGTTTAGGGATTATACAGGGTGTATAAGGTAGGAGGGGGTGATAACTCTCCAGGGACATCTTAGAATCCTACCTATCACAGGGCAGAATAATTCTTTGTGGTGGGTGCAGTTATATGCACTGTGGGATATTTAGCAGGCTCTCTGGCCTCCACCCTAGTCATAACTATAAAAAGTGTCTCCAGATCTTGCCAAATATCCACTGTGGAAAAGAATCGCCTCTGATTAAGAACCACTGGTTAAAACCCTATTTTATTATCATGAAACTCAGTGCAAAATAAAAACATAGTCCTATTTTTTAAGTTCAGTAAAATATGGATTTTATTAATACAATTTTATTAATAACTTGGTGCTGATTTTTAAGCACATTTGCTAGTCAACAGAAGTATAATTGGCATTTTACCCATATAGAACCACAGCATTGGTTTAGCTTTGCCAGCAACTAAGATAAACCTCAGTTTTGAAAACTTTGGCAAGGAGTTAGTGGGACCTTTAAAGAAATTGGACTCTACTTAAAATATTCAGATAACTCACTGATAAAAGTCATAGCTTAGAGCATATCGACCTTGAAGTTCTGGTTTCTCTTCAGTTTGTTATGACCTGCCACCTATGAAATTTTCTCTCCCCTTTTCAGATTTATATCTTCGGCATGGAGCATTTTCAGGATTTTAGGTTCCACAGTTTTATAACTCTCCCTGTAAAATGGAAGTATCTTTTATTAGTTTTAAAAAGTATCATTTGTGAGTTTCTGTGAGCCTCTTCAGATGTTCTCAGATTGCTAAAAACTTTCATGTCTATTCTCATAATATTTTTGAATTTATGGATTTTATAACATCTCTTCTTGACTTTTATTTCTCTAGGTTGAATAATTTGACTTTTTTTTTTTTTTAATTCTACTTACCTAGCAGCACTTTTTGGCTCTATAATTCATGACACCTAAAGTTTTTGTGATGAGGTTGCTTTTTTGAAGCCTTGCTGCCAGAGAATACACTAACTAGTTGTTTGACTTTAGACAATTTAAATTTGGGTCCCCTTTGTCATCATGGTAATCTAGATATTATATCACATATCTTTTAGGATTGTTAAAATAAAAGCTATAACCTATGCAAGGACCTAATATAGTTACTTAGGTCATAGATGTCACTTGTAAATTTATTCATTCATTTAAGAAATATGTGTTGAAAACTAGTCTGTGGTAATGCTGAGTATTTAGGAGTTGAAAATATACTCACAAAACACCTGGCCCTGGTTTTCATTGGTCTAATAATTTTTATGCTCACATGAAGTTGAGCAAAAGGAGGGCAAAGATGTTCATTGTGATGTTCTTGCACCGCTAGTAAGAAAATTGAGATTTTGGAAGCCACAGCACAGGACTAGATGCTAATGACTATTCTCAATTGTTCTGTCTTTTAAAACGTTCACAAGAACTACTTGTAAGCAATAGACTGGCAGTTGATATCCTAACTGTGGGTTTTATACTTACATTATAATTTCATCTGTGGATGACTTTACAAAATACAGACATTTAGGCCAAACCCCAAGATATTCTGATTCATTAAGTATCTAGTGGGTAATATTATCTGAATGTTTAAAAAAGGCCACAGGTATATTTGAAGCATAATTTAAGTCTAGAAGGTGTGGTCCTGTGGTCAACGATTTATGGCTATGTATAGCATCATCCATAGACCAGTTGGGAAATACTACCGTAATTATTTTATTACATCCTATGGACTTTTCTCCATGTGGTAACTTCTTTACTGAAGTGCAGTCTCCAGAAGTGCATATAATATTTCAGATCTGGACATATTATAGTTTTTATAGAGGTATACAATGATGTTTTCTGTTTTGTGTTTAACATTCATCAAAAATTCTCAACATCCCAACATACTGTGATCATTAAGGGAAAGCTCACGGTAATTATTTTATCCTGGAATATGACTGATTACTAGAGAATAAAATTAACAATAAAGGAATTTTTGTTATTTAATGTAGACATCCATATGCTAACACTGTAAATTTATATGCTTCTCCTTCCTCCATTGATATAATTTCTTTCGATCATCTTTAAATTTTGCTACTCATATGTCATTACATTTTCAACAAATAGTGTGACATTTACAAATTTAGCAGGTTACTAATCACTTTAAAAACCTTATTAGATTTATAGTAAGTTAGATTAAATAGTAAATGATTATGGTTTCATAAAGAAATTTTTAGAAACCTTTATTTTTTTATTTTTAATGAGTGAATTAATTAATTTTTATATGTTGACATTGGTTAACAAAATCCAATAAGTTTCAGATGTACAATTTAACAGTAAGGCATATATACATATTGCATTGTTTTAGAAAACTTTTAATTCACAACTTTCCATCTATTTTTAATCTGTTTATTCATCTTAATTCAATTTTTATCCATAATCTATTGTTTCCATGTTTTTCCATTTCATAATTCTTTAATTTCTCAACAATGTTTAAATTTTCCAAAAATCTTGAATGTTCTTAGTCTACTTTTTCCATTTCTAAGAAAGGAAAGATAAACAACCAAAAAAACCCTTTGATCATTAACCAAAGTGATCTCCATTTACAGAAATTTTGTTATCTTTCTCTAAATATATACAATTCCATAAATGTCCCTTAATCTTACCTTTTATTGCATTGTACTAAGTGGAAATAGATATGCAAATAAGACTAACTGGGCTATAATTTATAATTATACTAAGAGCCCCTCTCAGGAATAAAATCAAGTTATTCTTAAAGGAACCATTTATTAATTACACAGTACCACATTTTCACAATTTTGCCCTGATTTCTTTTTCTCCAAATTCTTGGTAATTGTTTATTAAGTAGTCTCTAGTGTTTCCTTAAAATACTGGCTTTCAAATGTTTTTACCACAGCTATGAGTAATAGGTGTAAGATATTTACTTTACGTGGTGACTAAACAATGACCTGAGCAATGATTGACCAGCGGCATCTACCCACCCCAACCTACACAATTTCCTGCTATTTTCTTGGATAATATGTAGCTGCAGATTGAGGAATAACCCAGTGTGTATACAGCCATGTATGTCATTGAGCTTTTAACTTACCTTTGCAAATGAACATCCGATCTATATTTGATTTGCTTGTCAAAAATGAAGAAATGTTATAGTTCTTCTACTTTTAGTGTCCTGGAGCAATTAATACCTTATATTGGTTCTTTGCCTTCTTCTACTATTGTTGCTTCATTCTGATTCTGAAATTTTCTCTAGAGACTAGAGGTCAGGTTACTGGAGGTGATTTGAGCTTTTGTAGTCTTCTAGAAGAGATGCATGTGATACCCTCATTATAATGATGGACAGAATCTTAGAAAGTTAAAAATTCTAAGAAGGTTTGCATATTTTAAAAAAGAGAAATGAAACTGTTTGCCTGTGACTATTTGCCAAAGGCATTAAAAATTATTTATTTTTACAAAAGTTATTCATGGCGAGAATAGCTTGGAATTTTCTCCTTTAAATATAAGATGTATCTTCTGTATTTTCTATGATGAAATGATGAATCATTTCCAAAAATATATTCTTTTGAATTGAAATGTTTCACACTTGAGGAAGGCCTAAGGCATGTAAAGTTTAGATATTTGAAATTACCAAGATTTATACACTAACATTATCAACTGATACATATGTTTTATTAAAAATGTAAATATTAGTAAAAGATTTTTACTTTCTCAGAAATTTTCTTCCAAGTTCTAGGAGTATTATATTTGCTTTTATATTTAAAAATTAGTACTCAAAATTGGTTTGATTGGCACAGAAGATAAGACTGGTAAAATTAAAATAATTTATAGTAATGAGAATTACAGAAGTGAGGTGGAAATATCACTATTTAAGATTAAATATTTGCTGAATTCTGTCATTAAGCAAAATATAATAAAGACTTCAACCCCTTTTTAGTCAACTTACTTATTCTGCCTCATCACAGGATACCATATTTGAATAGCAAACATAATGAAAGCATATTGAGAAAGAATGAAGAGGTCATTAAAATACATGTAAAAATGGGAAGTAGACCACAAAAAAAAATTTGTTTCAATATCTGAATTTAGAACTGTGAGCTTGTATTTTATGTAGTATTTTGGTTTATGCCACTATTTTTATTTGACAGATTTTTTTTGTTCGTGTGCGTGTGTGCGTGTGCATGAATCTTAGGCCCAGTACTGAGAGTTTCAAATACTTTTATTTAATAAGATAACTAGTCTAGGAAATTAAAAATTTACTGAGGAGCTAACATTTAAACTAGCGAGTATAATATATTATGTTGATTGCTACGGAAGGAAGTATGTCTTAGAGAAAAAGCTTGGGCTTCGAAGTAAAAGTGAAATAATTTCAAACCCCAAACCCCTGCCCTGCCACCAAATATTGATATGAATTTTTATGGCACTTAACCTCTCAAAATACTATTTTTCATTCTCAAATGAAGTTGTACATTTCTAGAGGCATGAAAAGGCTTACATGAGAAATGATATTTGCAAGGTACTTAGTGGAGTACTTAGTACTATGCTTAGCACATAGTAGGCATTCAGTTAGTTTTCAATAAATGATTGCTATTGTGTTCCACAGTGAATGATTTTTTTCTAAGGTGAAGGGGATGGGAAGAAATGTTAGAAAGGCTTTAATGATAAGATACCGTTGGAACTTAACCTCAGAGGATGGCTTTTATATAGTGTCTGCCATCAATAACATTAATTCACTCTACAGTTGTATTTATCTCTGACTCTACAACCCTAATTAAAAAGGAAAATTAAAAAATTAGCATTATGTTCATTTAAAATTTTTATTTAGATAATGGAGATCAAAAACAACCAAGAACAGCTTATTCGAAACACAAAGAGCATTTGAATTAATTACTTTCGACATTTCTGTCTTATCACCTTAGATTCCCACATATTTTCAAATAAACCAATACCGACTTGATAAATTTGCTAGAGATCAGAACAACCTCAGCTATGTTTTAACAGCTTTCCTGTAAGTATCCCTCGATCTATCCAGTAGTTTCCAGGAAGAGATAGCTTAGTTTGAAAATAAGGGAAATATAGTTCATTTCCAGGTTGAAAATAGGAAAATTAGTGACTGCTGCTTTGAAGCCCTCAAGTCCTTTCAACCCTCTTATCATGCCAGGGCTTGTTATTTTATCCTTTCCTGTGGAGGCATGGAAAGAAATATTTGGAATATATATATGCCTTTTTGTTGAATGATACACTTGAAACTTATTTGATTTTGTTAATGTCGCTTTGATAGGTTTTAATTTTAAAAATGCCAAAACACAAATAATACATGTGCTTAGAATAGTAAAAAAGTTTTCGTTGGGCTCAATACCCATTCTTTTCAAATTTTCTTCATAAATTGGATTTTTTTTCAGGTGAAAATATATTAACCACATTTATTCCTTGCTAAAATATTCCACATGTTTGGAATCAGGCTTTTATTATTATTGTAATGTTAATATGATTTTTAATAAAGATGGAGGATAAGTCAAATATGTTTAAAAGCCTGTAATCACTTAATATTGGGATGAGTAAAACCCTTGTAGCTATGATTGTAAATCTTAGAATTGGAAACAAAACAAATTTAATTACATTTAAATTTAAAAGGTCTCTGTTATAAAGAAGTATATCATAATTAAAGTAAGAAGGCAAAAAACAAAAATAGTTGCATTATCGACTCTCTTATTTTTCAAAATGCATTATTAGTTCCTATATTTCAGAATAAATGTATACATTTGTTAGAAAACAAAATAGCATTACCAGGCAACTACCAAAAGAAATACAAACAACAACAAGCATTATTTAAAAGTCTCAAATGAACTAACGATCAAATAAATAAAAAATTAAACATAACATTATTTTTATCCATCAGGTTGATAAAAATTAAAAATATTCATCCTATTCATTGTTAGAAGAATTTGAACATATACTGTTGGAACATTATTAAGTTGGTGTATCTATCCAGAAGGCAATTTGGAAATATGTATTAACATGTTATATGCATTTTCTTTGACCCAGCAATCTCAGTTCTAGATATTTATAGGGACATAAAAGAAACAAAGATATATGCATTGTGATGGCCAACACAGCAAAGATTTTTAGAAAAAAATAATAGTATATGCAAGTGCTTAAATTTCTAGAAATGTTCTCACAAATACAAATAAAGTTGATCTCTAATTATTTCCATACAAATATATAAATAGATGTAAATATCTAATGCATATTTGTGTGCATAGTGAGGTGGGATAGTATGGAAGAGACTATCTAAGAGGAGACATTCACACCCTACATTATACTGTTGTTTTTTGTTTGTTTGCTTTTTGTTGTTGTTTTTTAAGGTTTTCCTTTTCCCTAAGGAGTTTGTAGAGCTTTATAATTTAAGAAGCAATTGCAATTCTGAAAAACACTTTCATATATGAATGTCACATTTTGATAGAGAAAGAAGAATACAGGCATAACTCATTTTATTGCTCTTTGCACATAATTCTTTTTTTTTAATTGAAAGTTTGTAGCAACCCTGCATTAAGCATTTATCAGAACCGTTTTTTCCAGCAGTCTTTGCTCACTTCCTGTCTATGTCACGTTTTGTTCTCACCATATTTCCAAATGTTTAGTTACTACTTTGTTGGTGATCTGTGATCAGTCAGTCATCTTTGACGTTACTGTCATAATTGTTACCATTTGCGTTTTTGGTGTTCTTACTGTTCCACCAACTAGCCCTTCTTCCGCCTCCCTCTCCTCAGGCCTCCCTGTCACCTGAGACACAATATTGAAATTAGGCCACTTAGTAACCCTACAATGGCCTCTTAAGTGTTAAATTAAAGGAAAAGTTGCACGTCTCTTGCTTTAAATCAAAAGCTAGAAATGATTAAGAAAGGCACGTCAAAACCTGACAGAGGCCAAAATCTAGGCTCCTTGTGCTAGTTAGCAAAGTTGCAGATGGAAAGAAAAAGTTCTTGAAGGAAATTAAAAATGCAACTCCAGTAAACACACAAATGATAAAGACAAAACAAAACAAACAAAAAAAGTCTTATTGCTGATACAGGGAAAGTTTTAATATTTTAAAATTAAGGTATGTACGTTGTTTTTTAAACAAAATGCTATTTAATAGACTACAGCTTAGTATAAACACAACTTTTATGTGCATTGGGAAACCAAAAAATTTGTGCGACTTGCTTTATCACAGTATTCACTTTATTGCCATGGTCTGGAACTGAATTTGCAATGTCTCTGAGGTATGCTTGTATTAAAAGTAAGACTAAATTAAAAGTAGAATTTAATCACTAATGGAAATAGGTAACAATTCTTTTTGTATCATACTAAATTAAATAATCGTGTTATTAACCTGGACTCATTAAAATAGTTACTACATATTTGCTTAAGTTATATGGGAAGATCCTATTTCTCAGCCATCAAAAGCATTTTATTAGAGATTTGAATCTAAATAGGTTTTATAAACTTAAGATACAAAATGGTAAATGAAAATTGTGCAGACTATCAGATTATCAGAATTACAAACAGTGAATATAACTCATACTGATAACATTTTAAAGTATAATAAAAATGAAAATACTATTGAAATAAAATCAATAAAAATGGCCAAAACTGAAATACAGCAAAATCCTTGTAATTAAATACTCATTGTATGTAATCCTGTTTTTAAAGAATAAGTTATTTGATACTTGGCAATACCTCTATGAATCTCATAGAAAGCAGTCTTAGTAACACTTTTTAAATAAAAATGACATATCCTTTTTTCAAGTATACATAATTTCCCGGATTCTTTTTCCAAGCCTTTAAAAAGATTTTACGAGAAAAAACAAACCATTTTCTTGCTTGATGATTTAGACTTCATAAAAGGTTAATAAAATGCGAAAAATCTAATCAGTGTATGTATTTGTTCACTGCAGGAAGCTGAGTTTTATTAAGTATATAATTTTATGTTTCAAGAGAAAAGCATGTGGCATATAGACCTGCTGGCCACTGTAAGGCAATGTCACATATGTCTCGATTTAGGTCCCAATCCTGAAATCTCAGAAAAATAACAACAATAGACTCACGGCTCTTGAAATTATGAGTAAGCTGTCTACAGTGCACTGTGTTTTTTGGGTTTCTTTGTTTGCAGAAAGTTACCTTTTTTAAGTGATAAAATTACTTTAAAGAAAAAAAAACTGAATTAAATAGCAAACATTCTGAGAGGTATTGGTGCAATAAATTTAAAAACAAGCTGAGAATGACCTCAAATTAATTTCAATAGCATTACAGCCCCAAGAGATGTTTTTTTCAATGTTTGGGACGGGAGAGAGAGAAGTAGGAAGGAGAAGACTAGAGGGAGGCAGAGGGCATGCAGGCCAGCAGCAGGGCCAGCAGACAGCAGGCAAGAAGAGACCCCAATGCATCGGAGGCCGGGGTTCAGGATGCTGCCAGCCAGGCTGGGATTCTGCACAGGTGTCAGAACCTGAGGGGAACTGATGGGAAAACCACGAGGATGACAGGACCGGGGAGGCAGAGGTGGAAATGCTGGGGGAGGCTAGACTCCAGGGAAGTGATGTTCAGGCCTTGCCCTGTCCCATGAATTCTTCAGATGGTTGCAGGCTCCACCTGTTGGTTGACTGAGCTCCCAGGCTACTCCAAGTAATGTTATTGATGTAGGATGGAGCAGGCAGTGCCGAGATAGGAAGGAGCCCATGCTAACCCTTCAGGAGAAACCCACAGCGCCCACCGACACTTCCCAGCCTTGGGACATCGTTCTGCTTGGTTTGCTTTAGTTTTGTCTTGTTTTCATAAGTCTCATTTGTTTCCCCTGTATTTACAAGCAGTGAAAATACATAATCTTTCAACACCATACAAAAGCCGTAGCTACTAAAATGGCAGAACAGAGATTCCCTTTCTTCAAGAGACTTTGTAAACGTAGAGATTTTCCTAGCCCGAATTCATTTGTTTAGTTACGAGGTGACCTTCCTTTTTTTAATGTTTGATTTCTGCTGAACAGTAGAGCAAAGAAGACTGTCTTTATACTTAGATGCTCTGACTGAGGACTATTTTCTTCTGCTAAACAACAGGTAGATATCACTCTTCATTCTGGGGAACTGGTATGCAGGATAGCTAGGGACAGTGACAAGGAGCTGTAAAAAAGCCATGAGAGGTGACTTTTTAAAGTAGTTTCTCTGAACTATACATTCTATGTGTGAAGTGACAGAAAATTAGGTGTTTGCTCAATTAATCCTCTTCAGGCAAAAACAGATAACTGTACCAGCACAGGTGATACTGTATTATGTTGATGTAAATTAAACAACTTCTCTCCAGGATATATTTCTAAATTTAATATTTTCAGCTAGTATATGTTTATGTATATATTTCTCATTCCATATAGAATTGCACATTTGTTTTAATTCCTTCAAAAATCCACCTCACAATGGCTCTAAAATGAAATGGGGCAAAAGACACAGACTGAAGAAGGTCATAAGCAGAAGTTTCAATAAATGTATGGGAAGTCAAGAAAACAGAGGAAGCATATGTTCAGACCAAGTAAAGAAAGTTATAGTTTAGGATACAGGAAGTTTAGGGCTGAACCTAGAATAATCCCAGACTCACAAGAAGTTTAGGAAAAAGAGGACTGCGTGTGACTTTAGGTTTTGGTAGCTGATGTAGAGAACCCTGAATCTCAATCTTACCATTTCAGGTTTCTTTCTTACTGAGCACTCCTGATCAGGGGTTGGACCCTTTCACAGGCCTGAATCCTGGATCCTGGCCACTTCCATTCTGGGCCTCAGCTGTCTTCACAATGTGGATTCAAAATTAAGCCAAACCAAGAGCTATCTAGTAGACTTAGAACAATTTGATAAAAGTTTATATTCAAAAAACAAGAGCAGGATACTATGAAAAAGGAACTCTTCGGAGAAATGTGTGGGAGCACGGGTATTTAAAAGTATGATTGGTTAGGAATTTTTAAAAATGATAGTAAATGAAAAAAGGAGGAAAGGAATCTCTTCTCTCCTAAAAAAATGACATCTAATAAAAAAAGAAAGGGAAATATTATTCAAAAATTTTTATTTTGCAACATGTAATCACTGATTCAAGTCAAAGAACATGGAAGGCTATTAGAATCATTTGGTGCCATTTTATCAAGTAACTCAGTATTCAAATAGAGACAATGCATCATCCCACAGATCATTTGCTAATTAAAAGGAGGGGGTCTACAGTGGAAAGAATTATAGTTACTTCTTACATTAAATGACCGTATGTCACATGATGAATGGCGAAGCCATCTGACATTGTGGGTCTACTGGTATAATAGAATATGAGGAGCACAGCCTCACTGATGAGATACCATTGCCCAGAATGTTCAGTTGTAATCAAGGCTCTAGTCCAGTGCTATACAGTGTTAGACATTAGACATGTGTGACTATTGGACATGAATTGATAAGATGTGCTATAAATGTAAAGTAAGCACTAGGCTTGATATCATAGATATAGTACTTTTAAAAAAGAGGTTACATGGCGAAATGATGTGTTTTGGATATATTGGGTTTAATAATGTATCTTATTAAAATAATTTTACCTTATTTCCCTACTTTTTAAAAGTAGCTACTAGGATATTTAAAAATGCATATGTGGTTCAAAATAAAAAAAAAATGTTTATCATATAGTACTATTTTAGATCCTAGTTTACAAAAATACAGATCATAGAGAATCAAGTTAATGACCCAGGAGGAAGCAATTAAGCAAATCCAGACTGTGAAATAGTCTCCTCTACAACTGCTAGAAATGAATCAGCAATAAAATGTCAAGGAAAAAAATTGAGGGAACTGTTTTAAACTAAGACACTGAAGAGATATAACAGTAAAGGCAATGTGAACATAAATGAAATTCAGTTGAGTTTAGAACAGGGGAAAAATACCCCACAAATGGCTATAAACTTCTTTCTAAGAATAAGTAGAAAATTTTGAATATAAAATAGACATTAGGTGATGGTTTGGAATTATTACTACTTAAGCATGATAATGATATTGTGGTTATGTAGGAGATTGTCCTTATTCTTAGGAGATGTAGACTGAATGATTTTGCAATGACAGCTCTATAACTTACTTTCAAATGGTTGAGCATAAATGTGAGAAAGAGATCAAAGAAATTGGAAAAATATTAAAAAATGCTGAATCTAGCTAGAGGATTGTGCTATTTTTCTACACATAAAAGTGTTCTTATTAAAAAGGCAAGGGTCCAAAATTTCAAGTGAAAAGGGTCAGTAAAAACTTTTACAGTTCCTGTTCCTTGGTATACTATTTTATTTCAGATATATTTCTTACATTGATAAAAAATACAATATATAAATATATATCACATAATGTAAAACTGTCAGAAGCCTCTACTAGCAAAGAAGGAATAATTCCTCTGTACATCGATATTGATTCAATTCTTTTCTTTCTCATCAGTAATCATTTACAATTGAACCACCAGGTGCAAAATGGTGATGATTATAGCAGTCAGATTTCTCTATTATCATTAACTCTGTTATTTTTACTCATGTAAATATATAATAATAATTGAATAAAATTATATTGTGCTCTATCATGGATAGTCATTGTAATAAGAACATCAGATTATGAAAAGAAAAATTACTTATACACTCACTTGTCATAGATTTCCTCTTCAACTAGGTATCTCTGCAGCTTTTTAGCAACTGTGCAGAAATTCATTTTAGTGCTATGTATTTGTCTTGTTTGTCTTGATTTGAAGTTTATATTCTCCTTTGTCTTCCTAATATCATAATTAAATTGATAATTTCTAGCTGTATAAGTGTGAATCTAACATAAAGAAGATAATAAGACAGAATGCTAGTCGTCTCAAAACATTCCAAATATGCAGGACATGGGTTACAAGTTAAGAGTAGACTTTAACAAATTCAGAGAACATATAAAAATAAATTTCAGTGAGCAACTTTTGCATGATTTTAACTAAATGCAAGTGTTAGTCACTTAAAAATGAGTACTATTGTTATTTGAAAAAATTGTCATAGAACATACATGTTTTTCTTTTTTACTAGTCACCAGTTTTTGACAGTGGGATCTTCCTAAGTGTCAAGTTGCTTGTATTTCTATTTAAGTAGGCGACACAGCAAGCTATCTCTTATTTTACCCTTTTTTACGTCCTGCGTTCCCCACAGTGTCAGCCACCACTGATTAATGAAGAAGTCATAAAGCAGAACTTAGAAATTAGCACATTGAGTAAGTTAGTGAAACAGGCTTGAAAAAATGTTTACATTAAAACTTACACAAAAAAAATGAAAGAAAAAGATAACGAGAATAGTATAGTAATTTTGTCACTTTTCTAAAAGAAACATTTGTTATAAAGTGTACGTATTATATAGTGTTATTACATTGCTGGTTTTTCTAGCTATTAATTTTAATATATCTTTTGCAAGAATATGACTATAATTATGATACTACAATGGCTTATAAATACAAAGATTAAATTACTATTTAACAAATGTGAGTAAATAACTTAAAAATTCTTGGTTAATAAAATTATTTCCTTCAAATAACTGCTTTGACAATGTATTGATACTTGACATTCTAGTGGAAAAAAATTGCTTAAAAACTCAGTATTACTGTTAAGTTAATTTTATGTAATAGAAACAATTTTATTTTTTAGATTTATTAAATTTATAAAATAAAAATTACAGCATAACTCCATACACTTAAATACTTTCAAGCATTTTACTTTTGATGTGCATTACCAGAAAAGTCCTCTAGGTGACAGTGTTTACCACAGATAAAAGTTATTTTAGAACTATTTTAACTTTTAAAATAATTCTCAAATGAGCCAAATAGTGTATAGTTAAAAATTCATTTTCTAGTATTTAGTATATCTTCCGCATTTCTTTTGCTTTTAATGAATGTTTAACCTAATTCAGCAATTTTTTGCTTATTTATTAGGTTTTTATTGCAGTTTAATTTGCGAGTTTCCAAAAACCATTAAGTTGACCCAAAACCTTTAAAATAAACATATACGTGATTTATATACTTTGTAGGCATTAAAATAAGTTATTGAGACTGTGGCTACAAGGATGAAAGAAATCTTAGCAACTAATTGGTTGAATTACATTACTTTTCAGTTCAAGCTTTTTGGAATAGATTTGAATGAAGTTATAGATGCTTTATTGACTTATAACCAAGGGAGATTTTCATCCTCTATTTTAAATAATCATAGTTTCAATTATGTGACATGATGAACAACCCAAATAAGTCACAAATGTATAACTGAATCTAGGGCGATCATATTTTTCAGGGAATTTGTGGGTGGGGTAGATATTTTTTAATAATTATAAAATAATAGAAATAACGAAAAGGTATTATATAGAATCAATGTTTATAATGGATATATTTCACATTAGTATAAATTTAATAAATATACTTTATATATACATTGAAGAATCTTACAATTTCTGAAAACAAGGATGAACAGAAATGACCACATTTAGGCCCGATGGTTGATTTATAGATTTGCTGTGCCTTCTGTGAAGATAGAAAATTTGTTACAAAGGATTGGAAGAGAGATTTATTTCTGCAAATTTCATCTGGTATTTCAGAGGCAAAATTTATAACATATTTTGTCCATTTTCCTATAGGCCATCAAGTGAACTTCAGTGATAATTTTTGACATGGCTATTTAGAGACTTAATTAGACATAAATTTACTTAACTAAATCATAATATATAAAAAGCAAATGCTATTCATCTAAAATAGGGTTCCTCAACTTTGGCACTACTCCCACTTTGGACTAGATAATGCGTGTGCACACGTGCATGAGTGTGTGCGTGTGTGCGTGTGTGCGTGTGTGTGTGTGTGTGTGTGTGTGTGTGTGTGTGTGTGTTGGGGAAGGGTAGCTGTTCTGTACATTCTAAGCATCGTCCCAGTGGCAACACCCATCTCTCCGCCCATGCTCCAGTTGTAACAATAACATTTCTCCAGACGTTGCCAAATATTCCCTCACTCTGAGCCGAAAACCACATATGTGAAAACTTGATTATTTTTCACTCTTCTTATTCCATCTTACAATTTTATTTTATTATTTTTTTATTATTATTTTTTTAGGCATGGCAACCCTTGGTTGACCTCACAGATTGCAAGGACCTTGTCGGTTTACAATCCCTTACTTTTTGTTTTTTACACCTATAGCACCTGGTCATTCCAGGTGGTCTCCCATCCAAGTACTAAGCAGGCCCAGCCCTGCTTAGCTTCCAAGGGGAGACAGAATAGGGCTTGTTCAGGGTGGGATGACCATAGCTGTCTTACAATTTTAAAATGCCAATCATGTTATTACAGTTTATATTTTAGCCCTTTAGTGGATTAATTAATCAAGAATAGGGTCAAGCAAAATTACCAAGTTGCTGTGGTTGCTTCTTATATTAGGACTCTTGGTTCAAGTAGTAGCTATTACAAAGGCTACTAGATTAGATCTTGAACAGTGGCAGGGATATGACTGGATACCAACAGTGAACTGGAACCAGGTAATTAACGGCCATAAGGGGTTGTTCATCTCTGATTCCTTCTGTGCATCAATTTCATTTTTTTAATTCACTTTGTAAAGATAGCTGCTTGGCTTACCATATAGATGAAATATGGGAAGAAATATTTCCAAAGAAGAGGAATTCTTATGAGCTTTGGAGATGACTCATAGGTGTTCAGGCATGTATGCGCTCTCCTCCTTCTACATTCCTCAGGACCTTGGTCCACTCGTATTACTTAGCAAGTACCCTAAGACTTCCTGTCCTGTTTCATGAAGTTCTGCTTTTCCCCAGAAGATGCCAGGCTCCAAAGGCTTCTTCCTTACTTTTAATCCAAAGTAAAATTTAGCTCAAGATAGCTAATCTCTGTGAAAAAGAAAACAAAATAAATCCAATTAATATATGAGTGCTATGTAAATGCCTTGAGTCTCTAAGCAGCACTTGCTTCGAAAGAATGCTTGGTGACAGAATCCCTGCCTGTTAAATCATAGGTGTCGTGCTTGCTCCAGTGTTCTCTTTCCGCTTTTGTTTTTTAATTTTTTAAATTTGTCCTGTGTGGTGTGATACTTTGTATCTAAGATGGGTTTTAGGTCCTTGCTACTTAAGGTGTGGCCCACAGATCAGCATTAGGGTCTCCCTTGGCATTTGGTAGAAATACAGGATCTCAGCTCTCACCCCAGAACTAATATATCAGAACCTGCATTTTAATTTAACAAGATACCTGGGTAATTTGTAGTCTAATTAAAATTTGAGAAACACAGAATCAGATTAAGTTGTTATTTAATCACAAAGAAGTCAACTTTAGTATAATATTAGGTTTACAATAATAAACTCAGTAAATATTCTGGAACGACATGAAGATAAAGCTACATTGCTGTTATATTTATGTATATTATCAAAACTCACTATAGAGTATTTGAATATTAAAATTAGTGTAGTAAGCAAAATTTTTAAAATTTGAAATATATAAGAGATATTTTAATGAGAATTAACAAAGTGGAAAATACTCTCAGGATAGTATACCTCTGTGTGAAAAAAAAAACAACAAAAAAAGCAATAAGAGGCTTCAGCTGATTTATGCTTGAGATATATATGAATAGCTCTGTGCTGAGAATATAGAATTTTAAAAATACAGTAGGTATTTTTATGTATTTTTTACATAGTATGTGTATTAGATTTTTGAATGAACTAATGAATAAATTTATGAAACCAAAATTTCCCTTGTGAGTTTTATAATCATTTCATATAATTCTCACTTTTCATTTTTTCCTACTAATTGTGTTGTGTGCCTGAAATGGCACCTGATCTTTAAGATCTACTTATCTATTGTAATATATCAATAAGTTGGCCTAGTTCCACAGTGAGGGGCAAATATTACTGGAAAATAATCCCATTACTCTCTTTCAGCATAGCTTTTAAAAACACCTCCATTGGGATGGTTGCTAGTTTTAGCAATTAAAAAAGTTTGCAATTAGGCCATAGATATACAGATACTGAACTCAAACTGGGGTGCTTATTTACTCTCCAAATTAAGACATAGATATTTTGCTGTTATAAAGAAATGTTAATAATCTTATGAAATTGTAAGAGGTATTTAGTGCTTTTTATTATATTTTACAAGTGATTTTTTTTCCAGGTAAGTTTTCTAATTAGGCTTTCTTATAAACTCCACAAATAATGTTTCCTATAACTACATTTTTAAAAGTAAATTTCTTTTATGTGTCTTCACTTACTTTAAAGCAGATTGACCCCATTTCATACAACCAAGAAGTTACTTTGAGGTTCCTGTAATCCTTTCTGAGAATTTGACCAGTCTGTTTGTGGCTGGAGCACAGTAAATTCATAGGCATAGGATTGAAAGATGATGTGCATTTTAGGACCTTTTAAAGGATTGCATTAGTGTACACTAAAGAACAAGATTTTTATTTAAGAACAAATTATATTAAAGAATTATGTGTTTACATACATGCTTGTTTTAAATGGAGTGGTATTGACTTAAATCCCAGACAGAGCATACCAGTATCTTTTGAAGTCTGAGCAATAAGCTGTCTCTATTACTTGGGTGTTATCAGTGATATGGAGTTAAGCCAGAGCTGCAGGAGTCAATGGAATATGCATAGTCTCCCGGACTCATCCTAATTCAATTAGAGGGGGTCTGTAGGTTGAATTTGGTTCCTGAGAGGAGACTATAAGAGAAAAATGAGGTTTATCCATCCTGCCCTATATTAGTAAGTCTATTTATGTGCACATTATCTAACAAATTTGACTCCTAGAAGAATATAATATGAGTTTATTAAAAAAAAAGAAAAAAAGGAAAAATATAGGCCTGCTTAAGTTGGGGGAGAAGAATAGGGAGTGAAAGTTACTAGAATGATGTTTCAGGTACTATGAAGTTCTGTTTTCAACAACATACTCTTATTGGTGAGAATGTATTAAAAGAGAATAAAGAAAACTTGTACTATATTTTAACAAGAAAGTTCTAATATCTAAGAAAATTATTTTCCCAATAATCTTTGGGCAAATGCTGTTGTGCATGAAATATTTTCCTGTCTCAATGTTTCTCTGTCTGTATTTTTAAGTGTAAATAGAATTGGTTCCAAAGATGCATATAAATTCTGCATCTTTGGGCATTGATTTTACATAAATATGAATTGAATAGATCATACTCGATATTCTAATCTAACAGTTCTTACCCAGAAAAAATAAATATCATAAAAGAAATAGAAAGTTTTGTATGTTATACTTCTCTTGAAATTACATGACTTTAAAGTGATCAAATTATTTAAGGTTAATATATATTTATTCTTTCATTACTGTGTTAGAACATGTTTTGATGTTTCCTGAGTGATTATGTGAGCCCTACCCGAGATGAGGAATACATTTGTCATGAAAGCATTGTCTCTATATAATCTGAATGAAGTCTTAAAAACCAATAATGAAATTTGAAAATTCAACATTCTTTGTTTATATGGTGATCACGATAAAACAGTGGCACTTGAAAATGTCAGTTTATATTGTAATAACTGTTAGAGCTACAAAGCTAACATCTATAATCATTGCCAGTCATAAAAATATAGCAAATTGGGATAAATTTAGTTCAGTCATTCAAACAGAATGCAGCTTCTTGTCACCTGCTTTCCTTTGTGAGCTGATTATCTTGGACTAAGTTTTCCTTAAAAGAAAGAAAAGGAAAAAAAAGATATCCAAAGGAAATAGCTAATAGGAAAGCAAAAGAATTAGGACCTTACTATACTTTGCCAGTTTGCACAGTCTTAAAAGGTGTTAATTTTCTTTTTGTGGTGTTAACATTCTTTGTCATTTTCTAAACAGTGATAATACAAATAACCCTTAGCATTTTTCAAACACTTTCCCCCCAGAAGTACAGTACAATAGTCTAGTCTCTTTTGTGAAATGGGGACAATAATACCTGCTGTGACATAGGAGCCCCTGTGATTGATTGATTAATGTCTGTTAGACACAATAAGATATCTGGATTAAAGGAATTTTAGAAGTATAGAACATAAAAGTATTTTACTTTATTTTATTTTTAACTTTGGAACACAGAACTAGTATATTAGAGTTGAAAATTTTAGTCTTGAAATCCTCAAGGAGGTCGTTTGATCATTCTAAATACCACAGTGTATGTATTTTATATAAAATGTAACTTAAAGAAAAAAGCCTTTACAATATCTGTGTGAACTGTAATTTTAAAATGCTGAGTGGTAACTAGAAAATCGTAGATGAAAAATCTAATTAACAAGCCAGACTTCTTAATAATTCAGGTTATTAAATGTCATTACATTGAAAATATTGTTTAAATGTATAAAGATAATGACATTAAATATTTGAAATATAACATTATTTTATGAACTTTACATCTGTTTCTGTATATATCCATAAAAGCATTTTAAATCTTTAGTTAGCTGGTCTAACTAAGGTGACTCAGCTTCACAAGTATCCCATGACCTATATAACCAGCAGAGAACACTAAGACAATTTGACTCTATAGCCCAGATGGCATAATTCCTAAATTATGTACTAATCAGGTATAGTACAGGTGAGAATGTCATAATTTCTTGCTGTAGAAAACATGAATTGACAAAGATGAATAAAGGTTAATTAATGAGATGTTATTGGAAGTCTAATATATATTCTGGAAGATCTATTATTGGAAGTCATATAATTGGAAATCTAATATTTTATTAAATTCACTAAAGAAAAAAGTGATGAAAATGCAGCATAAACCAATAAGATGTTCCTCTATAAAAACTAAAATTAATATTTCCCTAATTCATAACTATACAGATATAAGATTTAAAAAAAATAGAAGAGATAGATTGTGAACAGTTCTCATTTTGAGGATGTTTTATATAGAGTTTGGGGCAGAAGCCTCAAATTATGATAGAGTTAGAAATATGACCCTTTATACTTTTCTTCTTGAATATTAATAAGATCACTAATAACAGTTCTCATTCCGGAGTTTAGCAGTTGGAATATAATAGGGCAAACAATAAGCTTTAACTATTCTAGCTTTAAGAAATAAAACTAGTATGATTAGTTGAAGAATTCCAGTAATTTAGATAGCCCAAATAACCATCTATATGATAGAATGCGCTGAAGTCTGTAGCTTTATTTCTATATAATATTCAGTCTCCTTTGAAAAGAGTCTAGGCAGATCTCATTAGGGGGCTTTGACTTGTGGTTTCTGTTAATTTAAGTCCCATGGTCATAAATTTAATCATGGGATGATTTCTTTTTTCTTCCTCAACCTTCATCTGTGTTCATGCTAAGATTTCATTTATGAGCATAGGGTAATAATGGGTTCTGACAACAAGTAAAGCTATCCCTTAGCAAACAGAAATCACTTTGCTTAGTAATAATGTTTAATTATTTGCTAAGTTATGTGTTATGACTGCAACATGACTTTGAAATGACTACAGTATGATTAGAATAAGAATGTGAGATAACCGTGATGCATTCTGAAGTGAACTGGAAAGGGGCTGTGCTGCTATGTTTATTGTAAATGTATCAGAATGATGGTTCATTTATTATTTTAAACTAGTTCAGAAAATAAAATAGGTGACAATTAGAACAATGCACTAGCTTTAATTGCAGATTTTGTGAATGGCAAAATGATCATGCATAGTGATATGATAAAAATCTTCAATTCACTTGGATGATTGTATGAGGTGATATTTTTCTTTTTACTTTTAGATATTTAAGCAGTCCTTTTTAATCCTAAGTTTTGTGTACTCTAATACAAAATATTATTATAAGAGCTATTTGTCTGTTTACAAATATCAATCTACAGCCTACAAGCAACCTGTTTTGTATTTCACATATAAGGGAACAACCTATTTTACAGTGGCGTTCGGCATGCACTTTTACCATGAATTCTGACCTGAAGAGAAGTTTAAATTGAAAAAAAAACTTACATTTTCATCGATATCAGTAAATCGTAGTAATTTCAATTGAGTTGGTTAAATAGTGATTTTCTGCAATATTTCAGTTTGGTAGGTTTGCTTAGTGATACATATATATTTACTTTTAACTTAAATATCTAAAAATAAGTGTGCATATTGAAAAATAAAACCATTGTATTAAAAGGAAGTAGCTTTGTACATGCCATCACAGTGGAGAACTATGTGGAGAGCCATTAACGCATGTACAGCCTGGTACAGAATGGGGAACACAGAGGTTTAAAATAAATGCCCTTTTATCCTCCCTGTAAGTTAGAGCAAGTTATTCAATCACGCATTAAGACCTTCTCAGAAAACCTTTATAGGTCATTCAAAACACATAATTTTTTTTTCTGTTCCAAGTGAACCGTTATTATTAAAGCCTTGAACTTTACTCAGGTATCTGTTCTAGGTGCAACCCATTACGCAAACCTTTGTGGTTTACTGATTTTAAAAGATCAATCACAGGTAGATAGTGCTTTCGGGCAGGTATTTAAGGAATAAGGTTAATCCTTTCGGGAGTCTTTCCATTCAGCCCTTGTATGAAAATGAGAAATGTGTGAGGACGCGCTACAGAACTGGAGTCAGAGAAATGAATTGCACAGGGAAAGACAAGTATTACGTGTTAAGTTGGAGTCAGCAGAAAGTGCAAGGGGAAAGGAAATGTTCCATAGCTTGGGAGCAGCTGGACGGGACTCCTTCCAGCCTTTCGCAAGCAAAGTTTGCAGTTAGGTGAGCTGGAAGCGGGGTATGCTGCAACCGCGTGTCCAGGCGAGCTCGGGTTCGCGGGTTCCCAGGCGTGGCGGGAGCAGAAGTGCAGACAGCCACGGTCGGCCGCCGCTGCTCTCTGTGATGAGACAGCGCCGCACACCAGACTGCCCAGGGCTGGCCAAGGGGATCCCAGAGGCTGCCACTTTCCCTCTCCCCTGCAGCTTTCTTTACCCTGCATGCAGGGAGTGCTCAAATTATTTTTCTTTCCAGTCTCGTTTGAAATTCAAATATTCTCTGCCCGACCTTTCAGAGTCTGCCCTCTCCGCCCTTCCTGGCAACGTTCCTGCCAGCAAAAGCTTCTAGTTGCAGCATCGGGTATGTTGTCGGTTTAACGTGCTCCGGGCATCTACTGGCCCATGCTCCACTCCGAGGGGCGACAATACATCTCGAGCCTGGGACCCTGGGTTGACTCTCCTATCTTTGCATTTTGGCCTCTCTGTTTAGCAAAGAGAAATGCGAACTGTGCGCACAGAGCTGAGTCCCCTCGGCGTACCCCATTCACCCGCCTTGGTGCCGGAGGCTCCCTGGATCAGCGCCCGCACGCCCCGCCTGTGCCCTGCACCGCCCCTGCCGGGGCTTGCCTCACTGCCGGGGTTCAGCGTTCGCTGCCCTGGGCGGCAGGGAGCAGCCGCCAACCCCGCTTGCGCCTGCGACGGCAGGTTCAGTGCCCGCCGGAGGAGCACCCGCGCTTCTCTTGCGGGCAAGACCCTGCTGAGCATGCTCAGTGCGCCTCCTGAAAGCCAGCTCTCCCGGGGCCGGGATCGGTTCTCCGTGTTTTTGCAGCTGCCGAGGGGGCGCTGAGGAGGGGAGGCTGGGAGACAGTCAGCGCCTTGTTCTGCGCCCCCTCCCTCGCGTCCGGCTGCGGCCGCCGCACCGCAAGATGCGGGCCAATCAGGGGCTGGGGGCGGGGCTCGTGCCGTCACGCCCTCCCTCTGGGCTTATTGAGAGTTATATCAAGAAATTCAGTTCAGAGGAGAGGAGAGGGAGAAGGAGAGAGGGGCAGAGGAGAAGCGAGAGAGGGAGAGCAAGCAAGACAGGAAGGAGCGCCCTAGAGTCTCCGAAGCACGAAAGAGATAACCGATCAGGAATTTTTCTGGCCACTGTCACCCCGGAGAGCAGCCGGAGAATCACCATCACCCCAACTCTGATGTTTCCTACAAGAAGTTAGAGACTTAAGCAGTATTGACATCGGATGGAAATGGTATGCTTGATCCTGTGGAAAATATCCCTGAGCTGAAGAAGTGCAACTGGATGTTGTGTGTGTTAAATACCAGAAGAGCCCAGACCTCGTGGGTAATAGAGACGAAATGTGGAGAGAATGACTAACGACAAATCTGTGAATTTGTTCTCTGGAGTTGCTAATTTGCCAGCCCGAAGCAACACATTTCACAAGGAGGAAGCGTTTTGCTGCTTCTGATTTCTCCCCAAACTGGTGCTACCAGATGCATGGCTTTCTATGTGTTGGAACAAATCATTCCTAACTGCAGCATACCGGGAAAGGGGAAAGGTTGAGGCAACTAACGTAAGTGTAAAGTTTCGCATGCACAATTGTAAATTCTGTGTTTAGATATGTCCTCAGTGTAGACGAGGGATGTTTGTAATTGGGTAGACGGTGGGGCAGAGCTCACCTACTAGGCTGTATCTGCATCCCTACCTGCATCACTCTGCCGGAACTAATCACGGGCATCAGCTACCGTGCAGCCTAATGCAGATAAGATTAGAGCCTGGGAACTGACCAGTTCTACTCAAGTGAGTAGCTGCCTGGAGACTTGCACCCATTTAAATTGCAGTTAGAGGAGCATTTAAGCAGAAGCCTTTTTACCTGCATTATTGGGTTGCAGTATTTATGTATGGCAGATGCTACTAATATTATAACCGGAGAGCGGGGTTAAGAAACTGCATTTTTTTTTTCTTCTTTTAGGCTCTGTAGAAAATATTGTGCTGTTACATGGAAATGTCACTGCGTTTCACTTACATTTCAACACTCTCTTCTACCCCTATGTTATTATTTCATAAAGTTTTAATATGTTTATTAATTCTAATGGGGATAATTTGGCAATATGGAGAAATGAGAGCAAGGTCTGGATAATAAATTTGAAGTCTTGGTGTTGTGCTTTTAGGCAATGATAATCTGTAGTGGCCGGTGACTATTGCTTCTGATGCTGCAGCAGCATGTCCGATGCTTGCTTCCCAGTAAGACTGGATTAAAAGGCAGTTGGAGAGCTGGGGGGATAGAAAAAGATAGTCTTTTTAGAAGAAAGAGATGACTCAGTGTGGCAGAGAAGAAAACACATCACATTTGACATGTGACAAAGCAGTTAGAGGGAACCATAGCTAAATACTTAGTGTTTTTACTTGCACCTAAAAAACTAAGGGAGGTGGGTTGGAAGCCAGGAGGCGGGTAAGCCAGGGGGAGGGGAGGAAGAGAACAAGAATGCATATTTTGAATTAAACTGTGTCCTGAAAAACAGTGTGGGTGAATACAGGTAAAAATAGCAGCTGTCCTGAATTCAAAAGTAGATAATTTCTTTTTTTTTTTTTTTCTGGGCAAATGCAACAAGCAGGGGATATTGAGTGCTTTTATCCACAGAGTTAACTTGCAAACAGTGGCAGAGCAAACTGCCATGTTTACTAATAATATGCAGTGGCAAATGTGTTGTGATATTTCGTGACTGCATGTTTTTTTGTTTACTGAAGAATAATATTGTCTATACAATTGTGTTGACAGTGGCTGTCTCCAAATAAGCGATGAGATGTAATGCATCCTCCGGTCCATGCACACTTCCTCTTGCAATCCGTGCATCATTCCTCAGTGGAAACCTTTAAACCCTAAAATCCAGGAAAAGAAAATAAATACATTATCATGGACCTGAGGGATTTTTACCTGTTGGCTGCTCTGATTGCCTGTTTGAGGCTGGATTCCGCAATAGCTCAAGAACTTATTTACACTATTAGAGAGGAATTGCCTGAAAATGTGCCCATAGGAAACATACCAAAGGATCTGAACATTTCTCACATCAATGCTGCCACAGGGACCAGTGCCAGCCTTGTCTACAGACTGGTTTCTAAAGCTGGGGATGCCCCTTTGGTGAAAGTATCCAGTAGCACTGGGGAAATTTTCACAACCTCCAATAGAATAGACAGAGAAAAACTCTGTGCTGGAGCCTCTTATGCTGAGGAGAACGAGTGTTTCTTTGAACTTGAGGTGGTGATCCTCCCCAATGATTTTTTCAGGCTGATCAAAATAAAAATAATTGTCAAGGATACCAATGATAATGCCCCCATGTTTCCATCTCCTGTCATCAATATTTCCATTCCAGAAAACACTTTGATCAACAGCCGCTTTCCAATTCCATCAGCAACAGATCCTGATACAGGCTTCAATGGTGTACAGCATTATGAATTGTTAAATGGGCAGAGTGTTTTTGGACTGGATATCGTGGAAACTCCGGAGGGAGAGAAGTGGCCGCAATTGATTGTTCAGCAAAACTTGGACAGAGAACAGAAAGATACCTATGTGATGAAAATCAAAGTAGAGGATGGAGGCACTCCACAGAAATCCAGCACAGCCATACTGCAGGTCACAGTAAGTGATGTAAATGACAACAGGCCAGTGTTTAAGGAGGGTCAGGTGGAGGTCCACATTCCAGAGAACGCTCCTGTGGGAACCTCTGTAATTCAGCTCCATGCCACTGATGCAGACATAGGCAGTAATGCTGAAATCCGGTACATTTTTGGTGCCCAGGTTGCCCCTGCTACCAAAAGACTCTTTGCTTTAAATAATACTACTGGGCTGATTACAGTTCAGAGGTCCTTAGATCGAGAGGAGACAGCCATTCACAAAGTGACAGTGCTGGCCAGTGATGGCAGCTCCACTCCCGCTCGAGCAACCGTTACCATCAATGTCACTGATGTAAATGATAACCCACCTAACATAGACCTCAGGTACATTATAAGTCCCATCAACGGCACAGTGTATTTATCTGAGAAAGATCCTGTCAATACCAAGATTGCCCTAATTACAGTTTCAGATAAGGACACAGATGTGAATGGCAAAGTGATCTGTTTTATTGAGAGAGAGGTCCCATTTCATTTGAAGGCAGTATACGACAACCAATATTTGTTAGAGACCTCCTCTTTGTTGGACTACGAGGGCACCAAAGAATTCAGCTTTAAAATTGTTGCCTCTGATTCTGGCAAGCCCAGTTTAAATCAGACTGCCCTGGTAAGGGTTAAGCTTGAGGACGAAAATGACAACCCACCAATTTTCAACCAGCCTGTAATTGAGCTGTCAGTTTCTGAAAACAACCGACGTGGGTTATACTTAACGACTATTAGTGCCACAGATGAAGACAGTGGGAAAAATGCAGATATTGTTTATCAGCTTGGACCGAATGCCTCCTTCTTTGATCTGGACCGAAAGACAGGAGTTTTGACAGCCTCCAGAGTCTTTGACAGAGAGGAACAAGAACGATTCATTTTTACAGTAACTGCCAGGGACAATGGGACCCCTCCCCTCCAAAGCCAGGCGGCTGTGATAGTTACTGTTCTGGATGAGAATGACAATAGCCCCAAGTTTACTCATAATCATTTCCAATTTTTTGTGTCTGAGAATCTGCCAAAGTATAGTACTGTGGGGGTAATCACAGTGACAGATGCAGATGCTGGCGAGAATAAAGCTGTGACTCTTTCCATTCTAAACGACAATGATAATTTTGTGTTGGATCCCTATTCTGGAGTCATAAAGTCAAATGTCTCATTCGACAGAGAGCAGCAGAGTTCCTACACTTTTGATGTCAAAGCCACCGACGGGGGACAACCACCACGCTCCTCTACTGCAAAAGTAACCATCAATGTCATGGATGTCAATGACAACAGCCCGGTTGTCATTTCTCCACCTTCTAACACGTCTTTTAAGTTGGTGCCCCTCTCGGCCATTCCTGGCTCCGTGGTCGCAGAGGTTTTCGCAGTGGATATTGACACCGGCATGAATGCTGAGCTGAAGTACACCATCGTGAGTGGGAACAACAAAGGCTTGTTTCGGATTGATCCAGTCACAGGCAACATTACCTTGGAAGAGAAACCGGCACCTACCGATGTGGGCTTGCACCGTTTGGTGGTCAACATAAGCGACCTGGGGTACCCTAAGTCTCTGCACACACTCGTGCTCGTTTTTCTTTACGTCAACGACACTGCTGGGAATGCCTCCTACATCTATGACTTGATCCGCAGGACTATGGAGACCCCGTTGGACAGGAACATAGGGGACAGTAGCCAGCCCTATCAAAACGAGGACTATCTCACCATCATGATCGCCATCGTCGCAGGTGCCATGGTGGTCATAGTCGTGATCTTCGTCACGGTCCTGGTGCGCTGTCGCCATGCATCAAGGTTCAAAGCAGCTCAGAGGAGCAAGCAAGGGGCTGAATGGATGTCCCCAAACCAGGAGAACAAACAAAATAAGAAAAAGAAAAGGAAGAAAAGAAAGTCTCCCAAGAGCTCTCTGTTGAACTTTGTGACAATTGAAGAGTCCAAACCCGATGACGCAGTTCACGAACCTATCAATGGGACAATAAGCCTGCCGGCTGAGCTGGAGGAGCAAAGTATAGGAAGATTTGACTGGGGTCCGGCACCTCCAACCACCTTCAAGCCCAACAGCCCCGACCTGGCCAAGCACTACAAATCTGCTTCTCCACAGCCTGCTTTTCATCTTAAACCAGACACTCCAGTTTCCGTGAAAAAGCATCATGTGATTCAGGAACTCCCTTTGGACAACACCTTTGTCGGGGGTTGTGACACCCTTTCCAAACGCTCTTCCACTAGTTCAGATCACTTCAGTGCCTCAGAGTGCAGTTCCCAAGGAGGCTTCAAGACAAAGGGCCCCTTACACACCAGACAGGTAAACGAGCACTTTTACTGGTCTATAAGTACTGCATACAAGTGCCCAGTCAACCAGTATTAACGTGCCAGTGTGTCTATTGTTTTGGTCTAACTTTAGCTTAGTTATAAAGAGGGGGAAAAAAAAAAAAAAAACTTGACCCCTTTTCTATTCCTCTGGGGCTCAGTCAAGAATTTTTAGAACAGCTTTGAAATTTCTGATTTCTGAGAATTATTTAACTTACCAGTTTCTTTCAAATGGCAAAAGATGAAAAGAGGAAATTTTTCCAAAATGTCCCAAGATAGTGTTGGCTGAAGACGAAAACCTGTCCTGATATGCCAAATTCTACTCCTGGGCTTTCCAAATTGACTGCTTCAAGATTTTCACATTCCCTTTTGATCTAAAAAGTCACCTTCAAATCTCAAGTTTTTAAATGGTGTTTGAAGGTCTGACTGTCGTTATGCTGGAGCTGTGGTTGCTAAAGGGGTTAATTTTTTTTTAGTCTCTAAACAAGATAGTAGAATATTAAATGTACATCAGCTGTGAAGCACATGATTGTTGATAGATTGCACCTAAGCCATACAGGAAGTCTTCTCTTTGATTTCAGATGATTTTATTGTAATATAGTAAATTGGGTATTGAATAGAAAAGTTTGCAGATTGTCCACAATGGCCAAAGTACTCTTTCAAAGGAAAAAAAAAAGAAGTAATGCTTTCTCCTTGATATAACTGATTTATACAGAAAAGAATGAATCCATTGTAAATATTCTCTCAACTTAGGAATGCATAAGTGATCTGTCATAACTCATTTTAAACTGTGAAATATGCCATATGAAGAGGGATTAAGAGGCTGAGAAACTCATATTTCAACCAAATCCAGAATTAGTTTTTCTTAGGTCTAATAATTCCTTGTTAATAAAGATTTAAATGCAGCGCTGTCTAATTTATTTCACTGGTGCTTGTCTGTTGCCACGAAATTTGAGTGTCAATAAGAGCCTGTAGATGGCACTAGGGTATCATGTCGCTTGTGCTGGCCTGGTGCCAATCCTGCAGGATCAAGGCAAAGGGGGAGGGAACGATCAAGCTGGTACTACCGCCAAAGATACCTTTTATTTAATGACAGTTGCTCTGGAGCAACTAGCATTTCAGTTCATTTGCTTGCTCTTTTGTGATTAGCTCTCACCACATCACCTTTCCTGGATTTTGTAATCCAACTTCGACGTTTGTTGGTACTGAGTCCTTCTATGGTGGTGGCCCATCTGAATTTGTTGAAAATTAGGAACACATAGGTTTCAAGAAATCCGGTACAGCAAGATAAATTTTCAGGTAGTATTAACAGTTGTGGATTAGTAATTAAAAACTCGAAAGTTTTCCCTTTTCTTGTTTTTTGGTGGGCGTGGGGTGAGGTAGAATGCCTTACTGAAATTTCATTTCCCTCTCACCATCTAGTGTTTTTTATTCTGGACTGACTTTAAGGTTTCGTGGTAATAAGATATTTATACAAATAATTTTGACAGTGAATCACGTGGATACTCTCAGAACAGTAAATGTAATTCTATGATTATACAACTAAATCTACATTTTAAAAAGAAAAAATTAAATATCAATTTAAAAAATTAAATAGCAATTTAAAATTACCTATACTTAGAGGCTGAATGCACAAAATGAAAGAAATTAAAGTCAGTATAGAAGTTCTAGAGGAAAAATGTGAAGTTATAAGTGAAAGTAGGAATGACTTATTTTCATATTAACTTCATCAGCTTTTTTAAAGACGCTGAAGTTTAAAATATAGAACATTTCCGAGATCACTAAAAGCTTATAAAAGTTGGTAAATAGTTAATCAAGGTAAGGAAAATAATTTATGAAACTAAAGAGATTTAAATGTGAAGTTACTACTTTAATGAAAAGAAAGAAAATGTCTCTATTATTTTAATGTGGTCACTCACAAGATACTGATGATATTTTATGATTTGCATAATATCTTGAAAAAACTAATATAATTTAAAACTTTTCATACAAAACTTGAAATTTGTTTTAAAACCACATACTTACATCCTTCTCACGTTATCTTCCTTTTCAAGTAAGTGTGGTAGGCATTAGCATTATGTACAGACCCACTTTTTTTGACTTCTCCCCAAAAGTTGAAGCTATATATAGTACAGTGACATAAATGTTAAGTGCATTTTCGCAAAGATCTTTTGTTGAGGCTTAGTCATAAGAATACTTGTTCGTATGATGTAATTTTTGAAATAGGATGCTGAGTAATTCTCTAACTGGAACTGAAGTGCAATTTAGACATTCCTTGAGACCATGTGTCACTGTGTAGTTCTCCTTGTAGGCATTTTGATGTTAAAATGTTGCTATAATTCACTATTATGATAAAGAGCTATTGTAATGGCTTTTCTTATACCTTTTAGAAGTTTTCATGCCGAGAAAGAAAAACATTTGTGATGTTGCACAAAAAGAATACTGGGAGTAAGGAGAGGTGATAGTGAAAGTAATATGTACAATTTCCATATAAAGAGGCATATTTTCTATGAGTGAGAACATCAATTATATGCTACTCTTTTAATTTTTTCCCGCTGAACTGTATGATTGTTACCTGAAGATTTTCTAGTTCAACTAAAGAGTAAAAATAATTTACTCCAACTAGTGGCTTTTAGACCAGCTGTGCTCCTTCAACTAGTGGCTTTTATGCTAAATGTGCTCCTGAAGCGACACAGTTTTAAGAAGTAGGGTTTATTACAACAAAATTTATAAACTAACATCTAATCTATGAAGATTTTTAGTTGAACGGGCACAAGTTGCTATCAACTTTCACTTTATGGTGCTAGTTGATGTGTGGGTAAGATACAAGATTCTTGAGTAAGGGTTACTAAATTTAAATATTATTAATTTGTATTGTCTATATAGCGAAATCATAATATCTTTTACACCATAAATTCGCTTGTAGTACATTGATTCTTATTTTGTCTTATTTCCACCCCTGTTATTATCCTTTGTGTAACCCTACAAAGGATGTGTGAAACAAGTAAACTTGAACCACTCTATGTTAATAAGCTTTCATTTTCCTTGAGTATAACAAATCCGTCACCAAATTGTTTTTTATGAACTTCTAGAGGTACCCTTAGCATTCACAGATTGAGTGAAATTTCATTTTTTCAAAGCAAGATCATGCCTTGATATTTATGCATAAATAAGCAAGTTCCGTTATAGGATTAAGAGGATGACAGTATAATCAATTCAGTAGGGCTTTAAATGATAAAGCTCGTTGGTGTATTTTCTCTAAAAGGTAAAGATGTTCTTAATGGACATGATTTACAAAAGAAGATATTAAGTTCTCAAATTTTAGGATTTGTCATAATCACCTGGAATTGGGTTTTTGGGTCCTACTCCCAGAGGTTCTGATTCAATACCACTGAGGTCCAGGCTGAACATTTTCACTGACAAGACCCTAGGTGTTGCTGATGCTGTTTCAGGCACCTCACTTTGAGAACCATCACCTTAGCATGTTGGAACAAGAAACATTCAGCTCCTTCCCTTTCAGATTACTGTTTCCAGAGGACCTGTTTTTCCACAGCCCAGTTCTTAGCTCACTTATTGACAGACGTTTATTGTAGCTGGAGGCTCTATAGTAAGCTGTTTATTGCTGTTTCCCAACCAGTTGACAGCTTTGGGGAATTAATTTTCTTGGCCCCAGTGTGCTTTTTTGTGGAGGTATAAATGAAAATGTTAAAGAATAAAAAGTGACCTATTTACATTTGACAACTTCTTCTAGTTATAAAACAATCTGTGATAGTTGCACTAGAGTTTGGTTCTGGGTAAATAGTCATGTTTGATTTTCTAAATGAAGTGCTTATTTTAAAGCTTAAACATCCTTACTTTAACTTTTCACAATCTAGAGTATTTATTTGTAAAACATTTGTGTATATATTGAACAAATTATACATGGAAAATGTGTATGCATGCTGTCTGTACTCAAGTATATACATATACTTTTACAATATAAAGGGAATTGCTTCTATTCTCAATCATTTAGAGATACTATATTACATTTATGATTACTTTTCATTTTTGAGTAATCCCATTACAACCACAATTGAAATGCTGTTATGTCATGTAAAATATGCAAGTAGTCATAGAATTGCTATTTAGAACTGTGAGAAAGAAAAATGCAGTTGAAAATGAAGGAGGAAAATGTTAAGTAATGTGACGGTAACAAAAAACTTTACCATATTTTAAACTCCTAAATTTTGCAGTGTATTGTGAAGGTAAAACACAAGTGGCATGTGGAGAAAAATTGCTCCCCAAAATGAGAATTATATTTAAAACGTTATCAGTTGTGAATTTTATTTCTACTTCTTCCCTTTGGCTAAGTGCTCTATAATTATGAAATAAGCTGATGAAGTAGAAGATACTCTTTGGATAAAGTTTCAGAAATTTGAAATGAGAATGGGCCAGCCATTCAAACTGGCTACCTTTCCTCCTGAGACAAATATTTGATGAGTTTTTCAGCACGATACACCTAAGCTATAATATTTAAGGTACAGTTTAGCATTTATTGCTATAACCTCGAGGGTACAAGTAATGTCACCTCTGTATTAAGCATAGAAATGCCTAAAGATTCCTGAACATTTGCTAACATAGAGAGAATAATTTCTGAAGTTAAGATATTCTATTATCTTGTTTTCTAAATTTTGTCGCAATTAATTCTACATATAGATGCACCGTAAACTGATGTTCCCTGAGTTTCAAGTGAGTCATCCTTATGGTGTCACAGACCAGGTTTGGCATCATTATAATTACTTGTAAATATTGTACTTGAAATAATGTGTTATAGTCTTATGATATATGCACAGCCTTATTAGTTAAATATTTCAAGGTATAATTTAGTTTCTCATAATAGCACAAATTAAAATATGTGAAATAGTACAATAGAATTTAGATTTAATACAAAACCTCAAATCTGAAATCAGATTTCTTTCTAACAATCGTAAATTATTTTGACTCTTAAAGATTCATTTTCATATTGAATGGCTATAGATTACACCCAAAATATTAGAAATGGCATCTTGATGACTTCTTTGGCAGTACATTGTTTTATGTGATAGTGCTGAGGTATGAAAGTTAGATCATAGTTTCTCCTAAGCTCTATGCCCACAATTATTTTTATTTTTGTTTTATTATTTAGATTTTCAACTTCTACATTTTTTTTTGGTTGGGGGGAAATACAGAAATCTACCAAGAGCTAAACACTACAGTGGCAGTGCTGGGCTAGCAGCATCAGACTGGGTGTTTACAGGATTCGAGGCCTTGTCAACTGAATTGCCCTTTTTTAGTGTTTTCTCAGTTTGACTTTGCCAGAGTTGAACTCTCAGCTTGCGTATAGTTAAAAAAGACAAAAAGAAACCTGTGAGTCTGCTGAATTGTTTACCACTTATGCTTAAAATCCTTGGAGTAAGTTTTCTTTGAATTTAGTCTGGTGTTTTCTAGAAGAGAATCCTTTATTAAAACTATAAATTAGTCTCTTGCTAATATTAACAAGTCAGTTTATGTGTTATATATTTAGCATAGTTGGAAAATAAGCAAGAAGTATTAGATGTGGATTTTTTAAATTTTTGACTGCTGATTTTATGTTTAATATATTTTCCAGAATATGTAACAAATCAGAGTCCTAAAATGTGCATCAGATTTGTTGAAATATGACTCTAATCACAGGCCAGGTATTAGTTGAGAGCGTGGGAATGCGAGTCAGCAAAAAGGCTTCCTCTAAAGTTTTCAGTATCTGGAGGCAAAGGAGTCAGCCACGTAGTAAGTAATGATGCCAATGTGCTATGGCCTTTTTAACAGTTCGCACCCTTCAAATGTGCATCACATTGCCGAAGCAAATCCAAATGTAGAAATGTAATCTCCCATGTACATAAGAAGATATACTTCACTGTTTAAGATTTCATCAGTTATTTCAGAAAGCTGTTAAATCTGTCAAAGATTTCATATGGAAAGGAACACAGGCTTTTTGCTTGTGTTTGATACAAACCTATTGGGCTGTCAGTCATCAGAAACATAGAACAAGAAAGATATATTACCATGATTGACATTTTGATTTTGATTTAGATTCTTTTCCCCTCCTAAGCCAAAATTCATTAAAATGTGAAATTCCTAAATAGGTTAAACAACTATACTTCCTAAACAATAAAGAGTGATGGCAGTAAGAACCTAGAAAAACAGCTCATATTTAATCTCTCACTCATGTTTTTGTCCCATACACAGTTTGTGTCCTATAGACAAGAATAATGTCAAAATCCATGGAATTTTCCGAGGCATTCAGAATTCGAAGCTATTCATTAGGGATCTGTTTTTATGTACTTATTAAATGACATGAAAATATTTTCCTGTAATCTTTAACACTTTGATTAATTACAGTGCCATAAGCACATATCACTTTTAGACTGACGGACTTGGGGCCACCTGTACACCTGGGAGTTGAATAACTATTAGCACAGGGAAGCTCTTTGAGGCATACTTGATTGATACTTTCCAGTCATTTTACATTAATTATTCTGGGATTCCTTGAGAAAATATATGAAATTGACTCATCTTTTATTGAAAGAAGTCTACTACAGCCTCACCACTCACAAATTTATATAGATTTTTAATTATGTGGGCTGCAGGAAATAACAGAAGTATGGTCAATTTTACCATGTTTGTATAATATACTTTAACATTCTTCCACAGTTTGTCTTTCTATCTGACCATATCTACATTTTCATATTACACTACTTTGTTATACAGTCTGTGGCCTTTTTCAGTCTGTTAGCAGTTGATTAAGAAATACTCTAATCCCTTCCAGGATATTGAGAAACTAATGGATTGCAGAGTCTTTGGGTCTTTAAGCTTCAATTGTAAATGGTATAAAGAATTGTCATTGAGCTGATATTTGCATATATCTCTCCCAGTGCTAGTTACTTTGCTTCCTTTTTTCTCCTAATCTTTAGCTTTCATTCTAAGAATATTTATTTTAGTTGGAAATAAGCATGCCTGTGATAGAAATTTGGGATTCACCTCTAAATGAATGCCATCACAGACAGGGAAGTTCTGGCACATTTTGCAAAGATCTGTATGAACACAGTGAACCCTTCATAAGCTCTTAGATTGCAGGAAATCAGTGCTGAAAATTAAGTGGGGTTTTAAAGATTTGCAAAGTAGAGAGCTTTGTATAATGCTGGTATTGCAGGTGCCTATTAAATATGAAGTAAAATCTTTGTAATACAACTAGCTAACACATTTCTCTCCACATTAGAGTGATTTATAGCCTAGGGAATTAGTCTTGCCTATTTTCTCCAAATACAGAAACACTGGATGTGTCGGAAAGAAAAAAAATCTCAAATACTGCCTTAGAATGAATAGATTTATTCTGTGATGATTCTAGCCATTCAAGGTAGAAAATGCAGGCCCTCTCATACTTACCTGTGGTACCTCTGATGCCCATAATCTGGTCTCCTGAGAAAAAACTCTCAATTGTATGTATAGACTCTCCATGAAATGTAAATCAGATTAAAACCTTAGGTATCTATTAAACTATAACATTACTATAATGAAGAGGGCTGGCCACTAAGTGAGTGCTTTGATCCTCATAGGGATTACTTTGAATCATTTCTCAGACTGTATTTTTAGAAGTAATCTTTGTTCCATTTGTAGTGTGCATATGTAGCATCGCATTTCATTTCAGACATACATGAGTTTCAATATATTTACCTTCATGACAATGTTCAGTAAAATGCCTCGCAGTTCTTAAATGCTTCATGTCTTTGGCCCTGTTAGATATAAATTGGTGGAAATAGCCATGCATATTTTTAAATGACTTTACAAATCCTGAATTTCTGCCTACTAGAAGAAGTATATAATCCTTGTGCAGTCCACAGTAGGTACAGTGGGCTTGCTGAGAATCATCATAGATGATTGATTTTGAAAACAAAACAGTTTTTGTGCAAGATAATAGCAGCCGCAATTCACAGTGAATGAGGTTGTTTTTTCTTTTCTTTTCTTTTTTTTTTTTTTTTTGCTCATTAAACAAACCTCAATGAGGGGAAGAATGGATACACAGAAGGCTATATAAAATAAAGCCGTATGTTTTATAGGAAGAAAATGTCTTCTGCTGACAGTAGTTTCATAGTAGATCTTTTCTTGAGAGAGAGAGAAAAAAATATACTGGTGCTTTTTTGGATTCGGAGGATGCAACCAATCTGTGCCTCTGTGTGATAACAGCCGCATGCTGAGGACTTTCAAATACATAGCTACACAGGATTCTGCAGGAAACTTTTTGTAGAAGGTGCAAGTGACAAATGGAGACAAAATGGAGTGAGTTCTGAGTTGTGAGTTGATGCCCTCCTGTGTCATATATTCATGTCATTGAACCAATTTTCACATTGGAAGCCTAGAATCACAATGGCCTTTCCTCTGTTTGTCAGCTGTGAACACACCTGGATTGGCAACTTTTCTTTGCTTCCTTTCTTGTCATTCACTAGGTGGACTATATCCATTTATGTTACTTAATATACAGCTGCTTTCTTAGTTTCTCGATAGATTTTAAAATGATAAAAAACTATTTCCGTATACCTGTTCTTCCTCACCAAAATATGAAACAAAATATTTTGCCCAAGAATGTTAATAAAGTGTCAAATGAAATACCCAAATGTACTCCTCCTAGAAATAGCTAACCTCTATATATTTTCTTTGCAATATTTAAAATCCAGTTTTTCTTACTGATATCATTTTCAAAGTTAAGAAATAATGTTAAATTTAGCTATATAGATTAATAATGTATCGTGCATTCCCAATCCATTCAAATTTCCAACATGAAAAAAAGATGTGAGAAGTTTAATAAAAATAATCTTTTTTGGCTGAAAAATTGAAATGAGTATCAACATTACATTAAACCATAGTAAAAATGACACAATCCTTAGGATATTTTAGTTTTACATGAATTTGTCTCATTCTTGTTCTTGACAGCAAAATCTTGTGTCGAGCAATAATGGCAAAATATGTCGAATTCACTGATTGATTTTTTTGAAAAATGATAATAATCACACAAAATTATTTTGACACCTAAAGTCTCTGTTTTAGACAATTAAATTCTGCTTTAGCTAAGGGTTATGGACTTCTGGATGGTACTGGGAGCAACACTTCTCAGGTTTTAAACTAGCCCTGCAGGACCATCTGTTATTGGCAGGGCCGTGCATCCTCCCAGCCCACGCAGTGTCACCCCCAGGCAAATATTCAGGATTCTTCAAAGCACAGCCCTGGTTCCTCTTGACCTTTTGGTCTCAAATGGCAGCTCATTCAAATTGAATACTGATGTGTCCATAACTCAAAACTTAATAATTAGGAAGAATATAAGAAAGTCCCTCACGTTAAGAGACTATGTCTTACTTACCATTGTATTTCCAAGATTAAACCCACACCGGTGCCTAAAAGAGTGACCTTAGTAGGAATTCAATAGATGTTGACCTAACCTGAGAGTTCATGCTTTATATATCTATAAGATGTCCATTGATTTCTATAATAACCATAGAAAAAAGACATTACCATTGTTAGTCAACTTATGTAGAAATTTAGATTCAGAAGGGGTGTGTGCGTGTGTGTGTGTGTGTGTGTGTTTTAAAGTCACCTGGCTAAAGCTAGTGACTTTTCAGTCTAGAATGGTAACCTCTAGACTGGTAAAACCCATAAACAAGGTGGCTCGGTGCACCCAGAATTGTTCTTCACAAGTTGCCTCCCAGCAAACTATCTCTAGAGCTTAAGATTACTTGAAAGCGTGGTAAGCATATGACTTGCAAAAGCTCATCTGGATGTATTGCTGTAACAGGGGCCAAAATGAGTCAAGTACATATGGAGAGAGTTCTGAATGCCTGGCTTTAGCCACTGTCCCTGTTTTCCTCTATGATGACTGGGACCTGATGACCAAAGTTCTAATTAGGTTTAAGACTTTTTTCTTTTGTGGCTGAGGAGTACCGGTGCTCTCCAATCCAAGAAAGGATAATCTCCCTGACAACCCACTATTTGTATTTCTGAAGGTCCAGTGGAGATCCACCTAACCTAACCTAGTCCTATAGATGAACAAGTACAGGCATTCTTCAACTCTGTATTTTGCCATTTTGATTTTTTATATAGTGAAATATAATTAACACCTTTATATCATTGATCAGTGTCTTGACTAACGATTTCTGCATTTAGTTGAGAGAGAGAGAGAGAGAGAGCAAGCAAGAGTGAGCGAGCAGCAAATAATTAGAAAACGCTGATTCTAATGTGCATAAATATACTTTTCTGTTACCTAATCAGATATATCTGTGGTTTCCATTTTCTCCTTCATTTCTTGCACACCACTATTTCTGCCCATCCTAACAGTTTTCTTCATATTAGATATAATGGGACAGGAAAAAGGAACTAAATAAATAGGATCAGATTCCTTCTCTTCCAAGCCTCCTCCTCTAAAAATTTTACTTAAACCTTTGAACACTTAGAGCATTGATTGATTACTTTTAAACATAATAATCAATAGATTTACTTTGATATCTACTTAATAGAGACAGGTGTTTTGGAGGAAAAAAGTTATCACATTAAAGTTTCCTTAGTAGACTTTTGAGCCATCCAGACAATACCCTAGAATCACGTATGAATTCTATAAAAAGAAACAAAATAATAATTGAATAGTGACTAAAGCAGTGTCTAGCTGCTATATTAATTTTAGAAAGACAAATTTGATGTTTAATAGAACTAATAGTTTCTCAAGTCTCATATAGACCTTTGAGATTATTTGACCTATTTAATTCCTTTTCCAGATGAAAAAAATGAGACTATAAAAAGTAATTTGATATTTGAAGTAAAAAAAAATGACAACGAACTGCTACTTAAGCTGTGTGACATTGGGCACATCATTTAAATGCACTGCTCCTTGCTCTCCTAGCCTGTAACGTAGATGTCACCACGACTAATCTCATAAGGTTGTTCAGAGGTGAAGTAAACAGGTGAATGGGTACACATAAATGTCCGGCCCATGGCAGGCACTTAAAAAAAAAAAAAGACAAAAATCAAAAAACAAAATACTACCTGTTTATCCACCTCTTTTGTCCAAAGAGTCTAGCTTACCACTAACAGAGGGACCTTATTAAATGCATGCTCTCTTAGTTTTGTTTTTGGTGATTTTTCTGAATCTGAGTTTTATAATATCTTTTTAATAAGTAAGCTATCTCTATTAATTTGTTCTCGGTATAAAGCACTGTTTTGGGGTTATTTAGGATTTCTGAAATGTTGGTCTTTGTAATAGCATCAGTGTACAGCAGATAGGATGTTATTTTCTTTTGATCTTAGTCCCTATTGTTTCACATTTATATAATTGCTTCATCTTTCATTTTGAGGATTTCACTATATTCATTTGCATGTTGTGTTTTAAGATTATTCTGTTTCTTTTAGTATTTGTTATTAATTTACTTCCCTGTTGATTACCCATAGGAACTCTTCCCGTCTGGGGATTTTCACCTTATACATCACTCCTATTACAAAACAACATATAAGACACTGAATCTGTTTCACAGTCGTACTTAACACAGCTGGAGCCATTTTAAACCTGCTGGTTTTTGCTTCCAATTATTCCATAGACTAGAAAGCATCTCTGTTGAAGTCATGGCATCCATGGTGTAATCAAACTAGTTAAAATGCTTTGGAGTATTTGATCATATTTATGGGAGAAATATAAATACCAACAGTTTCTTCTCTTTTTAAAACATTTATTTTTCTTACTGAAAATAATTTGTGTTTATAAGTAAGTTTTTTATGTGTGAATATGCAATTTTCTAATGTTTGAGTATGTTGGTGACATAATAACAGAAATGAGACCCAACAAATAAAAATAGAACACAATATGACAGTACTTAAAAAGTACTTTTTCTTAATACCCTGCAGCCAAAATCTTTGCCTTATGTTGGAAGAGCTGAAATCATCAACGATTTGAATTTGGGGTTAATGATTTGAATTTGGAGCAGAATGTGGTGGGGATTTGTTATTAATTTAATTAACTTTATCAACTAAGAAGTAGTTATAGGCAAATTTCAATTGGTCTCATCGTGACTTTGATTGTAGAAATTAAACTTTAACTTCTTATTGATCTTCCCTACCCTTAGTGCAATTCAGTTGTTTTTGAATTGGCCTTTTGGTTTAGATCTAATTTCATACATACACAGTGGCTCAGTAAGAAAAAAGGACTTTAAAATGAAATAAACAATAACAAGAAAACCTATTCTTTGTGCTTGGAAAAACTTAAACAGATAAAACATGGCAAAATATCATGATTTTCTCTAGATTACTGCTCATTTTATATTGGTATGATATCCATCTGACCGTACTGAGCAGTGTGGGGACATAGTGCGGTAATTACCTTGGGTATCACACCTCATGGGCTTGTTGTAAGGAATATAGCATGGCATATTGTAGATGTTCAATAAATTCTACTTATTCCCACTACAGGGGCAAACATGGAGATTACCAGGAAAAATGAGAATGTTAAACACATTTTAAATAATAAGAATCGGGTTTTAAAGGTTTGATTTTATTGTTTTACTTGTAATATTTTGCATTCTCATGGCATCGAGTATATATACATGTATACTATATATGTATATATATAGTATATATGTATGTATATATGTAAATTAAAAAGGCCACCATTTTATGTTGCCATATCGATAATATCTTGTATTAACTCTTAGGATACAGAGGTAATTGTGCATCTCAGAAAGTTTATGCAAATTCCCGTTCAGACAATGTCCTGTGAAGAGAATTATATTTCTCGTACTGCACCTTTCACATATAAACAGAATTCACTTGATTTTCTCATTTAGCAATGTAAAGGATTTTGGCTGCCTACTAAACTCTTATTTGGGCTCAGGCCTGACAACTAGACAATATTCATTCAGCCTTATCACTAGACTACTGAACCATATTATATTACTCTTAATGGTTACTAAAACCTATTCCAGAGTTATATTCTATAGAGTTAAATATGTATTTCTTTTTTTGTTTAATTCTCTGATATATAACTATGAAATTTTTCTGCTGCCAAAGAACTATGATATAACCTACTGATATATATGCAAATTAACCTTTTTTATTTTTCATGAATTCTACGATTCAACAGACATCTATTGAGTAACTGCTGTGATCTAGGAACAGTGTTTGAAAATGCTAATTAAAAACAATGAATGACATTGTCTTTGCTCTGAAAGATTCTAGTGGATTTTAAACACAATAGTTGTTTTCCTTGGAATTCCTTTATTTATATATATATACACATACATATATATATATACGTATATATACACACACACATATATATACGTATATATACACACACACATATATGTGTATATATATATATATATATATAATTCTCTTTCAGTTTTAAATTGATGTCATCATTTCCCTGAAATATATTTTTAAAAGTCTTTTTTTTTTTTTTTTTAACTAGTGCCAGAGACTTGATCTTTCAGTAGGGCAATAAAATTCTAAGATCTATTACTCTAATTACAAGAATGCCAAGTTTAAATTTATCCTTTGGTTAATTTAGAGGGAAATATGCTTTTTTATCCTTAAAATCACACTTCTACAGGCAAAGGTGTTAATAAAATACAACTGCAAATAAAACTTCATTTTTGTAACTATATGAGATTAGCCTTATTTGCTATAGTAAAATTCACTTTAAAAATGGCACACATTGATAATTTTGAGTAATAACCCAAGTTAAAAGACAGTGCTCTCTAAAAATGGCATTCTACTTATATAAGAATCTATTTAAAAGGGGTATTTTGAATCATTATATTCTATTAAAGAATGTCCATCGTTCATCCTTCAAAAAGACATAACTTTAACATAGACATGGAACATAGATGTTAAACTATGGCTAAAATAAATGTTGGATTTAATTGGCTTTTACCTCCAGATGGTGCTGATTTGGGCAAGTCCATTTTCTTGTGAATATTTATCACAATATTTCAAGGAATCAATATAATGACATAAACATTGAAAATATCTTTAATATATATTTTTTTCTTAAATTGAAAAATTTGTATCCCGAAAATTTGGTTTCCTTTAATCACAGCAGAAAATTTTAGAATTGGGCTTTACATTTCAAGTAAGACAGTTATTTTTAACTTAATCGTTTCTAAAACACGAATAATTTACTCACAAGTGAATGTTTATATGAGCAAGTCATTTCAAAATTTTGACATTATATTCAAGGAAAAGTCTTTGTTATTTTGAAAAAATAATGTAATTAATGCCTTACCTGCACATTTTTGTGCAAACATTTTTAAGATAAATTTTTACTTTCAGAAGATGTACTATTTTAATTGCAGTTAGGCTTCAGTGAAAACCATCAAACTGATGCGAAAAAGATCTTTCCAATTTTTCTGTGGCTACTTAGGCAACTATCTCCCAACTAATTACTATAATATAAATGAACTGAAAAATTGAAACCTGGCGAACATTTAGATCTCAGGAATAAAATGTAGAAAAGCATTTCTTAATTAAATATATTGATTAAAATATAAACAACTTTTTTTGGAAATCATAAATTTATTGATATGACCAATTATGTAACTAAATGTAATCCACTGTTGAATAATGTGGAAATATGGAAGTTTGGAAAGCTAATTTAAAACCAAGCAACAGGATATACTAGCTTAGTAAAAAGATACATTTAAAAACACATTGGTGTGGAAGTCACATGTGTGTTAGAGTTTGTACTAACGAATTTCTATATAAAATTAGAAATGTGGCAGTCTCACTATTACTCATAGTGACAGTTAATGTTTTTACAAAGTTTTAATTCTTTGCTTAATATAATTTTTATAAGTGACTATGCATTGCTTTACCAAAGAAAATAATCCAGTAGGGGTTATTAAAATAAAAACCTATATTTTCCCATTTTAAAAACTTTTATACACATTATTTTCTAATTTTCTATCCAAATTTTACTAAAACTATACTTAGCATCTTGAGAATTCAGTTTTCTCATCTGAAAGTTAGATCATTTGATTCAGGCTTTTTTTCTTCAGTTTTATTATTAAAAATAGAACTACACCTTTTGTTAGTTAGGGAAACATCAGTCTTTGACAGGTTTCCTATTATCAATTAACTCTGTTTGGCCTACTTCCTCATATCATCAGTTGATACATGTTCAGACAGTAGCAATCATCATTAATATTAGCTCAAGAAAAAATTACTAGTTATGTCTGAATTTTTTTTTCTGTAGTAAGGCATTAAAATGAATTTAGTATTTCAACTCTTCTGAATATTAAAGAAGTCCACATAGTTTGGGGATAATATGTAAATATAGGTTTTAAAAGTCAAACAGTAATAATTTTCATTGACAATTTATTTGTTACCAGAATAAATCCTACAAAAGCTAATTAAATCTGATAATGCTCTTTGATTTTATTGGCAGCTTATTTATTCAAAGACAAATTTGAGTTAATCTGAAGAAATAATGTAAATAATCAGAACTGTCAATCTATTGCTGAAAGAAAATCAAGTTTGGGATTAAAGGGACTAAATTGGAAGTTAGCTGAAGTAGCCCCCAAATATACCGCCCAGATGTGGAACACATGTTATTTGCTTACAGGGACAATTAGAACTATGTTTTGCCATAGAACAGCCTACCACATTATCTCCAGATCACTGTAGAAAAGGGCTTAATGGGATAGTTCTGGCCTGGACAGTAGCCTAGGAATGTCTGCTCTCTATCTCAACGTCAAAATTTGCTTGCATTTAGTACTATTTACTGCACTGTGCTCTTTCATTTTGTAAAAACTTTACAAAATCCCAATTCTATCAGGGTCTTTGGTGGAGGTATGTAAAAGAATATTTTACACTATAGGTGAATGAGTTTAAGAGTTATTTTGCAAGTTTGGGAAGCTGATATCGATGGAGAAGGTGTAGTTCCTGAAAAGGCACATGTTGGCCACATGACACTGTTTTGTTTTTCATATTAAACAAGCTCATCCAATGCTCATATCCTGAATGGCAGCAACAAAGACACCTTGCTTAACCATATAGCTATATGCACATGATATATTTTCTAAATATTTATTCCATGGATATAAGGCCATTTAGAGGTTATTACAAAAAAAATCTCAAACTATTTAATGTTACTAATGCAGGTGACAGCAAATTATACAGGATGCAAAGGTAATATAAAACAAAAAGATTAGTGTCAAATGAAAGCACTATGATTTCTGCACTAGATGCACGGTACCCATTATGAGCAGTAATTGATGGAATGAGATGTAAGCAGTCTCTGGCAAGATGAAAAGCCAGACAAGCCAAGACTTCAAATCCTGTGAGTTTATGGAGCATTGTTGTAGTGAGCCATTCTAGGGACAGTACAGAAAATCACAGATACATGACTAATCAAATCAATTCTCTATTATAAAAGTACGAAGAGATGATGTCCGCTGGCATATGATTTGGAATTGAATGCTTGTAAATTAATGAGTTTGTGTAGACTGTGCCTTCTAATATTTTGCCTGGAAAAGCAATACATTCGTTAGGAATTTGGACAAAAGCAGCATTTAGATAACCATAATAGAGTTAGTGTAGACTATATCAAGGAAAAGATAACAATCAAAAGTAAACTTGTTAATTTTAATGGTATGTTATTGAGATCAAAACAAATTACTGAGTATTTTAACATGATTAGTCATTACTTCATTATTAAACAATGTAAACATGTTTTAAACATATACGGAAGTAACTGGCCAAAATAAAGCACAGTAATTTTAGCTAAATAGCAAACAATTTCATGGGAGATGTGGGAGATGTTCCGGGCTCTGTAAAGAGGAGATCACAGTATTCACTTTGGCACCGTTATCTCCTTATTTCTAGACACTTAGTTTGCAGTGCTTTGAAAGCAGATTTCCAACAGCAGGTAGTGATAACAGCCAACACTTACTTGAGTGCTTACTATGTGCCTGGCATCCTTCTCAGCCCTTCACATGTATTGACTCGTTAAACTGAACGATGACCTTGTGAGTCAGGTATTACTAATGTTTCTCTTCTACAGCTGAAGAGAAGGTAAATGATTTGCTGAAGGTCACAGTTATTTTAAGCGGAGAGAAGTCCAGGACTTGAACCCTAGCAGTGTTATACCGGAGGCTTTGCTTACAGTTGCTGTGGTTGAACTTTTATTTTAAAATATAAAATTGTGGCACATCGCCTAGAGTCAATTGTGCCAAAAATAAATTCGTTGTGTCAAGATAAAACAAGGATAGCCACAGTCTACTATAATGTACATTTTCCATCTTTTTTAGCTTATAAATGTCACTGCTGAGCAAGTGGCGTGATGGTACAACCATGCCTGTGGCATGCGTGGTTCTTCCCCGTTTGCTGTGAACCTCCACAGCCAGTACGTAGTAATGATAGTAACAGCTTTGGTATCTTTGAGGCTGTAGGATTCTGAATACTTTCCACAAATAGTGAATTTTCGCAGTGAATGTCAAACATTCTACTCGTCTCAAAACATAACAAGAATTTTGTAATTATCCATCTTTTAAAACTACTCCTCATATCAGGTAGAAAGGGATCTAGAAGCGGGGGAGGTCAAACTATGATAACAAAAAGCTCTCCCTTCTTCACTAGACTAGAATGATACTTTCCTTTTTCCTTTTTCTTTTTTTTAAGAATTTTTTATTCTAGCCCCTGTTCCCAAATGGGTCAGAAGCACCAACCAAACTCAACCTCTGTACAAACTTGCCAGCTAGGATCAGCATGGACCTTTCCCCAACCTATCTATAATACACTGGGGAGAATATGTCTTCTTGTCTGTTTAGGAACATGTGTATAATAAGTTATTTTATTATTTATATGTGTGTGTGTGTGTGTGTGTGTGTGTGTGTGTGTGTAATTATAGCTTTGGATTAGGTTTTCTAGTATTTTCACCTGCAACCACAAAAAGTATCCAATAATTTTATGCAGTTCTATAAATATATTTTATTACTGGCTTCTTAATGCCTCCTTGCTTAAAACTCTGACTATTGGGGTAGACACTTGTCAACCACTTGGACTTTCAAGCTCTTCCTTAAATCTGAGAACTGGGGGAATCATTTAAGTCAAATAAAACTTATCATGGATTATTATATGGATGCATTTTGATAAAAGTTCAGGTGAGAAAGTTGCAGTTTTAATTTGAGGGGCATTTGAAGGTCAAATAACTGAGAGTTATGAATACACAATTTTCCCTACTTCATGTGGCAAAAAAAAAAAAAATTCTTGGAATAATATGATAACCTTTTTGTATATTGTGTGTAGTGCATGTCGATCACTGAGTCAGTCATGAATGCTATTCTTGTTTAGAACATAATTCTGTCACATTCCTAGAGAATAAAAAAAAGATCTTCTCTTGAAAAAAAAAGAGTTTTTTGATATGAGACAAGCAGATGGACATAATTCCAAAAACCTATGGTTTTGAAGCTGGTATTGCTTACATTTTGATTGTGTGGACTCAGTTATTATTTAAAGCTTAGTTTAATTTTGGCACGAAAGCTTTTTCTTGATGACCCTTAACTAATAAGCTTTAATAGTCAGAAAAATTTTAATTATTCTAATTAAGGAGCAGTATTGAACATGTTGACCAAATGTAGTTATGATGTTAATCAGACAACAATAATTTAATAAGAGCACCCTTTAGATCAACCATTAATATAAGAAAGATAAATTCACCTGTTAATTTGTCAATAAATTAGAGTGGCAAGTCTCCCTTAGTTTAAATTATTAAGGCAAGATATTAGAAAAACATAATTCTTGGATATGAACTCAAAATCATACAAGCAGGTTTCCTTTGAACTCAATAACTTATGCAAAGATAGAATAATTTTGTCTGTATATTTGTTTAGTCCTTTTCAGAGAATAATTTTTTTAATAATACTTTTTTTTTGGAGCTCGATGAGACCAGATATAAAAGCAAACACTTTTAGTGATCTCTTTTTTATCAGATTCAGGTTGAAGATTGCCAAAATTTTTGGTCTCACAATTGGTTGCAGTCTCGTGATGGAGTTCCCAGTTGAGATTAGGAAACTAAACCCCTGGCAGGCAGATGTTTTGGCCTAAAATGATGTGTTGTTTTAGCTTTCTAGATGGCTTAAAATATAGCTGGAGTTGTCTTTTATCAAGGCTTTGTGAAACACTAAATTAATTTGCATTGACATTCTGGGTGTTGGTGATAATTTGTAGTGACATTATGCCTATTGGTTATGATTGTGACAGGCAGTCTCTATCTAAATGGACATTACAAGAGCCCAATTTAAGAGTCTTAGCATTGGAAATTTCTGCTTTGAGGAGGGGAGATTTCTAGCATATACTTGTTTTTCCCACCACAGTTATGGATTAATACACATAATTTTAGGCAGTTGAGGAATGACATGAGAGGATTATTGGCACTGAACGTTACATAGTAGAGTGAAGAATTCTGCAATGGTTTTTCTGCAGTGATGTGGTTATAAAAGGCAAATGAACACCAATTCCTAGCCTTTGCATGTATAAAATGTCAAGGAATTAGATAAAAAGGGAAATAGAAAACAAATTCAAGCTGGTGTAATTTTTCTTGTCAAATAATTTTTCAAAAATATCAGGAATTGGTTCAGTGGAATAGTCTAATATTGTATGCAGTGTATAATTTTGTCTAATTACAACCACTTTTATTTCATAAAAAATATTAACAGAAAAAGTATGCTTAGTCTGTAGCCATATTAAGAAAATAAGATGTAATGAATATTCACAGCAAATCTAATATACAATCATATACATGTTGCTGTATGAAATCTCTCTGAAGTGAAAAGACATTTTCAATACCTTACCAAAAGTTTTAATAATAATAGTTTAACTACAAAGTATTGAAGGCTCCCCTAATTCCAGCTTTTCTTTCCCCTGCTTACAGAGCTTATCTATCATAGCAGTAGAATTATGGCAATATTTTCTAATATGAAGACTGTGTATTTATTTTTGAAGTTATCAGAACTTTTTAACTCTATTGCAAATTGTTTCCACAGTGGCACTTTAATAAAATTACTGTTTTCAGACTTTAATTTAGCAAACTCTTGAACGTATTTTTACATAGATTTCTGATGGAGGTGCTAATCTTTAGATTTTTGACTGTGATTTTTTGAGATGTTTATTCAGTAGAAGATGATTTCTTTTCCTTCATTATGTGTATTCTATCTTTTAAACACAAAATATGTTTGAATGCTATGCAGGGATTGACAAAAGTGAATTATAGCAGTGTGGAAATGACTTACTTGCTGTCATTTAGATCCATTCAGGCAATAGGTTCCAGTTATTCATAGAGTTTTTTAAAAGTTTGTTTGTTTGTTTGTTTGTTTACCTGTAGAATAGTAATATTAAAGCCAACAGTATTAAGAATGTGCCAAATTTAAAGTGAATATTTGAGAAAGAATTTACAGACTCATTAATCGTACTATATTTGAGGTGATTGTAGATGAGTCTTTCATATACAGAAGGCATTAAAATAGAATTATAAAGTCTATTAACCATAATGATGGAGTTCTGAATGTAGATGAAATGAGATGACTGTCTTTAAACTTTCAATAACTTTATTACCCAATTTAGTAGTATTTGTAGCTTATGAAAGCTTGTTTATATTCATTTAACTTCAAAAAATTAAGAATGAATTAAAGAATATTTGAAGTCTGTTATTAAGTTACTAACATTCTGAGTGAGTGATCAAGAGACTGGAAATGTTTTAACTTAGTCTGACTGTATACATACTTTATAGTTAAACCGATCATTACTCTGTCACTGTCGAGTTCTTAAAGCACAGAGTGCTGAGAAGATATCGCAATTTGCTTAATTAACCCCTGTTCATTTTACAAGGGAAGGAATAAGATTACTCTTTGGCAATCACACGTTACTTGAATTATATTTTCTCTTTTGTTACCTTGAAAACATACTAACACCCACACACCTTGATACAGATATGGACAGCAGAAGCACCCCACTCATGAATGAATGCATTTCTTCTTAACATAAACTGAATGTTAATAGTTCTAATGGCATTTCTCGCTGATGGAAGAAAAAGTTGCTATCGTGAGGAAAACAAAGCTTATGCTTTACAGTTTTATGGCTTGCGCTAAAAGTAGATTAAGACTGCATTTGTGTGTTCTCTACATAGCTTTCCTAATATCAACTGACTTCTTGCAGAAGATGCATATGCTTTCATTCTGACCAATAAAAGGCAACTTGGTGAGTTACAGAGTTTGACTGGGTGCTTGACATGTGGTGCTGTTCCATTACAATGATGAGCAATCGGTAATGGGGAGGTTAAGAAGAATTTAACTTGTCTCGCTTGTTTTTAAGTATGCTCTTAGCTATGTTGATATCCTCATATTCTAAAAATATAAAAAATGCAACATTTGTTCACATATACCAGGTTTTCTTAATATTGTTTTTATAGTACCAATATAAAAAAAGAATGATAATGTGCTCCTAGTCATTCTATAATTGTGTTCTAATATTACCAGACTGTTTTTGTAGACATAGTCAGATAAACACATTATTTGTTGTGTAACTGAAAAATGCATCTTTTCAATCATTATTGCCTAAGTAATTTTTAGAGAATGATCATTGAGTGGTCCCTCTCCCAACTTCACCACTCTGTGATAGGTGGATATAATTGATTCCTTTTTCATTCTTTTATTATTAAAAGAACCCTATAGAAACTAAAACACATATTTTCAGTTAAAAAAGTAGCAATATTTCTGGTAATTTATAATCATTTTTACTTCTGCAAAATACCCACATTTATATATCCTCCAAACAAATCGTCACATGTAACTATAGGCTAAAAATGAGGAAATGTGGCTGAAAATAATCTCCCTTATTGTCCTACAATGTATGAATAATTATAAACGTAAACACTTGACATCACATGTTCCTATAATACCATTATTCTGTAGGTAGCATTCACATTACAATATATTCTATTGCTAATTCTACTGAAAATCTTGAGATGTATCATAAGGCACTACACAAAGCATTATTGTTAAAGAACTGGGGGAAAGCTCCCAATTGAAAACTGATAATTAAAAGTATTATTTAAAATAAGTATATTGCAGAGTAGATAAGAAATTCAATGTAGAGATATCTTTCTATTTTGATTTTAAATTAAGTTTTTATATACACAAAAAAGTTTGGATCAAGCATTAGATGATACATTTTAGAAGATTTAAAATAGCCAAAATAATGTTGCAGCGTGTTATATTGATAAATTATCAATAACAATTATTACTGTTAATAATTGATAGGAAATTTTCCTCCCTGTGCTAGTGATTTAAGTTGAATGGGAATTTAGTAACATATATAGGGATGCATCTTAATATCTATCTTTGCTGAACAGTGTTGAAAACACAATTAACATTTGTCCTCATTAAAATGGACTTTTGTACACTATAATTTGAATTAAATAATGACTATATTAAAGTATTTAAAAAGTTGTATATCAAAATGTATAACGTTCCATTTTTGGCTATATTTTGTAAAACATTTTTGGTGTAATCAGTATGACTCTCACATATGTCAAATCAAGTATTCTACTATTTATTTAAACAGATATATACCTAATGTATTTGGAAGCTTATTGCACTCATATAATTGTATATATTGTGGCTTCAAAAGTCTGTACTTATCCTTGCTTTAAAGAAGTAGTATGTGCATTTTTTTTCCAATTTATTTTAATTATATTAAGGAAAACATCCTTTACTAAATGTACCTTAAAATTCACAATAAAGTTTCAGAAATTGTTTTGTACAGTATTGAGATTTTGTGTTGAATTTGTTTGTGAACATTTTTTGAAGTTGTCCTCTGGTTTTCTAATAAGGAGTCCCTGAACGTAACCTTATTGATAAAATGATGAGTTAAAACATGTGGTATGGTGAGTGCCATTGTAATCTGGAGGCTGTTCTCCTAAGTGATTACTTGCTCTCACCTGTGGAACCTTGGCTAAAAGACACCAAATGGGCTTCCCCCTCAAATCCCCAGTCACTCGTTTTGTCCACTTTTCAGTGGACAAAATATCAAGCAATTTACACTTTAACGGAGTATTCTAGACTGCAGAGAAGCAGTTTCATGGAGGTAATATGGAGAAAATATATGCAGGTCTGTTAATGGAGTTTTTTATGCTATGTTATAGAAGCTAAATAGATATTTAAGGGTAAAAGTTTGGCATACATTACTTTTGACATCCTATTAAAATGTAAGGTCAGTCTCTCAAATATAGTAAATATAAATATCCACATTTGGTTCAGGTTAGCTTACTTAAAGGCAGGCTCACTTATTTTGCTAACAATATTCAACTATCTGGGCTGAGGGCAAGCCCTGCATCATCCTGAGTTCACCACAGTATTTAGAGTCACCGTGAAACCTGTAGGGTACCTCTGGGCCATTTCCTCAGAGAAACTCGTGTACTCCACATGGTGGGGTAGGAATCTATATGAGTTTGCGATGTGTTTTATGTTTAGGTTCCCTACGATAAGAAGTAGGGAATTGAATTATATTTTCACAGGAAATAATCTTTTCAATTACAGATTATTTTATTCATATATTTGTTTAAAACAGCAAAAAAATCATTGATATCATTAAAAGGTTAAATATTTTTCATATGAAAGTGTTCCATTTTGTAATGATGCTCATTTGAAATAGCACAGATGAAAACTTACAAATCTTAAATGTGGAATGAATATTACAAAATTGCTGTTGATCTTAACATTACCTTTATTTTAGCCCAGATTGGTTTAGCCCATTCTGCCCCATTTCCCAGGTTCTGTTTTAGCTTTCGCGGATATTTTTCCTTTAAAAATAGTTGGTCAGGTCCGTTCAACAAATATAGTTTAATGAAAATATTTTTAGCTTGCATTTATATTTTGATGCTATACACAAAACAAAACATTTTAAAAACTTTCCATCCAAGTAATGAAAAATATTTTGAATAACGAAGTCTTCAAATCTGGGGACCAACAGGAGCTGGCAAGAGGCTATATTGGTATCTTAGTTAAATATTTAACACCCAGGAATAACATGGTGTTTTTTTCCATAGAAGAGAAAATCGATTCCAAATATGCATTTTCCCTTTTGATTATTCTTTGATATCATTCCCTATTTTAATGCTATTTAGCAGTTCTAGCCATTTCACTTTTTTTTATATTTTTTCCTGAGGTACCATTCCTTATAAATATTTTGCCCATATTTTTATTCATAAATAGTGCATATTTTATTACCATATTAAAACACATTAACAAATTATTCAAATCATTTTTACCACTTAATTTCACTTCAAAATTACATTCTGATATTTACTTGAAGGTTAAAAAGTATTATTAGTCACAGTTTGGAAGAAGCAAAAAATGTGTTTGATCTGGTTATATGGTAAGATGCATACTGGGGTTAATTTTATTACTTTTATTTATTTATTTTACTTCTTAACATACTTGCAAGATAGAATAAAGTGTGTTACCTACACAATGAGACAATAATAACTAATTTTTTCATTTCATTATATAAAATACATCGTATTTAAGATAAGTATATTGTCCTTACAGTTTAGAAAAATTATCATCTAGTGACTTGGAATTTGGACATAAGTATATATTTAATAAATACATTTTACTTTAAAACTATTGAAAACAATAAATACTGGCAAACTTTTGTTTTGATACTGAGCCACTTTTTTACATTATTACTCTGTGTCTTAATTGAAGGGTGGCAGTGTTAGAATAATTCATTTATAAATCATAACTATTAATTGGTATATTTAGGAGGATTCTTAAATATAGTATTAAGTGCATGCATGTAATGTAGTGCCTTTTGGCAATTACTTATTTTAATCATTTCAGAAATGTGTAATAAACTTAAGCATGTAAATGGTTATTAATATTACAGAAACATATTTGTTACTTTAAATATTTTAAAACCAGCAGTGTTTAAACTTTTGTGTTTTAGACTCCTTTGATTATCATTTAAAAGCTATGGGCCCAATCTCCAGAAAGATTCATAAACCTCATGTATTTTTAAAAATTATTTAAAGTTTCCATAGACCCTGTGAAATTTTCTAGGGGTCTGTGGCCCTTGATAATAACCAAGTACATGGAAATTAATAAGGTCTCTACTAAATGTTCTTTGAAAATAGTTTGAAGTATTTTAAGTAAAAATAATTTAATATTCTTTTCTCAGCACTGGCTATTTTTTAGAAAATGAACTCTTTGTAACCAGTCTCTCCCATAATAATGGCTAAAGCCTAGAACTGTGTTCTCTTCCTTATGTGTACAGTACAGAAATGAGATCCATGAACACATACATTTTGCCATGGGAATGCATACATTGATCACGTTAATGAAATGCTCTCCACCGAATATATAATTGATGCTGTTAGCAAACATGCAAATAAGCAGCCAGACAGCCAGCCAAATGCAATAGGGCAAGTTTAAATTTAAACTTTCTGATGTATGCAGTTCTCATTATTTGTTAAATTGTATTTAGTTTTTCTATTTTGACCATTTTGCTTTTGCTCTGTAAGGTGCACAAACAATCCCTACGGAGTGACATAACAAAAATGTAATTTCCTGTTTACCCTTACATTTCCAGCCTATACTTTGCCTGATGGTTTCTTTCTTCTTGCAGAGAATAATAAAAACAGTACTTTTTTTTTTGCCTATAGTCAATAAATTTATAAATTAATTTCACATTAAATCATGTGTTTGAATTCCACAGATATTGCTTAAAGTTGGTTTCTATCCATAATTTTAACAAAGTTAAAGCTCCATGTTTGAGGCTTTTTCAAGGTCACACAGCTCCTTTGTGGCTCAGCTAGGATTTTTTTTTTTTAATCTTCTAACACTCACCTCAGGAATCAAGGTTGATTTCAAAAAGAGAAAGTGTTTTAAAGACAATGAAATGAATCATTACATAAGCATACATCAAAATGTATTTGCCCAGAAATTCATTTTTGAAAATATATACAAAACTTTTCAGTGTTATTTTTTTTATATTTTAATAGTATTTGTCATATACGTGAGATATTTTCACTGTACATTTTCATTATTTGTGGTTTTCATTAACTCATGGTCATTTCAATTTCACTAAATTTGTAAGACTTCCTTCCTACATTCCTTCCTTCCCTCACCCTCCTTCTCCTAACACCCCCACCCTTTTCTCTACTTCCTCCCTCCCTCCCTCCCTCCCTCCCTTCCTTCCTTCCTTCCTTCCTTCCTTCCATGTGTGTGAATCTTCTGCCAGGGTTGATAGATGAGAGTGGTTTCTCATCACTGAAGGGTAGGACATCCTGGATGAGAATTCTAATAAATACAAATGTTTTTGTGTCCTGATTACATTCTCTTCTAGTACATTTCTTAAGGACAAGTCTATCCTCCTCCAGTTGCAATGCGTCTTAATTTTGACGTATTCATATCAGTACTCAGAGCAACTAAACCTAGTAATTATTATGTATTAGATTCCACACATTCTTTTATTTGTGGATTTTTTTTTAACCCTTAGAATAGTCCTATGAAGTAAATGTTCTTATCCTCATTTCATTGATGAAGCAACTGAGTTTCATAAACATTAAGTAATCTATCCAAATTGTTTCAGTTTTACAGCAGACTATTACAGATTAAACAGTAAATCACTTTGGTTCCACTTCTCTTTGATAAATTAATGGTCTTATCTTTATTTTTTTTTTTAATACGACTTTATCAAGGCATATTTTAGATCCCATATAACTCATTCAGAGTGTACAATCCCACAATTTTTAGTGAATTTGGCAAGTTGTGCAACCATCACTATAAACCATTTCGGGAACAGTTTCATTGCCCCAGTGGATCCCTTGTGCCAATTTACTGTTGATTATCTCCCCACCCTCAGTCCCCAGGCAACCACGAATTTACTCTCTGTCTTTATGGATTTGACTTTTCTAAACATTTCATATATATGGAATTATACCACAGGCAAAATTTTAACTTTTACTTTCAAGTGATCATTTTTATACTATTTTTAAATGAATATGTCTTTACATATTATTACAATTATTGATACTATGAAAGTATAAATCTACCAATATCCCCATGAGCATGAATCATTTTCCCCAACAGCTTTTCTAATTAGTATAGATCCTTATTTTTGTCAAAAAAGATGTGATAAAATCAAATAACTCTTTATGAGAGTGACGAATTATTATTGCACCAAGAACTGTTGTTTGAATCCTTCCATACTGATTAAAATAAAAGATTACCTATTAACTAGTAGGTTCATTAACTGCTTTTAAAGATCTCAAAATGCATAAACCTAATAATATTCAAGACATTAATTTACCAAGCGAGACTATATTTACTGCATTTTTATAAGCATTTTTAGCAGTAGTTTGGATAGGGCTCTGATGACCTCTTGTTATGGAGATTTCTCAGTTGACACAAATGATTCAGCTTTCTACTTTCAGCGAAATCAGCATTTCTTCCTTGATACACATCAACCCCAGTCTTGTAATTACAGTTGGCTCTCTCGGTAGAGATTCCCTTCTTGACATCAGTGATGTCTCTTCATTATGCTCTTGAAGCATTTTGGTTTTCATTATGTTTCAACATGCGCTCTAACCATGGAGTGGTTTCAGCTGTGCCACTCTTGTAAAAAAGTTACAGAACCATTAAACTTATCAATCTTTCCCCAGTATATTAAATGAGTAGAAACAAAATACCATTTCTTTGGAATGATTTCTAGAGATCATTAGGAAACAAAAAATTTAAAGTTTTAAAGAATAATCTAATAAAATAATAAACATTATTATTTGAGAAGACATGATAATGTGTTGCAAAACAGTAAATGATCCAGATTGTATTTGTTTTTATCTTAAGATGCCATCTCTTGGTTAGAAGATTTAATTCCTCAATTGTAATCTCTGAACAAATATTTCAACGATTTCGTTCTCTAAGCAAATATCAAACAGGTAATATGAGATGACCAGACATGGTCAATGACAGAGAAATAGTTCACTGAACAGTCATCACGTCTATGAAGAAAATACATAGAGATAATGGAGGTGAAAGGAGAGTTACAAATCTCATTTTAATTTTCAGTGGCCATCATTAATTTTTTGTCTTTGTCCCGTATGTTTTAACTTGAAGCCAATTATTTTGTATCTCAGCATTTGTGAAAAAGAGAACTATTAAATGCATTAACTATTCTGTAATGCTTATATGAGTGCAATAATCAATAAATTAATATATGAAAGAGCTTAGTATAGTGCCTGCAACATGATGAGCATCCATAAAGTGTTTGATAAGTAACATCATTAAAACTCCCCAAAGATTTCCTCTCAGTTTAACTTTAACAACTAATTTCGCTTTAACAGTATTCTGTCCATTTAAAAAAAAATTATCCTTATTCATATAGTAGAAAGAACCAAAATAATCTAAACATACAAAATTTTGAAGTTCTATTATTTCTTATAACTTAAATATTAGTGACACTGAAGTTAAATGTTAGTCCTGTTTGTGTAATAAAATCTGAGTTAACAGAAATATTTAAAACTGGTTTCACTTCCATAGAAAATGTGGACAGAATTAGTAAAGGTTCGTTGCCATGGGGATTATAAGAGACTAACAAGTTAAAAATTAAAAGAACCTTTCTTTGAAACTTCTGTAAACTCATAACTGCAGGCTTTCTCTTTAATCATTACTTGTAATTAAAGTTTTTTCCTCACTTATAAGGATGGGAACTAAGAATATATATTCAAGGTAACCTACAATAATGTAGGCTTTGAGAGGTTATTATTTTTATGATTTATTTCTTTTGGAAAAACTCATGTTTTAGAGTTTAACAGATAGGTAATATAGTTGGGATTCATGTTTGTTTCTTAACTCTGTTAAGCATCAGACCAGAGTTGAAATATCATGCTTACTTTTGCACTGATTTTAGTAAAACCTGAATAGAGAAAAATAGATGTGACCATGCAAAAGAGTTGTATGTGAACGGGATGGAGTTATAAGTGAAGTATGCCAGAGACCTTCTTTTTCTTTTTGTTTTGTGTGGATGTGTTTTTAATTTCCTGTAGCATATCTCATGATCCCTTATATATAGGTGACCAAGAACTAAAGCTTCAAGGAAAGGGAAGATCTTATGATACTAACCACTTAGGTATAGAATTAATTTATCAGACATTTTTATTTCACTGGGCTGAAAAAAATTTATCCTAGATGTAGTCTAAATCTAGTATGTCACTGCATGTACGTTTGATTACAAACAAATGTGACTTTAGTTAGACATATATGGGCACAGTTATAATGACTTGTGCTATAATTGGGTTTTCGTGTGTGTATTTTCAGCTTATCTCTAGTTTTTACAACAGCAAATTGGGTGGTGATGAATAGAAAAAGAAACAATAGAAGGAGGAAACTCGAAACAGGATTGGGTAGAAAGGATGGTACACATTAAGCAATTTTCTCTTCTGGCTACTCGAGGAAAGATAATAGAGTCTTACCAAAACATTCCTTACGAACACGTGGTTGCTGTGTATGCTTCTGGAAATAACTTAATGAACAGGGTATGTAAATTGAGGGACTTTAAAAGTTGCAGTTCTATACAAAAAAGAAAGGAAAGGGCCATGGTTATCCCTTTAACAATTGTTTGCACTATTTTAAATGGTATCTTCTGAGGAATCTGCTTCACTCACAATAAATTCTACTTTTCTGAGTTTAGCCACCAATGCTTAGTTATCGAGCCTTCCTTCCATTTCATGCGACAATTCTGGAATCTTCTGACAGATTTCTAACTTTGCCCCTCAGTTTTGTATTTATTTTCATTAAGTCAGACTGAGTATGATGTTGTCGTTTGGAATCTAAGGACCCTAAAAATGTTTTCTGAAATCACATATAAATCAATGCATTTTTATATTCATAATATTAGACAATATATATACAGACAACTGGTTCGACAGAAAAAATCAACTATGACTGTGATGGTCAGGAAAACTTCACAGAAGAGACTGAAACTTAACAAAATGTCTCAAAATTTAAGCCAATGGTAGCTAATATTTGTTTTTTAGTAATCTTTGTATCACTTTAAAGTTTGTTCTCTCAATTATTCACGGTAACTTAATGGGTTTGGAAATTCATATATTTTTTTTCTTTAACATCTTATCATTGACAAAATTAATGTTGAATAATAGATGCATATGGTGGAAGAAGAATTTTACATTCTTACTATGTGCTAAGATGTGCATTAATCTGTCTTAAGTCTTCTAGTAGTCCTTTAATTATAGATTTGATTTTTATAAGTAAGATACCAAAGTAGTGAAATGACTTGCTTAAGGTCACATGGAAATCATGCATTTCAATTCCAGTAAGACCCCCTGTTTCAGATTTTTTTCTTTTGTATGATTTTTGGAAGGATAATAAGCAGAAAAAGAAAAAGAGAGAGAGAATGCTCTTGGAAGATGCCTGAAGCAGGAAAGATAGAGGAGAGATAATAACATGCAGAAGAATATAAGGCAGGTCCAGGCAAGGGAGTTGCTGGTTTGACCAAAGAGAGATTTGTGCAGAAAAAAATATGATTAAAGATATGCCTGAAGTAGCAAGCTGGAGTTAAATTAAAGTGAGCACACAATAACTTTCTAGAGATGCTCATTGTTTCCTGTGTTTTCAAATTGAAGTGTAAGTATATATCTCTAACATTTTGTAAGATTATATATTGTTTACTTTAAAAATGTTGGAGAGAGTTTTGGTCAGTAGGAAGCAATTCGAGATGGTGAACAGGAGAGGACAAACAAAATAATAGATTGTAAAGATAAATTCTTCAAATTCATGAAAATTCTTATCAAGTATTTATTGAGAGCCTACTCTATGTTAGAATAGGGACAACTAAATAAACAAGACAGTCCTCCCTGTTTTCAAGGATTTTATATTTTTCCAGCAATGTCATTTTCCAAGAAATTTGAATTCTAGACAGAAATATAGTAGTTATATAATGTGTAAAGTGTATATTTATATTACTTATGGAATTATGATTTAGCCCATAGTAAAGATTAAAAACTCAAAGGATACAATTACTTTCATAAAAGGGAATATTTTTCAGAGCATTTACCAAAGTGGATACTAAAACATCAAAAACATATTTCATTGCTTTGAGAGATTCAGTCTTAAGAGATCTCATGTAAGTAGAATGAATGGTAAGGGCTTGAGAACTTGTTATGCAGTCATTTCTCAGTAATTTTCAGTGGGATAGAAAATAAAAAATACCAGTTTGATTCCCCCCCCCCACCCGCCCCCTATTTTCTACTTATCTATAGGGTCAAATGAAAACTTAGCTTTCATTTGACATTTTAATATTTTACTGGGAAGGATCAAGAACTTAAGGGGAATAGAACACTAACAAAGCAATGTGTATTCTAACTGAAAGATAGAAAACAAAAGGTTGTCTGTATATTTTAAAATACACATAATTGAAAATTACAGAAAAGTTTGAGTTACAAATAGTAAAACTATACTCAGAAAAATTTATTTTGACAAATCTATATTTGTTAATACATTCAAACACTTCTCCTGTCTATAATTTAATTATTAATTTTATATTAACAGCTTTTTACTGGATTCTGACCACCCAGTGTGCTGGATTCAGCATTTTCAAAGTAGGAATCCCAAGGTCTTTCTTGGAAAGTACATTATTCATTTTGTTAGTTCATCTCTCTCAAAATGATCCATTAATTGCTCAATTTCTTCTTTATATTTAATTTATTATGGACACAACAATATAAAACATATTTTTCAAGTTTAAGCTATCAAGAGTCTAGGTGAACTTACTATAAAGAAATGTGGTAGTTTCAAATTTGGGAGAAGGAAAAATTAGTCCTACTACCATTCCATCAATTATCCCATTAACTTATCAAACATTGATATTGTGCTCACAAGTAGTGTTTCTTTACCTGTCTTATTTTCTGCCTATCTAATGTTTATTGGAGTATTATTAATGTATTAAAGATACCAAGTATAGCACCATTATACAGTAAGCAGCAGGACTAGATGTCAAAGGCACTAGTGACAGGAATTGGGTGATACCGTTATACCTCAGCATCTTTATCTATACAATCAGAAATTTATAGTAGATTTTCCAAGAATCTTTATACATTAATATTCAATGAAGACATCCTCAAAACTTTTTGCACATTGTAATCCTTGCAAAATGAAATTGAAAAATAAGCTTTGATTGATAAATGTTAATGGCGAGTGTCTTTAATATTTGAAGTGCCTTTGTGACAGTATCTGAAGTTGTGTTACTTTTGATTATTTTATTTTAAGAATATTTGTTTCAGTTGATCAGTTGACATCTAGTAATTCATATTAAAAAAAAACATTATGCTTTCCTCTTGAAGCTGTTATGGTTTTGAATTATTAGCTTGGTAACTCCCTTCTCTTGCTGTTACTTACCTCTGTCTGAAATACTCTTTTTCCAGATCATCAGGTGGCTTTCTCCCTCACTTCATTTACACCTGTGTTCAGTGCTCCTCCTCTGATGCTGACTATCCTTTTTAATTATTATCTTTCATAACACTTGTCACTATCTGACCTTATAGTGTACTTTTTAAATTTTTAACTGTATATATCTAATGACTAATCAGAAATAAGCTTTTTGATACTGGTTTCTTTATTTGCAGCAAAGCTGTATCCTTGTTGCCTAGATCTGCAGTGCTATTCAATAAATTAAGCCTAGCCAGAGATAACAATTTTTAAAGTAATTAAAAGTAAATAATATTAGAAAAATATTTCCTCAGTCACACTAGTCACATTTCAGCTACTTGATAGTCACACATGGCTAGTGGCTACCACACTGGACAGTACAGACGTGGACCATTTCCACCATCCCCAGAAGTTCTGTGGTCAGCACTACCAGTGTATGAAAGATACCCAATAAATAATGAGTGATCAAATCCAAAATCTTAAACAAAAAATGTTTTAAATTAAGGTCTATCATATTTTGTTTTGTTTTTTGATGGAATTACTTTCATTCAGTGAGAGAGATCGTAAAAATGAAAAGGTGAAACCTGTTACCTATACTGTTATTCACCAGTATTATCAAAGATTTTCAGGGCGAAGCACTAGTTTTTTTTTTTCTTTTCAAATGTGATTCCAAGTATTTTATTAAAAGAAGAGGTGTGTTTCTTGATAGATAATAACTTACTGAAATTAGAAGAAATTATTTCATGATTGGAAAATAGAATTAGTGTTACCATACGTGATCACATGAGGAATTATACATCCCTTGCCAATTAAAGAATACTTTTATTAAACTTTTTTTATGATTTCTCATAACGGCATTGTCAAAATAATATTGCCAAAACCTTTTAAATAAAAAACTATATTTGCTTCACATTTGTAGTTTCAATAAAGATTTAGACAAAATTTAAAAGATAGGTATGGAAAGACTGAGTCTTTATGACAGAAAATAATCTATTTTATAATAGTACTAGTATAATTAAGTGATTAAAGTCGATAAATTATTATTTACCAAGTTATTATCAGTCAAGTCAGAAATCTCACATAGATGCAGAGAAATTGGTATGGTAAATGTAAGGCACAGTTTTTTTCCACCTCTACTTAAAATTCAACCTCATTAGTCAGTCATAACATAAATTGGCTTGTTGGTTTTAATACTAAAAATTTCTTATGAAATTTTAAAGTTAGATTTTGCTGTTGAAGTTGACTTGCTTATCTGAATAACATTGGCTTTGAAATTACTCTATGGTGGATATAGTTGCATTTTCTCTTAGCCTATTTCAATGAAATAAAAATAGGTATTATTTCTAAATTTCATTAAAATCAGTTGACATATACATGTGGTAATGTTTATGATCGTGTGTATCTACATCTAAAGTTGTGTGAAATCTGTGATGAAGTTCAGTAAAAGCATTTTTTTTTATCAGTTGTACTCTAGAAACATAGAATTGTATAGACATACCATTTAGGCATGTTAGAATGTCTTCTACTGGAAAGCATGCATAAGAAACTATATCTAAGGAAACTCATTATCTAATTTTCACAGGTTATAGTAGGCCATACTGTGTAAATCAAACCCATCCGTGGACACCGGTGCACATTTCTATTCGATGCTTTTTCTCTATCCCCAGGCTTGAGGAAAGACAGTTGTGATTGTTTTCAGTTACTGAAGAAAGTGGCTTTTATATACACTGGGAAGATCAGAGAGGCACCATGAAACCTGGAATTCTCCCTTGGCTCTAGGATTTAAGCTGTTGGAGTGTGTTTGTTCTTTTGTTTGTCTTTCAGGGCTGCATGGAACAGCAATGGCCATCATGTTCAGCTTTGATGCTTGTAGGGGATAAGTTAGGTATAAAACACAGTACAGAGAAAGATAGATGCTTACTGCTTTTGTACTGAAAAGTTGAGAAAAAATGTTAAAAGTGTTTGGGTTCACCTAAATTGAAGCAAACAAATGAACAACAAAAATACTTATAAATTGCTGGTGAAATTACCAGTGGTTCCCTCTGATTAAATTATGACATGTATGGACTAAAGAAAATGTTCTTTCCGTTTTTGCTTTACCATTGTGTGTGTGTGTGTGTGTGTGTGTGTGTGTGTGTGTGTGTGTGTGTACAGGCTTTAACAAGTGAGACATAATGCCCGAGAATTTCTCATATCTGAAACTTAATGGGGATCTAACGTGTATGTTCATTTTGGGGTTGTAGCAAACCCATATGTTAAAAATAAACATTAATATGTCTAACTATTATTACACATTAGAGTTATTTTCCAGTTAATCTTAAAACAGAAAATAACTTCTTTTCCTTTTTCCTTCATTCATCTTAATCTTTTCATCTTGCAATTTATCATTAAAACTTAACTAATTCTATTTAAGGTCTTGCTACTAAAAATGCAATCCACCTAGGAACCAGAAACATCTGATTTACCTGGGAGCTTATTAGAAATGCAGAATCCCATACCTATTGAACCCAAATCTGCATTTTAGCAAGGTTTCAGGTGATTTGAAGGCATATTAAAGTTTGAGAAGCAATATTTTAATATATGCCCTATATAGCAGTAGATGTTTGCTAATCATAGATAAATTTTTGATTTCTGAAATGAAATAATGTTTTTCTAATATAAAGCCATAAAGTCATGATAACTTCAGTGTCACTCAACATACTTAAAGAGTCAACATAAATTATTTTACTTATTATACATATTATCTGTCAGGATCCATATTGTTAATTTAAGTGCATGCTCTTAGGATTCAAGAGAGAGTGAAAAGTATAATTCTTTCCACTAGTAGGTTGTTTCATGTTTATTTCTACTTTAATTATGTTTTTGTACACAAGAACAATTTTTAGCTTTTTTAAAAATCTTAAATGCTTATTAAAAATGTTTACAACAAGTTGAAGAATATCAGTGGTAGAGTGTCCCAATGATACTGAGAAAAATTTTTAAAGAATATTTGAGACTATATTATCAGTATTTTGTCTGAAAACTCTTAAAATAGATTAAATACCTGAGCAACTTAAATATTTCAAATGATTGATTATGATTTATTAACTCCAGATTATGTTAACTTCATGTGTAAAGATTGCTTGGCTTATGATGAATCGTATTGTGTTAACGTATACTTATTTTATCTATTGTGATCATTTATACCATATGCTACATATTTATATGTTAATGTATTTTCACACAGATGACTATAATCTTGCTTTAAGATATCACATCTGTCCTCTTACACTGAAGATATTATCTTTCAATCTATATTCATCTTCTTTTACAAGTTCTAATTTTAGCCATCTCATATAATTTAATTGAAGAATACTTCCTCTGTCATTTTTAGCTTTTTTTTTTTTTTTTTTTTTACTTTGAAGCCATTATAGATTCAACTATGTTTAGTCCCAGAAAATAATTTGGAAAGGAATACCATTTCAATTTTTTTTATTAAAGGCCTCTTTATTAATTATGAAGCCTAATGCATTTAATAAATATTTCTTTTTAGCCTAAACCAATTTTCTTCTTTCTGGGCCATACATCTTCAACTATGTATCAGATGCTTTGGATTCTGAAAATATAATATAAGATTGCATAGGAATTTTTAGAATATCATAAAATTCTTCTTAAAAAATCTATTATATATATTACACAAAGTAATACATATCCTATATTTTAAGAAATGTAATTACGAGTAGTTACTAATTATAATACTAGCTCAATATTAATGTATTTTACTTAATTCTGTGCAAAGAGTGGACAATTTAGTTTTTAAGTTGTTATTTTACATTGTTTATCTGAGTTGGTGATAGGTTTTCACTATTCTTCACTAAACAAATAAAATAAAGGAATACCCAATTTTAAGCAATAAGAGCAGAAATCTATATTGCAGAATTATTGTTTAAAAAATTACATAAATTGTCCTTGGCAGTGGTGGTGGTGGTGGTGTTTTCTTTCTTTGTGTGTGTGTGTGTGTGTGTGTGTGTGTGTGTGTGTGTGTGTGTTTTCATAGTAAGAACACTTAATATTAGATCTACTCTTTTACTGTACATTTTTAAGTGCCCTGAACCTTGTACTTTTTTTTTTTATGAACTTCAAACGATACATTTATTTTAGTTGCTAGTCTTTCCAATGGATCAAGAAATTAGTACAACATTCACTAACTGCCCTCAAATACATTGCTAGATATAAGAGACAGAGGAGCTTATCATAGAAGGTAGCACAGGACAGTACCATAGGAAAGTCTTGACTATGTGGTAGAAGCATTCTGTGGAAGGAGTTATTACAGTTAGCTGAGAAGACCAACTGAAGATGCATTAGGATGAGGTTTGAAGGAAAAATCACCTTTTAACAGGTCAAGGGTCACCCTATATGAATGGAAAATAGTAAAAAAACTACTATTTCTGGAATTCGTAGTTTTATTTCCCATGATAATAAATTTACTTTCCTCCAAAATACAAGAGGTGAATATTGCAGGAGAGAGTTATCACTTACAATTTATCCACATACCATACTTACCCGACTCATGTGTTCATTTTAAAATCCTGTACCTCCACAAATTCAGATCTCTAAATAGGAATCAACTAAAATTACCACATGGACAAAAGGTATACTTTTTGTCCAGATTTAGCACAGAATCCATGGCATTGAAAGGACCTCAACCCCTCTTTCCATTATAATTTTCATCTTTCCAATTTCTACTGTTGTGGACGCTGTGTGACTTTTATTGCCTGTAGTGTTCCTGGTGTCATTTGATAGGATGTTCAGATACGAACCACTTGAAGAAAACTAGCATACATTTCCCTAATCAAGTGTTTGTGAAACAATGACTAAAGAAAGAGACATTGTCCCTTTTCTTCCTTGGGCATAAAATGGAAAATTTAGCTAACTGCACAAATCACTAGATGTTTTAGAAAGAGGCAAATGTGGATTGGAGTACTAGTTTTCTCATTAACACCATTTAAGCAAGGAAAGAATTATCAGTGCATCATAGGGAGGTTTGCAAATTTACATGAAAAGATACTGCAGATCTACGACTTAAATCTTAATTTTTAACCACATAAACACTGTTGTTATATTGTGTAGTTACTTAAACAAATAAATCATTTTAAAATGTAACAGTAATCTTTTATTTTAAAAGTTAAAATTAGTCAAACTGCTTAAACCATTTCTCTTTTATCTCAAACTTCAGCCATGATATATATATTTTTTTGACTTTTGAATAAAGTATACCGTGTATGGGAAGTTTTGTAATTAAAAGTGGCTGCCATTATACTCTGAGGCACTCCTCTTTAACAATATCCCAAAGGTCCAAGAGAGACATCATAAAAATAGCAGCTAAGATATTTGGGGTGACATTTGGATTCAGAAGAAAAGAAAGAAACAGATTTGTAGAAGCAGGAACTTGTAAGGGATCTAGTTCATAGCAGACTTTTTCAAAAAATATATTAACCTGCACTGCCCCAAATTCCACCTGACATGCTAACTTTGTATTTTTTCTTAATAGGAGTCAGGGCTTAGAGTCTGTAGAAATAGATTTTATTCCTGTGATTTGCTTGCTCTCTGGTTTTGGGCAAAACTTTAGCCCCTTTGATATTTACTTTCTGAAATGTATTGCAATGAGATTCAAATGTTCATGAAGGGCTAAGCACTCAATACATAGTAATAGATATTTTCATTATTGCTGATATTAGCTATAGTAGTATTAATAGTTGCAGCAATCATTCAAATCTGTAGTTAAATTAATTGAATCCAATTAATTCCTCACGATATCTAGTTAAGAAAGCAACAGTGAGGAAATAGAGGTAATCTTTTTGTTCATTTTCCTTTTGCAAGACATCAAAAAGAGAGTAACTTTAGAATTTAGAGATCCTTCTGCCATGGCACCTCTCAAACACTTTATAGAAGTTAGGGATAGTAGTGAAGAGCTTGTGGACAGAGACAACTGTTCCTAGGTCTGAGGGTGACCCCAAATAATTTTTATCTCTTAACTTCTTCAAGAAAGACTAGTAAACATTTTATTTGACTTCCTTCAACCAACGATTCCTTAGTCTGGATAGTAAAAATTTACTCAGCGTATTGAGGGATATTGATGGACTAAAGAGTTGGCATGATCAATTCATCTAAGGTCTAAAAAGCAAAGATTTGGGTTATATTCTAAGTGGGAAAAAGAGCGACTGAAATTTTTCAGCAGAGAGACAGCATGGTCTGACCCATAATTTTTAAAAAAGTTCCAAGTTCCAATTACTACATGGTGAACTGAGAGTAAAGGATGAAAACAAAGATAGAGATAATGGTAGTTTGGACCAGGGTATATAGCCAAGGAGGTGGTAAAGAATGGTGAAGTTTGGGATATTTGCTATATATATTGTAAAACTGATATGACACGTTGATGGATTAGATGTGCGGGTGTGGAGAAAAGACATCATTTGTATCTAACCTCTTGACTCCTTGCTTTCTAGCCTGAAAAAAAGGGGAAATGGGAAACCTTGGGGCAGGAGTGAATTTAAGAGGGAAACTAAGAGTCCTGTTTTAGTCAAAAGAAGTCTATTTGATATCTAAATAGAACTATCAGGAAGGTGGTTTAGTTTATGAATCCTGAGAGGCAGGGAGTTTGTATCTGGAGCCACACATTTGGTATCCATCATTGTACGATTCAATGCCCTGAAACTAGATATGAAACCAGGTAGCAGATGAGAGAAAAGCTTTAAAGATAGTAGTACCCTGAAATGAGCCCACATTAAGTGGCAAGAGGAAGAGAGCCACCAAAGTAATCAATAAAGTGAGGGGCAAGTTGGGACCACTGGTGTCCTGAAAACCAAGTGAAGAGTGTTTCTGGAAGAGGGAGTGATTATCTGCTAAAATTCTGCCGAGGGTGCATGAAGACATTAAAATACAGAGAATTGGCCATTGGAAGATATTGTTGGCGGCCTTGAGAATAATGGTTCCCGAATCCAATTTGTTGTAGTTTTTTCATGCCCTGCATTTTCAGTCTCTTCTATGTCCTTTTGTTGACTTTAAAAAGAGACAACCTGATTACAGTGCCCCTCCATCTTTCCAAGATTAACCCACATTACTCTAATTTTGAACTCACTTATAGAGCTGGCACTCACTGTTATTCTCAACATTTTTAGTATATTTTTATGAAATATTTAATTTACACTGCCTCTGTTATACTATTGCCTACAAAGATTCAAATGCTATCTCATCTTAAGTTAAAAAACTTATGTTAACTTTAGTGCTTAGCATTGTCTTCAGATTCATTTCAGAAACATATTTTAAAAATAATCGATATTTCTTTCCTCCAGTTCTCTGCTCTTTCTCTCCCAAATCTCTTGCAATATGACTTTTCTCTACAACTCTCCTGAAATTGCTCTGCTTAATGACACCAGTGATTTCCTAAACACTGGAACCACTGGCTTTTTATGATTATTCTCTCTATGTAGCTACTTTAAGTAGGAAGCTGAAAAAAATTATTTGCACTATTTGCAAGTTTGATTTACCATGACTTAAATTTCAATAATAAATCCCCAGGAACTCTTCTTCTGACTTTAGCTTTTCATAGACCCTAGTTTGAAAGCCACTGGTCTAGAAAACTAGCATTATGTTAATGTCTTTTGCAGAGGACAGCACCTAAGGTAAAGGCCGGGCTGAGAGTCTCTGGCTTCCTACACATTTCCCAGAGTTAAATTTGCCATTAATTTAAAATTGATTTTTAGTAATTAAAATCACAGTTATATTAGCCTCTTGACACAAATTTAAAATGAAGAGCTTTAACTTCATAAATGATAATGCTTATTGCAGTCAATGGTGCTAAAAGGTAACAATACAAATCTGTAAACACATTTGGAGTTTCTGTCCCTGAACATGAGCCAGCATCATAATCTGCTTATCAGTGAGAAATGTTCAGGGAGTGTGAAATTCAACAAGACAAGCCAAAGAAAATTAATTCAGACTTGCCTCAGAAATGCCAATTGACCTAATCTTTGCAATCTATTAATTCTGAAGGTAAAAGGAGCAATAGATAGAAAAGCCTAGGGGGTAATCATAATAACACAAGACTGAGGAACCGCTCACAGAGTCAGCTCCACTCCTGAAGACTAACCAGCAAATTTCAATAGTTATTTTAAATATGCATAGGCCATGCAGAGTCTTACAGGTCAAAGGCAAAATCCAAAAATCAATATCAAAAAGTGACTTAGGGAACTTGAAGACATAAATAATGTGATAGGTTGATTTAATGCAAGTGACTCTAAGAGTTAGAGGCATCCTGTAATAATTGCAGAACATGTCTTTTAGTGAGACATTCTGGAACCCAACAGTGAGCTTCACTAACAGATTTGGAGTTAGTAAAAGCCTTGAATCATAATACTTAGAAAATGGTGTAACAGTAAAAGAATATTCCTGAAAACTAGTGCCAGTTACATAGCAAAGAGATTGTGATTATGAGTTAAAATTTATAGTCAGGAAGCCCCATAGCCTGTCCATTCTTTCATTTTCCAATTAGAAATAATAAAGCAGAAAGCATCTGTAAATAAGAGATGAAACTGATTTAGGAAATATTATAGATTGTTAAAGAGCATTTCAATATATCATAGTTAGATAAAATATTCATTAGCTATTTCATCTAATCTCCCAGGCAATCAAATTTCGTAGAAAGAATTTCTAAGAAATAATATCAACTGGTAGTTTGGAGATTCAGAAGAATTTCTGGTCTAGGTGGCTGACCATAAAAACACATGGATATCTTAGCAAATCATAGTTTTAAATCTTTATTGAAATTAATATTTGCTTTTCTGTTCTACCTCTTTTTCCCCTTCCCCTTAACCTTGACTTTGAAATAGTTTTTAATAAGATGATAGAAACAGATTTCTAGCAGAAGTAATGAAGGCACATCCAAGAAACTGGGCAGAAATATTGTAAGCTAGGTTAATTTTTTATCACTTTTCTCCAAAATACCAACTCTTGGTTAAAGATCTCTGAAATTTTTATTTCATAAACAATAACCTCAAAATGGTTTCTGATCATTTTTAGCTTTAATTCTAATAGAGTATGACAAGCATAAAAACTAGATTTAATATCAGTAATTATTATAATTAATATAAATTTAATTTGTAGCAGTTAACACTAGAAATACATTTTTGCTTAACCTGGTCCGTTTGGATATCATCCCTGGAGTTGTCATTTAGTTTATAATCTAGTTAGTTTACAACAAACTTCATTGTCATTTATCAGTTGTGTAGTGAACAAGCTCTGGTCGATGGACTGTGGATGGATTCCTATGGATCAATCACAGCCACTGACTCTTGTAGTGACCACTTTTACCTACTTAAGACTCAATGATCCCATTATAAGGACTAGTTAAGCAGATGTTTAAATAAAGAAAAAAAAATTTCTACATAAACTTTTGTTTCTGACACTTCTGAAAGTAATACTGGCTCTGACGATTACTACCGGCATTGAGTGATAACTAGGTGCTTGCTAATCCCAGTTTTCTCTTCTGTAAAGTCAGGATTTACTACCTAATTCATAGCAGTTAAAGAAGACAAACAATGCAGGACCTGGGACTTAGTCATGAATTCATTTATGCCTTCATGACTCAAAGGTTTATCCTGTGATAACCATGTGCCGACCTTTTTATTTATTGTACATATGGTCATAAATGCACACATTATATTTAAATTCTCTGTTCTCATGGATGTCACAGTAGAACTGGGAAGAAAATTAAGCAAGCTTTTGAATTGTGTTATTTCTGGTAAGTATAGAGTATTGAAGTGTTTTAGAGCCAAGATATTTATTTGGCACTTGTTGGAATTAAAGAAAGTCTTTCTCCCTCATGGGATTGTTTTGAGGAATTTAAAAATGAAATTATTTGTATACATTTTTATTCGATGTCTGGCACAAAATAACTATACAGCAAATGTTGCCTATTATTAACATTTTTAAGATGAGATTTAAGAGATCTAATTCTAGTAGTATTTAACTGGCAAATATGGAAAGGGAATAATTCAAGAAAATGCAATAGTGTGTGCAAAGACTTGGGGTAAATGAGAGTGGCCCCTAAGGGGAACTAAAAAACATTGCATATGGCTACTGCTGATAGTAACAAGTTCAAAGTAAAGGGGATGGGTATTCAGTGCTCAAGTTATAAAAAGACCGGTTATCAGCTAAGTTAGAAAGTGTAGACACTATTCTAGATTGTAGTGGGAACTCACCAAAAGTTTTCATTGTGAAGAGTTAGCATAATCAAATGTAGAAAAAAAGGAAAACAATAAGGAACAGTTACTGAATGTTAAAATGAACAGTTATTGTATGCTGAGTATTTGATGTGCAATAACCTATTTAATCCTCCAAACAGAAGATATTAATTACCCTCATTTTACAACTGAAGACGTAAGAAATAAGTTATTTTCTCAAGGTCATACAACTACACTGGTGAAAATGAAATTCTAACCTATTGTCGCCTGACTTTAACTTCTATGATACATTTTTTTCCTCCCTTTCTTAGTGTTATTAGCAAGATCTCTCTCAGTGCAGAGAGAAGTGAAATAGGAGTTGGAAGCAGTAAGAATTTAAGAAAGAATACATGGGCCAAGACAGTGGCAGTGAGAAAAAGGGAGAAGGACAGTGGACTTCTGAGATATTTAGAGTCAAGAGCATTTGGTACCTACTTGTATACTGTATTTTCATGAAAAGGATGATTCAAAGATGACCTCCATACCTGGCTTGGACAGTTGAGTGGGTATTTCTTTCTTTTATTAAGCTAGGGAACACACAAAGTGGACTGATTTTAGGAGAGGAGATTAGATGTTATGGTTCAATTTTGGACCTCTTGAGTTTGAGCCATCTTGGACATATCCCAGTTGAGAGGTCCAGTTGGAAAATATGTCTTTCAGTTTGAAAGCAGAGATTTGAGGACCATCAGTGGTAAATGATAAGAAATAGGAACTGAAGTCTTGCCCTGCAAGAGCTTATAAAAGAGGAGAAGCCAAAAGAGGGGAGCATCAACCTAGGGGAATGAACATCAATATTTATAAGTTATATACAGATGCAAGATGATAGAGATGGACAGAGGAATAGAGTGGGACCGAAGTGCACAGAGGTCTACAAAAGGAAAGATTGTCAAGGTGTCAAATGCTGCCAGGATACTAAGTAAGGTGAGATGGAAAGCCAACTGGATTTGGGGAAAGGATTCCTGTGAGAGAAATTTCAGCCTAGTGGCGGGGATGCAGATGGTAGTCAGGTGATGGGGCAGCAAGTGGTGGTGGAGAAAAAAAGAGTGAATGGAGAGAATTTCAAGAAGATAGACTCTGAAAGAGAGGAGAAGATACAGAAGCTTGGAGAGGTGACAGATGGTAAAGGGTTTTATTTAAAGAAAGTATTAATTATTTAATAACTCAAATGATAAGTACTCTCAATTTTAATTTAAAAAAGGCAAATCTAAGCTCTGAAAATAGTAGATGAATATATGAAACTTTGTATGATTTATGAATGTGTATAATAATAATATAAACCCTTGATTCAATGCTTGCTACGCACTGGACACCAGATTCCTTAATAATAATAGGTACTTTAATTCTTATAACAACAGCAAAAAATGTCTGACTCTTGCTCCTATTTTTAGAGATGAAGAAAGTATGACTATTTGAGGATACACAGTATCTAAAGTAACTCAATTATTGCACTGTCTTTACTCTTGCAGCAAATTAAAGTAGCACATATTTTCTTTAACTTTTTAGATACTAGGATCACAGGAATAATATATTATGAGGACAGATAAAAGTATTCTCTCACGCTATTTAAAAAAAGAATGCCCATGTCAGTGCAAAAAAAAAGAAAAAAAAAAGTCCCACCAAAGAACCCGGTGTTTAATGAAATAGACAAGGCTAGATAAAGGGGATACATAATCTTATTCTTACTTAATGTTGCATTGTAGGTATATATTCATTTTTGTTTGGTCTGCAAATATTAGTGCTGCAGAAATAAGTGAAGCTAGGTAGCACTGTCAGCTGAAGCATCTCTAAATATGTTTTCCACTCCAGATAGAGACATTATTTTTGATTTTGATTTCCAGAAACCATTCAAAAGATGCTTTAACAATAACTTTTTGATAGTAGAATGGTTTTAGTCAAAAACTTTAACACTGAACTGAAAATACCTTTTGTTGAAGAGGAATAAATGAAGACAGTGGGGTAAGATGCATGTGCAAGGATCCAGGCAGATCATCTGATTAAGCATGGGGGATTGAACCTGAAAAGATTTATGGGACCTTGAGCAATTTGCTTTATTCTGGTAATAATTGCAACGATGCTTATTCCCTACTTCCCTTGTTAACTTTCTCTGCATCACCGCTCTTCTTGAGTTCACCTATCTTAAGGACATATCTATCTTTTGTCTTTCTTTCCTGCTTTATATTTTATACCTTACAGGCAATTGAAAATAGTCTTCTTAGCTGGATCTACTCACTAGCCAGAGGCCAAATTTTTTTCCAAGTAAGACTCTGCAATTTCCCCCATTAGGCGTTTGTTCATTGTCTACATGAGAGCAATAAAACTTATCAGCTACCTCAATCAAACACATCAGCTGGAAATATCTTCTTGCTGTGAATGAACAGGCCAGTTAAGAAAAGAAAAAAGAAATAAAGGTTTCCCTGGTTTTTGTGTTAGAACAGTCTAGATATGTTTTTTAAACATTAGCCATGGTTTCATGTCTATATTTGTGTGTTTCTAAAATCTAGTGCTGGCATTTTATCGAAGTAAGTACTATCATAATTCTCTTTATAATTAGTTAAGTCATGGGATTTGAGGTGTGAGTTTTAGGTGTTTTGAGAATTGTCGAAATACGTACTTTATTCTACCTGTAATTACTTTTAACAAATAACCGCATTTCCCAAACCTGGAGTGAGAGGGTCATTGGTATAGGTGGTACCATGAACAGGTGTGAACGAGGGCTTAGGTGAAAACATATGTGGAAGTAGGAAGCAGGTCTCACCCCAAACAACTATCAGTATATATATGTATATGTATACATATATATATTCATACATGTGTGTGTGTGTATACACACACATACACATGGCATGCTTAATATAGGGTGCTTATATATGTGTGCAAATACATATATGTAGTGTATGTATATGTAAATCAATACATGTATATATGTGCACATATGGAAAAAGTATTTTTTTTCTATTTTATATCTCCTGTTTGTTCCAGTCTCTGTATATTATGTGCTTATGGATAGTTAAGATGGTTTATATGTGAGAATTCAGATAGCTTACCACATCAGGACACTTTATTTATAAGGAATCTTGGGTTGTGGTAGGTAGAAACCCACCAAGATTCCTTTATTTCTAGAATTGTGAAATTATTTTTCTTCAATAATAGTAAATACTTTTAGTCATTAAAAAGCTATTTTCTCTGAAGAATATCGTAAATCTCTCAGGCATAAGCACCATATTGTCTAAGCTTAGAGGATCATTAAAAACACAGAGTTAAGTAATGAAAGATGTTGGCTTCTACCCAGATCTGGCTATATCATGCAAAAGTATTCAAAAGCAAATTTCCTTTCAACTTTTCAATCTGTGGAAAAGCCTCTTTATCAAAGAGCATTTAGATTTGCTTAGATCAAATCAATACATAAGCATTTTTCTGACATAAAAGGTGCTTAATTCGTTTTCAAGTTTACGGTGACTTTTAAACATAAATTTGACATTAATAAATAAATGAAAGATCAATTTAGGTGGAAATAAGAAATCTAGGATGGATACATCAGCCTTGTATTTAATGCTATGGGATCCCCTCATGCAAGTCCAGCCCACCTCACCCCCTGCTTATATGAAGAATGGAGTTTTAGTTATTGGTTCAATGAACAGATACATTTATTATCAAGAATGTTTATTATCAGCAATGTTTATAATCTATAATAAAAGTACAGAATTCATAGCAGGGCTTTCTGTAGACAGGACAATGGTAATAAACAATAAGTTCCTTCATTCCCTCCATAACCCCTCGCGGATGTATGAATCTAATTATCTATTCATCCATACATCCATCCATCAACTCACCCACCTACGTATCTATCTATCTATCTATCTATCTATCTATCTATCTATCTATCTATCTATCTATCTCTATCATCTCTATCATTTATCTGTCTGTTGTGTAGCTATCTACTATCAGTAGTATATTTAAAAATTAATATTTTATATACAAGTGCACAATGACAAGTTACCTGTGTATTTGGAATGTGTGTGTGTGTGTGTATAAGAGAGATATTTTCCCACAAATAAATATTCTTGATAATATAATCAATGTTTGTCATGAAGTCCATATGGTTCGTGGGATATTAAAGACAGTTAATTTTTTCTTCCAAAAATATAATAGCATGAATAAATTAAATATAACATTTAATGTCTATAAATTATGTGGATTGTTCACTTTTTTGCCCCCTTTAATGGATAGTTTTATTTGACAAGGAAATCCTATCATCTAAGTTATTGAAAAAGTAAGCTTTTGGTTATATACAAAATAACATTTTTTAAAAAATGTAAATAATTCATGTATGCAAACCTACAGATCAGTACTCTTGGAGGAAGTTTATGGTTTGATAAGGGGTGGTGGGGTTCTGTTTTATTTTCGTCTCATAGCTAGAGGCATAAAACAGCATTTTCTGCCTGTAAAGAGTACTTAGAATTCGAAATTCAAAACATATCAGGCACACACCTCCTGCTGCCTTGCTAACCTATTTTCCAGGGTCATTTTCTTTCAAGTGCAGTTAAAATTTTTATCTGTCGAACTGAAGTATGTACCAGAGGCTCTTGGGATTTGAGTTCACCATTCTAGACTTTTATCTAGAGCAGGGACCTTAAGTGAATTTTCCATCTTGTGAAACTCCTGCAATAAGGCTGCAGCGGAGAAAATGAGCTAAGTACTGACAGATGCGCCACAAGTCCCCTACACTGTGAATTAGGGTTGCAGTTGGAAATATATATATTTCAAGGGGCTAAGCTATTCACCTCTACATTTTCTGCTTTAGTACTTTCCACAGAAAGGTAGATTTAATACATATCATCTCAGGTGATATAATTCTCCACACTTTCAAGAAGATTACTGTGGGGTAGGGGACAGTCTTAGTGTAGATAACTGAATCCTCCCATCTCCTGCTCCAATTTTTAGGTTAATCTGTGTGAAGGTATTCATGATTTTCTAAACTTCCCTCACTTTGATATATCCTTAAACAAATATACATTTTCATTATCATTATTTTGAGTTATCTGAGCTATATAAGAAACAGAGTTTCAGAAAATTTGAAGGACTTTTTGCTTTTTAGATTTAAGTTGCTTGTGGCTGCAAAGGTATGAGTTTCCGACTGAGGTCCGAATACAGAACCTAAATTTATTTTATTTGGTTCTGCAGTGTTTTAAATTTGAATTAGCTGCCAGTATTTACGAATTAAGAAATGTTAGCTTTCCTAGAATGTTTGAATGAACCAGCAATACCACTTCATTCTTGAAAGTCCACAAAAACCTCGTAGAATTGAGCCCCAACTACCACTTTAGATACAGGCTCCCTCAAATTTGAATGGTTCCCACTGGTGCCTATTATTCCCATCATTTGAGGCCAAGTCTCTATTGCCAGTTTTTATCGTACTCCCCATTTAGCTTCACTTATTTACTTTAACTGCCTGTTCATTGTAGTCATTTGAGTTTTCCGCTCATACTGTAGGAAGGGCATAGACATTGCACATTTTCTGCCAAGTCCTGTGAATGAATATGTGCTGCCTGGAGAGATGTATTAAGAATGATGCTAGGGCTCTGTCTGGCCTCAGCAGGAAAGTGTATCTTCAAGAATTGCACTATCTGCCGGGGGTCCGTGAGGGCAATCAAGCCAGACATAGTTGACATACACTTGAGATGAAGGACAGCCGGGTTGCCTGAAATAGTCCCATTACAGCAATTTTGAGAGAAGCAGAGGCTTACTGAACTTTTTTTTTTTTTTTTCAGTCATATTAACACACACTTGATTTGGGCTGTGTAATAATCTAGTTAGCCCTAATTTACAGATAAGAAATTGAGGTTCAAGGTCTCATCCAATGTGATAAAAGTAGGAAGTGATGAGGTTGTTTGAAATAGTCCCATTACAGCAATTGAAAGTGAAACTGAGGCTTTCTGAACATTTTTTTTTTTTCCTCCACAAACAGATTAACACGTATTCATTGATTCTGGCTGTCTAATAATCTAGTTTATAGATATAAAATTGAAGTTCAAAGTCTCACCTGATGTGATAAAACTAGTTAAGTAGTAGTCTTAAGTTTTGAATGTTCATCTCTGTCTATTATACTGTGTTCCCTTAATGTTTTGAAAATGTTCAAATTTTCTTAGAGCAGCCAGTGAAATCCAGATACCTATAGCAGAGAATTAGATGCTAAGAGTAAGGCCTGTTAGGGAAATCAGTTCCATTACTCTCACTTATTGAAGACTTATGAAGTATTCATCATACTGCTAGGTACTTTATAAAGGTTATCTCATTTAGCGCTACAATTTCTCTGTTTGTAGAGAAGAATTATAATCATCACTTTATAGAAGAGGAAACCCAGGTTTGGTGGCCTTGAGTAATATATCCAAGATCACAAACCTGATAAGTCATTGAAGCAGGATTTAAATCCTGAGGTATAATTTCTTCAATGGAGTACACCACTAATGGTCTCTGTTGAAATGTATAATAAAATAGGGATAAAACCATATCACCAAAGATAAATCACTGACATCACAATTTCTCCTGGGTCTAGTTGCTGAGATTTTAGATGAGATCATTGGTAGCTCAATATTTTGGCTCAAGATCCCCAGTTTCAGACACATAAGAAAGAAGTACATCAAGTTCAGACACAATATTGAATGAATGAGGTTGAGGGTTTTAATCATTGGTAACAAACAGACCCACTAAGTTTTTTGCTGTTAATGAGAATAGAGCCCCAGCTACTACCCTGAACTGGAAAAGTCAACTATTACCCTTGTTTTAAAGTTTTACCCCAATTGGTATTTATGCTTGCCTTAATGTGGATTCCTTATCTTCACCTTCATTTTTTCAAATATTTTGGGGGTTGGAATACATGCAATTAATATGAAAAGCCATTCTTTGTAAGAAAATTTACTTTGAAATTTTAAAATAAAAGTGACAAAAACCACTCAGTGAGAATATGGAATGTGGTAAGTGGGTTTTCATATGCTATACTTAATAGCGTATGAAATAGAGATAAATTACTTGGGCCTGGACTTGTCAAATTTTATGACATCACATTTTAATACCCCCAAGGATATGATAACCATATTTCTCCCTTAGTTGCAATTATATCTGACTTTTAAATTATTCCCATCATTCTCATTTCTTACTTTGGTAAGTTCATTTCAATGTGCATCCCCATTATTATTATAATATTCCAATGTTGTATTGCAAAAGTTTGATCTTAAGAAAGGACTTCATGTAGAGTCTTCTTTGCTCTGTCTTATCAAATGATATTTCTGACTTTAGACTTCTTGTCATTCTTTCTGGACAGTAACCCTTCATAATCCTTTTACCATAGAGTTTACCCAATTTTTAAGGAACTTTTAGCAAATTTTTTTTGAAAGCTTATGTGAAATGCAGTCCTCTGTGTTAGGAAAACAGTCATGATATTCAGTCATAAGCAAACAGTTATCGATTGGCTCCAGCAGTGTTATATGTGCGCCATTTCCTTACGGTGAGCGTTGGAATGCATGACTCTGTAAGTTTTAAACTTTGCTAATGAAATATTAGATTCAAGCATAAGTACCAAAAGTAATTTTGTAAAACAATATAAATAAAAGTAAACTGATGTTTTTACAATGCTACAGCACCGATACCTGTGAAGAACCTAAAACAGCTCTTGTCCTCAGAGTACAGCATCTAGAATAAGAGAGATCAACCTGTAAACAGGCAGATGCCTATTTATAATAAATAATATGAAGGAGGAATGGGCTGCTCTATATGCATTAGAGGGACACCTAACCTAGTCCTGAGATTTGAGGAGCTGAGTGTTCTGTCAGTACTGTACCTCAATGTGGTGAGAAACAGCAGAGAAATAAGCAAAATCCTGTGAGCTTTTCACCAATGAACTAATTGGACAAAAAATACACAAGAAGAAATTAAGGCCTAAAAAAGATTAATTCACTTGCTCAAGATCTCTTAAGTGGTTTGTAAAAGCAGTTTTTATTAATGTAATCATAGAAAGTGTCATTTAAAAATATCTCATAAGGAAAATACATAGGTTGCTTGCTTTTTCAGTAGTTCAGGTTTGATAAGATTCTATATGAGTTGCATTAACTTGACAGTTTAAATAGCTACGGAGTATATTTAAATTATTGTTTAGTTTACAAAATGATCAGTCCATTGTAGAGCTTTTTAATGACAATAATTAAAAAATGAACACTTTAGAATCTGCTCTAAGATTCTATTTAAAAGAAGCCAAAAGAAGTGTAAACAGCAATAGTTAAATCTATGCCAGAACATCCTTTTACAAAAAAAAAAAAAAAAAAAAGGAGTGGGGAGGACTGTTATATACTACAGCGTCGGAACACATTGAATTTTAATTTTCTTAATGAAGCATTAAATTTAACTCCAAATATCCCAACGAGCATTGCAAAATATATATAAATAATTTTAACTGATATTAGAATGTTTCAGTTTCGATTTCCTTAAAATGTGAATTTTCGATAATTGCATAGTTCTTGCCTCATATTTGCGTTCTTGTCATCTGTCTGTCAAATGTAACTGTAGTCTCCATTTATAAAAAACCATTGATTTTATACAATGATGCTCATTACTACTGATGTAACCAATATGAATAGGATAATGTCTCCATACCTAAAGAATTTACAATGTCTTATGAATGTGTGAGGAGTAGTGAAAAATGGATAAAACATATCTTGATAGCTGCTTGTTTAACAAACATTCATTAAATATCTACTGGAATTGTTGCTCATCCTTACAGATGCTAAAATGGTCAAGACTTACTCACAAAAGGTACCATAAACATCATTTACAAAAGTGTAGGTTCAAAGAAAACCAGAACACTAATCCAAAAAGATATATGCACACCTATGTTCACTGCAGCACTATTTACAATAGTAAAGATATGGAAGCAACCTAAGTATCTATCAATAGATAATTGGATAAAGAAGTTGTGGTACATATATACAATGGAACATTACTCAACCATAAAAAAAATGAAATCTTAACATTTGCTATGACAAGAATAGACCTAGAGGATGCTATGCTAAGTGAAATAAATCGGACAGAGGCAGACAAATACCATATGATTTCAGAGTTTGGTGGAATTTAGGTAACCAAATAAACAACCCAAATGAAATGGACTCATAGATACAGAAAACAAACTGGAGATTGCCAGATGGGAGAGGGTTTGGGGGGCTGAGTGAAAATAGTGAAGGGATTAAGAAGTACAAATTGGTAATTACAAAATAGTCACAGGGATGTAAAGTACAGTATAAAGAATATAGGCAATAATATTGCAATAATTATGTCTTGTGCCATATGGGTGGGTACTAGATTAATGGAGGAACCACTTTGTAAATTATATATATGTCTACCCTCTATGCTGTACACCTGAAACCCACATAAAATATTGTTGAATATCAACCCTAATTCAAAAAAAAAAGTGTTGTAAAGATTCAGAGCAAGTTGAGTTCATTTGAGTTAGAGATAACAAAAGTTTAAAGATTGAGATACCTTTTTAAATGAACCTTGAACAGTGGTTAACGATTGGTAACTTTTTTTTTTTTTTTTGTATTTTTCTGCTGTATTAGTAATACTCATTTTTAGAGTCACTGAAGTCCTTTTTAGTATTCTCGGTATGGATCTATTTCCCTCTCCATATTTCCTCTTCTTCTCTGCTTATTTCCCCATGGTTATGAACATTCTGTATCAGCCTTTAGAATCAATGTTCTTGAACTATAGCAATATAAGATGGTGATATGATCCTGAGGCTTAGCAAAGAGATTATATATTGAGATCATTTCCAAATCAGATGTTTTACATTAGAGAAGGCTGCAGGAATAAAGGTTTTGACACAACTTGTCATAAATGTGAATATGGATTGCCACTTGCATCGGATAACAAGTGATTTTTCTAGCAAAGTTGTCTATACCACGGTTGCCTTTATCAGTGTGTTATCTTCTCTCCTGGCATTGTATTTGCCATTTTTAATATGAGCTTTTGTTATCTATTGCTGTGAAGCAAACAATTTGTTTCTGCATGAAACGGTAGGGATGTGACCTCAAGCTCCTGAAGACAATTCTGTCTCCTTTTCGTTTTTCCATGGATGTAGTTTATTGCTTTCCAACTGTTTCATATAAATCTATCTTTCTCTATACATCAATTTTAATACTTTTGCTAATAAATTAGATTATTAATATAACTCCAGACAGCTTATCTGTTCTAAGTTTGGTCACAGCACAGTAACTACTGTTAGGGTGAAATCATGAAGAATAGGAACGCACAAAAAAAAATATCCTGACATGTAGAAGGAATTGGGTTGAAAAACTTCAGCATATGTAAAGACTGTTGAAAAAACAAATTAAAAATGAATAGATATTGTCGAAGCTGGGCCTCAATCTGTTATTTAAAGCAAGTGACTCAAACTGTTGATTTTCCTGCCACAGGGGAATGTCAACACTTGTAAAGAAAAAGATATTGACTTAAAGCAAATGAGTTAGAAGGCTACATCAAAAGCTTTTCTATGGTTAAGTGAAAGATTGATGAAGAGTGGCTTTTCTCCTTATGAAAGAGTAAATTTGACTTTATGTGCTAGAGAATTACAAGATACAGTTCTTACCAAAGTCATGTACTTTCCTTAGTGTTTTTATCACATCTTAAATCCTTACAATCATACTATGGAGTAAATATAGTTATTATCCCCCTCATTTTAAATAAGGGAAATATAACCCCAAAGGGTTTAATTTGCTGAGAGCTATTCAGTTATTAAGTAATAAAGCAGATTGAAACCTGTATAGTCTGGCCCCAAATTCTCTCTGCTCCTAACCATTTTATTATGCTGTTTAATGACACACGGAGCCCTATTTAAAGTCAAATAATGTAACCTAAATATTTTGCACTTATATCGGACAAAGGATTAAAAAAAATGCAATGAATTCTCCTGAGTTTATTACTTTAAGATAGAATAGGAGAGAGTATTGTTCTAAGGCAAGAAACTGGAATTAATTTAATCACTACTGGCACAGTGTTAAGAAACCTTAATTTTCAGTGATCATTTTTCTAAATTTATGTGAATGTTAATGTAATGCAAAGACCTTTTCCAGTGTTAATTTACCAAAGAAAAGATATTTTCCAGATAATAGAAATAATTCTAAAGTCATAGTCTTTTAGGCAGAGATATAGCCAGAGATAAATATGAACTTTGCCCACTCATTATAGGATTTTATTGTAACATACTTTTTTTATCCTGATAGAGAAAATAAACATTTCTCTTATTAATGCTATAATAACATAGCTTAAAATAAAATGTGCAATAGAACAATTAAAACAAAACAAACTCAGATTCTTAAAAATTCTTATAGATCATGCTTTATATATCAGCCTAATGAAATAAATTTCATTTGACAGAAAATATTGGTTATGTGGTGTTTCCATACTAAACTAGTGTACTAACCAAATAATTTATATAAACTCATTACCCTCAGGGTTTAAGTACATACTCAAATATCTATATTTTATATAATACAAAACTTAGGTTTCAAAGAGATTAAGTGACTTGTTCATGGTTATCCAGTGTAGTGAAACTAAGCTTCCAAAAGGTTGCCGTGAATCTCATGAACCAGTCCGTTTGCAGGTACCTTTTCTGTGCCTGATCCATAAATATCAGAGGTTGGGGATACAGACCCAAGTTAAACCAAGACTCTGCCCTCATGGCACTTACCCATATCTAACAGAAGAGAAAAATAAGTAACAACATATTGTATGTCAAGTGATCACAAGGGTATTAAAGATGAATAAAGAAATATAAAGGGCCAGGAGCTATGGTGATATGAAAATTATTGTATGTGTAGTGGTGAGCAGAGGCCATGCTGATAGGAAAATCCAAAATAAGCCACTGCAAGTCTCCTGGTCTTGACCATTCAGGCCAACTGACTCCAAACTATAGCATTTCCAATTCAAGAAGAGACAGATTCAGAAAGCCTAATTCATCATATTGGTTTAAATGTGATTAAATTGCTAGTTATAATAAACATAGTACATCTGTAAAATGGGTAGAATTATGTAGTTTCTAATTAACAGAACATAATAAGCTGTTAAGAAGTAATCGTAAATCAACAAATCAATCATTCAAATATGATTTATTACACTAATAAAAATGTAAAAATACTTGGAAAAGTTATTTGAATTCACCAAGAAATAAAATCATATTTAAAAGATAAGAATATAATGCTTACCCACTTATAAAATGTAAAAAAGTATCTAAAATCAGCTTAGGTTCTAAAAAAAGACATTCTCTCTCACAAAGAGCCAATGACAATATAAATTGGAATAACTTTTTTTTTCCTGGAAAGGACAAATAGATGGATAAATAAAAAAGAGAGAGATGAGGGTGTGTGTGTGTGTGTGTGTGACAGATTAAATAGATTAGATAGATTGATGATAGGCAGATAGGTAGATAGACAGACAGACAGAGACAGACAGATGAATGATAGGATAAAAATATTCTTTTTGTCCTGGTTTCGATCTCAATTCTGCCATTTAATCCTAAAGCAGTCTTGATAATTCAGAAAATGAAGTAATAACAGAGTTTCTGAGAACATAAATGAAGAAATTATATAAAGTTTTAAACAAAGAACATAAGCAAACACAAAATATTAGCTATTGCTATTATAAAATATATAATGGTTTATTCTGCAGCCATAAAATTCAGCTTTAGAATTCAATGACATGCTGAAATTTTTATTAATGCATGGGTAAATGAAGATTGCAGGTTATAATACAGTATTTATAGTGTGATTTCACTTTGTAAAGGTAATCCTGTATTTTATCAAGTATAGCCACATTTATGTTTAACTTACTGTTTGACTAGCTCGGACTCTTTTTATTCATTATCTCAGTTCAGTAATGAAAGAAATAAAGTGAGAGAAATAAATAATAGCAAAAGGATTAACAGAATTTATTTCGGAGTGATAGGATTACGTGTGACTTTAATTTTTTATTTATTTTTTCCTTCACACATTGTTTTTCACCATACATTATCAAGTACCCATGCTAAGCTTTGGCCCTATTTTAGATATGGTATTGCTATGGCCAATAAGATGGTCAAGGTCTCTTCCTGATAGAACTTTCATTGAGGTTCTAGTCAACAGGTAAATACATTTATTTCCAAGATGATTTCCGTAAGGATAGTACTATAGAAACACAAAGCAGAATAATGAGTTAGAAAGTGACTGAGTAGGGCGAGGGAGGCAAAATTTCCCATATATAAAGTGTGGTCAGAGAATATCTGAGGAGTTAAGAAATAAACTGAGACCAGGATGACAAGAGGAAGACAGACATGTACAAAGCATAGGAGAAGAGGAACATGCTCTCCCCCTGCGAAAATGGGAGAATGGCCAGAGCAGAGAGTGGAAGCCTGGTGGGAGTTTGGTGGCCAGAGTCAAACGTTAGTTCTCAATGCTTCTCTTGATTTGTGTATCTTTCTATACTAGACAAGTTACATATTTTCAAATATTTTAACTGAAATATAGATCTACCTTATTTAAAAAGGGCAGAAAAACAAAAATAAAAATGTTTATAGGTGAAATGAGAACAGCAGAAAATGAACTTGGAGCTGCATTATAAATGCATTCTGTGCAAATATACATGCATTTGGGCAATGACTAGAAGATATCAAAGCCCATAATTATGTTCAAGTGGATTAATAACTTTTTAAAAAACAAAATCCTTTAAACTTTCAGCTAATTGAATTTTACCATAAGAAAAAAAATCATGTCATATATTTTCTTCACAAACTTCAGGAACCCCTTTTGTCTTTTACTTTAAAAGTCTTGCTTCTCTTTATTGTAATGACTTGATTTCAGATCACTAATAAACAAATCTGGACATGTTTGTTGATAGTTTTCCTGACTATGTATTAGAAAAAAATAATAATATATGTCACTGATTATTACTTAAAGAATTACATACTTTGGCCAATTCAGTATAAAGTTATGAGTTATGATATATCTTTGCAAAATATTATGTAGTATTTAAATTTATTTACTTGACATAGGAAGTTTTGAGATAAAAATAAACTTTTGGGAGGGGGTGCTTTGGCATATTAATAACTAAAACCAGAAATGATAATTACTATCTGAATGGTTTCTTACAAGATAAAATAAAATGTCAAAATGATTTAAAATTAGAGAATTTAAGTTTTTGATATGACCTTGCTACAGAAAACCTGCACTGAAATTTTAAATGGTTGGAATATAATAACAGAGAAGCAAATTTAAGATGGAGAAATTAGAGCACATATAAAGGATCATTTTAATAACTGTTTGACAAATGATATATCTTTTGAAAGCACCTACTCAAGGTCCTATTTTATGTACATATCTAAATATTGGTTTTAGATATTTTTAATACATATTGTACTTGAGAGTAGCTTGATTCCTCTCCACTGAGGATAAATAAATTTAGGAGGCTTGTTGCACACCTGATGTCTACAACATTGTTACCACAGACATCAATATTGTGTCATACCCTTAAAAACTTGTTAAGAGAGTAGATATCATGTTATGTGTTCCTACCACTTTTGAAAAGAATATCAATTTTTATAATTTTATAATATCTTGATGTAAAACAACAAAATAGATTTATTCCAAAAAATATGACAGATAGTGTGATTTTAATTGAAGGGTTCGGTCTCCCTCTTTTTTATTTATCAGGGCTGTGTACGATCTGTGTGACCTTCTTGATATTTGACTCTTTTTGATTTTCATTTATGCACACAGAGTTGATACCGTAACCGGACATCTGGCCGGGAGCTAGCTACTTCTCTGATTTTATATGCGGAACTTAAAAGTGTTACTATTTATTTATTCACATGAACAAATTAATTGTCCTGGCTACTCTACATCATGATCTTAACCTGGGAGAACTGGATACTGATAAAGGTTGCGAAAGTGCATTCACAATTTTACCTATATTTTCTTGTTAACTTTTCTAAATTTCACTGCTAAATCCAATGATATGCTTAAGGAAGATACTCTGTTTTAGTGGCCTCAGACCAAGTGCTGTTTCCGCAGTTCAGAACAGTGCAGATCATTGTATATTCGACAGTTATCTTTTTCTGAATACATTATTACTTAAACAGTAGTCTCCAAGGGGTGCTTCATCAGTTTTCCTTTCTCTCTGATGTGAAGAAAGGTGTTAAAGACTCTGAAGCACCTTATCTTCTCCACTCACTCGGGAGTTTTAGTAGAAGGCATTGAAGTATGGCTGGTTTTATTTTCTGATGCAGACTCCTGCAGCCCAGGAACTAGGTCAAAAACTGCTGACCTTCTTCTGTGAACAGTTTCTTCTGGTGATCAGATAGGAAAGGCTTTTGATGGCTGTTCTGTGAGTTAGGAGTCCAGTAAGTGGAAGTCAACACTGCTTGTGGTATTTGGTATTTGAACTTTAATAAAAATATTTCACACCAAAATTTCTAAGAGAATATATCTAGTCCACTTAAACTTTCGAAACTAAAGTTCTAGAGAGAAGCTTTTGGAGAGTCAGACGTTTTAAAAGTTACCATGTATTTTGAAATACCTAGATTTTAGGAGAGATTTGAACCGTAATTCAATCTGAGAAAGACCCTGGCATATCTTTCTACTTTATCAAATGTTAAAATCTACAAATGTTAGTTTTGTGCAAATGTACATTATTTAGGGTATCTATCTAGGCCAATAAGTATTAATAAATGGAAGGAATAAAGCCAAGGGAAATTTAGCCTGAATATGAAAAATTAATAACACTAAAAATTATTGGCTTTATAATTGCTTCCCAGAAGATATGGCAAAATCTGTACTCCTAGGGTCATTTAAGAAGGCTGACTTGAACAAAACACTTAGACTGTGGACTAAGCCAGCTAATAAGTTTTGTCCCTCACCAATTTCCAAGCACTGTTGACTGCACATAAAATATTATAGTTATCACTTTCGTATGTCCAGAGAAGAGCAAAACCCTTTATAATGCTTGGAGAAATTGTGTTGTTGCAACATCTTCTAATTGTGAAACTAATGAGAAGAGGCACAAATTACAGACATTTGGCAAGGGGCAACAGTTTTGTTTTCTATTATTCTACCTTATTAGCTACTAATTCCCTCTCCCTACCCACATTAACCCTGCCTGACAGGCCCTAGAAATTAGAGTGTTTATTCTTAGGTCCTGGTCTTCTATATGCTGTCTGTCAGTGGTACTTTCTACAGCCAACACTTCCCCACCATAAATAATAACTCTATATATGGGTCTGTGACCTGCAGAAAAGTGAGTTATTCTTGGAGTCACAGTGGCTCTCTTTGGAGCTTACTCTCAGATAAACTCTGAGAGCTTTGGCCTCTGTGGATATATTACATTTAGAACAAGAAGGAAGCAAGACATTTAGCTATTCAGAGGAGGCTGGAGTCAGTAGGTGCTAAGCCAGGTGTTTTTGCCACTGAAGAGCTTTATGCATGGAAGCAGCAGTATGGAAGCAAAGCATACCTCCTGAATAATTCATCACGGCCCTACACTCTTCTGAGGCCATACTCTTATTTATGAACATAGATTATACTGTTATTGATTGCAATCCTCACAGAGGCATTTCATTAACTGGGAGGTTTGTCTGTTTGCATATGCTTTGTTTCCCTGAGAGTTTCCTTGTATTTGAACATAATTTATAGCTAAAATAAAATTACAGAGAATTGTCTAACAAGTCTGGCTTATTCTGCAATCAGGAAGGGAATTGGTGGTGGTGTCCTCTAGATACCCAGATTGTTAAATCATTATATCCCATTAATTGTACTGTGATCTGAAAGTGTGATGAAAAACACCGAAGACAAGTGCTCTTCCCCGGAATCTCTCTGCTTACCTCATTTACTGCTGTTGTTCTAGATAGATTATCTGAAATTTCAGATAAATTTTCCCAGGGTACTTGGATTTCAGAGATGCTTAAAATATCTAAGTGACTAGGAAAATTGCTTGACTGCTCCGCAGACTGGCTCCTAACCACATTAATTCAAAGGGTGTTAGAATTCAATTGTATTCAGTGCTGCATAAATGTCCAGAGGGAATCCAGGATGTCCCTCAGTTGGGCGAATGGTTCTCTGCGGTGCTTGTGAGCCAAAGAGAGCTTTCTTACAGGGATCCCGAATGATGTTTGCGGGCTCCTGATACTGCGGTAGCCAATTCAGCTATATGTGTATTATGCATATATATAGTGTGTGTGTATATATAATATACAATATGTAGTGTATATATATACTTACATACTATATATACTATATATACACTATATGCGCTATGTATATTATATATAGTATATTTAAACTGTATACTAGTTTATATCCGATAAAATGCACGATGCTGTGAAGGGTATCACAGCCAGAATGTTGTCTTGAATTATGGTGTTTAAAACATAGGAACATCAGTAGAATACATAATGTTGAATTTTTAATCAAAACAGGAATATAAAAATGATTTCCTATTGGGAGAAAGACAATCCAAGGACCTTTTGCAGTGCAGGAACACCCTGCTTTGGAAAGTTTGTGTTACACTACTTCTCTATGAAAAACCTACATTACCACTTGTTTTTGTTAATCGAAATAAATCCAAAGAAGGCTTTTGCTTTTAATAAAAAAATGGTAAAAAGCGAAAACAGCATTTAGCGTTTGTCTGAAAGCGAGCCATTGCAGAGGCAGTGAGCATTCCTGGCAGTGAGCGTGGCTCTGCTTTTACTATACGTTAGTGCTAGTTTAGGTTTTATGTGTTTGTCAATATGATTCAGAAGGTTATTTTGGGGGTCTGGGAATGCTCAATTCTTTTTCTATATAAATTAATGATAATTTTCTTCTTCACTTTATGCCATTTCGGCTTAGGAAAGGTTTCACAGGACTGCTCTACACTTAGAAAGCAGGGGAAACCTGAATTTGTCTTTTGTTTCATTTTGTTACTCTTGTAGGTGATCATTTGTTTGAACCTATGAGGTGGAACAGAGGCGAATCACAACAACTCAGAGGAGTCAGGAGTTTCAGGATGGCAGTGAGATTGGTCCAAGGATGCCCTTCAGAATCAATCTGAGCAGGCGTACTTTAACAGTGGAAGAGAAAGGAAATAAGTTCAGATCAGGGGCTGACTCGTTGCACAGTTGCAAAGAAACTCTTAAAGTTCTAGCAACCGTGTAAAAAAGTAATAGAGAAAAAGAAAAAAAGTAAACAGGCAAAGGCTCCTTTTTCAGACAAAAAGAAAATATTTTTGTTGCAAAATTTAGTTACTTCTTTATTTCAGTATTGGTTTTCTTTGCATTAAGTGTTATATTATTTCAAGGTAGGTTTATTATTTATTCTAAATGAAATTGTAAATGAGAGTCAAATACTGAATAAATCAATTCTCTAAGAAGATATGTTGCCATTCATTAAGCAAGAAATTATTCACCACCTGTCCCTCAGTCATTTCTACAGTTATCTTAAAGTTTTTAATGATATATATATATATATATATATATATATATATATATATATATATATATATATATATATATATTTTTTCCCTCATCTTCCAGGGCTGACTCTGGTTTCTCTGACCTCCATTATTTCCTACTCGAGGTCCAATAACTCATCCTATTGCTTTTCCTTTTATTAACTCCATTCGATTTTAAAAAGTATTGTGAAGGGACAAGTGTGCCAATAGTGTGCCAGATGTGACAAACCACACTGGCTTCAAGTCAAGTCATGTCATTCCTGTGTTCAAACACTTAAGCAGCGAATCTTATCCTTTAGAATAATTCTGAACTTCTTGCCATGGTTTATATACATAGGGGGCCCACTCTTATCCTTTGCTCGCGACCATTGAGGTTTAGCCAAAAACACCATCGCTTAATCAGGACATTGCTAACTCTATATGGGAACCTTCCTCTCTAACATGCCCCTTATTCAATTTTTTTTTTCTTCCTTCCAACAATTTCCAGTTGTATTATCTTGAAATCATTTTACTTTACATGTCCTTAATTTCTTTATTTGTAAGATAGAAATGATAATAATATTTCCTTCCATGGTTCTTTTGAAGATTAAAGATAGTGTCATTGGGCTGGTATCTGTTTATTGTCCATAAATAGAATATGTTTCCTCTTTTGGAGTTTGATGTTATTTTGGACTACAAGGAGACTGTTATTTCCTCTTGCTTATAGGAAATAAACCAATCTAGTAAAATTTCAACAGAGCAGCTTGTGTAACATTTGCCGAAGCCATTCGATCAGTGTCCTTAACATTAGACACATACAGTAAAAGCACCATAGAAAGCAAATCCCACTCACCGTATTTTATGCAGGGTGAAGCTATAACAAAAACTATTTATTTTCTGTCCATGCTTTGAGGCCTTTCATCCATCGGGGATAAAAAAAAAAACACAAAAACACTGAAGAAAGTCAACACTTCTCATTTCCGCTCTCGGTTCGTGAGCTACAGAAACATTCAAGCCAAAGATATATGAAAACAAGAAGACATTTTGTTATATTAGCTTATATTGTGTGAAACAAAATGAAAAAAAAAAAAAAAACAACCAGATATATTTATTTACTTTCTTTGAGCTTAAAATAAGCACTAATACCTATACCCTTGTAACAGCTCTCAGGAATAGTAAAAGGTCTAAGTGAAACCAATTATGTCCATTACGAGAGAGTATATATTATATGCTGCAAATAGACATTATAACTATTGTTATTTTAGAAAAAACACATAAGATTTTGACATTTAGTCACCTTTGTCAGAAGTTTACTTTTAAAATTGCTCCATCTCCTTTGGCATCTAAACTCGCCACAGATGCTTTATGATTTTATGTTTTTAATTAATGTCAACCCCCATGTCGTAGTGAAACTTGTCTGATTTCCCTGCCAGAGCCCAGACTGAGAGAATTATGCTGGTAATGAAACGATGATGCCCATTACAGTTTCAAACTCAAGTTTCAAACTTCCCCCAAATCTGCCTGTTCATGTGTTAGTTTTAAGGTGCTTTCTGCTAAAGACCTTCCTGATCCCCAGATAAATATCTTTAGTTAAATTATGGCAAAAATTGACCACATTCATAATTATATAACTATTTCATTATCTCACATGTTGTGGTTTATTTCCTATCCAATTCCTATTCAATAAAATAAATAACTCGGAGTTACAAACACTTACTTTTACAGATGGGTTTGAGAGTAGTAGAATTTACCTATACTGTAAGCCAGTGCTATAATCATAGACTTAAAAAACTGAAAAATTTTTAAGGACCCGCATAAATTGGAAATAATTTTTAAACTTACCATTAATATAATATGCATCTATTCATTTAAATAACACTATTTGAGTAATTAGTATATATATATGTCTTAAAGGCATGAATTTTTCAAAAATGAATAAAAGAAAACTGAGCTGTCAAGGAACTTTTATTTTAATAGAGGAGGTTTTTAAATTATATACATACTGGGAAAGATAAGTAGCCCAGGTGAGATATATGCAGAATATTGGGACAAGGATGAATATAAAGACAAGAGAAGTGATGCAGTTAGGGTATATCAATATGCAGAAAGGAGTATGTTTCTTCATTCATTTAATTAACATTTATTCAATATATGTCAGGCACTACAGATATAGGGAATAACACAGAAGATAAGCAACTCGTTTTATAAAGCAAAGAAGGAGATAAAGAAAAAAACAATAACAGATAATATTAAATACTCTGAAGAAATGTGTCTGAGAGTGAGAGGCAAAGGGGATTATTATATAGGCTAGTCTCCTATAAGAGTTGATATTTGAGGTGAGGCTTGAAGGATGAAATTGGCCACCCGTCTGAAAATCAGGAAGGTGAATGTTCCAGGCAGGAAGAAGAGCAAACTAAACAGCTCTGAAGCAGGTGAAGTCGCACCAGTTGTGTTAGTATTCAAGTGGGTTTTAAGGTGTGGATAGAATTTAGACTCCTGAGAAAAAGCCAAATAAAATTGGTATTGCTTTTTTTTTTTCCCCCTATTCCCACAAAACGGCCTCCTTTTTGGTTATTTCTAAGTGAGTCTAATGTTTTATTCCCCTTTGTACAATTCTTAGTATTCTAGATATTTCCTTCAGGGTATCTAGCTCTGTCAACAGTAAGTAATTCCTTAGCAAATACAGAGGGAAAGAGGAGGCTGCCCCTGGGACTTAAAGAGAAGATGACTTAAAAATGAAATCACCTAATGGAACACATCGTGCACCTAGCATATGCTCCATTGTTATGAAAACGACAAACACCTTTGTTTTCCATACGTTCGGTAATTACTACTTAACATTATGATCCAATTTCAATATAAATAAATTTTCCTTTTTACACCTCTCTTTCCCATTTGGAAATCTTCTTATGCTTATGTAATGCTCTAGCCTCTGACATAGTTATATCAAATAATCAGTAATCTAAAACCTTATAATAGATTTTAAAATATTAGAAAAGCTGGAAGCATTGAACTATCTCTGAAAAAACCTGAAAGATTTAGAAATTATACTGGAATTACTTCAGCCTGCTGGCCTATTGCATTCAGTTCCAGATAGAGAGCTAGTTTGCTTCTGAAAAAAACTGATATGAGTCTTAAAAAGCAAGTTAGTGAGAAATTGTGAAATATCTGATAAGCTGGGATGGGATGCCAAAATACAAAATTGAAAATCATATATATAGAAAGTCAAACTCCGTTGACAAAAAACAAATATTAAAAACATATAATGAAAATTAGGTAAAGAATTATTATAAGATACTATTTCTTAACACAGCATGAGTCATCAAAACAAGATACTATCTCTTATGTATTCTGAACTGGCAGTGGATTATTTTAAACATTTACTTTTTATGTCTTATATAAAGAGGACTTTTTGTCATTTTAAGTTTCCATGCATTTTTATTCTCTTCTTTCTTACCTTTGTTTCATTTCAACACACCAATTCTTTTAAAATTAGTTGCATAAAACAATATAGGCCTTGAGCAAGATGACAGGGTATATGTGTGCATTGTCTTTTATTTTTAAGGTCACAACAAGGCCAAATGAGACTGATACTGCTTTTGTCATTCATACAAAATTATTTCATTTGGCGATTCAGTTATTTTATGGTGAACTCAATTTTTCCTCAGTGCCTATTATACTGTATGTATATTTTTTCAGCAAATTGTACGTCTCCAATAATTGCAGATAAAAGTTTCACAGAAGAGGAAACCTCTAGGTAATCAAAGGGATTAGATATTAAAGGGTTTATATACTACCCCTCCCTCCCAGAAAAACTACTTAATTATATTACCTCGATCAACACATATGGAACACCTTAAGTATGGAAGGCATTTCAAAGTATAGGAGAAAGAAAATGACATAACTTTTATAGGTGAGTCGCTCACAATTTTACAAGCAGAAAATATGTTTAAATGACTTGTTAAGCATGTTGTGTGAAATGCCATAACGTATATATTTTTAAATAGTGTGGAAGGGGACAACTAATTCTGGCAGAGAAGGAAGGTTAAAAAGGGAAACGGCTGGGTCACAGGGCCATGCAGGTCTCCCAGGCAAGCAGGATAAGGAGAAAGGACAGCAGGGACATAAAGCCGGGAAGTGAGAAAGCAAGACAGGTCCAGATAGCAGTGATGAGGGCTAGTTGAGGAAGTGTCTGGAATGCTTCAGGGAGGTGTGGGGGTGGGGCAATAGCTGACCATATATGATTAGAGGTCTAATCATACATGCATTTAGAAAGAAGGCACTGCTTCCTTGAGATTCGAGCCTCTGTCCTCTAACATCCTGGAACTATTCTTTTTAGGTATTTAAAACGTAAAACTTTCTCATTTTCCTCATTGTTTTTTCTTGATTATAATTTTGGAAGTGGTTCCCCCAAAGAAAAGTGAGTTTGAAAATAACATTAACGACGACTCTTTTTTTACACAGATTGATGGCAGGCTTTATTTTTTTCCCTCTAGTTTGGAAAAAAAAAAAAAAAAAAGTGCTGCTCTTGTTTAAAGAGTACAAAAACAAGACAACGTGCCTTTGGACAGAGCTGATATTTCTTCCTTTCCAAGAGTGCATCAATCATTTTGAGGTGACAGGCATTTTCTTGAGATGCGTAAGGTCTGTCATGCCTAAGGGGATTTAATTTAATCAGCGCTTTAGAAATATTCTGGTATCTACTCAAAGAGATACTGATTTTAACTGATTTACTGTTGTTGTTGTTGTAATATTAAAGAAATGTTTAAAGATTTAAGTTAGAAAAAATGTTTATAATTTTTTTATCAATAAAGTAAAATCGGAAGTCTAGCAATGTCATGCTTTTTATTCTGAAAGGTACAGAGAGGCCTTAGGCACAAGTGGATTTCTGGAAGCAGTAGATTTCATAAATTTGAACTAAATTGTATCAGGCATGGAGTGCTGCCAAACTCTAATTCATTAGTTCAGCGCTTGGCAGAGTTCCGTTTTCTATCAACAGTAAAACATACAGGTTTCTTCTGGGGGTATGGAATGTTCTCACTTCCCAAAGTGGCTTGTGCTTTTATTTAATATAAAACTTATAATTGTTAAAAACAAGTATGACACAAAAGTCCTTATGTTCTTTAGTTACAAGAAGATGACATTGGGGAGAATTTGTGAAATACTGCAATTTCTCTCCTGTCATTTGGGATGAGTGTTTTAGAAACTAAAAAAATAAAAAATATCCTTAAGAATTTTTTAATTCATTTACATCATTTTGCAACAAAATAATTATTGTTTTAGGCGCAGGGATGATACAGGAACCCTGAACGCTTCTGGGATATGAAGCCTTAAAAAGGGTGTGGCCTAGAATCAAGTGGTGATGTCCCCTGCAGCTCCACTATGGTTGTTATTACTTGAGGCCTTTGTTAGGCCTAAAAAGCCCAAAGTCTGAGCTTCATGGTATTTTCTTCCTTCTTTATCCATAACAGTTTTCTCCTTCTTATTTGCCTCAATTTTGATTGATTGAAAAGATGAAATTGTTTCTTCCTCTAAGTATTGAGCTAAAAGCTTTCCCAACTTCCAGAAGAGAAATAGTCTTCATTGTCAGTTGCTGCGTTAAGTGAGGTCCTTGGATCAGGATTCTTCTAGTTCTAACATTATAGGATTTTAGAATGTAGATTATAGGATCTTAGATTTCCTACCCAAGTCTAAATCATGTCTACTTCTTTCCAGCAAATCATCAAATAAGTTGCAGCTCTTGGTTACCAGTAGAACCTGCTCATGTTCCCTTTGTGTTGTTCAAACACCTAAGTCCACACCCAGCATCCCATAAAGAGAAATGGCGGGGAGGTGGAAAATAAGGTCATGTACTTTAAATATTAGTATCACTAAAGAGGAAGAAATGCTATTTTTTTCTTCAAGTCTTTTTGAATCACTTGTTGTATGCAAAGTATTATATTAAGCTGCAATGGTGGAATATAAAAGTGGAAAAAGATTTTGTTTCAGTTATTGGAAGTTTGTCACTAGCAGCAGAAAAGATACAACACTAAATGTCCCTATTTCAAGATAATGAAATAAAACCCACACTTGCGATAAAAAACAAGAAAGTCTCTCTAGATATTCATGGAAAGAATAGTTTTGAATAGAATGGCCAAAGAGACCCTCAGGAAGAGGATGATTCTTTCATTGAAAAGATGGAGGACTTTTCTAGATTAAAATAGGTCAGGGCAGCAGACAGGTAGTGTAAGGCAGAAGTCATATGAGAAGATATTCAGTTTTTTGATTGATTAAGTTTTTTTTTATTTGGTGGACAGTTGAAGAGCAATTGGAAGGCTTTAGGAAGGGAAGAGTCATGATCAAAATTAGTGAAATGAGAAGTTTGATTGTAGCAAGTAGGTTGGAATAAAGGGGATTAGTTACTAACTGTTTGCAAACAGGTGTGCAGTGGGGGATTAAAAAAAAATAAAATAAAGCAGTCTTCCTGGAGTGCTATTAGGTGAACATACAGTACAGATTGCTTGCAGTCACAAAGGGTGAGTTCTAGTTACTCTGTTTTCCAGTGTTTTTCTTTCTTTCTTTCTTTCTTTCTTTTTTTTTTTTTGTAAAAAACAAGTATGCATTAGTTGTAAATGGCTCTCTATTTATTTACAAACCATTTCTCACTCCTTGATATAATTGTAGGCACTTATTTTGGTGTATTGTGGTTAAGAATCACATGACTTAAACAAATTATACTTATTGATTTAGCAGAACCAAGGGTGAGAGAGCAACATAGGGCCATTGAAATGAACAAGAAACCAATGATTATATTTCTGATTAACATTTGTTCAAGATGTCTTAGTTACGCATCCTTTTCTTACTTGCTACTGCAGTCAAAATATGGCTTGCTAAACGCAATAATCTCTATTAGTTATAATTTTTTCTGACTTGTTATGGTAAGAAATATGTTGGACTTTTTGTTTTGGTTAAAACTAAAATTGTGTTTTACTGTTAAAATATGGACTTCAAATAGTTCTGCCCATTTATGACCCTCATGAGACATTTATTTTCATGATTTTGACTTCAAAAGTATTAAATATTCCTGCCACTAAGAAGCTCTGTAACCTTTAGTTTTAGTTTCTTCATCTGTAAAATGGGGAATAATATTCTATTCAGGGTGTTTGTACAGATAAAATACATTAACTTCTATGAAAGTGTTCAGCTAAAAGTAGTTTTTAAAACTAAAATACCATACAAATACATTTTTATTACTATTCCAATTACCCAGTTTTAAAGTAAATAATCTTAGAATTTTTTTATAGGAAGTAAAAGCTTTTGAAGTCATTTTTCTTCATGGAAGTAGAAATTGTGATTTCTTTGTGATCTTATAGTAAAAAGTAATTATAAAAAAATCAAATAAAAATTCATGGTCATTAATCGATATTTATAGTTTGGTTGTCCATTTAATATTACTTTGTTTTAAAGTAGATGTTTGGTTGAAGTTTGTTTCTTCTCTTTCTTCTAAAAATAATGATGATGATAGCCACAATAACAAAATTTATTAAGTCCTGAGAGTGTGCTAGGCACTGTGATTAAAATAGGATATGTCACTGAACTCTCATCCCATCTGTAAAATGGGTACTATTATTGTACATGCTTCATATATGTAATGAATCTTAAAAAAATCACTTGTCAGATATGACAAATCAAGGGAGCGAAGCAGAATTCCACCTGAGACAGTCGGCATCGGAAGCCTATATCCTTGCTATATTAGACTTGCTGTCTTTGCTGACAGGTAGGTTTTCTAGAAACACAAACTCTAGGAGGACAAATCTCTGTTTTAGCACTTTTTTCATATAATTATCCATCTTAATATTTCTTCGAAAGACTTTGTAACGTTGTTAACACATAGTTACTCCATACATATAGTTGAAGGGTTATTGGTGCCGTATAGCATCAGGGCAGGGACCTGGGTGCTCAAGTTTGAGCATCAACTAGAGGGTGAAAATCTCCTTAAATTTTGTCCCATAAGTACCTAACTTGCCTTATCTTTATTAGAACTGAGAAGGTCATGTGATAGCTTTACATCATAGGAATAAACTTAAAATAATACATATTTTAAAGATCAAAGGGACTTATCTATTATAATCAGCCTTGGACAGTTTTTGGTGGCTGTATTTTTGCAGTTTAACATGTGGACCTAAAACTTTAAGAATGTGAAAACTCCAGGCCTTGCTTAATCAGTTTTTCTTAGCCTTTTTATGGTAAATAAAAATGTCTTTATGACAAATATAAAGAATGTAGACAACTTCAAAGTACAGGAAAGAAAATCATGACTGAAGCAAGACATGCTAAGTTTTAAATGCAAATGAATATGTTGATTGATTCAAAAATTGGTGATTTAAAGAGAATGTTGGCTTTTGCCTTAGTTTTTATAATTTAAGATTAAAACTCACACAGGCATTCAAACAAAATGCCGGTTGTTGTATATAACAAGGAACAACATAATTACTTTTTTTCTTTCCTGTGTCTCATCATCCGTGTGCATGCTGCTGTTACCTAGGAGAGGAACAAGTGTACGTCAGCTGTAAAAAATCCGAAGAATATAGGAAATTCCTATAATTGGTACCTGACTGTCTGGGGAGAGCTGCTTCACACAATGAAATGGTCTCAAACAAATCCTTTTCTGTATGTTTCCTTCAAATCACAAAGGGAAAGAAAAATTCCAATTAATGTAATTTTGCAGGGGAAAAAAAAAAGACATGGAAGGTATTCTTAACATCCTAGATCTGCTTATAAATTCTCAAAGCCACTGAGACTTAGTGACTTCTGAAGACTTAAAGTATGTTAAAAAGATAGACCTGCATTTAAATGCTGATCTCAACTTTTCACTGGGGACCACTAAAAAGCCTTTCAGAAGAAAAGGCCAGGATCAGCAAAACATGAAATCATTCATTACAGCAGCAGACTTTCTAGGTCTGCTTTATATTATATTTTTGAAAAGGACATTTGTTTAAGGATATGATAGTTTTATCCTGCATGGCATGCGCGCTCACTCACTTGAGGGATGGAGGGGATCGGAGGGGAGGGGAGGAGTGCTTTGACAGTGAGATCAGAGACAGAAACGCCAGGGCACTGGCCCAGTCCCCAGCTATTTCTTAGTAATTCATCTGCAAAAGCATTCTTCTATACCTGGTGAGGGCAAAAAATAAACAGTGGACAATCTCTGCTCATAAATGTGTCCCCGAAATAGGAGGAAATGATTTTGGCTATTAAAAAGGTGACGATCATGGAATGGTCCCCAAATGAATGTCCTTGCCTTCTTACAAAATCACTCCATCTAAATTATTCCTTTTGGTTAAAAAAAAAAAAAACAAAGAACTGTATCAGGCATTCCCTTCAAGCTCATTAACACAGCTGTGAGCATTAGCCGAAGAGGTCACTTTAAGACAAGCATATACCCTCCAGGAGCCGTGTACATCCTGTGGTTCGATGTGACCAAACATGTTATTGCTATGCTAGTAAATACACATCACGGTTTTAGATTTGTGATGTAGATTTCCTCCCACTCTTTCCTCTTGCCCCACACCCACCTCTGCTGTTAGAAAAAAAAACATACCATAAGTAGATTCGAATGACTGCAAAATAAAGCCATTTATTTTCCTCCAAATTACCATTTCTTGTTAAAAAAAAAAAAGATCTGAAAAAGTTTAAGTATCCTATTTTCAGCTGTTGAAAATAAGAAACTAAACAAAAAAGAATGCTAAATCTAAAAACAATATAGTATAAGAAGGCTTTCCATGAACTGTAACACTTGCAGAATAGATAAAATGCTGTGGGCTAGATGAGGATAGCAGAGAAACGGTTCATTAGAGCATCTTTCCTGCATTGTTTATCTACTGTGTATGTATAAAAATGCTTCCACTTGCCTCTGGGCACCTATATAACAAATTCAGAACCATGAAAGAATAACTAAACTTAAAAAAAGAAGCCAAAATCACAGTCACTCCTTGCCAAACTAGAATCTCACTTCCTATCAGAAACGAAGAGAAAAAAAAAGACAAAACAAAAAAGCTTAGCTATTTACTTTATGAAAATATTTAGGAGAAAAAATGCACTTAAGTGGAAGTTTGTTTTGACTGAAGTAGGCTTTTCTGGCAGTGTACTTTTAATAAAAGAGGAAGAAGTTGCCAGTTATCCACAAGCATTGAAAGCCATTTCAGAATTGGAATCCTTTCATAAGTCCTTAATGTAACCACTGCCGCTTCTAAATGTGAGCAGTCTCAAAGATTCCTGGAAGGATCTATTTTGGATAGGGTCATTTGCCGGTTTCTGATGTTCCATGCATATTTTTTGTGCACTTTACAAAATTTACTGAGCAGATGATTTTTCAAGATTTCCATTGACATAAATAATGGCAGAAAGCCTGAATCAAGATGTCCGTCAGAGCAAATCAAGGACAATCATTCTGTTTTTGTTTGGTTTGTTTTTTAAGAATTTGGCTTCGAAATTATACTAAGAAACTTCACTTGGAGTAAAGAATATATGGCATGTGTGATAATCTCTCTTGTATAAGTCAACATCTATCATGTATTAATTTATATTCATTTTATATATGCTTACTTTCGTAACATCTTAATTATTAAGAAGAGTCATCGCGAGCATGAGGCATTATTATGTAGAATCTTAGGAAACAAATACAGGATTTTTTATTGTTATTTGATAGCAAATATAATAGAGAGACTGTTTAGCATAAATTTTCTGGAAACATTTGAAGACATGGTAGTGTCATTTTATTTTGACTGAAATGGAACGTGGACTATTTCTTCAATCATCTGCCTAAAACATTCAGCAAAAAGAGACATATTAAATCTGAAGATTAAAGGCAAGCCAGCTTTATAGCAGATGAAATTAATTCTTAAACTTATTGCCTTGCGAGTTACGGGCAAAAGACTTTCTGATTGTAGATATTAAGACCTGGTAATGTCATCCTTCAAAAGCACATGTTAATATAAAATCCTTATAAAATATGATTTTGGTGTCATTTTATTGACAGATATATCATCTCTTCTGAAGTTTGAAGAATGTCATTGAAGTGACTTTCCAAACACTTCAGGAAGACTTTTCATTGATTGTACTAGTATATTTTATATTCTATAAAAATAGCATAGTAACCATCAAGTAGTAATTTGACTTGGAGCTGTACTAGTTTGTATTAATGCTTGTCTTAGTCTTTATTCATAAAAGACTCCTGTTACTTCTTCCTGGATTTGAAAAGTTGCTAGGTGAATATCTGAATGTATGACTAAAACTTCAAAAGTTTTTCTTTATGTAGCCTACCATTTTATATTATAAAACCTATAGGGTAAACTGTGGCATAGGTGATAATTTAATAGAGTAAGATACCCTTTCCTATAAGGCATGAACAGTTTCTTCTTGTTAGTGAGAAATCATATTTTGTCTTAATTAAGATTTTTGAGCTTCTGTGTTACTAAATGAGGTGCCTAAAATCCCTTAGCATTGCTATCATGTATGAGAAAGGAAGAACAAAAAAAAATGACAAGGTAAAAATAATTAATTCAGAACACTTGGAAGAAACCTAAGGATCTTAATAGAGAGATACTTCATTTATAAGTACCTGTTCAGACCAAATCACAAGTGCTTGAGGAATTCTGTTTCTTTGGTGGTTGCTGCTATTATTTAGACAGTTATCCATAGAGGGTTTTGGGTGGTCATCATGCAATACATGTTGGGCTGGATATTTTTTCGACTGTCATCATTGTGTTATACAATAGATTTTCTCTTTAAAACCCCTAAGGAAGATTAACGAATATCTGATTTAACAAAACTTTTATTTTTCTGCTGTTTTTATATCAAATACCAAAGATGATGGGAAATCTGAAAACCTATGAACACTCCTACTTCACAATTTGTTCTATGAATGTACTTGCAAATCAGAACAATATATGTGATTCAGGTTCTAGCAGATTTTTTTTTCTTTTTGGAGAATTAAGGGGTCAAAGTGACCCCCAAATGGGATTTAAATAACTGACAAACATTAGAGGTTTTTAATATGAAAGAATGTAAATACTGAGACAGCATTTTCTACTCCAGCCTATTTTTGTATAAAGAAAAGACTTAGTGAATTAAAGAACATTTGTATGGCCTTTTGGCGTGTTTTTCTACCTAATGTATACCATACTCACTTTCCATCAACATTTTAAAATGCAGATGGAAGGACATATAAGGAGCATTGAATCTGATGTACAAAGGTATTCTCTGAATACTCCCTTAGCATTCATTTATAGTGAATGATTAAAGATATTCATACAGGGATTCAGGATCCTTGACATTTTTACTTTTTCAGTGTCAATTTTGTATATAGCAAGTGCCTAATGTTTTACACATTTGATGCATGTACTCGTTCCCAGAACTATAGGTGTTTCCTAGTATAAATATTTTATGAAACGCATGAACATTTTACTAATTAACTAAAGTGGTTCAAGACTAATAGACACTGGCTTTTTATTTGGACGGTATCTTCTTTAGTTTGTAATAACAACACTATAATATTATATACAGCAAGGTTCTTCTTATCATATGAACACTATTAATTAGGATGAAAAACTAGAATGAGAAACAAGATCATTGTTCCTAAGAGACAGTTACTTACAAATTTTACAAAGTTGTAGCACTCTCTTTGTCCTTCGTTTTAAAACATTTCCTTCTTTATATTGTTTCCTGGCAAATAAGCCCACTATCATTAAAGCAAATTAAAAATCCCTTTTGGCAATGGTGTGCCCAAACCAGGAGTGGGAATTATTGTTCTAAAGAGTTCTATTTGCATTTCCTCTTTACAAATTTTTATGTTAGAAAGCTCTAAAAATTCACCCTTTTTACCTTTCTTAGGCTAAAAGGGGTTTCTCTGTGATAGTTACTATTGTTCTTCAGGGAGATACAGTACCTGTTTCTCCAAGGGAAGAAATTGGAAATGTGTTCCTGGTCTGTGTTTATTCTTCTAAAATGTGTAGGTGCATAAGGCTTATGACTCATCTAATTATCTGTGAGGATGCATTTCTTCTTCCATTTCCTTTTCACATTCTACCTGAACCATGTAACAACCATGGCATCTCTAAATGAGTTTCAATTGAATAAGACTTCAGTTGAAACCTTCTATCACTGAGGACGCTTTTTGCATATGACATAGCCTCTCCTTTATCACTCTCCCAGAGTTTGGTTTGTTGTTCTGTCTGGCCAGCAGAGTGTCCCCTTCCTTCCTTATTTACTAGATCTTTTGTGACTTTTCTAAAGGTGTAAGCCCAACAGGGAAAGAACACTTTCTCAGAGAGCTTGCCTACATTTTTTTTTCAATTTAAATACTACCGCGGTACTGTATTTTATGCTATAGCATTTATATTAGATGTGTTTATATTTTATTCTGGATGTATTTATGTAGATGTATTTATAGTGTATTATATAAACATCTCCATTATGAGGTCAGTGTGATCAGAACCACTTTTCTAGTAACTAGTAGAAGGACCACTGTCCAAAACCACAAAGCCAGGGCTGGACGAACTTAACCATGAAATCTCTTCATTCTTGATCTTAGATTCCTTAATACTATACCCTATATCTACTTCATAGGATTGTTGTGCAGCTCAGCTGAGGACATTTATGGGAAAGTAGAAAAAGGAAAATTGCATAAAAATGAGTCCCGTTGCTGTCTAAGACACTTAAGATGTGTTTGATGAAACAATTTTCTTTGGATGTATTTATTATATATTTTAAGAAAAATAAGTCTAATTTTTAATTCCTGTTTTCTCATTTTATTTACTTTAATAAAATTTGCAGTTATTTTTAAATTTTGCAGGAATTTTCATTTCAGAAGCCAAATTCTAATATACTAGCATTTACTTGTATTTATTTTTTTTAGTATTTTAATTCTACCTTTATTCAATATCACTTTGCAGTCTCAAAGCTTATCTTTGTTCATTCTGTAACATTTTTGTGGGCACATACTACATGCTAAACATTTCTAATTGCTAGGTGGAGAGTAATGACTGAGGCTGTCACCTTTATTTTTTATTTAAAATTCAAACATCAAGTATGAATAAGGCCATTAAAACTCTTGCTGATTTAAAAGTCAGAAAATCAAAATGAGTGTAAGCTATAATTATTAAAATACCAGTTTTTGATATAAAATCAGTTTGAGAGCTTTTTCTAGGTCTTTGGTGAGGAGCAATTTTATTTTCATATTGAATTAATGTAAGATCTTCACCGAAACAATGTTGATAAATGAAAATGAAAGTTTATTAAAACTTATAAGTTTACTAAAACCATATAAAAGTTTAATTCTGTTTGATTTCCCCAAAATGTGCAGAGCCAGAACAATGGAATAAAATGGAATTAATTGTTCACATTCTGAATTCAAAGGAATATGTTCTGATATTTACATATATCTTCCCAGACATTCATATCAGAAACATCGTTTGTTCTATTAATGCTAACATAAAATAGCAATCACCAACACAATATTTCCTAACCCAAAGTGCATGTAGGTAGTCATCTAAAATGGTTTCATATAAAACTAAACCCCATGTTTATAAGTGGTACGGAGGCAAGACTTACAGCTATTGAACATACTGGCACTTTGTAAATTAACAATTATTGATGTGGAATAGATTTCATATGGTGTTGCCAGAAAATAAGGAATGATGAGGAGATATGATCATTCTGTCGAAACTCAGGATCTTGGTTACCTCAAATAATCCTAGCACACACACTATTCTCTCTCCCTTTCTGCTTCCCATTCCTAAACTTTGATGCCTTCAGCTTTCCAATTCTTATTTCTCCTTTTTCCCCTTACTCATAACGCTTAGCCCAGAATTTTTATTGCATACATGTTCTTATCTCTCCTTTTAATTTTCTTCATATTAAAGGGTTTGTGGAATTTCAAACAAAATATATAGACATTTTAAATTTCTTTCTTTAACTCTCATTGCTTTAATCACATATTTGTTTTTCCTTTTTTCCATCGTTAGGTATCTAGTTGTTTATCTTTTGTGATGCCCCAAGTTGTTCTTCGAAGTTAGCTTCCAATAAACTATAAACGAACAAAATAATAAATATTACAAGCAAATGTGGAAAAAATGAAGAAGCAAAGATAGGGCCATAAACACGAACCAGAAAAGATGTATTTCCTGGCAGAGGACGCAGACACAGAGTGTTCACTGAAGACTTGACTTTTAAGTTTTCCGAGGCCAAGATGAGAGAAATGTGTTACACGTGATCCACAGTGTCCAGAGCATGCATTTCTCAAAATAGGAACAAACTGTTTCTGATCCTAAGAGAACATTTCTCCTAATGGTACAAATAAAAATATCAGTGGGGAATGTACATTGGAATTAACTGGAGGCTTTTAAGAAACACCAGGTATAGGCTTTGCCCCCGAGAAAAAAATAAATCAAAATCTTTGTGGGTGGAAACCCAAAATTATTATGGTTAGAATATGATGAAGTTAATTATAATGTGCCCAGAGGATTTAGAATACCTGACTTAGAGTAGAGAGGACTGGTTCCTATACTCAAAGCACGTAAATACCAGATATATGTGCTCGTCAGTATTATTCCCCTGGGTTTTCTGAGTTCTAAATCAAAGAAATTGAATTAGATACTTTAGAGGGTCATTCAGGTATGCAATATTTTCCTCCTCATCCTTCCAACAGTGGACTTTTTACCTTTAATAGTTCTCATGTTGCACATTTTCCGGGAAAAGCTAAGATATACATGGATTGCCACCTGTGGTCATCATAATTAATGGTCAGTTCTGGCAATATGAGCCAGACACTTTGTATGACTGAATTCTGGGCCCCAGGAGGTACATTTAGTCTTTCAGACAATAATTGACTAAAAGTGCTCTTGTCATAAATCAGTAGCCATTGACTCTAGCAAGCATGTTCTTTTGTGATTTAACCATTCCTTAAACCCCAAGAATATGTGTGTGTGTGTGTGTGTGTGTGCGCGCGCACACACACACACACACATATTTAATAAGACAGTAGGGAGTGAGCAGAAAATAGCATTTCTAGTAGCAGAAGGGAAATCAGCTGATGGAATTACCTAATGAATTACCTATTTCAGATAAAAACAATATTTAATTTTGTCATCAAAATAACCCCCAACACCGAAAAAGACTGCTTGCAAATAATTCAAATGGCTTAGTTATTAACTGTTTATCATTTGTGACTGATTATAAGCTGATGGGAACTGTTTTGGAGTTAATGAAAGCAAAATCACTTTATTTCAAGGGTTCACATTGAGAGTCAGATTGGGTACTAGAGAGCAGATGTTGTGCTATGGGGCAACCTGAACCTATTACGATTGACTGGATTGGATAACCAGATGTACAAGTCATACACTTTGAAAAGTCAAAGTGCTGATTGTCAGGATGCTTTTAATTTTAAAGTAATAGTAATATATTTGGGAAATATTCAAATCTTTAGTGAAACTGGGTATTAATAGTCACTGCAAGTTAGTCAAGAAATAGCAGCTTACAAATAAGTGCCTATGTGGTTTCATTTTTATTCACAGAGAATTGGGAGAAAAGGAGATGAAGTTAGAGATATTTCTTATTAGCCTCTGTTAGTTTCATTGGTAACTTCTGTGCTGGAGTCAAATGGGGAATTTGCTCTGATTGCAATATCCAACTGTGCTGAATTTCTGAGCGATTAAGACTTGTTAATAGCGGTGAAGAGTCAGTAAGACTGCTCACAGATTCGAATGGCAACGATGAGCAGTCAGAACAAAAACCAAATTATTTTAATGGAGCAAATGTGATTCACACATAGTGTGACAGCTGATGTCAGAAGAAAGTCTTCTGTTAATGTTTTAGATAGTTATGTTATTACTTGGATGATTTGACAGAATCCACCATGGTGTATGCAAAATAGGACATGGCAGATGTCAAGGCAGAAGAAGATGCACGTGCAATAGCTCTGTCTAGAGATTTTGCCCTTGAGAATTGGGGAGAGTGGAATTTCCTTCCTGAATTCTTTTTGAGTGTTGGGGGGTTATTTTTGTGAAAAGATTAAATATTTTTTTATCTGAAATATGCTATTCATAAGACAATTCCATCAAGATGATAGAGGTATCATCTAATTGCTTTGGATTCTCACTATGAGAGACTGTTTCCTCAATCACACAGATAGATACACAAACTGTTGATATTGTTTTACATTATTTTACATTAAATGATACTGTTCCCTTTTGTTTCCTAGGAGAATTTTGTGTGGTTTGATCAAAGTCGTTACTCTGATGCGTACAGGCTATTTTCAATGGCATATTAACAGACTATCATTAAGTTCAGCACTTTAGATGAACAGATAGCATGGACTGTAAGGAAAAAAAAAAGCTTGAATACACAGAAACCATCATAACCATATTTTAAACACTTCATAAGACTTACTTCACTCACATAAATAATGGACGCCATGTATCGAGTGCTTGTGATGTACCAGATCATTTGGTTCTCACAAGCCAATGAAAAGAGCATGTGTAATTTTTGATGTTTCGTAGAGGAGGATACCAAGGCTCAATGAGACAGAGTGCTTTGCTCAGAATTTCTCAAATAAATAGTAAAGATGGGTTTCAAAGCCATTTCATATGATAAAGAAGTTCATGCATTTTCTACTGAGCTAAAATGGACTTCCACCTAGACTCTCTTCTCCCCCTCAAAAAACTCTTTTTTTTTTCTTGTTATTATGCATGACTACTGAAAATAAGACAAGTCACACTGTTCATGGGCATTCCTTTCAGCTTCAAACATTTTTAGAAATTTTTGACATGGACTTGAAAAGATTTTTTTCTCCTTTTGGGCATTTTTAAGTTGTGCTTTTTAGTAAAAGCCAAGTAATCGATTATGGACAAAGAAAATCAAATAATCCTTGTGGTTGATGACATTTTTAGGCCAAGTAGCTTTTTGAGTAGCTGGAAGAGACCACCAGTAAAGGAAAATACCCTTTATTTCTGTATATTAATAGCACATAAGTAGCTTTAGCAGAATCTCTAACAATAGCGCTACCTCTCACTATTGCAGACAGACTGAAAAAAACGTGGATAGGTTAAATGTTCTAAAATGTATTATAAAATTACATGTCACAGCAGCTGAAAGCCAATTTCCATTACAACTTAGCTTCACTGTGCAGAAGTTGAGTCATCTCTATTTTGGTAACTGTTCTTTATCACTAAAGATAATTCACGCTATATTTTCATCCTCATGAGGGAGGCAAGAGAATCACCCCAAAGTTTTGACCTACAAAATTGCACTTGATAAAGCACACTGAGAAAACAGTGATAGATATTCTAGTGCTTTCATTGAGCTTATGGTTGGAGATTTCAGTAGACAAGATTTGACTTAAATAGGTTACCAGTCTTTGTCCTTACATTATTACCTGATGATGACTTGGCTTACCTATATCAGTCCCTGGCTCATCACACGCAATGATAAAATATTTATTGAATAAAATGAAAAAATGAGAAATCCTTGTGACTCACATTGCTGGACAATAACATTGCAAGGTAGATAAATACAATTTCCATAAGTCACTTAATAGACCCTTATATTCATAAACACATTGTGTAAAATTTGGGGACAGAGAAAATGGAGACATATATCTCATTCTTCTTCTTCTTCATCATCATCATTATTATTATTATTATTGCTTAATTTGTAAAATGTCAAATTAAGGTCCAAGTCATTGATTCAGATTGCAACCTCAGTCTCCATTTCAAGAGCTCAGACGGTGCTAGCCATCTGAAACTACACCATTTATGTAGACAGTTTTGTTTCCCCTCCTTTCTAGAGGGTGCGACTGATCTAGCAAATTGAATTCTCAAAGTATATACTCAGTTCTCCCTCCCAACCTTCAATACGTGATTATTACATGATGCAGCAAAGTCAATGGACCAACTGCAGGTCTAGACTGCATTGCCATCTGGAACGCAGGGACTCTTGAAGATGAACAGGTGCTGCGCCAAAGGACTGATTTATTCTCTACCTTATCACTTGCACTTAAAGTTTAAGAGTATTCAGCATGGTGGAGAGGAAGTAATAGCAACTGAAGAGGTACCATAGCAGACATTGTTAGAGGAGCTCTTTCTCACTTCCTAGGAGCAGGAAATGTGAGCGAGGGTGGCTTAGTGTCACTGCCGTCAACATTACCAGATCTTCAATTCTCCCTCTGTCAAAAAAAAAATATTACACAAGAGAGGGGGGAAAAAAAAGATGGAAGAATATGCCAACACCTCTCTCCCCTTTGCAAATGTACTAAATTTCTCCCACTTGTATTTTTCTACAAGCTTTAAAAAAAAAATTTTAATGACTCCTGACAAGTTTACTTGATGGATTTTCAAATTCTCCTTGACTGTTCTCATTGTCCATCCTCCCCTCAGAACATCGCTTTTTATAAACCACTAGTTATTTGTATCTCCTAACTCTGCCTTCTGGTGTTCCGTTGTGAAATTACCTTGGTAGTGAAGTACAGGTATTTCGTTCAGTGTTCCACCTTATAACTTTAGAAAACCTTAAGCTTTATGTGAATCAAAGTGAGACAGATTAAGAAAAGAAAAAAAAATGACAGAAAATGCCTTTTATAAAATGAGATCTGTGGGAAGAAAATGGAGGGAGATGTAGAAAATATAAATTGGATACACACAGCTGGAGTTTAGATTATTTTTTCCCTAGCTGAGCTTTGAAGGCAAATGTTCAGTTTAAGCTATGATACTCGCCCCCCTACAAGTGACTCTGCCCTCCCCTAAGTCATAACCTCATAAACCAGTTATCACAAGAAAAACTAGAAAATATTTCTCATTTATTTTTAACACTTTACAATTTGCTGAAATTTGCTGCATCTTGCAAATCAATGGTATCTTAAAACTGATCATTTTAATGGCAGGGGAAATTATAGTATATCGCACAATTGACACCATCTTAGAATCAATGAAATGTATTATTGTTAACAATATTAGTTAACAGTAATCTTCCCCACCCAGGAATGATTTTCATAAACCTAGGCCTACGATACAGGGAACTGGAAAAATCTCATTTCTCACACGTTATTGCCACCTCGTAACTACAGCTTATTGCCAGTTTCTGTGGCAGAAATATCCATCAACACAACATGCTTTTTTCTCTTTAAATAATCAATTGTTTGAAAGAATTTTAAACATAAATTTGGATGAAGAGTCAAGGATGTTAAATTACCATCTCACCCATGCCAGATGCCACTTTCACATTGCTTTAGAAGCCCCTGGAGTGTATTTATAGATGGTTTGTTTGCTCTCATGCATGTTGCTAGGTTTATATATGATGCTGCTTGAAGTATTTTCAGATGTACTGTAGCAGCAAGCCACCTTGCAATTCAGTCTTGTATTCTTTAAAAATGTGCTTTTGGAAAAAAAAATTAAAAAGAAGAAAGAACAAGGTTTAAATGAAGAAGCGCACATATATTAGAGAAAAATGCAGCGAGAGAATTGGGCGTGGGACCAAAATTTCAGTGACTCTGAGTCTCCAGGGTCATCTTATGCTGCGTGAGCAGCAGGGCTGGTGATTCCAGGTCCCGCTGGGGTGGCTATGTATATGAACCATGGTGAATTAGAGTGCCAGAAGGAATGGCTTCTCTGGATTATTAAAACAGCTAATTCTGTGATAAAGGGTGATTTATATCACTTATTACAAGTTTGTGTTTTTATCTAAATGAAATGACCTATATCTAAGAACCTCAGGGAGTGTTTTGAATTTTAAATTCTCCTGAATACTTATCTTTGCCGTATTGAAAATAGAAGACGGTATAACCATTGAGGCTTTTGTTTTTAAATTGCATATTTTTGTCAACATTGATTATCAAAGCTATTTTGAAAGCACATCGAGGCTATCCTAGAAGATTTTATAAAGAAATAATTTTATTAAAAGTAAAATTGTTCAACATGAAAATATAATTATTGAGTATAACTATTTAATGCTATCAAAATACTACTGATGCAAATTTTCAAGAGTAGGAGTCCTGATTTGCTTTAATACATTCTAATTTCTATATTTTTTTAAGAGACTTGTCTGACTAATAACACTCACAGATATTTATAGGTAGAAGTCTTTCTCATACTAACCTCATTGTGGATTTTTTTAAAAGAACACACAAGACTTTCATGTATTCCTAAACTAATTTAGTCCATGAAACAGTCAATCTTGCTAATGTTACTTTTGATTAATTTATCACACAAATGGTCTAAATTTAACTATTAAGATATTTTCTTAGTGATGTCTTTTTATAACCCTTCATTTCTTGATGAGCAACATAAGAAGAGGTGATGTAGTCATCGAGATGAAACACAAAGTGCCTGCCAGGGAACCTGGGATCATTCCATTTCTCCTCTTAGGCAAATATTTTATCTCCCTTTGATATAGGGCAGGGTTCTACAGAGACCTAAACTAATGAAAAGGGGTGGTCTTTTTCTCTATTGGTAGGATACAGAATTTAGATTCAAAATCATGGAATCATAGTGTTGAAGAAGACCTTGTAGGCATGAAATCCAACTTTTCCAGCTATGTAAGAATTCCGATTCAGAATTCCTTAGAGTTTCATTCAGTCTCTATGTAAATGTATCCATCATTTTTAATGGTAGCCTATTTCACTATGGAGCTTCAGTTACAAGTCAAGCTAAATTCAACTTCTCTGTTATTTTTATCTGTTGTTCCTCCTTCTACCTTTTGAACTAAAAATAACCAGATCAACTTTTCTCTCACCAAAGTTTTGAAGCAGCACAACAAGCCTAATAGATGTTTTATTTGTAGATAGATCCAGATTCTGTATTCTAAATTTATTTTATTTTTTGAGATCTTGCATTTCTTGTACAAAAGTCTGATACATACTTTACATGGATGTGGAATTGCCTATATATGGTCTGAGTGTCGAAGAGTACTTTTGAAGTCTTGTCTCTCGTGATATGGCTTCTCAATCTATGAATTTATATTTTGAGAAGTATCACTGAAATATCTTACAAGAAAATGTCATTTTCAACTCTGGCACACAAAATGAGTATTGCAGGAATCCAGAAAACACATGATATTGTTAGGATACACATCCTAGATATAATAAGATCTGAGCAGGTCCTTAAGGAATCCATAGAATTTTAACTACAAGAAAGAATCAGGAGTATTTTCCTTCTGTCTGACATAACACTTTGCGTTGAATTCCTGAATTTTATTGACCACATCATAAATTGAGAACGTCGATTGTTTTGAAATGTACTCTGTCAACCATATCTGTAATCATATATTTTAATTAACTTTTTTTAATGCTATAGACTATACTCAACATGAATTACCATTAACTTCTACGTTGTTGATTTTTACCCACTGTTTTAGCCTATGAAACTTATTATGATTTTTTTTTACTGTCGTCGTTGCTGTGAACTATGTGATATCATCTACTTGACACACATACCTTTAATACCTTAATTTGTTATTGATTTAAATATGGTAAAAAGGGAAAATCTTTGAATGGCATTTTCAGTTTACGTAGATACCAGAAAGTAAACTCAGTTGTGAACCCTAAGCTATTACTAACTGAAGTAATCAGGAAATTTTTTTTGAAAGGCGTAGTCTTTTAATAATGGATTAGAACATGAGAGGGGGGAGGAGTGGGAAGTCTATTTAAAGTCATTCAAATATATTCCTGGTGGTGGGAAGGTACTAGGTAACATGTTTAAATGGGAACACTGGTTGCAAATAAGAAAGAAATGAAAAAATGAACCTGAAGTAATATCTATTTTTTCCTTTGTTCCCGATCAGAAAATCAGCTTTAATTTTCTTATTCTCTGATTCCTCATACTTGCATGAAACTTAACAATTTAAATTTGAATCATATCTATAGCACATAGAAATTTGGTAGATAATTAAACTGGACTAGGCACTTGCATTTGTAACCCCTGTGGACAGAGAGCACTTCCTTCTTTTTTGTAGCAGCAGAAATTCCAGGTCGGTGTTTGACTGACTTCATGTGGGGCCACAGAATCAAATGCACAGATAGATGGGTGAGCAGGGGGTGAGTTCTCATTGAAATGTCGTCTTCTATTATCAGAACAAGGATGGCAATGCAAGCCATTACAAAGTCTATTGCAACTGGACTCATATATTTATCACTTTTGTAATCTTGTAATCTCTGTCTCAGAGGCACTTGTCCCAGGCAACAACCAAAAACTCACACTGTATTGCAGTTGAAGATGACCATTGAGATAGAAACTGAAAGTTGTGTGAAAAATCAGATAAAGACGTACACTTAGTTTCTTTGAATTTTATTTATTTCCCAAACTTTTTCTGAATGTGCCACAGTTACTCAGCTACATTTCCCCATAATTGTTATTAATGTTTTCTAATAAGCAATATTGGAAAAAATCATGTCACCGAGAGTTTGTGAATGTAGTATTTTCTATCCTGGTTTAATCTTTGAAGCAACAAATTGTAGGGTTAGTAATTAAGATGTCAGAAGTTCAGAAATACAGACCAAAAAATCAGAAGAATTTGTCCTATTAAATCACTCACATCAACTCTTTACAGTTAGGAACAATATTTGTAAAGTACACACTCTTTTCCTTTCAAATCAATTATATTTTTCAGAAATTATAGAGAGACGGCATCTCTCTGATAATCAATGGAGATGAACGTATCATGGGTGAGACTCCTGTGAGGCCGCCACTTCCTTGACCCTTTCTGTAATGCCTCCTTGCAGCTGGAGATCAAAACTCCAAATGATAGTTTAAAATATAAGTTAAATTTTATATTTAATTATAAAATATATTATCTTGCCCAAGCTGTATGTAGAGTAAATAGGCACCAATTTGAATTACACATCTAGTCTTTCTTTTCATTGTTCTCATTTTTGTTTCTGTATTTTGATCTGGCAGCATTTTAGTATTTTAAATTAATATCTGACTTCAGTTTTCACACTGGAAAAGGCATCATAGAATATGAAAACTATTGTAATAACCTTTAAGCAATATATCATTTTGAGTATTAGATCTCTGAATATTAGAAAATTCATACATGAAAAAAGACTAAATAATTACTTTACTTACTACCTTTAGAATTAAGGATTTATATTATATATGATAGTCACTGTAGTTTTGCCTTTTTATTTTTTTGGTTTTAAATGTTTATTCATCTCTTATGTGTTTTATTTCAAGTAGCAAGATAGTAGAGGAGATACACTGAAATAATCCTTTCCTGCAGAGCTAAGTAACTACATCTATCTCCTGTTTCTTTCTTTGTGTGTGCAGAAAGTGAAAATGCTCATTCATAATAAGAAAATGTAAGTCTGGTAGGCACCAAGGTTTTAATATTTAATTTTCTACATTATAAAACAGACTCTTCTCTGCCTTCCCATAAATGCTGAAATGGATAAGATTAATTAAACATTAAACCATTATTCTTCGTAAAAGAAAAGTCCATTGATAGTCATGTTTGATGTACTTTTTTTCCAAGGTGATCTTTCTGAAGCCCAATTCTTATCCCTTTAAAAAATTTTTAAGTAATTAGTAATAAGGAATGTCGTCATTTTTCTCTTTTATTTTAGTCTGGTATTTTTATGAAAGACTTTAATATGAATTGTGGATTGATTCCAGAATAGATAATTTATTTGATATTATCAGACCCAGCACTTAGTTTGTAGGAGAACTGTCTGGCAACATTAAAAAGCAACTTTTTTCTAGATCTTTTAGCTATAGAGGACACACACACACACACACACACACACATACACACACACACAAACACACACTTTTTCACGTATATATTTCTATCATGCATTTTTCCCTTCTAGCATGTATAAACACAATTCATAATTGCTTGAGCTTTTTAAACCATGAGTGCAATTACCATGGACTTAATTATAGCATTAGTGAGATTCTGTTCATCTCAAAGAGGTTTTCTCTCCCCCTCTCTCTCCGTTTGTTAGGCAAGGTTATTACCTATTTTCACTGTCAGATGATGACATAACTTCTATATTTTGCAATAATATTTAAAGGAAGCCATGGAAACATTCAGCATAAAATATAAATATACTAGAATTGCTGATAACTATTATTCGTGGTTATGTCGTAATTGTTCTCAGAGGATTGACTTCTGTCCTGGAGTGACAGAAAAAAAAAAAAAAGTTTCCAGTAGTTAAGTGGGTATAACTAGGAGTCAGGAGAATATGTCTGCCATTGGGAAGAGACACATCGTTTAGATAGGCCAAGATCAAACTAACCTCTACTGTCCCTTTTCTGACTCTTTCTGAGGGTAGAGTTTTGGTAGATCATTAAACACATGTACTAGTGAAAATCCTTTGAACAGATGTGTAGACTCGCTGCCACATCCTCTTCTACTAGCAGGCACCTCGTATTGGAACATAATTGTGGAAGCTCACGATCTCCTAGGGGAATTAAAGCAATAGGAAGAAATGTAACACCAGCGTTTATTTTCAGAAGCCTCACTACTTCCTCCTTTCTAAACAGTAACCAAAGCAAAAGTTTACAACCAATAATACAAACTGGGGGCTAAATGCTAGAGGGTGAGAGCAGAGGGGTGATAATAATCCTACTGAGTGATATGAATTAAATAAAATAAATAAACCTAAGTAATACGTCTGTGGTATCCAACTGCCATAACTTTGATTAACCCTGCTGTGTTTCAGTACCGGGTCATGCAACCCTTTTGACACTGTTTCTTTGAGATGTCAGTCACATTTCAATAACTTTTCAGCATGAGCTTGTAAGTCCTGTCTCTTCATTGACTTTGAATGAGGCAGGTTACTTATGAATGCAGCTTGAAGTGTCACTCAGAGATACTTGCATTGTGTTATCTTTGATTGGCATGTCTGGGGGTTGTGGAAGAATTCCAGCATATCCAAATGTGCTTCTCTAAACACTGAATATCTTTACACAAGATTTTTCTCCAAGAGAATCAACTCATACTCTTATGATGATAATCTGTTATTGCAGTGTTCCCTCTCACTGTAGATGAAGTATATCCTGAAGGAATAGGCTCATGGGACTTGGGAACTCAGACTGCTTTAGCAATTCTGATCCCCAAGCCTTTGGGGCTACAATTTAACTAATGTATCACATTAACTGCCACATGCAGAGCCTATCTAACAACCTAATTACTTTGATGAGAATACCTGTGTAACATCCTCCTACTTGGCAAAAATAAGTGGTGCTAAACAGACCCCAAAGCATCTACTTCACCTGGAAGAAAATAATAAAAGTATTCCTTTCATTAACAAAACATCACATATATAAAGAACTGATTTGCAATAGATCCTTTTGGGCATGCTCAAAATGCCCTTTCCCACAGCATGAGCCTTTCAATGGTTGTGGTGCAGATATCTCTCTCTCTCTCTCTCTCTCTCTCTCTCTCTCTCTCTCTCTCTCTCTCTCTCTCTCTCACACACACACACACACACACACACACACACACACACGTACCTGCAGTGTATTGGGATTTTAGAGAAAGAGTCACTACCAAGGTCTCACAAACTCTCATCTTATAGATAAGGCTGCTTAGATTGGGCATAGGCAGATCTATCACAGTAGGGGAAATGTTCCAGGAGGAGATTCCCCTGCACCGCCCCCCCCCCCCATCCAAACTACTTTACTAAACGTGAGAGACTAAAAGGAACAGAAACATCCAGACGAGCTAGAATTTCCCGTCAACAAAATGGTCTTGGAAGAGGAGGCCTTCAGAGAACACTTGTGTTAGCCTACTTTTCCACTAAGTTCCTGGGTCTACGAGGCCAGCTTCTTATGAAACTACCCAAACCAGGGAGAAAATCTGCCTCTAGGCACATCTGGATTTGTTTCTCTTCATTTAGGAACCCAATTTCAATTAATTTACTATTTGTAATCTGGGTAAGGATTATCTTTTGATAAGAGAGATATTTTTGGTCCATCATGAGGCAATTATAATTTATATATTATTACTCATTTAAATGTCATGTTCCCCATAGCAAAGCTCAATTGATTTAAGGGAATAAAAGTCTTGATTGCCATTGAATAAAATATTGTAGCCTAAAATAGGTTGAGGACAATAGGAATGTTTAGAAAATACCAAAGTCAAATTTCAACTATTTTGAAATTTTGTCTGGTGTCAGCCTTATTTTTTTCTTAGAAAGGAGAAGAAATTGTCATTTCTCTTTTTTGTCATGCCTGCCTCCCTGCTGCCAGGATAAAATCTGTTGATGCTTTAAGTAATGATTAGTTTGTTAATAATGGGTTAAACAGGGCTTTGCAATAATCTTTGACATCTAACAATCATTTGCAATGTTGTTTTCATATTTAAACGACAGATCTACAAATTAAAGCTTTAAAAAAATGCATTTATATACTCACCTTGTCTACATTGATCAAGTGAGTATTGATTTAAAAGAAGTAAAATTTACTCTATGAGTACAGCATGTTCTTGAATAATGTCATCTCATTCAAAGTAGTTTTATTATATCAGTGATAAGATACCATAGGAACTTAAGTTTTTATTAAATTTATTGGGGCAACATTGATTGATAAAATTATATAAATTTCAGGTGTACAACTTTATAATACAACATCTCTTTACCCCATTTCTGTCACCATATATTTGACCCTTTTACCATCTTCATCTTCCTCTCACCTCACTTCCCCTATGATAGCAACTGTTTTGTTGTCAATATCCATGAGTTTGTCTTGTTTGTTCATTTGTTACTTTTTGGTTTATGTCTTAAATATGAATTAAATCCTACAGTTCTTGTCCTTTTTCATCTGACTTATCGCACTTAGCACGATACTTTCAAGATTCATCCATGTTGTCACAGATGGCAATATTTCATCTTTTTAATGGCTGAGTAGTATTCTGTTGCGTGTGTGTGTGTGTGTGTGTGTGTGTGTGTGTGTACATGTATGTGTACACCACATCTTTATTCAGTTATCCTTTAAAAGACACTTAAGTTGTTTCCATGTCTTGGCTATTGTGAATAATACTGCAAGGAACTTAACTCTTATTTATATCAATTAGCCTTTGATAATATTGATTTTGTAATACATCTATGTTATTTTGCTTAAAGTCTCAGAACCCATCAATGACATTAAGTGAGGACTTAATATGTACTAGAGTTTACTAGAGAACAATATTATTTGTTGGTTAAGATAGTTAAATAAAAAGTGAAATAGTTTCGCTATAGCAAGAAAGTTGCTACACTGCAGCAGACTCCGGAACCATGTAATCTAAACACTTATTACATATATGATGTGACTAGGTTTTTTACATCTTTTGCACCTCAGATTTTTCATCTGAAAATTGAGATATTAATAGAATATTAAATGAGTTGGTACAAGTAATATACTTAAAACTGACTGGCACATGACGAATGCTCAATAAAGTTAGCTGTATTTGATATTAAAAAGTAGTGTAGAATTTGTGGATTATTTTGAAGAATTTTAATCAAGAAGTAAATATCATATACTAATACATTAATAATACTGAGTTAATGATTTCTAAAACTGTATATTTTAATTTAAAAAGTTAGCCTGTTCATTTTAAATGTAATACCTATTTTATTATGTAAAACTTTTGATTATATTTCTTTAAACTCTTGACTCTTTATATGTGAAGAATCTTTTTAAAAAGACACTAAAGAGTAGACAAAAGCAAGACACCTGTGAAAATGCCTGGCCAATCTAAGACAAATTAAACAAAAATGGGTGAGAATATGAAATAAGGCCGTTAGGATATCGGAGAGGTGATTATGGATCACATAGTCTATATTTTTCTGAGTTATAAACTAAGAAGAAATAAATTCCAGGTGCAGCATAAGCTGGATGATGGTGATATTTATTGATGATGACAGAGATAAGTGACATAGTTTCAAAAATCCCCAGGACTTACTCATCCCTCCTTCTTTATGTATGCCATGTCCACAATTCTGTTGTGATTCTTCTGTAGCTTAATGTTTCTGTAACAAAGAGAGAAGAGAGATTCTTTCTCTCCTCCCATATATGTGTTCCTTCTTATTCCAGGTAAAATAACAGATCCTTTATTTTAATCCATGGCCGCACTTCACATATATAGAGTGTGGTTAAGGGGAATAAGGATCAAAAATAGAAGATAAAAGAAAGTATTGAATTGTTGTCTAACAAGGTTGTATTATTCTTCCATGGGCAGCACTAATGCACTTTTACTTACTTCAGGCTGCCTAGTCACAAAAGAGCTGCAAAGTATGATACCATAGGTCTAAATCCATGTCTGTACAAGGCCTGTGGAGAATGCAGATCTAGGAGCTAGGAAAGGAAAAAAAAAAGGGTGGGAATTTTATGGGTGTTAGCTGTTTGACAGTCACAAACACTTCATAAACATTCTTTTTCACTAAAATTTTACATAACTCTGAACATTCCCAATTTTGCAGACAAGGAAACTATGGTTCAAAGACTTGCCCCCAAACTGGGATCCAGTTAAGTTAGTAAATACCTAAGTTAGTAAAACCCAATGAAGTGAATCTAAATATAATATGCATATCATCAATACGAATGCATCCCACAGAAGGTACACGGAAATCACTTTCTCGACACCAGTGAAATGGTTCTAGCTCCACAGGGATCAAGCTTATTGGAACAATTTATTACTCTGCCCAGTCATCTGAAATATACTCTAGACAGCAGCAACCATAGGGTAGCAGAGAGGAGGGAGGACAGGAGAAGATGTCAGATCAAAGAGAATCCAAAATCTGTCTTCTACTCCCACTTCTTATTTGCTGTATATTTCAAAAGAAGATCCCATTTGTTTCTTCCTTCACCCCCCACTGTCTCCAAAAATTTAATCAAAACAAGAGAGAATTATTGCTGGTGAGGTCAATAATCTCCATCAGGAAAAAATATCACAAGAAAAGTAAGGTTGCTATGCTAGTAGATGTAAGGTTATAAAATTTAAAAAATAACAGTATAGCTTAAAAAATGCCTTGGGTTTGTCATAAATTAATATTGGGTAGCCAACAATATGTTTATTGCTTTACAGCTAAGAATTGATTAAGAAGTCCCATAGAACATTCCACCTTGTTATAGAATTAATTTTTAACATCTTTTTCTACTTCACAAGATTGAAAGGTGCTTGAGGAAAGAGAACAGGTTATTTATAACTCTTATTTTTATTATACTTAACAATATTCCTGTACATACTTGGTCTTCAGTAAGTGTATAGTAAAGTCTTCAAATGAATGGATAGGCTACTATATCTGAGACACCCTCACTAGTCATTTATCCAATTGAGTTCAAAGTTTCAATTTGTTGTATTTATGTATCATTAATAGTAAACACCTGAGCATACTTAAAATGCAGTTTCATCTTCCTTCTCTGCAGTGGATAGTGATATGACATACTAAAGATACCATTGCTTTGAGAGCATTTAGTAGGTATGGAATGCATACGTTTTATTCTGAGACTAGATTCATTATTATTTAATATTCAAAAATATAATAACTGATGACAGGATAATCATGTGAATTACAACAAAAGTAAAGACATAGTCAGTCATGGCTAGGCATGATAGCAAGCGTTTTTGTTAATTTTTTTCTTTTGCGCTTTCAATGAGCATATTTAGAGGATTAGGACTGTTTGGGGGCAATCCTTTAATACTGACTATCTAATGTGAACTAATTTGGGGCAATAGTATATAACATGCATATAAATAACCAATGTTTTATGATCTTTTGTGACTAGGTATCTGATGAAGGAAAAGTACAGAAACCAACTAACTCAGTTTTTTTAAATCACTTCTCTGAAATTTTAAATTTCTCCATATTCAGCACTAGTTGGTTCTCTAATACCTTAGATTTTCTTTAGATTAAACAAAGAGATGACAGATATCAAGTTAAAATGTAGGCATGAACTCTCTCTTAATCGTATTTTCATAATGTAATCATCATACTAACCCCCGATAGGTGTCATAAAATTGCTTCAAAAAGGCACATATCTGAATAAAAGAAAATCAAAGTAGGATATCAGTTAGTGCTAAAAATGAAAGCGATCGAAACATAGGTAAAGAGAGCTTGTCTCTCCAACCAACTGTGTGTCCATAAAGGATGGAGAGCATCCTTCTTTACCTGTAGCATGTGAATGGAGGTGGTATGGTAGAGCATAGGCATGTCTCGATTTGCTCTAATTTGATTTCAAGACAGGCTGGAAGAGGAAAGGCAGTTCTGGGTGGTTACATCTCTCAGCATTTCTTACAGGAAATATGCTGCCATATATGTCCATTTGAAAGTGGCAATTGTATTAATACCTAAAGGAATAAATAAATAAATGAGAGAGCCTTAAACAAAATTGGGGAATTTACATACTAATTTTGATTAGTTTTATTGAGTAACTATTTTTAATATTTGTGTCACTAAGAAAATAGTGAGAGAATTATTTCTCCAAAATAATAGAACTAATTTCACAGGTGAGCTAATGTATACATAATTTTTAAAGTTATTTGCCTGATCTTGCTGGAATACTTTCTGGTATGGTAAAGTTACATTCAGCTGAATAGGATCTTTGCTTCCTATTAAATTCACACAGTCTCAACTTTCTCATCTGTAAAATGGTAATAACATATTATTCATGAGATTATGTTAGTAATAACCTAATAAATATGTATAATATGCCAAGGAAGTGAAGACATTTAAGAGATATTATCCCTTTTCTCCACCATGTAAGAAAAATGCTTGGTACTTACAATAAAGTGTCATATTGTATTTATGTAGACATGAATTTCCTTTATTGCAGTTAGAATTGTCACATCTGTAATTCAGTTATTCATAAATAAGAGAAAAATCAGGAATGTAGATCAAATACTAGATGTGAGAAGAGGCTTTGTCAATAAATTCAACTTGTCCATCTTAAGACAGATACAGATTCTTTATGATAGTGTGTATAAAGGGTATTTTTCATGATCAGCTACACCATTATAAAAAAACATAATATAGCAAATAATCTAGAGTTAGGTGAGTAAATTGTGCCCCAATGACATGGGTTTTATAAGATTACATTTACTTAATGACAGAACCCAGGTAGGGCCAAGAGTCTTGTACTCTCAAATCCAGACCACTTGCCCATTTATGACAAAATATTTTCTTACAGACAGAGCAATATCCATGTAATCATACACAGGAAGACTCTATCCATTGCTATTACTTTACGCAAGCACTTTTTCTAACTAAAAATTCTGCAAGGGGCATAGATTTAAGCAGTATTTTCTTAAGATAGCTGATAATATATAAAAGTTGGTGCTATACAAAGTAATATGAAAAGGACAGAGGGAAATAATTATTTTATACAATAGGGAAAGAAAAAAACCTTAAGATACCACAGTAAAGACATTACAAGTTAGCATTACTCCAGGCAGTAAGATGTAATTCTGTGACAGAGCATAGAGCAGATTTCCCCACTCCCAACACAGTAACTCATAGGGCCTGCCGGCTCAGCACATTTTACAAGGACATCTCATGCTCATTGTCTGCTTGTGGGACAAATAGTCGGAGCTTCTAGGAGAACAAGAATAAGAGTTTGTATGTCCCAAACCACACTTAAGGCCAAAGTAAATTATTTTTGCAAATCTCATAATATACATTGATTTTTATATTTTTTAACAATTTCCAAATTTTAAAAATAAATATTTATATAAAGGAATACCCTGAAAGAGATGAAGGTTATTTTATGATAGCTTTGTATGTATGTCTGTCCCATCCTTCATTTCTGAATTATTTGAGGGACTCAATTTGTTGTTAATTGTGACTTCAGGGTCTTGCAGAGTATACTGTAGAAAGTCGGTAGTTGTTAAATAGAATAAGTAGATAGATTTTATTGACAATGGAATGTTTCTTCTCCATGGATTAGTGCCTCTAGCCCCATTTTTTTTTCTGCAGTGATTCAAGTAATTTCCTCAAAATAAGATGTTTTCAGCTACTTAAAACATATGCTGGCTCCTTATTGCAGTATATATATTGCATATATTTAGTGTGTATATCATAATATGTGAGAAGGTAACTTGAAAACTGACAAGTATTACATAAATGGAAAAAAAACCCATATATCAAGTTATTTCAGCAAGCTTTTAAAGAGAGCCTAATGGGACCCTGAGGATTCAAATATTAATGAGACCTAATCTTTGTCATATTGGACCAAGTTTCCAGTGTTGAAATGCTGATATGTCATAATTGAACTATGTGTAAAGTACTATGTAAACCGTAATGAGAAAGCAATTAAATTTGTTGTGCTGAGGAAGAGTTACATATAATTACAAAGAAAGTGATACTTTAAACTGAACCTTTAAGGTTGAGTGATGCAAAAATGAAAGGAGAAAGGATTGGGTAGGCAAAGCTGAGTTCTTGCGTGGCAGAACAAAATGAATTAAATTCTCATTTCTAACCTCTAATTCCAGCCTGTAGCCATGGGTGAGGGCTAGTGAAGATTCACATTCATGATGAATAGTACCTGCATCCACAGGGGTGGGCTGTATACGAAGAAAATTCCATATTATACATATCGTTATATAATTGTACGCAGACACAGACTAAAAGTAATGACATAAGTATAAATGCCTTTTCTAGATATACCGTTAGGGCTTTGATACAGACCTTTATTATCTCTTAATGCATGGAAATGGTATGCAGTAGAGTTTAGAAAACTTGCTTTTAATACACACTATATTCATACAGACTGGGGGAAAAATACTAAGTTTTCTTAAATTTCTCATATATATGAAGATTTTTTTTGTTGTTGTTTTTAGGGATGGTATGCAATTACTAAAGAAGAGGCATATTAAGCTATAAAGTTATAGTCAGATTAATACATAACCATTGTTGTTTCCCCATGTTTATTTTTCTGAAAAAAAAAAAACATGGGCGATGGAAGATCAGGCAAAGTAAAACAAAAGACACTAAAATACTTAAAACACAGTGTTCTCAAACACCACATGAACTCACTTATATGAGAAATCTAAAGAACAAAATTAATAATCAAATAAACAAAACCAGCGCAACCTACTGATGAACATGTGGCCCAGTGTCTTCCTAACCAACTTGCTCCATTCTTCGAGGTCTTGATGATGTTTCTCTGGCTCACTCCTCCATATTCCATCCTTGTTGTTTAAGAGCCATTGCAAATCATTGCTTAAGCATTTCTAAAACATGTGGCTTTCCATCTCTTGGGTAGATTACATCATTTGGCTAATCAATGCCTGGGTCTAAGTTCTATTCCTGAATCCTGAGGAAACAAATTAATTTGTGTCATTTCTCTATTTAAGTTGCTACACTTCTAGATTGCACATTTTTTTTTTTTTTTGTCTAATTGACTCTAAATTTTGCTCCATGACTCTTGCCGGTGCTAGTTTATTGCTGAGTAGCATGTCCTGCATTTACCTAGCTTACATTAAATAGAATAATCTAAGAACCAGTTGAAAGATATTTTTAATAATCATTTTAACTTTTTATTTATTTAAAAAAATTTTATATATTTTTTGTTAAGTCTATTGGGGTACCATTGGTTAAAACAATCATATAATTTTCAGGTGTACTTTATTATTTGACATCTGTATATTCTATTGTGTTCACCACCTAAAGTCCAGTTTCCTTCAGCTACCATATATTTGATCCCTTTACCTACTTTCAGAAGTAGTACTAATCTGGAAGTGAGCAATCTTTCTTAATTTACAAATACAATAATAGTGTTCAGGAGAGAGTGAAGGATGGTATGTGGATCCCAATCATTATAAGTTCTCATGTATGAGTGCTTATAGAATATGTAAGCGTACATCATGTATTTTATTACAGGTAAACGTCCAGGAGATCCAAGCCCAGTTGATTAAATAGTGATGATCATAACAGCAACCATAATGACAACAATGAAATTAACAAACAAACCCAAAAAGGAAAAAAAAACTTTTAAACCTCCTGAGGTTTTAGGCTCACAATGGATTTTCAGATGTAAGCCTTTTATTTTCCCATCCATTATAGCCTTGCTGAAAGAACATTCTGTTTCTTACTTGATATATTCTAAACATGATCTTAACTGTTTGTTCTTTAATTCACTATTATAAACCACCTGCTACAGCAAAGAAGATGTTTTAAATCCCAGGCACAACTAAATTAATAATAATATGATGTGTGCCAGGTCATATAGCTTTTTTCCTGACCAAATGAACTAATTTAAATATGTTACTTGTTCTACATTTAGGTGTACATTTGGATGCTGACCCTGATAAATTGTGGTGACATCAGAAAATTACTTGTGAGGGAAAGGTATTTAGGATAAATGGGCTGTAATGTGAAGGTGCTTGCTATGCCATAGATATAAATATTTAGGGGCTTGATTAAATTTTGATCCTGAGTTTAGGGCAATCTTCAGTTGAATACTATTGGACTCTATGGCTTCTTCTTACTTTTAAAAATACTATGGCTACTTGGAAAGTTAATTTAAGGTGTCTGTGCATATTTCATCTTGCTTGACTTGTAGAAAATCATGTTTATAATAGATCTTTCATAGACAAAAAGGAAATGTTGGAAGCTCACTTTAATGAAGCACAGATAAACAAATAAAATGCCATCTGGCAGTTATGCCACACAATTGAATTTATTACCAAATAAAACTGTTGGCTTATGCATTTCACAGTTTTTACTATACATATCCAGTGTTGTTTTAGAGATTTTCTGTAGGGTTATTTGCCCACACATCTAAAATAATAATATTAATAATAATAATAACAACAACAACAACAACAACAACAACAACAACAACGATGTGTCCTTGTATTAGCAAATAAAATCCAACTAAAACAGTGAATGAAATTATAGACTAGTTCCCTCCCAGTCCTGTTATAAGTGCCAAGCTATGAAGACATTTAACGTAATGAATATAATATCCTGTTTGGTTATAGATAGGTGTACCCTTATATCCATTATCCACAACTAAATTTTCTGCAGCACACAATCTTTTGTTCCTATAAAGTAGATATTTTCTTACCTTAAATTATTTACTATCACCCGTATGAACTCTTGCCTGCCAGACTGCTAAATTTTATTAAATTCAGACAAGCTTAGTGTTGAAAATTTAATGTCATCTTTTATTTGTAGTGATGCCATACTTTCCTCAAAATTGTATGTATTCTAACCCTGATCATCCAGTTAACTTACTTTCCTCATGGAAATTATACTAGCACATCCTTTTCTTGGGGAGTCATTGAATAGTTTTTGCATTCGATGTGGGTAATCTTCAAATCCTCAAATAAGTTACATTTGAGATCTGATATTTTTATGGCTCAAAATTCTTTTTAATTTACACCCTTAATTAGGTCACATTAAGGAAAGTGCTTTTTTTTTTTTAAACCCAATATATCTATTCATCTGTGAAAGTGGACATTTATATTATTACTTCAGATAAGATGGCTCTCTGTGGTTCAGAGGCTCTGATGCACTTAACAAGTGCAATTTCATAGCACGCGAACATAGAAAACATTATAAATTGCATTCGGTGTAATTTGTATTCAGGCTATAAATTTGTACTTTATTCTTTTTTCCTTTTTCACTCTTACTTTTGTGTTTCTCATTTTTCATTAAGCCTCACTTAAAACTTGATGCTCCGTAATGCCTATGTTTAGAAGCTATCACAACCCCCTTCCTCAAGAACAAAGCTGGATGTGAAACCCCCTCACTTCCACTTGGATCTGCAGTTTGACTTTCTCAATGAAGTTGGCAGCGATCCTTGGGCTGAAAGGGAATCCTTCAAGGAGGACAATAGTGCTTTTCTTTGGCAGTAGGAAAAGATGCAAGAGAACACAATTAATTCCCTACTCTCGCCTTCAATGGCTCAATTCAGCTGAGCCCCTTCACCAGGATTTTCAGTGATTGGCAAGGAAAGGAATACAGAAAAATGGATCTACAGAATTGCTCCTCAAGTGGGACAACTCACTTATCTATAACCTGTCAAATTTGCCACCAGTTAGTGTCAGTATCATAATTTCTTTACAAATTTGTCAGGACACCTTTCATTTGTTTGTTTTTAAAGACTGTTTTGTTCATCTGAGCTCACAAAGTTTATCCCTCTCCATTACAATTAATATCTGTTTAAAATAGGTAATGTAAAATACCATCATATAAAGTCGTGACTAATATTTGGCCCAGGTCTTGTGGAAATGGAAATTCCCCAAGAGGCGACATTTGTAATAGGTTGGCATAGTAAGTTTGCTAGAATGGGTCTGGGCCCTTGACTGCATTTCTGAGGTGCATTTGTTGTTGCTTTGGGGAAAGTATGTCTATTAGGTTCAATAGAGCATAGAATTTTATATTAACCTCTTGTGTTCCTCACCTTGAGCATAATGATTTTGATAATATCTTTTTGTCTAAGGTGAGTGGAACAAAGGAGTAATGTGTTTGTTTTATCAGCATCGCTGGCCTTATTTCAGTCAGTTCAGCTTGGAGTGAGAAAATATCAGTTACTTACTGCTCTGTAGGTCACTTGACTAAGCTTCATATCCCAAGAAGATTTTTTACTTTTATCAAGTTGAATTCAATAATAATTTACCCTATTCAGGTCCTAAGAGTGAAAATAAGCTTCATTTTTTAGCTAGTCTTCCTAATCTTTTCTCCTCCTCCTTCTCCCCTGCCCACCACTGGATAGATTTTGAAGCTGGGAAAATCATGAGTTGATTGTTGGAAGATATATCAAATTTTGTCAGGTTTTCCTGCTGAGGTAAATAACAATTTAAAAAATACAGATATGTAATTAAAAGTAATTTATAAGAATGAAAATGATGTCACACTTTCATCTAATTTCCTCTGATTCTTTATTGCTATATTTCCAACATTGGTGGATATTGTGATCTACATTAAAATATTAAGTTTGGGGATTTCCATCTAGGTTTGAGGAATTTTCACATACCAAAAGAAATAAGATAATCTTTGAATATAGGTATCTATGAGAAAGGGGTGAGCAAAAGAAGTTATGTGATTTGACAGATTGTGTCATTCTTTCTAGGAGGTCATTCCTGGAAGGAATAATACAGTGAACCTATCATAAGATGGGAGCTGGTAGTACTCCCGTTTTGCTGATAGGAAACAAAGACATATTGATTTTTAAAAATTATAAGAAAGTTATATCATGTGATCCCTCCTTCTGTTGCTGAAAGGATACTAGGAGGATTTAGCTGATTTAGCCAATATCGCATAGCTGGCAGCATTTAGATTCTAACGCAGACAGTATGACTAGGCCTTTTGGTCCTAATGACGATGCTATACTGCCACTTCTCATTTAAACTGATAAAGGATGAAATTTAAAATGGGGTATAATTATTACTCTCATACAGATGTAAAATGAAAACATGTCAAAGATTTTGTTTAATTCACGAATTAACAAGGGAACCAGTAAGTTACTATATTTGATCCAAAGGAGAACCCAAAATTCCACACATTAAAGTCAGATAAGGAATAAACTTGAGATAAGTTTATAAATGGTTACAAAACAGGTCAAGAAGCCATAAGCATTCTGTTGGACACAAGTCGTATGGGTAGAAATTATTTGTAACACTAATATCAAAATGTGATATTATAGCATAATTACTGTATTAATTGAACACTAACCAATCAATGCCCTATTACTTAAAGGACTCATAAAAATGACTTGATTCTCATGGGACACCCTTATTACAGGCCATAGATATAGAATAGCAAGAGCAGAAGTATTTGTATTGAAAAAGGTCCAGCGATATCAGGCACAGGCTCTTTTGTCTTCCCACTCCTGGGAAGATAAAATGCACAGGACATGCATTTTCTCCAGGAACACCACCAGGGTATATGCAAAGCATCTCTGTACCAGGAAGTGCAAAATCTGCTCATGGCGGGGAGGCATTCTGTTCACATGGGCATGCTCTAGCTAAACAGCCAGGATTAACCTTTGAAATTCTACCTCAGACTTCACTGAAACTAGATGCAAATTATAAATCCAATATTCAACAATGATAGCAGCTTGATACATCGTACTGCAAGACAATATATAGACTCGTGGTTACAGAATAGCATTTATCTCTAGGTAATAAATTCTATAGCACTGGGTCAGTAGCCATGGGGATTAGCATGTAGTCAATCCAAAACAGCTGAAAATAACCCATGCTGTGCACTATCATTTTTCTACAGTTTAAATTCTATGTGTACAGAGCTAACAAACAAACAAACAAAGAAACAAAACAAAGACAATGAGATAACAATGAAGCACAAATAACACTGGGTTAGATGGGAGAGGATCAGTACACTAACCAAATTTCAGTCTTTCACACTTTTTTTCATGTGAAATATACTCAAAAGTAAGACAATTTTTATATAACACCAGTATAATCAGATAAAAAGTCAAAATTTCAGGCAATCTTCTTTGTGTTTCTACCTAGAACCAAAGTTTCTGGTATTTGTATGTGTGTGTATATGTATTTATTTATATTTATTATCGGCCTCCTTTTTTCTTTTCTCCTCTCTTCTGCTACTCCTCCCATCCCCTACAGACTATAGCTTTCAAAATTAGAATGCATAGGAAGGGACTGTGACATAGTTCTGGAGTTAATTTAAAACTCTTTATTTGTAAATATAGGTGAAATCTTACAGTCAGCAACACCTTGGTCTCATGAAATAATTAAAGCAGTACATTGCTTTAAAGATGATTACAAAAAAAATGTCTCCCATCTAACATGTCCGATTCCATCTGATCTAGGAAACTAAGCAGGGTCGGGCCTAGTTAGTACTTGGATGGGGGACCACCTAGGAAGACCGGGTGCTGTAGAAGTAAAAAAAAAAAAAAAAAAAGTTTCCCTGCTTTTCTTCATTTTTATCATTCCTTTTATTTAAAATTCTCTCTGTAAACAAAATAAAACAAAAACAACTGTGTGAGAATAGTTTAAACTTTATAAGCTGGCAAATGCCTCACTGAAATTAAATGGAAATGTATTTTCTATGATTTAAAACTAAGCTTTGTCTACTGCATATTCTCAGTTGGAGATATAGCCCCCCCCCCATTGGGCTAAAATTGGTTCCTGGAGGAGAGGGGTGAAAAATCTTATTCTTTGTGTTATAAAGTACAGATATATATATATATATATATATATATATATATATATATATATATATATATATATATAATGGAAATAGATATATGGTTTATCTGCAGTATTAAAATTTCATGGGGTTGACAATTAAGAAAGTGTCTTAAAAGGCTACTTAGGAGAACAGTGAATTAAAAAGTTTTACAAACACAGCTCTATTGTAGTTCATGGAATAGTAAATTATAATATGATTAATAAATTATGTTACATATTTGTCCACTTTTTTTTAACATTGAACTGACCAGTTGATTTGACTTCAAGCAGATTAAACTCAAACCTTTCTGCTGTTATAACTGTATTATGTTGTGTTCTCTAATTTAATTTTTTAAAAAGTAAATAAATAAAATCTGGGTTGCACTGTATAAACTACGACTCTCTGTGATGTACCGAACTGAACACCTTGACTTTTAATTAGCTCTATCCAGCAAAAACAAGTGCCTTTTATTGCCAACCTCAGTGATTGAATTTCTCAGTGTGATCCAGGTGTTTTATGGGCAAAGTTTTGGCAGTTAGTTACTGTATCAGAAGGAAACATGATTTGGCAATGCATACTTTAATATAAGATGTTCTTCCTGTTACCATGTGGAACAAAAGTAATTACTAATGATGAGAGAGAGAGCGATTTAATCACTTGCAGTTTGTTAAGGCATAGTCCTCATAGCTGGCAGTGTTTTAGTTGAAGTTATAAGACGTGAAACATTGGGAGTCATTTGTGTTAAGAATGTAAATAAGGGTTTCCTTTGCCTTTCTCTAAGGACAAAGGCAGAAGAAACATAGTCACAAATATTTTGTGTGGGTTTTTTTTTTTGGGGGAGGGGATAAAATTATATCTAAGATCACAGAATGATTTGATTACTTCAATAGATCTGAATACTATACTCTTATTTAGTATTACATTGTGGATTCAAAATTAATTTCGATAACGTTTCAACCTGAAGGCAAAATATTAATAAGAAACTAAGAGGAGAAAATAAGATGACACCGAGGTCAATAGTATGATTCTAACTAAAGCCATAAGGCAGAGGAGACCCAAATAGATAACAGAAACCTTACACATTTTTTCATTTTAGTCAAACAATAAGAAAATATTTTTCAGTTTTATTTAAAAAATTTGGAAAATATGTTGCTTCGCTAATTTTTTTTTTTTTTTTTAATTCTTAGATACTTAATTAGTTCATATGCTCTGTTAGAAACAGCACAGCAGGGCCAGTGAGAATCACTTCTGTGGAAGGTGAAAGAACAATGCGCACCGAGAGCTCTGGTAGAATGTACACGCCGTGGATAGGAGTTCTGTGCTGGATGCAGCAACACCTGCTGTAAATATAGATCTTCCACACATTATCTCCATGCCCTTGAACAAATGTGTTGCCTCACTTACTGAATGACAACTATAATAATTGTATCAAAAAGCCGCTTTGAAGATAAATGCATATCATGTCCCAAACACCCAGACAAGTACAGCGCAAACGTTCAGAGTAAGTTTAATATTAGAGATGAAGAAAACGATGAGAATAATAGTAATAATAATTACATATAGAGTATTGTAAGGAGTACTGAGCAAGGCCACGTGTGAAAGTTGGAGCTACTCTAAATTGGCTCTACTTTGTGACTTCAGTTCAGAAAGTGACTCAAAAATAATCTAACATTATTCTAACATTATGTCAAATTGCCCTGTTAAAACCGTGTACAAAACAAATGTGCTTGCTTATACGTCAAGAGTGATAGTGCCTAATGAAGTACCTAATGATTTGATAGAATAAATGCATCTAAACTTATGTGTGCATTTCTTAAAATTTAGTTCCAGGCTCAGACAATAGCACCATTAATCCTAGAAAAGTCATAACCGTATCATAAATAAATTAAATAAATAAATAAGACAACAGTGGCGTGGAAGACTTAATTAGCATAAATACATTTACATATAATCCTACATATTTTTGTAGCTATCATATTTAGCATATATTCCACTAGTTTTAGCAAAACCACTTAAAAGGAAGACTTGATGAATTAATTTCCGGTGACCGATCCCACCTCTATTTGAGATAACTGAGAAAATATGCCTTTATGACAGTTAGTGGCAGAAAAAATTCTGTTAATTTTACAATGAATAATTAAAGGTAAGTAGCATGACAGTAAATTTAAAATTTTTCCTGTCTTCTTTTAAAAAATAAAGTATTTGGTAGTGGTAATAGGAACTTTTCGTTTTTATGTTGGACCATGGCTTGGCTGGCATTTATTTAGCCCTTGCAGCAGACAAACATACACAAGAAAACCTAAGAGTTACGCTTTTGTCCAGGCACTTACCTATCCTGAAAACAAGTATGTTTGTTTATTTATTTGCGTAAAACTTTATATAGCCTACAGGATCATTTGCCTAAAAGAGTAATATGAAAATATTGTGATGTGTTAATATCTCAAAATGATAACCGTATCTAAATTTCACATATTTCTAGACTCATTACTTCTTTACTTCTTTTACTTGCTATCTCGGGTGTATATATTTACCTGTTATGCCTGCGTTACAGAAAAAGGACTTGAAAATATTAGATATATACAGAATTAGAATTTTAATTCACTTTGGCTAAAAAAATTAATGTTAGCCAAGAAACCACCTGAAAGAATTGCGAACCATATAATGAAAGGGGTGTGAAATTCAATTAGTTCAGCTGTTTATTTATTTATATAGTCAGCCAATATGCACTGAGTAGACACTATGTTCTGAATGCTAGGAATACAAAAGATATTGACCTATGGAATTTGAATTCTAGTGAATGAGACTACAAACCTGTGAACGAATGAATTGGGTAACTTCAGATAGTGACCATTACTATAAAAAAAATGAAGCAGGGTAATAAGATAAAAAATGGACTTGGTGCTTTACTGAGGGTTAATGTAAAAACAAGTATAGGTCTAGAGTCATAGACATAAATAGACATATAGAATTGGCCCTTGGACAACACATGTCCGCTTATAAACAAATTTTTTTCAATAAATACTGCAAATGTATTTTCTGTTCCTTATGAATTTCTTAATAACATTTCTATTCACAAGCTTACTTTATTGAAAAATGTATTATACAATACATATAACATACAAAATATGTGTTAATCAAGTATTTACATTATCAGTAAGGCTTTAGGTCATCACTAGGCCATTACCAGTTAAGATTTTAGAGTGTCAAAAGTTTTACGTGGATTTTGAACTTTTCAAGGGTCAGTGCTACTAGTCTTTCTATTGTCTAAAGGCCAATCGTACATCAATCAAAACTCAGCCATTTCCTGAATATGTATGTTACTTAAGCTCAGTGGATTTCTTTTTCCTTATGTGTAAAAGAATGATCATGCCAACCTTGTAAAGTTATTTTAAGGTTACAGATATTATCTATATAATGGTGCACAGGAGGGCTTTAATTTTTGTCAATTATTAGAAACCATACAATAAAAGCCACAGAGATCCCTCATGTGATTTTTTTCTCTCTATAATATCCCTTTCTCTTATAATTCCTTTTTCAAAGATCTCACAAGCTAAACACATAGTCAGGTATATGGATTTAACTTTTAATTCTCACTGTAAATGGAGAATTATTCTGTGGTCAGGAGTTTTTGCTCCTCTAAAGGGTGAAGAGAAGGTGGTCATATGCTCATTGGATATTTTGGGAAATTATTTATCTCAGTGAACCTGGTTCAAATGCATCACCAGCAGCTTGCATTTTAGGGGCCACCTGGCTTATCATCTGCACAACAACATGCTGTGTGACTTTAAAAGAATCATTTCCATACTTTAATTTTCAGCAAATGAACATTTTTGCATAGCGGTTTTCCATATGAGGAGCTAAACCTAGATTACAAGGACTCTTAAAATGTGCACTTTCTTAGATGTTGCTTTGTCAGTCTATTTATTATTAAATTCTTTTGTATGTGTGTAAAGCCTCTTCGGCTAAATTGATAAGCCCTTGAGATCAAGGACTCACCTACTTCTTTAAAATATTATGGAAATACAGTACACAAAGGAAGTGCTATGTATCTAGTAAGGGCCACTTGTTATGGTTAAATATAATTATGTTATATGATGCACTCCAAAAGGCACATTGTCATTTCACTCGGGATTTATCACAAAAGCTTTGATTTTTCATTTTATAAATAAGAAATCAAAGCTCAAGATGCAAAATACCCTGTCTCAATATGGAGAAATACAATAAATATTTGAACTAGCTTTTTTCATTAGCTCAAAGAACTATTTTGATCTAAAATAAAAGATTTCGCTATTTCTAGAATAGCATGAAAATCAATTTAGCCTTACTGGAGATGAATTTTGAAACAATTCTTAGGTCATTATGATATTAAATATTAGAATTTTCTAGAGACTTTTATTCAAATGAGTAGTATAAATATTGATTGTGGGTTAGAAAGTATTAGACACAAATTTTAGAGAAACCTTTTAAAGATCAGTAATGAAGGTTTATTCATGTTCTACAAATAGGGAGGATTCCAGACCTGGACTTGATTTTATAAGCATACCAATTGAAGACAGATGCATTTGAAAAATGAAATATGCCAAACTACGTGATTAGGCTACATTATCGGCTTACTTAGGAAAATGAATTTGATCATTTTCATAACACACAATTACCCAATCTCATTGGCAAAATAGAACTTCAAAATAAATCAAAATCATAGCTAGTAAATTACTGTTAGGTTATGGACCTGAGGTAGAGAGAGGGTTGGGAAGTATAGGGGAAGGAGAAAAGGAGGCAGAATCAGAGAACTCTCTTTCTGGAAGTTAAAGATCACCTTTTATTTTGTGAGACATAATTGATCACCATAGTACCTCTTTAAAATTTCACATCTATGATTTTGCAGTGGGCTAGATATCATTGAAAGGAAATTTTACAAAATGTATATATTTTTAAAATTTGCACAGATGTTTTCAAGACACTGGGACTGAGACAACTTATGTCATTTCAACTGGGCTACATGATTTTGATGACAATTGACAGTATATAATATGACAATGATATTGAGACAACCCATTAAAATTTTGCTAAAATATTTTTGTGGCCTAATTAGTAGTTTTGCCTTGTAGCTCCATACTGTAGTATTATTCTTTACAACATTATTAAAATGAGAAATGGTGCATACTTTCTTAATTATGCATTCACTGAAGTAAAATCGATATATTCAAATTTATTAAAATGTTCACTTTGTCTCCACCCAGTTATTTAATCTAATACCCAGTTTAATTGAAATTGTGGATTCTTTGTTAAAGAAATGGTAATTTTTATGGTTATATGTGCGAATTGAATCAGTCTCTGCTATATCCATGTGGATTATTTTTTATTCTTGTAGTAAATGTTGTATCCAGCTTTATGTTATACAATAGAAATAGTACAAATGGAGATTAGCCCTTTCTATAAAAATGGATTATATTATTGTCCTGAAGTGAAGTTTTTCTACCTTGAAATTGACCAAATTGTATATCGCTTTGGCATGGGTATCTTTTTGAGCATAGCTCTCTCATCCCATTAACTGTCACATTTTAAAACATGTATTGCTTATTATAAATAATCTTCACTTCCATGTAATCATGCTATCAGCTTATAAGTAAGGGATCTGTATGTATTACTTAATTGTTTTAAAAGACAATATCTTGAATCGGAACTTCATTATCCTTAATGTACCATATTAAAATTAGAATTACAGTATGACCAAATTAACTCTTATCATAAAATATGAAATACCACTGATGATTAAGTTGCTGCTTTTTAGTTAAAGGTAATATAATACTTTGTTACATTTAATACAGAGGAAGTCCAGAAATACACATAATGTTTAATATAATCTTGATATTATTCCATTTATCTGATATTTTATGTAAAAACTCTTTTAACATAGACCATTTACCATATCTAGCACACAATAGGTATTTAACATGTATGCATTAGATGGACGAATTAATGGATAAACAGCAATCACATGTAAAGCAGGGCCCCAAGTGTTTTCATACATTATCCAATTTAATCCTCACAATAACTCTGAAACAAGCAAGGGTACATTTATTGACTCTTTGCCATATGTGAGGGACTTCAAGAGGCATATTGAAATTTTACTAGAGAGTCATCACAAAATATTTTTTGTGTGTGATAAACTGACAAATGTAATTTTTTTTGAGAATGTTTAATCTCTTTTAAACTCCCTTAACTCAACAGTATTATTGTCACTTTCCTAATGCAGAGACAGAGATTCAAAACTTGGCTACTTGGTCAGTGACATCATTATTATAGTGGTCAAGTGAGTATTATTAAAAGTTCTTGCTGACTCAGAAGACCATCGAAATTTCTGTTCCTATACCACAAGCTATTATATGTATATGAGATTTTTATACATAATATGTTCTATATAATATATGAGATTATTAATGTTAATGATGTAAAGAATTAAATATTCTGTATCTGCTATACTCAGTGTATTTATCTTGGGCCTTTAGTATAGTGCACATTTAAGCAATTGTAAAAATATAAGCTTTGGAATGTAATAAATATTATGTTTCAGGTATGTATAAATTTAATGGTGAGGAAGAACTTGGAAAGCTGCTCATTTAGAAAAAGAAGTAGAAAACAAAAGAAATAAAAGACCAAAAAATATTTTAATTTCTTAGTTTTAAATGATGCTGTATCATTCTTCTCATTATCTAAGGAGTCTGTTTTTAATCTGTAAAAATAGATCATTTCTGATTGTACATATCATGTATCATAATGACTTTCAAATTTTAATAAAGAAAAAATGTACCCATTTATTTTACAAATAGGCAAGTTTTATAATAGTTAATTCATGTGCTCACTTTATCTCTGGGTACATAGAGAATTTGCAGCTAGAATTATTTATCTCAGGACTTCCTGTTAATGATCCATTCTTTTCCAGTAATCTAGAATGCAATTCTCAAAATCTGTAACAAATGAATGTGGTGTCTTACAGTCGAAAATAGTTTCTTGTGTTTTTAGTTCTAAAATTTAAAGTTCTTTTGCCCAATAGTGTTTTATATATATATTAGATTACTGACAGATAAAGTAAGGCTTTCCATTGTTATCTGATTTTTTCCTCAGAACAACAAAAAAAGTACAATCTTGTATTTTTGGGTTTTTGTCAAAAAGGGTAGGCAATTTCACATAATCTTTTTTTCAAATCAGTTTGTGATCCAACTATAGAAAAGAGACATAAAGAACTGAATGAATGAAACAGGAACTTCAAGGCTAGGCGGTTTCAGTTTTGAAAGAGTATTCGTGGCAAGATACGTGACTGTAGACATAGCAGTGTGAGTAATGAGAGAGGATTTGAGTTCAAGAGTAAAATAATCTTGTGAAAGACGAGTTACAAAAGAGCATTCTGGGGAATAGGAGATGGTTTTTATTTCAGTGAAGTTGTACTGATTTAAAAATGAGATCAAGAGTTCTCTTATAGAAAGAGGGGGATCCTAAGGGTTAAAACCATTTTATTGTATAACCAGATATGATTTATGTTTAGGAATTCAAAAGCATTATTTGTAAAGTGTCACGTTGAGCAAAAGTGCAATCAGTTTAAAATCTATGCTGTAACTAGGAAGAAAGATGGTTCAAAAGAGGGTGGGTGAGTGTTATAACAGCCCCTATCATTGATAGAGCTAGTCTGACAGTACTCTGATTATTTAAGGGACCTTTAAAAATTCCATGTGAATTTATTGTTTTTGCCATACAGTTCTGAAGTATTTGTTTTCAACAGTTCAATGTATAGACAGACAGGATAGTTAAAAGTAACAGAGATAATATACATATATATTTTTTAAATCTCACATTGAAATCTAGCCTAAAGTCAACATATGTTGAAAACTTCAGGATCCAAATTTTAGATGACTTGCTTTCCGTAGGTTTTTCAGGTGAATCACATGGATTTCATGCCATTCTTTTTAAGAGATTACCTTGAGAGGAACACAAAGCTTAAAATGTTGCTGTATTTTTATGGCCATTGACAGCAAGGCCTTACTTTGAATATCTCATAGAAAAATTATGTACTAGTGAAGTGTATCTGATTATCTTGAAATGTCTGATGTCACATTCTTAAGATCACTAAACTCCAACTACACCATAACTACTGTAATTTGATCGCAATTGTCTTCTTTGCAGCTAGATTCAAAGAAATCACTTAGCCCTACACATAATCATCAAATTGACTGTGTGAATTCCCTGCTCGAAGAACTTTAGTGGCTCCCCACTGCCTACTCAGTGACAGAAATTCCTTAGTCAGACATTCAAGTCCCTATGCAGTGCACTACTACTCCCCTAAAAATTCTGAAAGCAAGCTGAATTGTGTGTTTTCTTGTTCATCATACATCACTTCTGTTTCAACATAATTTAAAATAATTTTCCTGACTGGATAAGTAATAAAAATTCATTATAGATAATTAAGAAAACATAGGGGGAAAAAAAAAAGAAAAGCACTTGTTCTTTTGCCACTTGAAGAAAATCAATGTTAATTGCTAATATTATTGGCAAGTTTGAAATTTTATTGAATTTAGAGGTCTATAATTTTCTCTCAATGCTTCATATTTAAGTTGTCACCTTTTGCGAAATTATAAAATATATATATTTTTGTGGACATCTCTGATAATTACTTGTAAATAAATTCCTGAAAGTGGAATTATTGAATTAAAGTATAAGGTAGTTTTAAAGCTTTTCAATGTTATCCACATCTTCACCAGCAGAACAGTTACACGGGCAAGTGTGAGTTGTCCATTTCCCCAGCCCTTCTCACGTATATGCTGGTATTTGATGTTTCCAATTTATAAATAGTTCCATAGATTTTATTATTTTTCTAGTACTATTATTGTATTTTTATTGATTTTAAAGATTCCAACTTGTAAAATATTTAACACTTTGCCATGTAGGTGACGTTGTCCTCAGGTTTTTATTTAAATCATGCTACATTTTATAAACGTGTAGTGGAGCTATCTCTTTTCTTTTTGGTTGTTTCTTTTGCCAGGATGTTTAGAAAATATTTTAGGTAAATATTTACCTATATTTTTCTATATATTTTAATAACTATTAAAGTGTTATTACCCCACTCTATAGAGACTTTGTTTTTGTATGCGAGGAGAGGTAGAAATAATGTTATTGTTTTTCGAACAAATTTATCAGTTGCCCAGGTACTGTCTATTTAATAAACTAATGGTTTCTGTTGTCAATTTAATTGTGAACTAAATTCACGTGTATACTAATCTCTGTTTTTATTATTTTTGCTTTATCAGTTTCATCTTTCGATTATTCTTTCAGTAGTACAATGGATTTAAATATGTTTTGTATCTGATAGTTCAAGTCAAGGATTATCTCTTTCCCTGAATTTCTGTCATTCTTCCTTATTTAACCTTTTAAGTTAAATTTAGATTCTTTTTGTCATGTCTCCCTTCTGCACCTTCTCCCAGGTAGGAAGCTTAGAGTGTTTTTTGTTGTTGTTGTTTACTTTGAGTGTTAGGAAGGATAAAAAAAGATGATAATTTTGGCATTCAGTATGTTCTTTTCTATTTAAAAGTGTTTCCTTTCATCCTATATAACTTTTGATTTTTTTTGTTTTATATGTAAAAACACAGATGTTAGAGCACACTGTCAGCAACGCAAATATTTTTGAATGTCAGTGTTTTATATTTGTGTATAATTCCATGTTCAGAACATGCTGAGTTGTAGGTGTATTTTGCCTACTTTACATATGAGATCATTGGGCTCTGAAAGATCTCAAGATTACAAAATGAAAAGAAATGAATATAGAAGCTCTTGTTCTGCCTGTGTGCAAAGTTTATAATTATTTTGGTTCATAAGTGCTAAGAATCAAGGGACCTAAAATCTAATTCTAGCAGTTTCAGTATTGCACTGTGCAAAGTCCCTTATGTCCTTCACACTTGATGCATTTTAACTGAAGCTCTGGAAGACTTGCAATTTTTGATCTTTTAATGTAGGAGAATGGCTTTTGAAAAAGGATCTCCCTGCCCTTTTATGATAGAGAAGGCTTATGAAAACTGACATAAATATTATGTGAAAAATATCCTCACAAATACTCAGTATTAGGACTGAGATACTGTGACTATTTATACACTTTTAATGATTTAATCACATTGGTATTCCATTGAGGCACGATTCCTCTGAGATATGACATTCCATTCCATATCAGCATTGGTATTCTTTTAATAGTATTGGTATCTATTGTTTGTTTTTATTCTTTTTGTTATCCTTTTTTTCCTTCAATGTCATTCATGATGTTTGCCCTGAAAGAAAACGTCTATCATAACTGAAGATATTATAACATACACTTATATTTAATAATCAATAGATATTCACACTGGAGTTAAAATGCTTATTGAATGATGCACACAAAAATATTATTTAGGATATACACATCAACATAAAAAAAAAGTCCTCACCATATTTTAACATTGCATTACTCTACATTGGTCTACATTATCAGGTCTATGGACACACTTATACATCTTATACATATATACACACAAGTACACACAAATATATATACACTGTGTGTAAATATATAATATAAATTCATATATAGTTAGAGGATGCTAAGTGGGTGAGGCAAATTTATATCCTACTTCAAGTTTTTAAAGAAAACCTATTTTTCAATTTTCAAAGAAAGCCTATTTTTTAAAGAAATTGTTATTACGTTAGGTCTCAGAAGAGACACTGAAATGTAAAATCCCAGTGTAGCTGCCATTCACACATAAAATGTACTGCCTTAACTTCCTCTTCCCCAGCTACACAGAAGCTGATTCAGTGAACAAGGATTAAGTGGCAGCACATGTCACAACTGCAGTGTTTGAATAACGCTTTCTTGCCTTTAATCAGATCGCATCTAAAGTCTTATCCTTCTAAAAGCATGAATGAGAAGGTAGAAGCTGATGTTTGCTGTTTCGTTTTATGTGAAAGACCTCACCGACGGGCGGCGGTGACAGGGACTAAGGATGAGGAAGCTGAGCAGACACGTGCCATCGACGGTTCTTGACTCCTGCTGACAGGCAGTGCTTTTCCAGACTTATGTTCTTCAAGCCTTCGAGTGTCTCAAGAAAAAAAAAAAATCTAAATAATCCATATTAAACAGTTCCTAGTGCATAGCGAGCACTCAATAAATTAGCACATCATTATTTTTATCATCAAATTGCATAATTTCATTTCTTAAACAATGCTATAATGAGAATCAAAATAAGTAGATAGTTATTATTCAATTAATTAATGTGTTACAAGTCAGCTGACATAAAATACACACTGATGACTTAAAACAGTCTCAGGTTCTTTAGGGACCCTGAAGAAGCCTTAACAAAGATGTCAACCACTTCAGAGGCAAGGGTAAAAAGCCACAGACTTAGTGACATATCTACTCTAATGTTTTATTTTCTTTTAAATATAGTTCGGTGATTTAAAATCACTAGGATGAATGTGTTTGAACTTCTAGAGAGGTCTAATAGATGTTATACAGTGCCATGGAGCATAGGGACCCATTATTTTCTTTCATTGTCTCTTTTATTACCTGAGGGTAAGTGCAGGCAATAGAACAAGGTGTCAAACTCACTTTTAACCTCTGCGAGAGGAAGAAGCGAGATGAAGAGTTGAAAGGTACTTCTAAGTGATTATCCATAGAGACACCTCAGTCGCTGTCCCTCTGCAGCTACAGAGCAGGAGCGTTATACCCGGTGGGCAGTGTCAGGCCCTCGTAGCACATCCTGCGTGGTCCTGTTGTGTTCTCCATGGGGCCCTTCACCTGAGCGCCTCTCCTTTTTCTACTGCATTGTAGATGAGTTCGCTTTCCCCACTGTGCAGTCTAGTCAGATGAATTGTGCTTAAAACACAATAAACTCCATTTCTAAATATTTAGGAAAAAAGTTATTTCTCTGCATATTAGATATGTCATTTGGGATATTCTGGATCATGCAGCAAATGTACTGACTGCAGTACTCTCCCTTCAATTAGACATGTATTGTTAGAGATAAGAAGTTCATATTGGGAGTCATTGATATTTGTCTCATTTATTTGAATTTTTGTAAATTTAATGGTAGATTTTTCAAAGTCCATTGACTTTTGACTCAAGTTGATGGTTTCATGGGGACCATGTTAATTGTTTGACATGAAGTATACACAAAAGGGTGTAGAGAACATGGCCAGTTAGATCTGTCAAACCAACCTTATTCGGCAAGTTCTGCATCATCCTTTCTTATGACCAAAAGAAGAGAAACTAGAGCATCTAGCTAAAGTTCTAAAAAGTCCGACTAATGGCAATTGCAGGATTCACAGCATTTCTAGGTTTATGTGAATCGATTCTGCCCTTTGATGACTTTGTTGCCTAGTTGACTAGAATGATTGGAGTGAGAGAATAAGGACAATACCAATCCATGAATTTTAGTTTCAGAAAGTATGACTTCAGAGCCTTCTTTATAAGGGATTACCTGACATGACATTTATTTAGTGCGAATGTTTGCAATTTATTAAATATCCATCTTGCTTCCGGAAATAAGTGGAACAGTGATTCTAGCCACCACCACCTGCCTTCATTAGCAATTTTGTTATCGTTTCTATTGCTGTTTTTATTTTTTTCCCCTTTGTCACTTATATTAGTTTATTTTCTTTTTATGCAATGATCAGGGCTCTTTATTTGCACTTTCTAGCAAAGATATTTCAACCACCTGTCCCTGTCACTCCAAAATAATAAATCTTGTTTGTATTATTCTTGTAAAATTCCTTTATTCTGTCACTTCAGGCATAAGGTGGTCATGCACACTATAAATAAAAGTTAAAGAAAATTTAGATTAATAAATGTAATCACTAACAGAATGTAGATAAAGAAAAAAAAACATTTGTGGTCAATAATATACATTACTTATAGTGAGAAGAAGGAAGAAAAAATGATATTATATTTAGGAGACTTTGAAAAGACTGTAATAAAATAATACCTTGATTTTTAAAATTTTACTTTTAAGAAGGATTTCTCCTAAGCATTTAAACATTATTTTTTTAAATGATAAGATCTTATATGTATAGAATTACAGACATGGACAATGCTTCAGAGATCACTTAGTTCGTTAATTTAATAGATATTAATGCTCATAGAATGTTGTGATTCAGAGATGATATAAATATTTTGACTTTCTGCAAGTTAATATTTATTTATTGCATATTGTCCTGTAGCTCTGTTTGCTTTTTAGTGTCACTTCCTCCTGTGTCTTTCATTGTTGTCGTTTCTGCTACTTGTTTGTTTTTAATCTTGGCAATAATCCTCTTTCTAACTTTTTAGTCATATGCTTCAGAATCAGAAATTAATTGTTGTATAACTGTTTTGTGTGTATGTGATTGTGTGTGTGTCTAACCAAACCCAGAAGAGTGAAGAACTGCTTTACCTTCTGCAATTTTAAAGCAATATCTTTTATTCATAAATGTGAATAACACATTAACTTCACCAAGATGTTGTGTGGGATTAGTTAATAAAAAGTACTTAGCACATTTCTGTAGTCCTTATTTGATAATGTTTCCCCACAATAGTAAACTGTTTAACTCTTCATCAATTGTGTTCCATGTTTTTGTCACTTGTAGTTGGGTAGTTTTCTTTAGTTTGGGTTACAGGAAGTTAAAATTAAAATAAGTATAAAATTATTCTTTTTGTTTTATTGAAAAGAGTAACTATAGATGAAATGATTATGAGAGCAGAAAGTTCACTTAATGATAGATTGTAAAACCGTCACGTAATGCCTGTCCTAAAAGGCTGAGTTACTATTTTAGCCATAATGAGTTGCTCTTTTCTAAAAAATAGGAATTAAAGTAATTTTTCCATATTTTATAAAAAATCATATTGCTATATTTTGCCTTATATTTGCTGGTTTATTTTCAAATTGATTGGATCCTAAAAATATAGATCATTTATTTTATATTGCAGGTAAATTTTTTAAATGAAATAAAAAGAGAAATTAACAATAACTTTTAGTTAAACCACATCTATATTTTGAAAATACTTCAATTTGTAAAATTCTTAAAATATTTTTAAACCTGTGCCAGTCACACATTTAAAAATGAAAGCCAAGTACAGGAAATTATCTTATTTTAATTTTAAATAGTACTTAAATTTTAGAGCAGTTTTAGGTTCACGGCAAAATTGAGCAAAAATTATACAGAGTTCCTATATAACCCCTGTTCCCACACACGTGCAACCAACCTGTCTATCATGGCCCTGCACCAGAGTTTTGTGCGCTGTTTATATTTACTATTAAGAAAAAGAGAACAGAGATGGATAAATAATGCAGTAACACAAAATCTAAAGCACTACTATCTCAAATATGGTTGTTCTATTGTATGCTGTGGTTATCCTTAGCCAGTGGTGTCAAAGAGAAGCTCTGATAAGACCGGTTAAAGAGATGTGAACAGCATCTAAAATTGTCTTTTAGCCAACCAGCTACAATCAGTCAGGACCCTAGTCCTTGAGTTGCTGAAGATTTTTGTGGTATTGCTATATCCATCTAGGAGGATGCTATCTGCGGAAAAATAAATTCATTTTTTTCCATCTCTTAGTTGATGCAATGAGAATAAGTTCTAGGGAGCCAGGATTTAAGTAAAATGAATATTTTTTTTTTTAGTAAATTCTGAAATTCTTCTGGGTCTAGGAAGTAAAATGTTTTTTAAAGAATTTGGTAGAATTTTATGGGTTGTGGCTTGTCATGCTGCTGTATGATAATCTAGTTAAAACAGTAATCTAGTTATGTACAGCAATACTATAAATCGATAAGAAAAATGTAATATCAGAAACACTCCCCTAATACACACACACACACACACACACACACAGACAATTTATCTTGTATTCCTTCTTTATTCATAGCTACTCTGCGTAGATGTTAAGTAAATGTTTTTTTTTTGTTTGTTTTTTTCTTCCCCATAATAGGTTGAAGTCTGTTATGATTTCTGAAGAAAAATTCATTTTCTGTAATATACTATGTTTTGGCAAAAAGAAAATATTGACTATTATGTGCTTGCTTATCTTTACCAATGCTACAGCATGCAAAATTATAAAAGTTAGCATTCTGTTCCTTACTGGCCTTGAGTAACTACGCTTCAGCTTTGGCATAGGGAAATCAGATTTTCCTTTTAGTAAAGGTTTTTAGCTTCTATTTAATTGTGACTTTTTTTGCGAGTATAAAGATTGCAACTGCAGTTATTTGGACCATATATTGTTATGTAACAAATCTACAGGTTCATGATAAAACCTTGTTTTAGATTCTTTTAGCCAGGGAAAGAAACTGATCATTTCTTTCGCAACAAAGACTCAGTAGGTGACAATTACTATGACAGGTACTTTATATACATTATCTCATTTAATCTTCACAACAAGGAGCCCATTAAACTGAACTGAAGAGCAGAAAGCTAATAATGCTTCTGCAGTCACACAGCTATGAATGGCAGAAACAAAATTTACTAAAATGTACTGCCTGCTGATGAATTTGATAATGTTTCATGCTGGTCAACTGTACATCTTCTGTATTAGCAGAGAGGCTGCCATCATGGGCTGTGTTATCTGACATTGTTTTTCTTTTATCTAATTTACCCTACATATGTATTTGGACTGACCATGACAATCTTAAATATATGACCTATTTTAAATATAGCACTTAAAATCTTTACTGTATTTGGTAATAATTTTAAATAATCTATGATTTTGAATAACCAAGAAATGTCTTGAGTCCAATTTCAAACTGTAATAGTTCACATACAATCCAAGTGAATCTATACCACAGTATACAGGGGTCTTTAAGAAACTCTGAAGTACTTCTTGGACATAGCTGTATTCTGTGCTGTCTGAATAATTGGAATGCAAGTAACACTTGGTTGAATCACATACAAGCCAAAGACTAATGCCTACTTCTGTGCTATTCATGCTTCAGTGAAGGTGGTAAAAATAAACAAAACAATTTGAAAGAATATTTGTCGTTTGGAAAAAAAACAAACACCTCTCTCAGCTTTTAAATAAAAATGTATATGTCATAAGGAGAACCGAAAATGTCACAGTTTTCCAATCAGCTGAGGGAGATAACTTGATTTCCAACTAAAGATTACTTTTCAGTTCTTAAAATCTTATTGTTTCCTGATTTTAGTGTGAGATTCTGCCCAGATTATGGGTTAAGAAGGCAAATTGATAAGACACTTTTAGTTGGAAAGGCAGTGATGATAACATGGCTGGGATTTTCTCAAGAAGGGAACTCAGAAAGTTCCTAAGATCTGGAAATTGGATAGAAGAGATTCATGATTCAAAGAAAAGCCTTGACATAATATTTAAAAAGAAAAGAAATAAATTTGTGCTTGTCTTATTAAGTGTGTTTATGCAGGCAAAACACACACACACACACACACACACACACACACACACAAGCTAAAAATGTCTGAGGTCTTTCTTAGTAGGCAACACAGGTATGCTGAACATGGGTTGGTGCCTTGGCATTTTTTTGACACCTACATACCTTGGACAAGTTACTCAATCTTATTTATTCATCATGTATAAAGCGAAAAAAGCTTAGGTTTCTTAGAATAGGAATGAGGATTAAATGTTACAAAATATCTACAGAATAAAACACAATAAGTACTTTTCATAAAGTCGGCTTTATTCTTTCCTCGCCTTATTAAACCATAATGATTAGCTTTGTTAGCAGAACTATTGAGATCGTTTTAAGCTACTTTTAGCCTGGGGTGGAAGTCGTGACACCAATAAGAAGGGTTTAGTGGTTCAACTTTCTCAGTGACGGGAATAGGAAATTGAAATATGAGAAGTAAATAGTTGAATGATTGAAATACTATTTTACCAGGTATCCTCACTAGTCCATGATTTGAATTCATGACCATGATTGCTACAGATGTTACTTAAGAATGTCCTGTTCTGCTCCTGAATACCCAGCAGTTCTGATTGCTTGCTTGGGAGTATATTTCCTAGGACATAATATTGCAGCCATAAATTAGGGAAGTATGAAGATTTTCAATTATATAAGCAAATGTTTTGTTTTGTTTTTTTTTTGTATGCAATAGAAATCCATGGAGTGGAAGAATAGAATGTTCTTATTCCACTTTCTTTTTCTTACAAACACATCCGTTCCACAACTGACACCTTTTAACCCTCTCATCTTCCAAATTCCCTAAAACCTGAAAGCAAATTTATCAAGGTAATGCGCATAATATTGGAAGTAGATAGGAATGTCACCTGCTGGCCGACAGCCCCATTGTAAAGCCCCACTGTTTGTAACTCTGTAGCCACCTCGCATGCAGGCAGGTATTGACTCCAGTCTGGAATCTTTATGCATCTGCTATATTTAAATAAGAAAAAAAAAAAAGCAGGATGTGCTTATTTTTATAGAAATGATTGGCATACTTTTATTTGAAGTCTGTTATTCTGAGGTGTTTTTGTTTTGTTTGGAACCCTGAGATTATAGTTGACGATCTTGATATCGGTCTTTTAAAGATGACTTAAATTAATCGAATTTTATTTTTCACTAACATAAAATTAAAATTATTTTTTAGATTCTTTGAGTTTCAAATGGTAACATGTTACATTTCTCTTTGGGGAGAGGTTAAAAGCATTCTTAGCTCAGATCTTACTAGTGTGATACTGATATTGTGTAATTACTTAGTTTCAAAGTTCCTCTGAATTACTTTTCTTTTTTTTTTTTAACCTAGAGGCCTAGTTGTCTGCATCACTAATTAGCTGAAATTCCAGTCAGTAAGTGAATCTGTTGGTCGTGCCTCAGAAATGCCGAAGCCGATAAGAGAAACTGATTTGCTTTGCCCACATTGTTATTTTTTCTGTAAGAAATCTAACGCTGTTGTAAAACCAAATATTATGGTTGGAGAGTAAAAGCTTGGGCTCCTAGGAAATTTCTCATTGTGCTTTTTATGGGAAATAAAATGAAATAACATAGGGGAGAAATCATGTGGCTTACTGCTGTTGAGATGACAACTTTAGCAAACAAGATATGCTACTATCAAGGAAGGCTAGGGCAGCGAAAGGTATTGAAACTGTCTCTAGTCAGTTTGGGGGTGTCAACTGGGGAAAAGAGTAATGAGAGTAGCTGTAGTTCAAATCTCTATGGGCTCTTAAAAATGAGATTTTCGTTTTTCCCTCTTCGGTTTTTGACTGGATTTCTAATAGCTCTACACATATCCAGGTATATTGTTACTAAGTCATTTTCTTTACAACTCAGAACAGGTTTATTAATGAAGACATAAATAATAAAATGTTATCATAGTTTTGACTATGCTACAAATTGAGTACTGCTAATTCAGAGTCAAAAGAAAAATGCTTAAAATAAAAATCTGGCAGTGATGAAAGATAGGGATCACTTTCCATGTGTGTATCATAAGCCAGATATATATTAAAATAGTTCATTGAGGTGCATATTAAGAAATTATAAATCCCTTAAAATAAGAACTGCCCAAGAAAATGGACAAGGTGATTTTTGTTACCTTGAAGGTGAGATCAGAATGAAAATAAGTTTATTTAAAACTGATAATTTCAGCATAGACCCACAAGTCAAATGAGTGTGGAACCTATGGACTGTTCTTGACATATGTCCAAAACTATAAAGCGATTTGAAAAAGCATGAGCTTCACTAGCTAATAAATAATCCTTAAAGCAAAGCCATTTTATTGGGAATAAAAGTACATGATTATATTTATTTCTTATGAGTCATTTTGTGACACTATCAATGATATCAGGAAAACAAAGATGCTTCTGACACACCTGAGGCAATTTTAACAATAAATTGTTACCACAGTTTGAATCATGCCAGGATGTCAAATAATCTATTGGCTTTTTACATACATTTTGTAAGAGTATTAGTATCTTACATTTTGCAAATTGGCAACTAATAAAGGGTAGAGTTGGATCAGCTGCATGTGACTTCAAAGGTGATGATGATCTCACAGCAACAATATAGTCTGTCCTTGTAGGAGATTCTGAAGTCTCAAATTATATTGGTTATAAAAGTAGAGAAAGGATGCTTGAGTACCCATTTGTATTTGATATAAGTAGGATTTCTACTATGCAGAAAAGTTAACCATGGCATAATAACTAGCTGTGGGGTTTTGATTTACAGCCCCTGAGTTCAGAACATTTCCTTTCAGGCTAGTGAGCCTCAGTTTTCTTATCTGTAAAGAGAAATGTTAGTATCACCTTCTGATTGATAGATAATAGTCATATAAGATGATGCATGTGTTCTGTCAATTACAGAACATCTACAGATATTGAGTTTTGATTGTTATTATGCCTGTTAATTACCCTAGGGAAGTAGGAGTCAGGAAGCAATTTTAAAAAGCACTCTAACCCTGCTGTCTAAATTCAAGCCTATAGTCATTCTCTTTCTCAATTTATTTCTCAGGATGATTGAAATGTAAAACATTTGTTCCTAATAATCCAATTAATGTTAGAAAATTTCAAATACGACAAATCAAAGAGCATATGAACAGATTCAAAGGTTGTGGCTGCCATCACAGATTCTTCAGCATGTAAGCTAAAATCTGTCCATAACAGTAAAAGAGCAATATTGGCAGCAAGTCATGGCAATGCACATATTCAACAAAACGTGATATTTGTAGTTGAAGTTTTATAAACTTTAGCTTTTGTAATTTCTAACAGCGTGCATTTAAATTTGCACAATCTACACCGTATTAGCTTCATCTCTTGCATTTTCATAAAGATTTTTTTGTGTTGATAAAACAGATTTAATTTTGAATTTAGTTTTATGTTCACTTATAATATCTAAGGAATTTAAATAAAGAACATATGTGATTTTAAGTTCCATTGCACCGAAGGGTTGTTGAATTTATTTAAATCATACTTGAGTTCAAACATGTTATGCTTTTACAAATTCATTGGAGGAGAAACAAAATGAAACCTTTAAGGAAACATTCAAAGGAGAAAGAAGTTGAAGCTGAGTCATTTTATAACCACCTGCATATGTAACATCAAGAGTTGAGGAAAAGTACATTGAAATTCTAAGAATAGCATACTTTTAGATCTACTGCCTCTCTAATATTAAAAACAATTTCATTGAGAATTCTAGAATTACACTTAATTTGACTAGTGGTTCCAGCTGTATGGCCTGGACCAAGGGATTCAACCTGCCTGATTCAACCATTTCTTCATCTACAAAAGAGTGCTTGTCTCAGATTATTGGTTAAGAGTTAACAAATGTAAATATCTACAGTGTGGTTGCTTTGCATCTTATGTGATTGAAATAGATCCTTAATGAAATGGCATACTTTGTTTTTTCTCATATTTTCAATCTAGCTTAACAATTTTATTCATTTTTATTCTTTAGCATTTTAGAATTTCATTGTAATTTTATATAGCCCTTGCTTTTATAGCTGGTTGTGGTTAATTCGGTCACTACTAATTTTTCTTTTTTTTATACCATAATTTTTATTCACCCTCTAGTGAATTTATAAATGTCTAACTCATAAAAGTGCCTGCTATGTGGTAAGCACACAGTAAGCACTAATTGAAGAAACAAATATCATTATTATTTTCAAATTCGATGCAGGATTATGCCTTCTAACATCTTTTTATGAGAGTATTTATGACCAAAAACATGTATTTATTAATAAAATTTTATATTAGTACCCTAAATTCTTCCTATTTAAAGTGTTGTCTGGGGACTAGCAACATTAGCATCATCTGAAAGCTTGTTAGAAATACAATCAGGTCACACCCCAGAAGTAATGAATCAGAATCTGCATGTTTACAAGTTCCTCCCAATGATTCATATACATGTTAAAATTTGAGGACAGCCCTAAAACATTTTTTTTGTCTAACCATAGTCTTCATTAGTAATCAATTCATTCATTCATTCAGCAGATATTTAGTAAGTGCCTATTTTGGTTTCTTGAAATTCTTCCGTTCTGATGGTTTCAGGTTATAGTCAATGCAAAGGAACAGAGGTCAGTTTAGAATGACTAGCTAAGATCTCAGTAGATTAAATAGCAGCATAGCTTGGGCTAGGGGCAGGTCAAGGAAACATTTAAGAAAAATAAGGATGTATTTGGGGGCTATTAAATGGTCCATGGCATTTTAATGGTCTATACAGTGACTCACTGTGGTTATAGGGATATTGAAAGCTCCAGAAACAGGGTAAAAATGTGACATCAAATATGAGCTTTGTACTTTTTGTCCAAGCATAGCTCTATAAACATCTGAAAATGAACACAAACTTAATGAAATGCAGGTAAATAGAGGGGAGAATATTAATGTTCTAGAGGATTCACTATTTGGCCAAATATTTTTTTAAAATAAAAATGGCTTTCCTGTGTATTTAGTATAATTTTATTTATAACTGAGTAATCATATTTTAGTAGCTGGTTGTTTGTCACACTGTGATAACTTTTTATAAAAAGAAATTAAATTTTTCACAAAACTCTATATTACTTGAAGGCAGAATAGAAATTTATTTATCATTCATATATTCATGACCTAATATAATACAGAGGTATAGTATATATTCAAAAAAGTGGTATGTGATCAGTAAAATTGCATTTAATGGAACTTAACTGAACCCTTTGCATTAATTCACTGAAGACATAACCTTCAGATGAATCATTGCTGTCTCATCATCAAAGAATAAGCCACTGAGGTTATATATCTTGGGGTTTGGAAATAAGTAGCAAACACAGAAAAATCCAAATGCAAATACAGTCTTATATAAACAGGCAATTTTATTTCTGTATTTGTATATAATTAAAGTAAAAAAAAAAGACAAGTGATATTTGAATACCTAATTAATCTAATTATACTTCTTCCACACATACTGTTTCTTCCGATTATAATAGTCTGCCTCTGCATGTGGAATTGACACATTATTAATAATCTTTACTCCTCTGCTTTTGGCATATGTAGTCTGAAACAATCTTAAATCTTCACTAAGTGAAAAAATTTTGAATGAAGACAGTGAATGCACAAGAGAAATCTAAGAGGAGATGGAGTATGTTTATTTATATGCTTTTATATAGAGTAAGTCCTGTCACCTCCCTAGTTATATTTTATAATCTTATAGCTGCTGTTCTTAGCCTCTTCATGCCACGAATTATATATGATACTATTAATTCAAGTGTCAGGGACTTAGTGCAGTCGTTGACTTTCTTGCAGAGTTCTTTTCTTTATTATAAATCTAGAATTGTCTTTTTAAACTGCTCAGTAATATTTTTAAAACATATATTTGATAATGCACCAGATCTCACAGAGTTCATAGTGCCTGATTTTCCACTCAAGCGCTCTGAACCCTGATGTTGTATATGCTGCAAGTTATTAAACACTTTATCTTCTGCTAGATAAAGTGAAAATTACATGATTTCCCCAAGACTTATTAAGATCTTAAGGAATAGTGATGACTCTCTCTCTTTAGGGAGGAATAAGTTGGCCAGCTTGTCCAAAATGTAAAAAAATCATTAGTTGAGATACTTACCTCACTTATTAGGATTTTCTTATGACTTTTGCCAAAATTCTAAGTTATTTTATATCAATATTTTAAAGAAAAATCTGGGATAAGATATAAGAAAAAAAAAACCTGTTTGTCCGTATTGAATTCTTCATGCAAGAGGTATCACCGGCACATAGTAGATGCTTGATAAAATTTGGTGCGTGACTAGATGGCCTACAGACTAATTTTGATTTAGACTGTCCTCTAAACTTGTTTGCATGCCCACTCTGCGAAGCTCTGTAAAACTGAATTACAGTCTAAAATGATTTGAGATCCATGAGACCTGGGTTAATGTAGTGCATTAAAGAACACTATGACCTCATCCACACAACTAGAGATAAATGTCACATCAAGCCATTCAAGCAGAAATTCTTGTTCTTAGGCTATCACTCTGGAAGGGGAAAAAAAAACCTCAAATGATGAAATAGACTAAATCTCCTATCTTTCACATTGCAGAGTAGCTGCAGTTCCTAATAGTGAAGCTCAGCAGCTTTTGGGCTGATCAGGCTATTTTGGTGCTCTATCAAGAGAAATTTTGACAGTCTTGGCTCACAATTTAACCTCCTTCAGAACTGTTACAATCTGGTGGGTGAATATCCCTGGAATACTAAACATCCATCTTGTTTTAAAACCAGCCATTCTCTCATAAATAATAGCTGTATTTCATGCATGATCCTCTTTTTGTTCTGTTGCTACAGAAGCAGCCAACTAGGCAACAGAGGAAGCGAAAGTAAACTAACATATTCCCAGTTCTCTTGGCATCACTGATGAAAATGTCTATGATGCTCGTGATGATCCAAAAGACATCAGAAGAAAAAACATGTTGGCTTGTGTTGTATAAGTAAAGTGTGTGTAACAGGAGGATGGAGCACGGACAGACAGTGTTTGCCAATTGAGAAGAACAAAGCTTGGAGGGAGACTTACAAATCCGAAGTGTGCAGCAGTTCATGGAGACTAAGAAATGAGCATTTAAAAAACTTTTAACACTCAGAACTTGCATTTACCATTTATGTTCTAGTAACGGTTGAATTACCTACTATATTAAATTTATTTCGTAAGGAAGATTAGAAAGTATAAAACTTTCTTTCTATAGATTAGAATAAAATAAGGTTTGTCACATTTGTAAAATTGGTACTAAGAAGATTTATTCCTGTATCCTTTAATCTTTGCTCTTATAGAGCATATCAAATACTTTTTAAAGCATAAAATTCAGAAGCCTAGTGGAAGGTTTTAGTATAGAGACCAGTAAAGCCCTTTCTTTGAAATACAGGCAGTCCTGGTGTTGTGCACTAGGGAAGAACCTTAAAAACAACTGTGCTAGCTGAAACTGTGCAGAAATTTTAATAATTGATGGGAAGAATTACAATCGTTCTGTCTTTTCATCCCTCCCCCCAAAAAACATTAAAAACTCTCTTCTCGATGGGCATATACATGCATAAGGAAATGAACAAATTGCGAAACTAATATTTACTTAATATGCTCTAAGTTAAAACCTTAGAAACATTGAGGATTAAAGTATTTTATTTCTTTGTAAAAAAATATATATACATATATATCAAGCGTAGTTTAAAAGTAGTGCTTGCCTCTTTCTGCTCATCATCTAACTTGTAGTATGGAGCAAGCATCTTCCCCGTGCCCCAGTGAATTGTCATACTCCTTTCAGATCCACTAGCAGCGTTTAGTTCTTTGCAGTGTCAATGTTTTAAAGTATCTGTTAGAGGTCCATTATTATGAAGCTTTTTGCTGGCGTCACTTCTTCTGGGACATCATCGTCCTTTCATCACCGCCACTTTGCTCATTTATGTCAGTAACTTCACCTTCATTAAGTAAGTTTCTCTAGCTGCAGGTCTAGAGTTTCTTGAAAAGTAGTGGGAACAACAGTCCCACACTCAGTTATTCCTTCTATAACTTATTTATATTTATATAAATTATGTTTGTGATGTTAGCACTTTTTGTTTCTTTGCCTCACTTTCCTCTTTGTTGGCCATTTACTTCTTTTAATTATCCATTTTGTAAAGTGTCACTGGAATCCAGTGTACTTTGAACGAAATGCCAAGATCAGTCACTGATAGATACATAGTAATTGGTGGACTGAACAACTAGCAGAAGAGATTGTACTGTGTACTGTGTAACTCCACAAAGTTTATATCAGCCACCATTGATAGACTGTAACAACTGAAATTTGAACCATGTTGTTGGGAGACCAATATTCTTTAATTAAAACATGGTAGCTGCACTTTGTACCTATGCACAATGTCCAAATGATCCTGCCTATGTAGGAAACTTGTTAATAAGTTAAATGATTTAAGTGCTTGTACCTAAAAAATAAATTCATGTTCCTTATCAAAAATATTAAACAGTCTATAGGGGATATGTGGTTTGTATTTACCCACAGTAGTGCCTATATAGGTTTTACTTGAATTGAGTGTTCATATTTCCCTTAGTTGTAAAGATGATCAGAGAGAAAATTATAGTCTATATCAAGTGTGGTATCACAGGTTTGGCAAGCGGCAAGGAGTCCTTTTTGGGTTAAGGTTTATTTTTTTTTTTTCACCTTACAGATTATGAAACTTAATATTAACAAATAACCTTTGTAAGTTTTGAGGCTCTAGAGAATTCACTCTCATTGACTAGGCTAACAAGAAAATACTAATTTATATCAGGATATCTGTCTACCCCAAATGGTCATTTCCATTTGGCAGTTCCTTTAAATAGGCTCATTCAGTCAAGGGATGAAATCATTTATTGGTGAAATCATTTAATGGATATTGAAATATTAGTCACAGTAACATGACATAGTAAGAGTTAGATTTCAAGGTATTATTTTTCAATCAATTAAGCATATTCAATAATTTCTCTCTCACTATTTGAGAAATATTTCTCTTTAGGTCACAGTGCCAGTTATTAGGATTAGCACTTTATCACCTCCTTGGTGTGAAATGAATATCGACAAACTTTAAGTTTCCATTATTAGTAGCCAATATTAATTGATTTCATAAGATATCTGTTGTAAATATTTGAACTTTGTAATTTACATGGCAGTATTCTACATTTATTTGAAAATGGCCAGCGCATAGTAGGTACATGCTAAATGTTTCTTTATCTTTCCTTTTCTTCCGATTAGTTATTCTTGCTGTTGTTGTTGATAATCTTTCTTTAAAGACGTACGATGTTGCTGCTTGTAGAGATTAGACTGTTCCATAGGATTCTCAGGTCAATTTTCATAGTTTGCTACCTTGATTGCTTTTGCAGGGGGAATATTTCCATCAGGAAGCCAGTTTACAATGTTGGTGTAAAGCTTCATCCATAGAATAATTTTTCCCCATAAAGGAAAAAAAAACACAGTGAAATTTTCTAAATTTCGACCCCCAGTGTGTGTTAATCTATTAGTAAAATCTGTAGCTTCCAATCAGTAAGTATACTTCCCATTATAGGAGTAAATGACAGCACATACCAGCAACTAGGGGAGCATCAAGTTTTAATACAGGTCCTACATTTAAGTGAAATTTGCATGGCCCAGAAAATTAAAATAGATGAAAAATCTCTTTTAAACTAAGTTGTTAAACTGTTTCAAAATGAATGTTCCCAAGACATGTTAGTAAATTGAGTTATGCATCTTTGTATTTGGACTCGTGTAAGGGCAGGTTCTAAACCAGTCCTCTCTGTTTTTACATGGATGCAGCTCTCAGAGTATCTTGTACCAACATGATGTACATTCTGATTTGTTTCATTTAAATTATCCTTTGTGCTCTGTGCTCATTTTCCTGCTGACTGTTTTCTTATTTTTTATATTAGTAGATGAACAACATTCGATTAAAGAAAGAAAAAAGTATATTGGTCTTATGAGTTCTTATAAGGATCTTTGGTAATAAAAAGCTGTAGAACTGATTATTTTCCTGTAATTCTCCGTGTATACATTATTTTAAATGGTCATGTTTTTCTTCCCCAGTTGCAAGTTGATATTTTAAATTAATATATAGACCCTCTTTTCTTAATAATACCAGTGACACACATTTTTTGTTGCTCTTTCTAATTGCTTATTTAAAGCCAATATAAGAATGCTTCCCACTGGACGTCACTAAGTGTATCTAACCCAGTTATGTTTCCAGATTGACTTTCGTTATTGTAACATGATTAAAATACTACATTAATTATGTAAAACTCTATAAAATGAAATTCAACAGAGGTAATAAATGCTTATTAATAATACATAAGTTATTAATCTCTATATTTCATTCAATAGATGCAGGATATATTTTCAATTCATAAAAATTAACTGTACTTTTTATACAGTTATTTTCTTTAATCTTATCCAGATTAAAAAAATAAAATGTTTTTCAGGGTTAACCAATCCAAGCAAATTTTGGTTGAGTTTATTTTAGTTTTGTAATCTCATTTGAATAATTATTTGGTACACTGGGAAGCTCCAGAGGTAGTCTAGAATTTTTTCAGGCTTGGGTTTTTATTTAATGAAAGATCAAGTAGAAATCTATTAGATTGAATGTTTGGAAAAATTTTATTTAAATATCTTTTTTTACACATTTTTCCACTAAATTCCAAAGCAGATGATCTAAATTGCATTTGAATTATATGCATAGGAAGATATTTATCACAGTTTATTGGATAATTGGTTAAAGTTTTGAGAGCTTTGACAATGATTTAGGAATGATAAAGTTGTGTTTTAACTTACTATACATTTTATTAATTCATCGAGATAGTGAGGTTTCTTTTCTCTTTTAAGAAAGCATATTTCAAAACTCTTTTATTTTACATTTTATATATATCTCTCCATATTTAAAAATGATAAATAGGAATAGATTTCTGAATATTGTAATTTCTTAACAAACTTTTCATTTCCATGTGATAAATGTATCCTAAATGTTTTGCTTTTTGCAATCTAAAGAATTCCTTGATTCCAAGCCCCCTTATGCTGACTGCTAGTGTTTAACAAATTTAGAATCATGGTAATTATGCTTCTTTAATGTGGACTTAGTTAACTACCCATGAGCCTTGGACTTTGTCCACTATTATAAAGTGACATTTTATTAGTTTCTTATCTGTGGGCCAGATCCAGACTAGCCACTGCAGAACTATAATAGAGAATTACTTTCTGATTTATTGGAATGTTATGAAGTATTTAGATATAAATGTGAAGAAGAGCTCTAAATCATAAATAGTACTTTATTTTGATATCTCAGCCTCACACACTTCTAATAAAAGACCCTCAGCAATCCAATTCATAACATGAGTATTAAATTTCTAGAACTTCCAAGGTGCTGTGTTTACACTTTATGAAGATAAATAAGACATGGTTCTTGCCATTAAGAGGCTTGCAGTCCAATGGGAGGATGAGATGTTGTACAGGAGACACTATAATAAAAGAATTTTTTGTAAAAGTTCACAAGTTGGAAAGATTACAGAAGGGATATATATGAGGCACATTTGAGCTTTGAGTTTGTCAGTTTAAGTCCAAGTAAGATCTAGGTAGGAAGAGACGGAGAGCATTGTAGGAACAGCAAAGAGAATTAAAAAACATGAAACTTTTTTGAGGAGCTGTGTGCCAGTTCAAACCCTTCAAGAGGAGCAGGCGGTAAATGGGAAAAGACTCATGAGTGATTTATTAAAGGACAAAGTGGAGGGGGCTGGAGAAGACAGAGAGAGTCTTGAGACCAATGCAGTTCTCACACCTGTGAAAGAAGAGGTGGGGAACGGAGCATCAGGTAGGAGAGGCTCAGGATTCAGTGCAGGTCTGAGAAAAACTTGGCACCTGCACTAGTTCCCCAGCCACTCTTAGCTTTGGGTGGGAAGAGGCCCAAGGGAAGCAGGGCTTCCATATTAATGGGCAGCCGCTAGAGGCCGTGTCTGTTTATGGCTCCTGCAGAAAGTCGGAAGGAGATCTGAGTGGCTGATATCCACTGACATCACAGCCGTCTGCAGGAATGCCAAGGAGTTTCATTGGTCGGAACATATAGAGTATAACGCAGGAAAGGATCTAAGACTACATCATGGGGGGCCTGATATGTCATGCTTTGGAATGTGTACTTTTTTTTTCTTGGAAAGACATTGAAAAGTTTTAGACTTTTGTACAGAAGTATTATTTATAAAGAATTAACATTTAGAACTAAATTAATATATATATATGAAGGATTTTTAAAAGCGGCAGGTTGGCTGCACAAACCCATTCAGTTATCTACCGTAAAGTAGTTTTCTTGTCCATAGTTTCGCGTTCTGTGGTTTTAGTTACGCACGGTCAACTTCAGTCTGAAAACATTAAATTAAAAATTCCATAAATAAACAGTGCATAAGTTTTCAATCGTGCGCTGTCCTCGTAGCATTAATGAAATCTTGCGAGGCCCGCTCTTTTCCTCGTCTCCACGCTGTATGTGTTCCCCACCCATGAGTGACTTAGTAGCCAGCGTGGCTTTCAGACTGGCTGTGGTGGTATCACAGTCCTTGTGCTTAAGTCAGCCTTGTTTTACTTCATAATGGCTCCAAAGCACGTGAATAGTGATGCTGGCAACTCAGATGTGCCAAAGGGAAACTGTAAAGTGGCTTTCTCTAAGTGAAAAGCTGGAAATCGTCAACTTAAGGAAAGAGGAAAAAAAAAAAAAAACGTATACTGAGGTTGCTAATAACTATGGTAAGAATGAATCTTCTCTCTAGGAAATTACGAAGAAGGAAAAGAAATTGGTGCGAGGTTTGTTGTCGAACCTCAAACTAAAGAAGTTTTGGCCATGCTATGTAATAAGTGCTTTGTTAAGGTGGAAAAGTCATTAAATTTGTGCGTGGAAGGCATCGAAAACGTGTTCTGATTTTCCGCAACGTGTTATGCCGGAAAGCGTTGAGCCTGCATGAAGTCTTCAGCAAGGGATCCCCTGAAACGAGTGCCACTAGACCACTAACTGCAAACGAGGACTGAGTACAGAGACTCAGGGATAGGTTTGGCACTTTATGATCTCATATCATCACAAGAAGAGGGTGAGTACAGTACAAAATGATATTTTGAGAGAGAGACCACATTCACATAACTTTTATTACAGTATAGTATTATAATTTTTCTGTTTCATTATTACTATTGTTGTTAATCTCTTACTGTGCCTCATTTATAAGTTAAACTTCATCATATATATATACATATATATATATATAGATACACACACACACATATATAAGCATAAAACTATATATGTAATGCTATATATATATTTATAGGGCTTGGTACTATCCTTGGTGGTTTCAGATATCTACTAGAGGTCTTAGGATGTATCCCCTACGGACAAGTGGTGACTATTGTCATAATTCAACTGAACTAATGATGCTCTAAATGTTAATATTAAATGTTAAATTCTGCGATTAAAATAATGTCTGAGAAACATGTTGACAAAAGAATTAAAGACTTAGGGAGAGATAACAGGATGAAAGAATGAAGGAGAAGTGATTCTAAGCTTAAATGTAGATTTCTCAAAGAATGTTAATGTCATCTGTTTATTGATTGATTCAAAATATTTATTGAGCATCTGCTATGTGCCAAATACTATTTTAGACATCAGCGATGTGTCAGAGAACAAAAGGGACAACAATTCCTTTTTAAAAAGCATTTATATTTGAGTCGATGAGATGGAAGAAAGGTTAGATTTTTATCATGTGGAGATATGTTTTACAAGAAAATTAAGCAGAGAGTGCAGGGAGGTGAGGCAAGCACTTGCTCTTTTGTAGAGAGTCATCAGGGACACTTTATCAAATGACGAGTAAAAAACAAGAGGAATAGCTCAGGAAGCAGGCAGATGGGTATCTAGGGAGAGTGATGGGCAGAGGAAAAGCAACCAGGACAAAGGTCCTGGGATGGAAGGTTTCCTAACACGCTCAATGAACAGCAGAGAGCCAGGGAGATGAAGAAAAAAGAGTGACAATGCTAGAGTTTGAGTGCTGATGATTATGGGGAAGGGACACATATCTTTTAGGACACTGCATGAAATTAAAAGTCGCTGATACTTTTGAACAGAAGAGTAACATTCTCACTTCGATTTTCATCTGCTTACACTTTTGGGAACTGACTGGAGGAAAGCAAGTTCAGACAAGATAACCTCACATGAGGCTCTTGCAGTATAGGGCAAAAGATGTTAGAAATGACTGTGGTGGGAAGAATCCAGAATTTGGATACGTTGATCAGACATAATCAGACATTAAACAGCTACCTTGATATTTACTTCTCAAAGTTTGAAGCAATGGTCATAAACATAGGTCTGACGTTACTTTGAATAAGAAAATCAAACTCTACATTGTACATATATTGAGTGTAGCTGGTGATCCGTCTTGAATAAATGAGATGTACTATCATTCCTCTTCCAGTAGTCTTCAGAAAAACAGCTTTGTTTCACAAAATTCATGATTGCTTCTATTAATAGTTTTCAAAGAAACTAAAGAGTTTCTTGCAGATGCTGATTCATCTGTCAGAAACACTATGTTCCTTCCTCATAGTTTAGCTCTTGGTTCAACTGCCACTTCAGCTGAGAAGTCTTTCCTTAACGAGGGGCTGCATCACAGGTTTCTGTCCTACCTCCCACTCTATGATCCCAAAGCTCTATTTTGCCTGTGTGACAGTTATGCTTTGTAGTGCATGCGGATTTAAACTTCTGTCTTCCCAATTACCCAAGTGGCCCTATCCATCGAAAGAGATCTCTTCTGCTGCTTCATTATACAGCTATATAATTTGCCAAATAATGGTGCATGTTTCTAATTACTCACGTATTGAAAAGCATAGCTTCTCACCTTCTTTACTGAACCTCATTTTCACAAATTCAAATGCCCCACCGTGCTAAATCTCCACATATGAACTCTCTCCCAAATGGAAAATTTGCATTTATCCTTGTCTATAAGAGATCTTTTATTGAAATAATTCAGGTAAAGTACATAGAGCAGTATCTGATAAGTAGAAAAGTATTTAGCATGCTTTTGTCCCCCATATGATGATTATACTTACCATTTCTTTTTTAAGGGAATAGATATTATAAATGGAGTGCTTTAGGCCATCAACATATATGCTTATTTTAATTGTTATTTCTTTCTTTAAATTTTTATTTACATTAAACCATTCTGTATATGAAAATTATATAATTTCATTTATGGAACTTCCTTAACAACAATTTTGTCAATTCTTTCCAAATTCTTCTAATCTCTAAATTTATAGAATTGCATAACGGGGCTGAACAATACTCCACAAAGTAGACTAGAGCATTCTTACAGTTTTGACATATTTCAATACATTGGTATTTTTGTTTCTTACTATTAGTAGTAGTGGTAGTAGTATGTCTTTCACTTATCATTATTTTCTTAAATAAAGCATATTTTTACAATTCTACATATAATACTGAGATGGAGTGTTTTATTCTTGCTAATAAGAAAAATAATGGATACTGCTGAAAAGATTCTTAAATCTGAAACAGAGAATGTATCAGATTATGTGTAAAAATATGGAAGAAAGGGCACCGAAATAAAAATATAGGTATGATGAGCTGGGGTACAATAAGAAGGTGTAATAAAATTTTAACTAGATGTGAAAATAGATGGAGCAATTTTAGAAAACTTTCTGAAAAATGCCTGTTATAATTAAGAAAGAAAATAATGATTCTTCAGTCCTTTCAGGAACAATAAATTGTTATCACCAGAGAAGCTAGAGCCAGGGACAGCAAAGCGAGTTTGAAAAATCTTCCTAGGTCCTCACTCCGTCTTTTATGTGCTCCAGATTTTAAAAATCACATTTTCCCTTTAAGACATTTAATTGAATTAACTCAAATGTTATACTATATAAGATATGTAGGAATTTTAAAAGTAGGAAAAAAGCATAGAAGAGAATTCCCCAGAATTCTCTTGCACCCTACCTTGTGAGCATAATAAAAGCTACATCTGTTCGTTTTCTTTAAATTTATGTAAAATCAAAATATTCCCAGTTCTTTGTCCTCTTCTTCCTTTCCCTTTCAGAACTGACTTCAATAACCTTTCTCTTTATGCACACAAAAGAACAATAATTTTATTCCCCAAAGAAAAACAAAAGTGCTAAATTTAGATGACTGAGAAATTTTGAGCAAAATAATTTTAAAAGAGAAAACTAAATGTTGGCAATGATACATGTAGGTAGATTATACTCCTTAGTGGCCTAAAATACTTTCATCATTTGGCTGTCTGCTTCTAAGCATTTTATTTGGAACACCAAGTTGCATTGTATTTTTCCTGTCTATATCACACTAATATCCCAAGGTATCACAAATAGAAGTATACATGATAAGTGATCCATTACCCACTGGGATGATGTATGGAACCTAACAAAATGTCTACACTTAGGACAAGCAAATCCTGGCTCCAGTTCAGGTTTACAGAGTGTCTGATCAGGTACCAGGGGATTCTCCTGTTCTCAAGTATAAGAATGATAAATATTGAGAACCATAGTCTTCATAAGGTTCCTCTTTCTTTTTTTTCCCTTGAGTTTAAATAACCATTTGCATATTAATACTAATAACTCTATACTCTTATTTAATTCCCTTTTACACAGAGATTATATATTACACCTCAAAACACATTAGGCTACAAGACATCCCTCAAAGTTTTCTCATTTTTGCTTGACTTTTATAATTTTGCAGGTGAGTAAAAATCATTCTATAGTACTTGTCTTGAGTTTTCTTCCCCTTGATTACCTCATAAATGGCACTACATGTACGTACTTCAGAAAATAAATATCTCCTTGGCTAGATTTTAAAGCAAAAGTATCTTGTATTGAACTTTACTTCATAAGATTTTCTATTATAGAGATAGATCATTTCGTTTCAATGAGATGAAATAAAGTATATTGACCAAGTCTTGCACCAGGAAGGCTTTAGTGCAAAATTTGAACCCAGGTGGTTACAACCTCAAGCTTTACCTCCAGAAATTGAAGGCTCTTCAAGGAATTCAAGAAGTTGACTTTTAGTGGCAATACTTCATTATACTGGAAATGAAAGCATATATTTTGTTGAAAACCAGGGTGTGTCATGGGTATAAACTATACATATCTTAATATTACAATATTAAAAATGGAGGTAATAAAATCTAATTAGCATACAAGAAAACTACAAATCTTAAAATTATGCACATTTAGACATGGAACAGTTTTGCATAAGATATAGCAGTTACAGAATAGTTACATTATTATAGCAGTTATAGTTAAAGCTATTAAATTATAAAGGTTTAGAATGTGAGCAATGATTGGCTGATTTTTTGCCAAAAAGTTGTATCTTTTAAAATGTCCTGGGATTCTTGCTTCAGCTTCATTTAATAGCCTTACTTGCATGTTATCCCACTTTCTATCAGACAGATTTCTAATTATGTCTAATAGTTTTCATCTTTTCACTCTTGTTCATACTATTCAACACCATGTTTTTCTGCAATATCTATTATCTTTCTTCTTAACCTGTAAACTCCTTGGAGGTCGTAAAGTGTGTTTTAATCAACCATATCAAAATCTCTAATAGAATAAAATAAGACAGCGTTTGTTCTTTCTTGAAATTTCTCTGCTGTTAAGTTAATTGGATACATATATTTCTATAAGAGCAAAAATAAAGTTATGGGTGGCATGAACCAAAGGTAGCTTTTACTGATATGGGTCTTAATATTTACTGTCAGGTCATACGGCTCAACAGTCATCTGGTGAAAAATAAAATTGTTATCTTTGGCAGATATTTGCCAAAATTCAATTAGTCAATTTTAAATAGTCTCACATCCAAAATGAACTATTTTAATTACATTCAGGTGTATTCCATGACTCTTTTCTTCTATTAAATTTTGGAACACTTTGCTGCTTGATATATAAAGTCTCATCATAATATAATTGAAGATTAACTATATTTAAAGGAAGTCATCCATAACACCTCCTAGGACAATTTTCGAAACCCATTAACCTCGACTTTGTTCTAGGGTTACCATTTCTTAAATTGTGATTCCCGGTCAACTTGCATGAGAATAATATTGGATACTTTATAAAAATTGAAATCCTTAGGTCCCATCCCAGGCCATTTAGGCATGTGTATTTACAAATCTGCAATTTTCAGAAGATCCTTGTATGCTTATTGGGTGCCTAACACCTGAGAAGGGCTGTTTTATGACTTGAATTTCAGTGAATCAATTGAGCATCTTTAAATGTAAAGTGTAGAACCAAATCATTTTCATCAAGAAAACTTACAGTTCATTTCTGTATACGGCCAACCATTATTTCAAAAGTTTTCTTTTGTTGGAAGAACAAAAATGAACTAAAACTAATGGCAGCTGAGAATCATCTTGCATATATTTGAAACTTTCCAGCACTTAACAGATATTTCCATTTTAATACAAATAATGAGATTTATTTTCAATTTTAGTATTTATTAAGTATTACAGAAGAGAACATATGTTGTTTTGTAGAAATTTTGGAAGATTTATCATGACACCACCACTATTTTTTTTAAGTATATTCCATAAGGAATCCCTTCCTTACCCTTTGAGTTCTAGGGTACGCGATCACACCTTCACTGTCAACAACACGGGACTGATATCTTCATGAGAGTAGATACATAGAAGCCAGCAGTCACTTCTAGTCCACCCAGAGAAACTTCTCTCAATGGTGTGAAATAAGCCTTATGCAAAACTCTACAGCTTTCACTAGGAAATCAAGTACAGTTTAACCATATTGTACCTGGTGATTTTATGGGGTAGCAGGATATTGAATTACGTGTTTTTAAAGCATTTTTAAAAATATTAAATAGTTTGTTTTAATTTTTCCTTGATACAATTTTAATAGATTTGTGTTTTCTGTAGAAAAAAGTATTAAAAATAAGGCTGCTGGATAAAAAATTATGATTTTAGTTTTGATAGATGCAACCAAATTACTCTTTCATCATTGTATGAATTTAAATTCCTATCAAGGTTTTACTGAGAGTAGAAATGATCAGTTTTAAATATTTTAAATCTTGACAATTTGAGTCAAACGGTATATTATACAGTGTTATCCATTGGATTTTTATAATATTTAGTGAGTTTAGACTTTTATATTTCTTTTCTGATTTGAAAGATGGTAATCATTTATTTGATTTAAAAAAAAAAATGACTGCCAGTGTTTAGGCATAAAACAGGGAAATGGGATGACTAGTCTATTAAATCTGACCATTCCATTGTCATGAAATCATTTTGCTCTTCTTGTTTATTCTGTTTTGCCCAGAGATAGAGCATTGGGCAGGGAGAGTTGATTTTGTTTAAAGAGAAAAATCTCTGAAGAGAAAGTGCCTTCTGTTTGTGAAATTAGCAGAAATGGATATGTAAATCTAAGTGTTCAGATTATTGCCTCAATTTGCTAGAAGGACATTTTGTCAAAATATATGCCAGACTACCTAGAGTTTAAAAGCTTGATAAAAATATAGAAGACTGCTCCAGAGCTATTGAATCAGAATCTCTGTAAAGGGGGGTAGGGCAAGGAATCTACATTTTAACATTGCCCATATGCAAACTATAATTTGAGTACCAATGCTTGTAGGGGAGGGGGAAGAGGATCCATTTACATGCAATTATTAGATTTTGCATTAAAGAGATAAATTGAACAAATAATTAGCAATACCTACCACAAAGCACAATGTTTTTTTTTTTTTTTTTTTTTTTTTTGCAAAAAGGAGATTTATTAAGATGCATAATTTAAAGAGGAAGTATACATTAAGAGTGAACATAATGAGTTCTCAGAGTCCTCTGCATAATTTAATCAGTGGCAATTGCCATGCTTAGATGAAACAGGAAAGTCTCAACATAAAACAGTTGTTTTGCTTGTTCTATGTAATCACTATAAACAAGCACAGCAGGTAGATCCCTGAAACAATTGTAAGCCTAAAGAGGAAAAGTTTAAAAATAGTAAAGGCAACTTTCATGCAAACTGTAAGGTGTTAATACTTCTCACACTTAACAATAAAAGGCTGTCCACTTTTCTTTATATTCAATGTTACTGATTTCGGAAACCTCATAATATCTGTTGACAGGTTTAAATTAAATGTTTTTTTTTTTTTTTTTTGACTCTGTGAAGGTAAAATGAGCCTCTTTTTTTTCTTCAAGCAGTTATGCTTGGTGATTCTTAACATCAGGCGGAGGTTGTCTTATGATTGCTGCCTTGAAACTTATTTTTCTAGATACACAAAATCAAAGGGTAAATATTTCTTGACTTTTTGTCCAAATAAAACAAATGATAATCTTTTATTTATAATACATATTTTTGTATTTATAATGCTTTCTATCTTGTTTAATTTTTATATAGTAGGTGGCAGTGATGATAAAAATCAAGAATCTGCCAATTACTTAGAATCCTCTTGAAGCATTCTGGATCTCAGAATGTCATGAGATGGAAGGAAACTTGATAGCTGTCAAAAGAGGTTCTTAGTCTTTTATGTGATGTAACAGGAATGATGGATGAAATACACATGCCTAGTATAATCCTGTGAATATACCCTGCTTTTGACAATTTCAGAATTTTTCAGAGAAGCAGAGCAATTAGCATTACAGATTGATTCTTTATCAATTAATCTGCTCAAGTCTGTTCTCTTTAGTACTGTTTATTCTTAGCCTCCCTCCATAAGGATAAAAAGCAACAATTTAACTAGATGAAATTTCCTCCAATAAATACATACAACAACTTCTTTACCATAAAAAGTTTTGTGGATTGCAAAAGCAAATTCAGAAAGGAGATGGTCTATAATAGGATGTAAAAAACACTAGTAGGAGATCAAGCTGGTCATTCTTAGCATGGAGGGGGAAGTCAGGGAGAGTTAAAGAGGCTTGAAGGTGTCCTGATCCTTATCAGGCAGAGTATAATCCCTATTACTCTATGATTTTGATTGAAGTCTTTTATTTTTAAACTTAGTAGATTATTGATTACAAATTATTTGAATATAATTTTTAAACAATTGCAAACTGGATAGTATTTTTAAATTTATTATTTATTAGATTATTTTCTACACTGCTGAACACAAGTGCAATATATGAGTTATCTCTACGTTTGACTCACTTCTGTTTATTTGGGATTTTGCAGGAATTTGGGGGATGGAGAAAGATACTATTATCATTATGATGTGCTCTTCATTAAATATCTTTTTTTAGTTAAAAAAATCATTTGTAGTTATTCAAGAAATTTATAAGAAAATTATTACTAATATAACTTAAAATTTTACAAAAGTATAAGTTAAATGCATTTTTATTATATGCCTTAGAAATGAGCATTAAATGTGCACCAAGTGGTTTATTTAGCTTTCAGTTTAACAAAAACATTACTATAAAAATATCTCCAATTTAAAATGCTAAGAAAATTTTAAAATTTGAGTAAGAAAGTTTGTGTTGTTTAAAGATAAACTAAGTATATAGTTTCATTTTAATGTAGAGGAGAAGGCCTAAAAAAAAGTTTCTATCAGGCTCTATCAGCTGACAATTTGGCCAACTTACGACCATAGAGCTACTTAAAAAAAAAAAAAAATCTTTTCAAATATTTTATCAAGTTTCAGCCAGGACAAACAGTAAGTATTCCTGGCGGTACTGAACAACACTTTGGAAACAAGTGTCATCCCTGAAAAGGGTACATAGAATACCATTTCCCCAAGATAGCCAAAAGAAAGAATTAGACCACCCCCCTGAGAGCTAGCAACAGTCAGTAGGTCCCAAGCTACAGATGGGGTGCTACTCACATTTCTGTCCAGCTATATTTCTGGGGGCTCCCAGCTTGACGAGACATCAAATGATAGAAACGAGAAGGCAATACCTATGCCCAAGGAGAGAAAGAATCAACCAGTGGGTACCCCAGAGCAAATTCACAAGCCGCAATTTTAATAATCTAATTCTTACTTTTTTTTTTTTTTCCCCTGCCAATCTGAATTCAGAAGGAAGGGACAGCATGTAAGTTTACCTTCCTCTCTAGACCAGGCACCACAGTAGAGATCTGGGAGAGCTGGGATGAATTTTTTCCCTTTGCTGGTTTTTGCCAGTTTTACTAGGATCCCATCTGTAGGCTCTGTAGTTACTGCTGTGTCCCAGTGAGTCTCATCTTGATCACCAGACAATATAGAGGAGGAAAAATAATTTTTCCTTTACCCTTTAGGGTAAGTGCTTGGCTGAGACCTCTTATTCTCTTGGGAAGCTTATAAATGGATAAGTTTATCTAGCTTAAAATTTTTTTGCTGTGGTCACTCTAATTCAGATTGTCTCTGGTAAAGATGACCTGATTGTTTAGCCTTAAAGGAAAATTTTACTCACCTAGGCCTCACAATGGACCCAGTCTGATTTATAAGTTGGAACCTGTCCAACCTCGGACTCAGCCCAGTTTCTCAGTCAGACCAGGTCCAGAAAAAATAAATGCATAGAGTCGGAAAGCTCATAATATAACGTCGGAGGAGTTAAGATCAGAAGGGATGTACCCACCACCTCCAGAAGCAGCTAGAAAGCAGCGAGCTCAAGGTACTCAACAGGTACCTATGCCCATTGGCTCATTGCTCCTGAGGGCCACTGAGTTCCTTCTTCTGACACCAGAACTGCTAGAAGGTAAACTGAGGGAAATTAAAAGTTTACAAAATGAAAGAGTTTTGCAAAATAGACTTTTGTGGGCAGAGGGGAATAAGAAGGAGGAAGTTATATTAGGTTAAACAGTGGTTAGTTATTCAAGGTTAACTTGCTTTAGGGGATGGCAGGGGTCTCTCAGGCAGGTGACCTAACTGGTGCTCATCAGGAGATCCTGATTGACTTCTTTAAAATTCCAGTTCCGGGAGAGCTGAAACTGTAATTAAGTCTCAGTTTGGTGATGTGGGGCTTAGCATAAGTGACTCCATTTCTGGCTTGTCTTGTTTTTAACAGTGTGCAAACAAATTTCATTTACAGTCCTTTCTAATTAAGGATAAGATAATAGTTTTAAATTCAAAGACTTACTAATACGGATTCAATTCTTTGGAGAAAATGACAAGAAAATAAGACATGGATATATTTCGACAGGGTTAGTTCTTCATAATTTCACATGTTGAGCAAATTTAAAATAGTTGTATTTAGTGTTTTAACATGCATAGTTGTCGATGAGTTAAAAGTGTCACCTTGGCAGATTTTCGAATGATAATTTTTCCTGCTTTCAGTTTTTTGTTAGATAATTCTAAACTGTAGGCAACATGCTTTTCAGAAATAAGTTTGAAATATGTGATCAAGCACACCTGTTCTAATGCTGACTTTGCCACTACGTACAGAAACAGGGACAAATTATTTAATTTTTCTGAATTTCAGTTTCCCCATATGTAGAATGGAGATAATAATATCCAAGCCTCAAAGGCATTGTGATTAAACGTAATGCATATACAGCTCCTAATTTTCTAAACATAAATTTGAGTTCTCTTTGGTATCTTGATAGAGACCAATTATCAGGCATCTTTGTATATTCAGCTTTAAGTTTAATGCATATTCCATGTGGCACGCAAAGCTAGCTTTTGTTGATACCTGCTTTGTGGAAAAATAAACTTTTAATGAATAAGATTTACTTAAAAAACATATTTTAGAATATCCTCATACCTAACACATGAAGAATTTTATTTAAAGAAAATTTAAATGAGGTAATACATTTTGAATATATATTGATTTTATTAATACTATTGTTTGTGACAGTGCCGTGTAAAATAAGAAAATAGCATTGTTCTTAGTCGGCTTGTTTTACGGTGATTTCTTGGGTTATTCTATTGTGAAATAAATATGTGCTGCTTATAGAGGTATTTCCCTGGGAGCTATCAAAACTGAACGTTATGTCACCGCAGTTGGGTCTAACCAAATGAAACTAAGAACTTTGAATTTCGTATGAGTTAAGGATGCAAGAACTTTAGTGGAATTAACTGAAGACTTTTTTTAACCAGGGGATCATTGAATTTAAATCATGCACCTAATCCAATCCAGGGAACTAAATTTATTTAGCATTACTTGCATGAAACTGCCCCCCTCCCCCCACCAAAAAAAAAAAAAAAAAAAAAGCCTAGCACTTAAAACCCTGGACTTCTTTCCCCAAATCGGTGATCTACACAGTATACTTCTCCACTGCCAGGTGTCCCCTTAACTGGAAAGTTAATACATTCATATTTGTTTTATTTTTGATTAGTTTTGTTTTCTTTAGCTCTGGTGATCTTTCCTTTATTCTTTAACTTTTTTCCCAAAAAGAAGTTAAAAGAAAAAAAAGTGACATGTCTACAGAGTGACACTTTGAGAAAAGAGACAGATCGTTTACATTAGTAACGATTGCTATCCAATAGGGAAGCTATAAGCCAGGTGTGACAACTGAGCACTTGAAATGTGATTAGTCCAAAATGAGAGTAATTCTGAGACGGCACACACACACACACACACACATACACACAAATTGTAAAGATCTCATTAATGATATTTTATGTTGATTGGATGTTAAAGTGATATCTTGGATAAATTGTTTAAAATAAAGTGCATTATTAAAGTGAATTTCACGTACTTATTTTTACTTCATCATATGACTGTTAAAATATTTTAAATTGCATGAGTGGCTTACATATTTTACTACTGGACAGTCCTAGTTAGAGCTTAAGTTGCCACTTGTGCTTCTCTGCTTATTAACAAAGAATTAAACTGAAGAACAATACAAAACAGAATGACTAGAAATATGAATGAAAATATTTTGGCTGAAATTCTTTACTAAAAAAAGAAAAAGACGAAAGAAAAGCAGCAGATTCGCCTGGCAGACGTGACAGCCTAGGTGGTTTCCAACCCTTAGCCATTTGTCACTCTCAGAAGCAGAATCAAAGCCCAGTAACAGGCAATAATGCTGTTGAGGACATAGACTCATATAGTTTCTACTGACACGTGTTATTTCTGAACAGTGAATTTGTAGGGAAGGACAAATTTCCCTCCACTTATCTTCTTACGATCTCTGGCTGGATTTGGAAGTTAAATTAACAAAGAAACATTAGCAGAAGAAAAGCACACATATTTATTTAATATAAGTTTCACATGACATAGGAGCTTTCAGAGGAAACAGTTAGACCTGGGTATTTTTATGCTAGGTTTAATAAAGAGTGGGCAGTTATGGAAAAATAAGATAGGTCAAGGAGTACGACGTAGGTGTAGTAAACTGGGGGAAACTTAAGGCCTGTTGGTTCCGATTCTTCTGGACAGACTTTATCTTCAAAGTAAGGGTGTTCCTTTGCTCCTGTTGTAGAGAGGGCATCTCTCAAGGGAGTCTTATGCCCACTGCAGGGAGGGAGGGTGGGAGGAGGTCAGAGTGAGCGTCCTGCCTCTGCTGCTTTCTCAGACCTCTTTTGCTTACAATATTCATTATATTAACATGCTGTATTATGAGGGTAGGATGTCCTACCCCCAAAGGGACATTGTACATGCATATCCTTATAATCTGATTAGGTGAATGTTGTATGACCTCAAACAGATTGACACAACATTGGGCATATCGAAATTGGTTATATAAGGAAAATTACTAGATGAGTACTAATAAGAAAAATTAAGAAGTGGCTTATTTTATATCCTGTTAGCCTTCTGTTATTCCTTCAGCAAGACAAATACTGAAAAAATCTCTAGAATTTCAAAATAATAAAGATTTTTCTGAATGAGTCTTCACTTAAGATTAAGTATTTATTCCAGTCATTTAAGTCACACTAAAAAGAATATGAAAAGGAAAAAGCCTTCTGCACATGTGGTTTAAGTTGAAGCATACTTTCTCTCTGGGTTTTAGAACTAACTGACTCAAATTTATAATGACTACTTTTTAATGACTTTCCAGTATTCCACGAATTAATAGACAAAAAATGCGCAAATATATCATTTCTTAAAAAACGCTGCAAGGAACAAGCCTTAACGCTCATATTAACAAGCACACATCTATTTTTTTTTAAATTAATTTTTTTAAAACCAGAAGTGCTTAGTGAAAGGAAGCACACATTGAGACATGTCCTTTGACTATTGACTGGAATACAGCTGTGTGATATTTTATCCCGCCTATATTGACTTCATGGGCCACATTCTTCAGAAAGTTTGTGTTGGTTTATATCAACAATATACCAGCATTTTCCAGCAATATAAGAGACTGACTCTTTTTTTCTAATCCAACTTCTTTACATTTTAGTCTTTTAAAACATACTGATTTTTATTTCACAACTAGAAGCTTAAATATTCAAATTAATATATGCTTTAATACTTAGTCTTATTTTTTTTTAAGTAAAGTACCATGAAAGAGTGATAAGAGCAAAATTATTTCTTAGCAAATGAAAGAATATTTGATTTGTGTGATAGACCCTGCTCTGCCCCTAATACCACACAGCCTTATGGTTTTCATATTGATTATTTGAGTCACAGTTTCCTCATTTCTAAAGTAGCAGTGGTGGTTGATAATATTTGCCGGTGGAATTTTTGACATTCAAAGCTAAATTTTGTTTAAAAAATGGGTTATTTAGTGGAATTTTTAGCCTTCACAGTTATGTATTTGACGTACTTACGCAGCTTCCAAATTCAATTCTAATTCTATTGTACTAGAGTTAAAGTTCAGTTAATATGTAGAAAAAGAATATAATTTTAGACAACTGAATAGAATTTGTGAAAGAATAATTATATTGTAAGTGAAAGATTCTTGTTTTCAGGTATTATTTTACAATTAGACAAATACAACCTTTCTTTTTTTGAAGTAAAAATAACTAAACTTATTCTCCGTTGAAAAAAGCTCAGTTGTGGAGCGTGGAGTGGGGAGAACATGTATGTATTTTTCTTTTCATTTTACCTGTCACCATTTAGTGGGCTTGCAATAAAAGAATGATTAAATGCATGATTAACATCATGTAAGCATGCTTCATTCCAGTTTCCTGACAAGATACCAAATCCTCTGAGTTTTATGTGAGAAGTAATCCCAAGATCCAATGTCAGCACAATTCCCCCCAGACAGCTTAGATATTTATCATTCCATCTTAAATCAAGTAATCCCTTGGGTTCTTTGGAATTCCATTTCTATAGATTTACATATCAATCAATCTATCTATCTATCTATCTATCTAATCTATCATTTATCACCTATGACTTTATCTGTCTCTTTACACAGACACAGACAGACACACACACACACATTTTTTCCCTTCAAATACCCTAAAGGATTGTTGAAATGTGTACCATTAGTTTTTCTTCTTAGTACTGCAGTGAAATACATTTAAAAAGTGTACAAGGTTGACAAATTATACCTTTTGGGAAAGTCTAAACCTGGAAAAAAAATAAGAGTGGGAGAGACATTTATCCTGATTCCTAGACTGGAGTCTCAGTGGGCTGGGATTATTGTAAGTAAAATTGATTTTGTCCCTGATTTGATTTTAATCTAGTTTAGCAAAATCATATTCTACAAGGAACAGATATTTAATTTAGTACCTTATGATGAAAAGACTTCAGTTCAAAGAAGTTTAATGCATTTGATGTGATAAAAGCACTAACTGATTAGTAGGTTTTTAAAAGTAGTTATTCCTTGTTATTTTATCACTTAAATAATTTCCTCTGCTCATAATATTTATATTAAATCTAGAAAATATTGCAGGCTCTTGTATTGATACTCAGGTTGGTTCTTTCTGTAAAATGCAGACCTTTAGGAGGAATAAATAGGATTCAAAATTTGCTGCACAGGTTTTTTTTTTTTTGGGGGGGGGGGGCTGTTTTTTGATCTAGAGATTTTCAGAGAAACCACTTGCCATAGAATAAGTTGGAGCTGTCTAGTTACCAGCTACGGTTGTAAACAAGGGTCTATGGAAACCAATCTCCTGTAATTTTCCAGTCTACTGTTTTCCAATACCAAGGAGTTAGAACACTTGGCAATTTTGAAGATGCTGCTCAACAGAGGTCTCTAGCACTTTAATAGTTAGGACCAGATGGGACTGTTTTCTGAGGTTAACAGGAGGCCTGGAAAACTATCCAAGCAAAGAAAAGGAGAAATTCAAAGGGTGGAGTACCGTATTTCTTTTTCTGTTGAATAATTTATGTCAAAATGTTCTCCCTCTCTCTGCACTTTTGCTATAGGCTCGATGCTATATAAATATCATGTCAATTGATCATATTTCCTATAGTGCTGCAACCTATTTGTAGTATATTTTTGAGTTGTAATGAGTACAGAGTAGCCACAGTTTTTTAAACGTTAAGACTGCTCTTTCTTTTTCTGTAAATAAATGATTAAAATAATCTTTTAGCTCTATGTCTGCTTCACGAAATTTTGTTATGAAAATTACAAAGTCAAATAGACATGAATGTATGCAAGCAGCGTGCATTTCATTGTTGCTTTCAAGGGAAGAATTAAATAGTACCTGAGACCTATGGGAGAATCTGCTGGAGATAAAAAGGGTGACTATAGTCTGACATTAATGGCTTTTCTGCTTCGGAAAGCTTCTTAAATTCTATGAGCCTCAGGTTCATTTGGTAAACTAAATGGAACCTTAATAATATCTACCTGTAAGAAATACTGTATGCATTAAAATGATACAAAATAGAGCAAGCACTTCCCTAAACTTAGCACTTAGTTGACCCTTCATAAACGGTGGCTGCTGTTCTAATATGTAAGCTTCCTGACTCCCTTGTGGTTAGATGATCCCTTGTGAATAGTACACAATGAGTTGTGGGAGGAAGTGGAGCTTATTCCTGCTGGGCTAGAGTGTGAAATTGCCTTGTGAGATTGTCCAGAACTCTTTCTTTCTGCCATGGCAACCTGCAATGTTGCAGGTAGTAGTTCTTCATCAACTAAGATTCCAAAGTGAGTGCAACACAGAGCAGAGCCGTTAGCTGACCTGCAGTGGACGTGCAATATGAGTGAGGAATACAGCTTTTTTTTTTTTTTGCTTTAAACTACTAAGCTTTGAAGGCTATTTACCTCAGCATACTCTAGCCTATCCTAATTTACATAACCTTTAAATAGGTATAGAATATAATACCAACCTATTCTAGTTCTTTGAAACGACTTCCCACTCAACAGCAAATTCTGATCTTGATTAGGAAACTTTAATGCATGTTTCATAGTTTGCTTCTCTTCTAAGAGAAAAGTAAAGAATATATCCTATTGTTCTCAAACACATTAGAAAAGACCAAATCTATATAGTCAATTTAATTAAGCTGAAACATGTTTAGCTAATTTCTCCACAATTGTTTCAGGACATAGATTCGCTCTTGATAGTTGTGATTTCAGAATAATTTTATAATTCAGGAGAGTGCTGTATGAATTATATCTGTATACAATTTTGCAAGTTTTTAAAAAATGGAACGGTTTTTTAAGACCAGCACTCCAGATGTTGTACAGAAAAATTGTTTATAGTTCCTGTTGATTATCTTGTTCTTTCTTTTCAACATATATCTGCCTCTGCAAATGTGAGCTAACAATATGCAATGTGCAAACATGCAGTCATACAGTGAAATGGCAGGAGATGTGCTTGCCTTTTATATTATCTGAGATGGTTAACACTGTGAAAGAAATCTTGCATCCTCTGCAACTTTCCCTTTTATCATTCTTGGGAACTGCAGAGAAGGCTTTTCTTCTGTCAGATGACTGTAGCGTACTTGTACCCCTTCTAACAAACACTGGTAGTTTTCCTACAACATGTTGAGGGATTTGGGGTGCAGGTCGCGAGCTTAAATGTATTGTTGTTGTTGTTGTGTGTGTGTGTGTGTGTGTGTGTGTGTGTGTGTGTGTGCTTTTTTTGTTTTCAATCTATCCAATGCCTCCAATTTCTTGTCTGTGTTTCACTATCTGTTTGGAGCAAATAAGATTGATAGTGATACCTTGGGTTCCTGTCACTTGGTGCCTGGTGAAACAGTGTAAGACACATCACCCAAGCTGAAGCAAGGGAGCACTCCTCTGGCCTGTCTTATCAGTAATCTTTGGCTTCCACCAGCTGGAACCGCTGGAGCGCTTCACTCCATCTCCTCCTCTCTCTTCAAGACTCTGGAGTAATGAGAATCCCCCGCCTTCACCGCCTGCGAGTCCTGCACTGAGATTACATCAGTTCATTTGGCTGGAGCTTTTTAGACACTCTTTGGCAGGAATTGATTTCCTTATTTTGGTCCCTTTGCTTTTGGATTCTGCCCAAAAGAGAGATTCAAGGAAGTGAATTCTGCCCTTACAAGGTCTGTTTCAGATAATTACCTGAAAATGTTAGAAAATGTAAGGCAGTAGGGAAGTTGTTTTCCTTTATATGTAAACCCACTATGAACATATCTATAATGCACTTTAAAGAAAGGGCATTTCTTCTTGGGAGTTTGTTGAGACATAAGAGGCATGAAGGCAAATGAGCAAGTTCATTGATTTGCCTTTGAAATTGTTTCATTAGAAAGTTTCTAAAAGACAAAGATTCTGAAAAAAATGAAAAAAATATAGCATGTATTGTCACACCAATCTTCATCAGTCATCATGTAATTTCAAATGCATTTCCTGCCATTTTCAAACCATAGGTTCTCTGCATAGAATTATAAAAATTAATTTATACCTGTGCATATGCAGAGTATGATTAGAACATTGTTTCTACTCTACTCCTTGCACTTCAGTAGGTATTAGATTTTCTGCTCCATAACTGACATGCAAGGTCTTTGTGGGGGCAGCCAATGAACAGAAAAACTAATACCTGTTGATAATTGCTGTGATTGAAGAGGCACGTCTGGGTTGCTTGACCTAAGGGAATGGAAACAGTGGGAAAGCTAGGAGGGGAAAGTCACTGTTTAAAAGGGAAGGTTTAACCTTTTGTTTCTGTTTCACTGCTACTAAACAATATATACGATCTATTTTCATACCTCATCTGACATAATCTAACTACACATGAGTACAAAAGCTAATTAAACATTAAAAAGTCACTTGTCAGCAATGCAAGATGTAGCTTCATTTTGGTTCTGTGATGATGATGATTAATAATAATAATAGTAATAAACAGGATAAATCAGATCTGACTTGCCAACAGAGTGCTCTAACTTCCTCCACAAAGATTTTATGCAGGAACATTGTAGTGTAAATAATCTAAAGGAAGCCTTTATAGAGAAGACGTCAGAAAATGTTCTCACACTCTGATCCATGAGGAATAATGGAGGGAAAATCCAATCCACATCATCTGGTAAATGATTCAAGAATGGATGGAATTATTTTATATTACTGATGCTGTACTTGGTTTTTGAATCAGTGGATGTTGTTCTTAAAGTGATTTAGAAAATTAATTTTGGGATAGAGGAGGAAATGGGAGCAAAAAGGTTTATTCGAATTGTCGTCATATTTCTATTATATTGTGATAATTGTCAGAATGGTGGTGCCATTGGTGAGAATAGAAATAAAAGGATTGATAAAAGAATCATTTCAAAACAAAACAAAAATAACACCCAGGTCTTGGAGAGTGATTAGATACGACAGGCTGGTGAGAAAAAAGAATCGAAAACATTTATTATTTGTGAAGTGACACAGGAGACCAAAACCCAAAGCAAAAACAACGACAACAAAAAAATGAACAAACTCAAAAAACAAAATAGATGTTTGTGATTGTAAACATCCTAGATTTGAAGTTTAGCTACCCACTTCTGCTGTGAGCTTGGAGAAATTACTTACCTATTCAGGACTTTCATTTCCTTTTGGGTAAATTGAGATGTTATAAAAGCACTATGGAATAATGCATGGAAACACCCATCCTGTGTTGTCTTCTTTGCTCCTCTGAAGTACTTACAGACTCAGACACTTCGTATACCTGACCTCGTGAAGTTCTTTCAGAAAAATGCGGAGGAAGTTTTCCTTTCATGAAGACCTATAATAGTGAAAGTCAAGTGATGTGAGCTACCTGCCCTGTCTTAGTCTGTTCAAGCTGATATAACAAAATACTACAGACTTGGTGGTTTATTAACAGAAGAAATTCATTGCTTACAGTTCTGGAGGCTGGAAGTCCAAGAACAGGGTGTCAGCATGGTGGAGTGAGGGCGCTCTTCCAGGGAACAGACTTCTTGTGTCCTCACATAGGGGAAAGGAAGCTAGGGAGCTCTTGGGACCTAATTACTTCCCAAAGGTCCTTCTTTCCAATACCATGTCCTTTGGGAACTGGGATATCAACATATGAATTTGGGGGTGGGGGGGGCAAATATTCAGACTATAGAATGCCTAGAGTCTCATAGATAATGAATAGCACAATTAGTATTCATACCCAGGTCTCTCTGAAGTCAGAGTCATACTCCTTGAATTGTCATCTTTGCAAACAGTGTTTGTTATACCTTTTGAACATATGGTAAAAGTGGTGGGACCTTATCCGGGGGAGGGGGGTGGGAGGAGGAGGAAAGTGAGGGAAATGACATACATAAAACAGAAAATATTGGTGTAATGGATGCCCATAAAGCAGTCAAGACCTTTGAGAAGCTGATCACTTCAAATCGAATTTCTTTAAAGTTGGAAAATATGTTAATCAGAAAATCAGTGCAACACTACAGATAAATGTATTCCCTCATTCAAAATGGTTTCCTCTGTTAAGCTTCCTGTGTTACTGTGTGTGATTAAGCAAGTGTTAAAATAGATTCGCCATTATCCTGAAAGGACATTTAGATCCCCATGTGCCTGGATTCTCTTCCCTAGAGAGCCACATGAGTACACTCAGGGCTGTCGCTCAGCTGCCATCACACTCTGCAACGTGTTGCATTCCATACTCTGCTTTATTTTTCTTTATAACACTTGTCACTACTTGATGGCGTATTAGAGTTTTTTTAAAATTTATTTTAATTAGTTTCAAGTATACAGTACATTGGTTAGACATCTATATATTTCATAAAACGATCCCCTCTCCCCCATTGCTCCCTCCCTTCCCTGGTCCTTCATCTAGCCATCATATTAATGCTAACTTTTTTCTTATCCCCACAATGGAATGTAAAATTTATGAGATTTTAAACTGTCTTTTGCTTGTTCTTTATCCTTAGCCCCTAAAACAATACTAGCACATAACAGGCAGCGATCAGTTATTGCATAAATGAATTGAAGTGTTTAGGTAGCAGGTGGTTACATGTAGACAATAGTACAACCTTGCTTGTTTTAGAATACGAGGACAGGACAGGAAACAGAGGGCAGAGTTGTGTCTGAACCTTTGGTTCAGGGCGCTGGAGTGACCTTGAGAGCTCAGACTCTCCTGGGGAATAGCCTTGTAAGAAGAGGGAGAAGAAAACTGTGAAGTCGGTGCACCTGGTATGCCCTCGCTCATGCCGTGGTTATCTACTAAAATGCCCCCTAGACATATTTTACTTGATACATGTTGCAAGTACTGCAACCCTACTTTAAAAAGTTACATCTAAAACCAAGTATGGTTCATTTGTTTTCACTTATTAGAAAGCTGTCATGTATTTGTAGGTTAGCCATATCCAGTTTGTTTGAGGATCTGGGCTTCCCTGTGCAAAACAATACCTTCATCTCTAGCTAAAAGCCTTTTTCAAAGGTGTGCTAATGTATAGAAAATTATTAATATAATTATTTGTTACTCTCTGAGGATTAGAGGTGAGCCAGTTACACAGTGTCACTATTTAACATCAATCATAACCATGCTGTTATTGCCATTTAAGATTACCTACTACTTCGAAGCATTAAAATCTGTTTGCTCTCATTTATCGTAATGCTTTTGTGGTGGGAGGGAAAGCATGTGTAATTATAAGTTCAGTTATAGCTCCTGATTTAGCATTAGTGGTGTCCTAGAGTGGACCATGGCCTTGATGAGGGCAATGCGGTGAAAAATGAGGCTCATGCTGAGTACAATGGAAACTTAGGATGAGAGTGGGTTTAAATTCACTGTTGGGACTCACACACTTGGCACAGGAGAACATGAGGTCACTATAGTAAGATAAGGAGCATTCATTCAATCATATCCTTCAGGGAGCTAAGATACCGGTTTTGTGGCTCTTGTTTAAATGCCTAGAACTTTCTCTTGGGTGATGTATATGTTTATAGTCGAGTGTATATGAGATATATATATATATATATATATATACTTAGATCCACAAACACACAGATATATATATATATATATATACACTTAGATCCACAAACACACAGATATATATATATATATATATATATATATATATATATATATATATATATACTTAGATCCACAAACACACAGATATATATATATACACACTTAGATCCACAAACACACAGATATATATATATATATATATATACTTAGATCCACAAACACACAGATATATATATATATATAGATAGATAGATAGATAGATAGATAGATAGATGTTGAACAAATAAGTTCTATTTACATACTGAGATAAAATTATAAAGTTATAAAAGAATTTCTTTTTCGATAATGTTATTCTTTTACAATGTTTGATAAAAAGAGAAAATACCAAATAATATAAAATATAAGGATTTAGAAATAATGTTTTCTTATGATTTTCAAAGGTATTGTTTAGGCATGCCACTATTTAAATCGGATATAAATTGGTACTATGTAAGTAAAATTCAACTCTTGGATTTTTATTTACACATTCATAATTATAGTTTCAGAGGATAATACTGAGTCAGAAAAAAAAAATCTCCATAAAATTGTAAGCAAGAAAGGAAAAGGAAAAGAAGAACACCACATTTTATTTGTGCTGGGTATACTGACAGTCCATTTTTTGGAGAAGTAATGCCGTGTATGTTCACAGCTAATATGAAAGCTAAGTATCAACTCTGTTTTTAGAGAAAAGGAAACAAAATTTCTGAGACATTTAATAATTTGGCCATGTTTAAATTTGTAGTAATGGGTAGAAGCAGGATTTAGACTTAGATTTTTCTGAATTCAAAGTTCATCTTTATTTTTGGATTTATATCCAATTTTTTCCCCCTCTTTCTACAAAAGTAACGTAATATTGTTTATTTTGTCTGTTTTTCTTAAACTATAATAATTTAGGAAAGGGAATCAAAGAGTAAACCTAATTTAGTGCTGGGAATGCCTGAAAATCTCTCAAATACAGCAAATACAGTGTTAATAGGTCTAGATTAAATACATTTCTGCTTTTGATGGCTAACTCTGGTGCAGACAATCTATGGCCTGGCCTGTAAGATGCACATTTTGATTGTTTCCAAGTGTTGTCATGCTGAGAATTTCATATCCTCTTAGTCATTTCCCTAGATCAGTTGCCAATGGATGAAAAATTAGTTTGAATCTAAGAAAGAGAGGTTAATTAAAAAAAAAAAAACTGTGCTTCCCTTTGAATTTTGATTATTCATTTATTCATTCAACAAATACATAGTAAATACTTACCTGTGTAGACACAGTGCCAGACCTTGTCCTGATTCTTATAGAACCTAAATGCTTCTACAAGAATTGGGAACACAAATTTGCAGATGGGTAAAATAAAGCAGAGAAGGGGATATATGGGGTCCATCTATAATCACCTAAGGGCACCCGCCACATGTGGAAGTGTACAGCTGCTACTTAGCACGTGCCAATTGTCATCTAGTGATATAGTGCAGCATTACCTGAAACATAATTTTTCAGGAGAAAAAAATTTAGGTCTTTATGTGAAATCATTTATTTATTTTTAAATATTGTCACAGTTTTTTGTTGTTGTTTATGTGCAGAACAAGTACATTCAGCCTATAAGCAAAACACTTTGAAATGCATTGTCTGTGAGATTATATTGTTTAATGTGTTTTTCAACATTAGACAGTAAGTTCCTAGAGAACTGGGATTATGTTTGCATTTGCAGAGTTTAGGAGACAGTATAGGTTAATGATTGTTCATTTAATAAGGTTGATAAACATTCTTTTAGAAAGGAATTGGTGATACCTAATAAGTGGGAAGTGAACCTCTGACCAAGCTGGGGAGAAGGTATTTATGAGCACCCATAATATAATGGGTATCATAAGTTGATAATGCCATTTAATGCTTCAAGTACATGTTGTTAGTATTATCCATTTTATAAATGAGAAAAATAGCATAATTAAATAAGGTGCATAAAGTTTCATCCTCCAAAAAATACATGTTCAAAATAACTAGAATCTTCAGTGTAATATACCTGACTTCAAATTCTGATGGTTTCAGATTATAGTCTTGTAAAACATTTAAGATATTTAAACTTGCTAATCCTCAACCTTCTAATATAGACATGGAACATGATAATAAAAACCTTATAGAGCTTCTGTAATATTTTAGATATATATGATGTTTTCAAAGAGTGTGTGACATCTAGTTGGTTTTCAGTAAATGGTAGATAACATTATAGCTGTTGTTTTGTGCTTAAAGCCTGTGTTCTGTCTGTTTAACTTTGAGGGCAAAGGTTGCCAAACAGTGTATTAGTGATATTGGATTCTAGGAAAGAAGATACCGTGACTTGCTATACTTCCACACATTTGGATATTTTTAAGTAGTAGGTATGCTAGTGGGCTCAAAAGGCCACCAAGACTAGAAACCACTATTCTAAAGTATGTATGTATGTATGTACATATGTCTGCCTGTCCGTCTGTCTGTCTGTCTGTCTGTATGTATGTATTGAATCATGGATTTCAACTGGGAGAACACATATCAGAATTCACAGGTAGCTCTGTCAAACCACAGTATTCCTAACCCCAAGGAGGCACACCTGATAAATAGCTTGCCTTGAGTTGAGAATAGTTGGTTTTCGAGAAGCTGATATTCATTCATAAATGTTAAAAAGACAAGAATACCCATTTTATGGTGATGATTTATATCTTTTTAGTTAAATATCTATATGATCATGAATCTGAGAATATGTGAAAATAAGGTAGTAATATAGTTACAGAATAAAGGGTTGTTCGTCTTCGTATCACAGATTCCTTACACAGTATACAGTTGATCCTTCAGCAATGCGAGAGTTAGTGTACTGAACCCCATGCAGTCAAAAGCTCACGTATAATTTTTGACTCCCCCCAAACTTACCTGCACAACTCTCCCTTGGTATGCACAGGAGACTGATTCCAGGACCTGTCCCCACCTTTGCTCGAGTTACCTATACAATGGGCATATATCAATGCATGCAGTCAGTCCTTTACATCTGAGAACTCTCAACCCTGGGTCAAAAACAGTATAGCTGTTTACTGAAAAAAATCTAGGATTAAGTGGACCTGTGTGGTTCAAACCATGTTGTTCAGGGGTCAGCTCTATTTGAAATAGTGCATATATTATCAGTTATGGCTTAAAAGCTTAGGTGAAATCTAGCCTTCCTATCTTTCTGATAGTATGGTGGGTGATGATGATGCTAAGGATAAAATATCCACTGTCAACTGTGGAGTACCAGGCCTGACATTAAGTCCTTTATATATAGTATCCCAAATAATCCTCATAATATTCCCATTACAAAGGTGCCATATTCATTTATTTAACAAAGGAGAAAATGAATGGGTAGAGAGATTAGTCAAGGTTTATGCGCTATTATAGAGCCATAATTTGAACCCAGGGTTTCTGATTTTAGAACATGGGCTCCTAGTTTTACATTTTATTGTCCCCCATGAAGAGCAAGGAATTCTAAGGGAGGTTAGGAGTCTCCCTTAAATAACTCCTGAAACACATTTCTACCAAGATAGCTTCATTATCAATGTAATGTTAAACCTCCATTCCTTTCTTTAGTCAATATAATTGATAATTGACCGTTCATCTTATTGGGAGCAGGAAATCAAATAAATATAGATACTAAAATAGACATAGAATTACATAGATAGATAGTATCTAGGCGACTAGCTAACTAGAATAGATGTAGTGATCAGATCCAGAAATAATTACATTTTTGTTAATTAGGCTCTTCGTGCTGTTTTTTAAGTGTCATCCATTCTTCTAAACAAATAAATACTTGTCTTTGAAATAAGTAAATTGCAGCCCTTGCCTCATTTAGTACATTAACTGCCTTATGAGAATTGATAAGATCTCTTTAAATATTCTGATATACTGCAGCTTCTCCTTTTAAAATAATAACACTCAGTTTTACATATTCCACTGTAGCAAATCTGTGGATTTTTTGCACATTTTTTTCTAAAATATTCTATTTATGTGTTCTATACTGCTTGCTTTGTTTCTCTTTAGACGTTATTTTTCTTAGAGTATCACAATCCTCTCAACTACAACTCCCTCCCCTCCCCAGGTCTAGGATACAGAATTCCATCCAAATCTAACCAAAATTCCTATGGGAGTACTGTGCATTTATAGATACTCAGTGTATATGGATTGGATGACTACTGATTCTGTTCATATGATCTGTATGGATACACATGCATTTATTTTAAAATTTCTATAAATGCACTCAAACTTTCAGAAAAATCATTTGACATTTATAAACTGTTTGGAAGTTAGAATTCATTTTAAGTGGTTTTCTATAGCAACTCTTACTTTTGTATTTGATGTCTCAACAAATGTACTTATAATAGTATCAAAAACATCAGAGCAAAGAGGAATAATTTCTAGTGAGTGTTATATTTTCCTCAGAGGGGAAAAAACAATAGATCAAAATAGTCAATGACTTTTAAGTGGAAATAATAAAATATAATCCACCAAAGAGAAATCGATCCATAATAGGATCAATGCAATGGTAAGAAATTTTAGCAAAATTCAGCACTTTAAGATACCTTTAAAATCACATAGTTCTCTAATGGTTTCAGCAATGGAATATGCTTATCTTACAGTTGTCTAAGCCAACACAATCACTCATTTATCTATGCAAAAATGTGTGTGTATGTGTGTATGTGTGTATATGTGTGTGTATATGTGTGTGTATCTATGTGCGTGTGTATATATGTGTGTGTGTATATATGTGCATAAATGTGTGTATGTATATATATACATATATGTGTGTGTGTGTGTGTGTATCTCTCTCTCTCTCTCTCTCTCTCTCTCTCTCTCTATATATATATATATATATATATATATATATATAATCTTATCATCTACTGAATACAATTTCCAGTGCTGGTTAATGTGACTGATGTGACCGATGCTAAGATGGGAAACATTTTGGACATTAAGGATTGTGATTATTTTTTAGAGTGAATTTAATCCTGTTGTTTCTATGATTACCTCTTCAAGTTGTTTTAATTTTAGCAAGTTATTTAATGTTAAAGAATCACAATGTTTTGTTTCTTTTATGAAGTGTCAAATGTTAACATAATAACTGTCAAAAACTTACAAATATCTGTGCATTAGAAAAGGATTGCTAGAAAACCTCTGAAGTTTTACTAATACTAACTTACCTAATAACCTCTAAGGATGCCAGTTAAGTCTTTTAGAGTTCTTAGATGAATTACTTTCAGACAAAAGCAGGACAAGCTGCAGAATCAATAGTAACAATCCAATATCTTTTGAATTATTGTGTGCAAAAGCTTAAGTGCCAGTAAACTTAAGCAAGGGACTTTGTCTGCTAGTTTGTGGATGTGTATATGCATACATTTATGTTCTCATTTGCAAATTAAAATATATAAAAATAGAAAGGGTACAATTTCAAAACAGCAGATTTTTCTTATTTTATTATCTGTAACCTAAGTTATATGTTCTTAATTTAAAGTGAACTATTATTGATATTTTGAAGAGATTTTTGGTAGCAATTCTAAATATATGGTCAGGAAGAAAAAAAAACACTTTATTGTCTTGCCCCTTCCCTCCCTTTTTTCTTTTTATCAGTTTTTCCGTTACATCTAGATTTGTTTCCGACCACCCCCCACCATGAGGTGGGTTGGCGAGTGGATTTTGTGTCTTCCATTTAGGATGATTCAGAGGTACCCATAATTTTAGGGCATTTTAGAATAGAGTTTCCTCCACTGAAAGGAGCATAATGATATATAGTTCACTGGATTTTTATGAGGGGTAGGAGAGAGAGAGAGGGCTTGTGAGAGAATGCTAATGTCTTTTATGTGAATTTTTGCCTCTGACCCCTTTCTGTACCCTTTGTCTTATTCTGTGCTGTTAACTGAAATTTCCCACACCAGAGCACAGCGCTTTCTTGCCTTCATTCTGTAACACTTTGCTATTTCTTGTCCTACGTCCTGTTTCCTCTGTGCTATTTGTGGCTTCTTTATCCTTCTGTTCCTGGAGGACAGAGCAAAAGTGAACTTACAGACATATGTATGGCACTTACTTGACACTTACATTTAGACAAAGCTTTACCATGAATTTTCTTTTTCCCCTATTTTTTTATAAAACAAGCGAGACAACCTAGGTGAAAACTGAAATTCCTATTATATTTCACTTGAAATTGTGCCCTAATGTAAGTTTCACTCAGATGATCTTTATTTCCTCTACCTTGGGAAGCTCTCCTGTTACCACTGGCTTCTTAGAAACAAGGCACTCCATTGCACTTGACCTCTCCACCCCTCTTCAAACCGTGGCTGCATCTCTAGCTCACTACTCCTTTTCAAGGTCTGATAGAACTACTTACTTGTCATGTCCGCACGGGCAGCACCACGCGGATATCTGCAGTGCATGAAACTCATCTTTGTCTACAAGAGTACAATGCACTGCTCTGGCTTTGTAGCTTGTTTTGGTAAATATGAAACCACTTCCTCAAACCAGAAATCCTTCATTTCCTACTCTTCTCCTGCACAAATGAGTCACGAAGCTCAGTTCTGCCTGCCTAATACACATATCATGAATTTACATATGGTATGTAAATTTACATATCATTTATATGACTATCTCACATTCACCCACCATTTCTGCCAGTGCTTTTCATCTGCATAGCTACTCCTTCCTCCTACTTCATCTTCTTGAATCCACTCTCAACCCAACCTGCACTTGTTGTGCTTTTTTTTTCTTTAAGGTACTGCTAGCGTGATCTTTTATGATACAAACATGATCCTGCCAGTAAAACTTTCCATGGATTTTCGGTTATCCTTCAAATAACCTCCCAGCATCCTTAAGGGAGCTTACTAGGTGATCGGAAAGCTGACCCCTTGCTTCTTTTAGTTCCTGGAGCTCTTCATCCTTTTCTCCCTCTTAGCCTGAGGGCTTGCATTCCCCCTGCCTGAAACCATCTTCCCTTTCCCCCTGCCCCCCTTCTTAAAGGGCTAGCTTCAGTGTCATTTCTCAAGGTATCTCCTTAGCTCCTACCTACTGGGCCCCTTGTTGTTTCTGCTTTACCCTCATCGTGCTCACTGCCCATTTTTATCCCCCAGCATACAATAGCGACAAACAGTTATTTGGGAAATGAAATGTGTGGTCAGAAACACATGAGCCCAATTCCAACCATATCATTTGTAGCTGAGTGACTTTGTGTATGCCACTTAATTTCTTCTTTTTATAAAGAAGTTTATTTCGTCTTTTTATAAAATATAGGCTATAATATCAGCCTTTTATGGCTGTGGTAAGTTTTAATAATATCATACAGTATCTGACACGCTGCCTGGAACATTAACAGGTAGCTATTACCCGGATATTTTCCAACATAAGTTATTCAACATTCCAATTAGTTCAGTTGTTTAATTTATTCATCCTGCCTACAGGATGAATTGTATTAATGGCCATAGAATTGTATTAATGGCCATCATGTGATCTAACAAGTCACATGATAGCTTAGCATATATAAGGAGAAAGAGGAAAAAAAATTGAAAGGCAGGTTTTTTTTTGTCTGCCACAGTTGTAAAAAATTATCAGCTTCCGTTGCACATTTTCTTATTTGCTCTTCACTATTGGATAATGATTCCTTGCGTTGTTACCTTTTCATTGTACTTCTGGCTTTTTAACCTTAATCCTTTCTCCAGACTATGCAGACCCATCTTTCAGAAAGATTGAGACAAGTTAATGCTAATTTCAAACTGGCTAAATGCTTTCTTCCTTTTTATTAATATGTTTGTATCTTACAAGCAACTTCCGGAGGTGAAGTAGTTTAATCCAAAGGCTGTAAGAGTAGGTATTTTCTTTGCCAAAGTCAGTCTGGTATGTAATTATTTTGGAGCAGGTTATATTTAAGGACTCTTGAAAAATTCTCTACTTTATCTGTGCTCTGAGCAGAGTCTAATTCCTAGTGTTGTTGCATCTTTATTTATGGCCATTAATACAATTCAAAAATCAAGTAAAGAAATAAGATTTCTAAACCCCCAGAGATCTAAACCTATTTCTTGTTGAGCTTTTAGTTGTATTTTTTATTACTAACTCTTGACATGTTTGTATAGGCTGAAGATTTCAATTAAAATAGACAGCAGGGTGATATTGAATCAATACTTGTTGTTTTGTATCTCGGGAAAAAGAAGCAATATGAAATATGGAAATCTGAGAGAATGTAAATGATCTAGGATCTGCTGTGAGACATACCCTCCTGCTTGTCAGACAGACATGATTTTTTAGAGCAGAGAATTTTCTGGCTTAAAGAAGACAACTTGCCTGTTTTATTAGTTCTGTATCTTACGCTAGACAGAGTCACCGTTCCAATCATTAAAGTACCAATCCTATGCTTCTATTAAGTTTGAGCCAAGTGACAGCATATTTTAGAAGTGCTTTGTACAATAACAATATGTAGCTGAGAACTGCTTATAGATGAGTAAGCTTGTGATAACTTTACTATAAAGTGGGTTCTGCTTTCTTTTTCACTCTTGCTTAGGTTTAATTTACATGAGCTTGCCAAGAACATAATTATTAGTGCTGCTTATAAATACCCAATGGAGATCACACTGAGAGTCATACTTAGAAGAATGGAAAATTTGCAAATACTAACTTGAGTTCCGATGTGGTGGAACTGAGTGGGTGGAATCACTGATTTTCTTTATGGTAAACTTGTGGGGTTTTTTCCCTGCTTGCTCAGAGGTGTGTGGAAAATTCAAACAGATTACAGCTAAAGAACAGGGAATTTCTTAAATATGTTTAAGAAAACCTTCAAAATAAATGCAATTCGATCATGGAGTATCTCTTAAAATCATTAGGATGGGGAATCCACCTGTGAAGGAAAATCTCTAGTGAAGAAAATAATGTTTTTATTTTTGAAACCAAAGTATTTCATTATTTTGTGCCTTACTGTGTACCCCACACAGGACTAGCCTGAGATTCACAAGAACCTGCAGGAAATCTTGTGACAAACATTTAAGGTCAACTAGATAACATTTCCATTCTCTGTGATTCCTTCTGAATTTGCTATTGTTCAATCTGAATTCATTGTTCTCGGAAGGCAAGAAGCAGAACAAACGCTAACTGTTGGATATCTCATCTTGCTGTCTGCAGAATTTTTTGGCTACATGCAGTTCTTCAGAATATGGTACAAAATAGTATTTATGTTTATACATTTTCTGCTTTTCCTGAACATGTCATTTTCCTACAAACACATTAAATGTCTTAAAATGCTAATGTACAAGAGTTTCCCAAATTAGCAGTTATTTCATAAACTGGCAAAGTTAACCCTAAAAAAAGATGGGGATACTTGGCGAGCTGGCAGTAAGCACTTAATGCCTTGTTTAAAAGCATGTGGCTTCTTTATAGTCATCGCAGGCAAAGATTCCTACAAAAGGGGCTAATAAGTTATGTATATATGTGTATATGTGTGTGTGTGTATATATATATATATACACGCACACATACACACACATATATATGTGCGTGTGTGTGTATGTATGTATGTGCATACCTCTTGGGCTTCTGCTCTATCAACAGTGAGGAGAAAACTATAATAATATGCCTCTTGAGGAAATTCTGTTCATTGCTGGGAAGAAGAATCTGACTGCTTTTCCATACTTGCAATATTTTTTATTTCTACCATTATAAATATCCAAATATGAAGCATGGTATAGTAGATGATTTTCCATGATTTACAGGTTCCTACTGTTAGTAACATCATCCCTTAATATGTACCTAAAAGAGAGTTAATCAATATTGTATAAATGACACGCTCAAGATCTTTTTAAAGCAAAGTGTAAGGCCCATGAAATAATTAGTTCTATAATATTCAAATATTATTTTTAGATTTACACACATGTTTTGATAAACTCTGAGAGCATAATATTCAAGAAAGCCACTCTCCATTAAAATAAAAAGTACCAATTAAAGAAAGCTGAAAGTTAAAGAGGACCGACCATTTTTAATGTTAGGCTGTTAGAAATCTCTGATTACAATGAACTCACCTTTAAAAAGCACTTTACCTCTCAAAGTTGACTAGAATTTTTGGTCTCCCAAAGCTTTAAGCACATGTGGCCACTGCAAACCCTGCAGGCATATCAGTGTTGTAATGTCTTCCACTGGTTTTGCTTTAATTCAAGCTGTAACGGGCCCCCACATTTTCCTGTCCGTGTAATAGGACTATCCCAGCAGCAGACTCAATTCCAGAGACATGATGTAAACACCTACTGTGTTCAAAATCTGTGCGAGTCACTGAGCAGAACACACCTGTGAGTCAGGCGGAGGCCCTGCCTGTCAACTACCCACTTCTGGGGGGTAGGTACAGGCTTTACTGAGCTTTTAATTAAAGCCAAATGGCTTCAGAGTTAATAGGCCCAGGGAAACTCCATCCAGTACACCCTTGTGCTAGTCTCTCCCCCCTGCCAACCTCCATCCCATGCAGTCTTGATTTCTTTCATTTGGCCTGTTTCTCTTGAGGCCGCAAATATACATCTGTGTCAGAGTAAATGCCCGAAGTCACTGCAGGAGCACATGAAAACAAACAGGAGAAATGGGCAGCATGCTATGCTTTAGAAGTGTGGCCTTATTTCCCTTCGTACCTGACAGCGTCACATCAGGCTCTGAGCATATGGGCAAGGGCTTGTCTTCAGAGCCATTTATGGCACATATATAGAATTTACTAGGCCTTCCTGGAAAAACGCTGTGCTTGTGCACCACTGGGGGGAGGGATGGATTTATGGAAGGGGAAAAGTATACCCAATCAAACTGTGAAACACTGGTTTCCACAACATTTTCAGTCACAATTATATGAATGAGGTGCTTTCATGTTAGGCTATAAGATGAGCAAGTGTTTGGACCTTTGTTGAAATAAATTACTTGTCAAAATCTATTTTAGGGCTATATATATATATATATATATATATATATATATATAATCTTTGGAATCATAGGTTTTTGAGGTTGATGGCCAAGGATAATGGATGGGCAACACCTGGAACGACAGAAGTAATGTGAAAGCTATTTTTCTATTACTGAAAATAAGTACAGCGCAAGAAACAGCCATTTCTCAATTAATTAACCACTCTGGATTGAGTTTTCAAATAAACCTTATAAATTCTACTGTACTTTTGTTGGTAGAGAAACTGGTAATATGTTATACAGTACTTTTGGATGAATAATCTTTAGTATTAATCCATGTAGGTCCTTAAGTCAACCCTCTAATTTGGCATTAGCCTTTCCGTTTCACTATGCTTGATATTTTTAAAATTAAGGAGATGGGCTTTTGACATAAGTAGGCGTGTTAGAACATGAGAGCTTGGTGGCATGCTGTTAGAACCCGTTTTATTTGGAATGGCATTGTGTATTTTTACTAACATGTTTAATTTTACTTAAAGACATTACAGTCTCTCTTTCCTGTATCTGTTCGTTAAGTCGTATCAAAAACTTTATGGTGAAATTGTGAACTCAAATTGATTGGCCGCGAGAGTGGGAAAGAATTAGTAGGCTTATATAAAGTAGAACTTCTGGAGGCCAGTTTCCGATGAACAGAAAGAGGGACAGTCCTTTGTATGTAACTATATTTTGCATAACTTAGCCTTTAAAGCGTTGTATGATCTATTTATGTACATATTAAATCAAAAAGAAAATGCCACTCTTTTCTATTGCAGGTGTCATTTTGTTTAAAGCTGTAATTAGAAATACATAACTTGAATATTTAGAATGTGTTTTGTGTCTATGTGGGTGGGGTTCGAAGAGGAAAGAAAATGGCAAATGCACATCAGCAGGTGCTGCCGACAATTCCATCCAAAGATTTCAACCCAGTGGAGCCTGTGAGCACCGCAGCCTTTCAGAAAAAGACAGTAGAGTGGGTGAGTGGGTGTTAAGAAACCTGGCTCCTAGCCGATTTTGTCACTAGTTATGTAACCAAGAGACCATTACTCATCTGGTCCAAGTGCCTGTCCTTCATTCCCCATTAGTACTGTATAGATATTACAGCCCACATGTAGCGTATGTTTGCTATGCAGGCCTGATAAGTCCTTTACATGCATCGCTGTATTTGAAATGCTGTATCACAATATTTACTAGATTATATTGAAATTCTCTGTGCACGAATCTAACTCTCCTATGTGATAGAGACTATGTTTTATTGACATTAGATGCCTAGAAGGTTTGTTAAGCTGAACTGACCTTCATTCCCCTCAGTTCTCAATTTTTAGATTCTTATTCTTTCAAATAAAAATAAGATCCTATTTTCTCCTCATCAGGATACGGAGGGTTTCCTTAGTGTTCTCTCTATTTTTATAACATGTTATGCTACAGTATTTTTTTTTCTTTTTTCGGTATACATCTCTTATGATATCATAGACCATTGCTATTTTAATTTTGTTTATAGCTCAAATGACTCACTCAGACACAGTGAAACATTCCCTCAATAAATTGTTCTTGTTGATAAAATAAATGAAAACATCATAGATTCTCAGGTCCATGAGACACTAAAAACATATAGTAATGCCACAGCATTTGCCAAAATAGTGATCTTTACATTCATAATTGTAAACTTGGACCTTAGGTCTTTTAAAAAAGCTATGTCTTTTATGTTTTTACATTTGTTTTTGTGACAGCTATTAATATATTATTAAGCTTTATCCACTTTATTAAACAGAAATAGTTTGTTTGATTGACCAAGATTTGTTAGTCTGTCCCTGTTACTCTAAAAACATCTGTTAAGAGTTATTTTCTAGAACGGTCTTAGGATTCATGTCTTAAAGCTAAGTGTAAAATCCATTAGCAAGCCCACACTGAGGGCTAATTGCTAGAGTGTAATCTTGGCAACTTTTTTATAGCTGCTAGTGAAGCCCACATAGCTAAGAGGGTACATTATCTTATAATAATTATATTCTCAGGGGATTTTGTTCTTAACATATTATAAAAGCATGAATAATAGCATGGGCCATTGGCCAAGGAGAGAATTACAGTCTGTTGAGATGAAGATCTTCTACTAGTATAAACTATGTTTGAAGTATTTTGAGTTTGTATTTGAGGTAGATGGGATGAGTTACATTTAATTAAATATTCTTCCTTTTTTTTTTTTTTTTTTAATCTTAGACCATTAAAATACCATAGTACCATTCAGGAGGAAGAGAGGGAATAAAGAGAAAAATGAGAATATAAATAAGTTGAAAATAAAAACAAAACAAAAACAAAACACATACCAAGGGACATACCAAAGGACAACAATTACCAGAGTTTGAACCTCTGAACAGCTAAAATGACACCAAGGGTTTATTCCTTTTGTAAAAGAACACTGAAACATCTCATCATATCTAATTAAGTCTTCGTAGTGGTCATAATAAGGACATTAAAAACATCGAATTATTGATGATATGGGGTGATGGGTTTTCTAATTCCATGGCTAAATAGCATATTTAAAATTTAGAGTTTAGTGCCCTTTGAGGTTATTTAAAACTTTTTTTTTTTTTTTCGGTTACAATAGAGCCTTTTTCGTTAATTTCTGGCTGGGCAGTGCCGTTGCATTATCAAACAAGAAAGTAAATGATGTAAAGTTGAGATGTGAATTGGAGAGAAAAATAAAGTTTTTGAGTGCCTGGAAAGGACCAGGTAGAGTTGGCTAGACACATTGAGATGGGCAAGGATAAGTACTGAATGTATCAAAGACTATGCAATAGGGGTGGGAGAGCACAGCTTGGGAAGAAATTTCACAATCTAGTGCACAATCCACATTATCTGGTTTGGCCTGACCATAGCATTTATGTAAGGGATGGGGAGGAATGAAATAGGAAAGGGAAGTTTGAGTCATGTTGTAGAACAACTCAAGCTCAGCTGGGAACATTCGCCACCTCAGGCACTGAAGTTTCTTATTAGGTACTGGAATGGTAAGATGCTGGACCAAAGGCTCTGCTTCCGAATGTTATTTTACTTAGATCTCTGCTGAGGCTCCAGCTGCTGCTTGGAGATCTGAGTAAACTTGTCCTGTCTCCCTAATTCTTTATCTCATGTGAATGTCTCAGTCTTTCCCCAAAGTTTGTGAATTCCCAGTGGCTGTTGTTTTCATTGTCTGTGTCATTTCTGCCCTCCTCATGTGCACAGTTTATACTTTACCCTGTTTCTGGAAGGATATCAGATTCAGCATCCTCATTTTTTTTTTTCATTTGAAAAATCCATCTGCAACAAGTATTTCACATTTTTAGTAATTCTGCTGAAGATTTGAGAGGCCATACCCCTAAGTTTCTTCTCCACTCCCTTCCTCCCTTTTCATTACGAGTAGTTTCTCCCCCTTCTCTGAAGCCCTGATACAAAATGACATTCATGCCCTTAAGGGACTCCCCCACTACCTCCATGAATTTGCTCATTTTCTTGAATTATTAATGTTCAGCAAGAATTAGTCACAGACTTTTCCTGTTTCTGAAACGATACTGTAGTCGGCAGCCTTTGGAAGATCCCAGGATATACTTTAACATCTGCCATTCCACTTAGGATATTCCATTGAAAGAATTAGATTTGTTTTTAAAGGGATGGCCACGAGCAAGCTTGGGGCATAACTCTCTTGGGGCTAAAGAAATGAATGTTATTGCACTTTGGATGTGTGTGTGTGTGTGTGTGTGTGTGTGCGCGCGCGCATGCATGCGTGCACACACATATACTGTGCACACACACACACATACTTTCATACCTGTAGCTAATACAGTGAACTCTTTTGAGAAGCTCTTAGAATCCCATTTGCAATTGGTGTTTTGAGTGTCTTTTTGATAGCTATACAAAATGCAATGTGAATTTTGATCTCTCTCTTCCAGGCCACTAGTGATGGAATGTATTTCTTACTATTTTCTGAAGCAAAGGATATTTTAAACCTTTCTTTTTGAAATTATCTCACTTTTTTTCCATTTTTCTCCCTTTCAGTATAGCTTCAGGATAAAGGAGTTTCAGAAATTAGCTCAATTTCTTTCTTGAACTTTGTGGACATTTTTGGTTTCCTGCCTCATCGCTGTGATTCCACTCCTTGTTCCTAGAAGCCTGATTGTGTTTTGGTTTCTCTCTTGGTCCCAATCCCTGCTGTAGTGCTGGAATTTGTTCAAATGAGCTAATTCTATAGAATTAACTCAATTGGCTCATTCCCTAGATTAGGGATGGATTAGTCTAAACCAGTTTAAACTAATTTGATGAGAGGTTTGCAGTGTCTGCTTGAAGTTTCCATGCATTTAAAACAGTGTAGAAAGACAATACAATTCTCCTATAGGATATCAATAAGGGTATATATACATAACCATGATTATCATACCTGGGAGCCATCCCGTGACCATTGATGATAGCAGATTTATGTTGAAGCAACTACAGAGCACAGCAGTATAAAGGAACTGGTAATTGATGAGTTTTAAACCACTATATCAACCAACATCGACACCTACTCTAACTTTGGATTCTCGTTAGATGAGCCAATACTTTTGCATGCACTCTAAGCCATTTCTTCACTCTTATTAAACCAGCCCAGACATTTTCTATTATTTGAATCTATTATCTATTGTCTATTTTTATCTCAGTGTCCCACAGGCCCTGAAATTTTATCATATTATTTCCAATGTTTACTTTTTGATTTTTTCCCCTGTATTTGGCACCACTCTTCACTTTGTCATAGAAAAGAAATCTTAGATTTTTTCCCTCTTTCTTCCTCCTCATTTCCCACATCAAACTTTTTACCATTGATTGATTCAAACTTCTATATGTCTTCAATTCATGCAGTCCTCCTATATCTACTTCATCTGGCTTGCTTCAGTCCATAATCATTCTTTATGTGGATTGTTGCGATAGAAGCCAACCAGTCTCTTGGACTTTCATTTCTTCCCCAACAATCCAATCTCTAAAATTACTTCCAGGAAGAGCTTTCTAAAATATAAATCTGGCATGTCATCTTTCTACTTAAAATCATAAGCAATTTCCTAGCCCTTGAAGTAATGTCCCAAGTCTCTTGCATATTTAAGACATAAGTTTTCTTTTCCCTTTTGTACATTTGCTAGCTTGTTGTTGCATGAATCCCATGTTTCATTTATACTGAATTTCCTAAATTCTACTAATATGACTATTTTCTCACAACTTTCTGGTTTTTCAAATATATCTCATTTAGGTACTCCTTCAAATTCATAATATTTATATATGGCAATTTTTATTTAATCTGAAAAGATTATCAAGAATTACATTTATGTAATTCTCCTCAGGTAGCATCAGGTCTTTCTCTGTAGTGCTCCCGCAATGTCATTGCATACCTCTATTGAAATTTGACAGCAATGCAAATTTTAGTGTTTTCTTATTTGTTTCTTTACTAAACCCTACACTCTTGGGGCTAAGCACCATTTGTCATTGTATTTCTGATAATCTCATTGTGCCTGGCACATAGTAGACAACCAATGTTTGTTTTCAAATGAATAGTGAGAAGAATTGCTAACGTAAAGACTAAAGGCTATCTGTATATGGTATCAGCCCAGCTTATGGAAAAGGAGAATTTCAGAGGGTTAATTGTTTTGTTACAATTATCCTTGTGTTAATACATGACCTGTTTTATATTTGTTTTGGTCATTTTGTTTTTCACTTAGATACTTAAGATTGCTTTGTAGTTTCCTATTTTTCTGCTCTGGGGTATATTCAATAACCGGGGATAAGGTGGATTTATCTTAAATAAGAATTTAATCAGAAAAACAAAATGTAAATCACATTTTTAACCAATATTATATTAAGCCGATTTTTTGATATTAAGTGAATGTACATTCTGTGCAACTTACAGAGAGACTATAGAACTTAGAGTAAACTCAGGACATGATCTATAGCTTATTTTGGACAAACGTGTTGTAATTTTCAGGATAGGCTTTGTCATGTTGTAGTAAAACAAAAAGAAACAAAACAACCCTACCCCTTTTCAAACCCCAGGATCTCAGAGGCTCAACACCACAAAACTTCTTCTACAACCCCCATGCATGACAGAATATTTCCATTCACACTGTCACTCAGGGATCCAGGCTGACACCCATCCTGAAGATGCATCCTTAAGAACATGGGGCCTTTGCAAGAGCAACACCATAGAAAGAGAACGGAGAATTGTACATAGGTCTTTTGGCATTGAAAAACCTGAAAGTGACAGACTTGATTTTGATAATAATTCAATGGCCAGAACTAGTCACAGGGCCTTGCCTAATGTGAGGGGGCCGAAAACATAAGGGAGCAAATAGGATTGTTATTGAGTACTTCTTTCTGCCTCAGCCACGGTGCCTGTTTTCACAGGTGGGGTTACAATGTTCCAGTCTTGGAAAAGTGGTAAAATTTGTTGAGGAGGCTGGGAAAGAAAATAAAGGCCTTTCATTTATTTCTTTCCAGTAGAGAATACTGCTTTTTGAGAGTCATATTTAGAAGTTCTCTCTCGCTCTCCCTTGTTCTCTCCCTCTCTCTACCCCCTTTTTTCCACCCTCTTTTCTTTCTCCTTTCTCTCTCTCTCTCTCTGTCTCTAATATTAGCATGTTCATTTGGAGTTGTCCATATGCATATGTGAGGTTTACTGATAAATTCTCATTTTCACTTATAATGTTATATCAATGTTTTTATGCATTCTTCAAAATTAGCGGTTATAATGGAGGGAAACATTCCAGAGTGAATATAGGATATTTAGCTTAAATGTTTAAGTCTTAAACAGTTTTTCTTCTGAAATAAAGTTTTTAATGACTTTAGTAGTTAATTATTTAATCAGACTCTAGCTTGTTTATTTTTATAAATGAGTCTTTATTGTTTCACCAAAATACTAACCTTTTATCGATAAAAGTTATTAAATAGTTCTTACCTGTTAACACTCTTCCCTGACCCCATTGTGTGCTGCCATTTTGAACATAAATTAAAAATTCGACAGGCAATTAATTATTGAAAAACACATTTTTGAAATGTTTATATTTATAAATAAGTCATGTTAAGGTGTTTATTATTATTTAAGTTATTGTTTTACTATTTTGAGGAAGAATAAATTGAGTAGGTATTTTTAAATATTAGATTTGTAATTTCCTCAGAAAATTGGATATAATTTGGTCCAAATCTAATTAAATCAAATTGGGGGATGTGTATGTTAAGAAAACCTCCTGTATTATTACCTTGTGAGCACTTTCGCAAAATATTCAATACTTTAAGCATCATACCAGATTGCACATTTCTAAAATTCTAAGCATATACATGCACATTTAAATTACTATATTTATCTACAGTAAGTTTGTGACTACTTTATTCTTTTTCTCTCAAGTCTGTAGTGGTCTTAAAATAACTCTAAAAACTGTTTGAAATATGTAGCTCTTAGAGTATTTTCAGTCCAAAAATATTTATCTTAAATTACAATTTAATTCATTTTATAATATAAACCACAAAACAATTTCTTATACTGCCAGCCAATTCAAAGGCTTTTTCCTTGGATTCTAGATGAGTTCTTGAATTCAAGTGGAATTTTGTGCAACTTATTTTAAAGCATTTGTGATTTCTGTTTCTGGTTAAAAAGCTGTTTTCATCATTTTCATGTGAAATGTTATTTATATCTTAATGTTAAACTTCTAGGAATTTTTTTTTCATAGGACTATCTCACAATCATATTCTAGTATTTACAGTTTTCCTCCCAGCCCTTCACCACCACCATCTTTTCATTTCATTGCAATGGCCATGTTACTATTTTTATTAAAAAAAAAAAAAGAAAAGTGTTCTATATGCAAATATTCTCATTGCTGTGAATAACATTTCTCCTTTGGGGAAGAATTAAAATTTAGGGAGTAAACTCCTCCACATTCTCAAGCTGATCTTGTGTACCAAAAGTTCCCATTAATTTCATCTTGCTGAGACACTGCAGTATAGCAGTATTATATTTAATTATATGGAACAATCCTGCCCATGACCTACCTCATCCCTATACTCTGTAATAGTATGCTTGGTGCCAGTGAGGAACTTTCAAAATATTTCTGTCATGTGAAAGCTACAATATAGTTCTCACATAAAGAATTCTCCTAGTATCGATATGTGTACACAACGTAAACCTGAAAATTTCTGTCAGATGGTACATGTCCACCTAGAATCAAGACCTCAGAATTTTGTGTTTATACTTCGTGTCATAAGAGTTCACAAAGTTAGCCACATTTACTAACAAGAACAAGAACAACAACAACAACTAAAAGTAACATTCTTAGAATTAAAAGTTTCTAGTGAGCTTTTATATCTTTTCTAGACTACTTAGAGTAAAGCTGCAGAAAGCGTAAATATCCTCAGGATCGGGGCCAAGTATATACATGGGAGTCAAGAAGCCAAGTATAAAAATTATTTCTCTGTAAGCTAAGCAAGTACCATAACTTCATGATTTAATATTGATAAAGAGAACATTCTGAACCCCTCGCTCCCCAGTTCCAATGCTGCTTAAACTGGGATTGAAAGTTAAACAAAAATCCAAAACCCCTCTTTTGACATTCCCTCTACTATGAAACTGCAACCAGAAAATAGAGTAGAATTTTGTGGAAAGTTGAAGGGGATGTAATCAGGGATTGAGGGGGGCTCTGAAAGCTGCTTAACTCAGTCTGTGGGGGTAATCTGAAAACTAGATCCTCCAGCCTAGTGTCGCGTATATGTTAAACCCCAGTTTTAATTTACAACCCGTAATATAGTTTCCCTGGCAGTGATTCATAAATCCCCATTTCATCTGACAAGTGCTGCATGATAATGGTATTTTCTCTGGAGCAGCTTCTATTCTACTAAGCCAGCTTCTCAGGCATCTAAGGCTTTCGTTTAGAGAATTCCACCCAACAGCCCGTCTTAACAAATGCATAGCCTTATTGAAAATGTGCTGGTGCCTCACATTGTTATGCAGGTCCATGGTCATTAAAATTTTATCATATAAACCCTGCCGTCTGCACAAAAGAGGAATTAAAAATGTTGGCAAGGGAAGATCACATATTTTATCAGAATCTCCTAAAAAGAAAAAAAAAAAATCAACTCGTTTAGAGCAACAAGGAACCAAAATAACATGCCTTTAATTTAAACAGAGGAAATAATAAATAAATAAATAAATAAATAAATAATAAATAATAAATAAAAAACAAAGTGTCAAAAATCCTGAAAATGACATTAATCTGCTACAGTTCATTTTCACATATCTCTTGAATGTCTCAGTTCCCCAAAGTTGCATGACAGTTTGATCCAGTTGCACATGATATGATTTTCATGTTTCTCTTGGAAGCTGATATTAATCAAATGAGGCCAGGGAGAGCTAAAGGCAGCATGCTATTGATTGCAGTGTTGACTTATCAAAGGGCTGAGAGATTAGTGGGTTTAGAGCTTTATGTAGGAAGAGAGATTTGTATGGCTGGAAACCTGATTTGGGCAATGCACTTTAGCTTATAAACACAGATAAAATATAAAACAGTGGGGACAAAACCAATTCCAACTGTACCCACCACATTTTTGTCAAATGCCCATGCATCTCTCCTAAAACTATCACTCCTTACAATTTTATCTGTTTAAATTTTGTTTATTGTGAGATGTGACATTTTATGTTTTTCCTTCTTACATTTAGAACAGACTGTGACTCTACTAAAATGCTCATGTTCTGTTCCAATTTCCGTCAATGGCATGAGTAATCATTTTGAAAAGAGAAAATCTATGAGAGCTCTAAAATATATAGGATTGGTTCTTTCTTGTAATATTTTAACATTTTATTGTTTGGAATGGTTTTAATGATCTGTGTTTAAGTTTTCAAGGTTAAAATCAGAGCATGGTCGGATAACTTTTAGTAGACAAGAAAATTATCCAAAGACACATGTTGGATTATATGCTTAACTTACAAATATTTACATTATTCTGTGTATAGATAAGACAAGAATTCTTGTCATTGGCAAACAAGCTCCGAATAATCTTCTAGAAATATGCATAAATTTGCTTTGATTTCTTCAGCCTTTTGAGATTGTTCTAGAGTCTGATCTCAAGCAAAGTTAATTAATTTATGTTCAAATTTACCTTAGGTGCCTTATCATAATTATCATCCATTATCATCCCTAACATCATTTTTCCCTAACAACTCAAATTTTAATATATAATTTAATATTTAGAATGTAATTTTAATATATAATGAATGTATAATTATATATTATATAATTGAGCATTCTTCATTTTTTTTTGAAGTCTAGTTTCTGAGTTTAGTTTTAAAAGTCTCAAAAAATAAGAGAAGTATAAAGCTGTGATGAACAATTGCAAGTGTTTGCTTAAGAAATTGAAAACTCTATCAATTCTCTGGATATAATTCAGCTATCATGGAAATTTTGAGTAAATATAGTTGAAAAATTAAAGTGGGATTATATCTATTAATATATAATGTATATACATATAAATGTTACATATAGTACATGCATATGAGAATAAACTTTGATGAGGCATTCTGGTAAGACATGCATGCCCTCTCTGTGACTTGCACACTTTTCACATTATATATCTGCTTGCCACTGTATCCTATGGTATATTCCTGGTTTGAAATCTATTCATAAACGAGCTGAGCAAATTTTTCAGCTTGGAACTTCATAAATGCAATGAAGGAATGATTTTTTAATAATTGAACTTGCATTCTTTTCTCTCTAAGCATTATATAATAACTCAGGCACACATATACATATATAAAAATATATACATATAAGTATATGTGTATATATATATGTATACACACACAACCAACTGACTGCAATATTTCAGGACCACTGTATTCGTGATGTAATCATACAATTATTATTGTAGGATTGAGTGGAATAATTAAACACATTGACTATATTTACAGCAATGAGATCCCTGAATTTGTGTGCATTAAATTATGCATCAAATAGTTTAAAATGTTTTGAACAGACTAATTTTTTTAAAAAATAGAAAAATATAGACCTAAATGATGCCAAGTTATATTTTGCAAAAAAAAAAATATATATTTACTATATTTGTTCCTTCAGAGTTGGTTCTGTCATGTAGTTCCCTGAGTCCAGGGTGTGACAAAGATCTGTATTTTACAGTGTATGTTGGTGTGTGTGTGTGTGTGTGTGTGTGTGTGTCTGTTTTCTTTAATGAAACATGCTAGAAGATCTTCAGTAAAATCCCACTCTACCTGTTATGAAGATATTGGCATGAATGTCATAGGCAGGATCAGCATATGGAAAATGTAAAGAATTGGCCTTAGAATATTATATCTATCCTAATCCACCCACCCACCCATACATCTATCATCTATCTATGTATCTATCTATCTATCATCAATCATCTATCTAAAATATATATGCTATTATTTATACTCCAGATAATACATTACTTATGTTTAAGATTATGTCACTTACCCTTTTACTTATAAATATTAAAATAAAACACCATCCTTTTGAAGGTTTTAAGTTATATAGTAATTTTCTTATAAAATAATTTTAGTTTGAATTTTTTTCTAATTGAAAACAAATGCTTGCTTGTACTTCAAGGATTCTCTCAGACCTAATTTTTTAAATTTTTATTTTTAACTGCTCATCACAGCAGTCAAGAGTCTAGAGAAATTAAGAAGAAAACTTAATAAGCAGACTAAATGCATAGGCCAATCAGTGACTCATATTTTGTAAACAGTAAAAGCATACTGATATATCTGCAAATAACTGATTCTGGTCACTTCAGAACATAATAGTTGCTATACTCAGGAGGCAAGCTCTGCAAAGTGTGACTCAATAACTTTCAGGAAACAGCAATTCCGTTACACAGAAAAAACTATTTTCTTAAATTGTGTGCCATCTATATAGTAGAACTAATGATACTGATGCAATTTTAAGTCAAACTAAAAAATAGCCTGGACATCTGTCCAAATAGCACTATAATAAGTCTCATTCAAATTGTGCTAATAACATGTAAAAACTTCCTGGATTTAAACTTTAGAACAGAGGAGACTTTCTATTTTATTTTATTTTTTAATATTTGGTAGGATTTTTACCTGAATACAAGCAATACTACTCTAAATTTGAAATATTTACATATTAAATTTTTCTTCCTAAAACTGAAGTTTTAATTCCAGAGTCACTTAGTGATTTCTTCACAGCTACAATTTATGACTGTTGGCTTTCCTAACGGCTTCCACTGGAAGCTCAATGTCTAATTGCAAAATTCTTGTTGGTACAAGTGTACCTGTGCTCGATAGAGAACCGCTCTTCACTTGAAAACTTTTTTGAACTTTGTTTTGAAACTGTTTTCCCTCTATATATCATTGTCAAGTTTCTGCAAAATTATTTGAAGTCTAAGTAGAAGAACAGAAGCGCTGTGTCTCTTTGATAGGCATATTTCCAAAGGTAGATTTTCTTAACTGGTAATAAAAAATCAGAAACAATACATTTTTAATTCTTCAAAGAGTTCACTATCAAGGCAAATGTTTCAGACACAATTGACAGAAAAATAAATCAAAATATTTGAACAGTAAAAAAATCCATTTTATAGAATTTTATTTTAAACATAGACTAATAGACATTTTAGAGGAACAAAGTGTAATTTGAATTTGATTTTATAGGTAGAAAAAGAATTAAGAATTTTGGAAGGAATTACTATTTTAAACTAAAAAAATATAGATAATTTTAACTTCATTATATATACATATATTTTCATTTTCTGAAATATTTTAAATATGTTTGCTCATTAACAAAAATTTTGGATGTTTCCAACTTTAGTTGACACTGTAGTTTCATTATTGGTTCTTTACTTAACACCTTATTTCTAAGTAGTTTATGGCTGGAAAAAAAAAAAAACGAGCCAACATTATAGCTCTCTCAAAGCTTTCTATAAATGGTTTAATTTTTTCTTATTTATGCTTTGAAAGTTAATTTGAATCAATAATTATTTTTTGTTATTTTACTCTCAAAATGTCATTTTTGAAGCCATAGCATATATTTATAGGGTTAATTATTCTAAATTTTTTGTGTCAGCGTTGCTAGGAGTTTGGAGTTATTACTGTGAATGACCTGTTTAAAATACTAAATGAACTTTAGGATTTGTGGATGATTTAGATCTTATACCTGCTACTTTTAACTTTATCATTAGAAATTTCAAATTTTTGTTTCTAAGTAGAAAGGTAACATTTTTAATCAACAATGGTAGAACAGTGAAAGCAAACTTTACATTTATAGAGTGAGAAACTTCTCAACTCTCAATTTAAAAGCTCTAAGAACTTATGGAGATTAAACTAGTCTTTTAAAGAAGAATATATTGGGCTGGAGGCACAGGATTCTGGCAGAGTATCCCATCTCAGCTAAACCACCTGCTCTAGAAAAGAGCGCTGGGTCTTAGAGACTCTTCTGTGCATTCCGAAATATTATCTTCCACTTTGCCCATTTCTGCCCAGGGAAAATGTTTTACTATTGATTTAGAGCTACAGATCCAGAGCATTTCTTCTACTCATAGAAGATAAAATATAATCTCTTCCCGGGATCTCTAAGACAGCAAGAAAAGTGGCGGCCCCCCAAATGGCAAAGTTGTGAATGCCCCGAGGTCTATGTTAATGTTTACAATGTTTTGACCAAAAGATAAATGGTTCTGACTTTTTTCCAAATATTATTTATTAAGGTGAGAGATTTACTTGAAAAGAATGAAAAAAATAATAGAAAAACAAATCGAAATATTTTGAGTTTGGGAACTGAAAAAATAGAGAGTAATAAAAGATTTTGGTAGATGAGTGTTATTATTTATGTTAAAGTGTTCTCGCCAAAAATTTGATGTGTTTTCCTGGTTGGAAAAAATGATGAATAAGCATAGTTCCATAATGCATATTGATCATTCAAAAGCACATTGCAAACTAAAAGGCGAATAACTTAGTCAAGGCTCTTAAAACACATGCAGGGAATTATGCCAGTAAGAGAAGCTGCTTTCTAGGGAAGACATGGATGTATTAGCTTTTGAATGAAGAGGTTAACCACTGAAGAGCTATTTTAGTAATAAAAAAAGCAGCAGATATATTAGGGATAAAAAACAGCAGATATGGAAAAAAAGATAATTCTCCATGATGGGGAGAGAGCCTCCATGAGAGACGAAACAGGATATTATCAAGAACGAGATAATTAGAAAGAGTGAAACTTGCAAAAGACTACATTTACATTTATTTTAAGAAGCCATTACATTTTTCTCATGCTTCTTACTTTTCACAGCTTTTCACATATAAATCCCATCTAAGGGCAAATTGGAGGAAGACATCATTCTCTTTTTGTTCTTCCTTTTGATTAAAAAAATTCAACAGCTTTTTAAGTGTTTTATCAAAGTTATTTCATCTGTCTTGCCTTGTTATTATGAATTCCATGACAGCAGACCATTTTTTTTCTCATTCATTTTTGCATAATCAGTGTTTAAGTCAAAATATTTATTGAATAAATTAAGAAATTGATAGGAATATATTAAGAGATTTATTTAAAACTGCAGAGTTCACATAGGCTATTTTTAGAAGCTAATTTTATTTCAGGCAAACATGATTTTGCCAGAATTATCATTCCGATGTAATTGAACTCTAGTAGTCTACCTTAGGTTAAGAAAGAATAAAACTCTTTGAAGATGTCAAATATGTCTAACCCTCTTTTAAATTTGTAGTTAATCCATTAAAATTGTGTCATTTATTCTAAAGTGTCAGTGTATGTGTTGTAAATAAGTATTTAAATAACATTTTCAAGATAGAGAAGTAAAACATATTAGTAAAATATTTAGAAAAAAAATACAAGAAAGGAAAGTTAAAAATTACAGCCTCATAAACATTGATTTAACTTACTTATAATAGTTAAACATCTTCAACTTTTTCTCTAAATTGCACACTTGAGAAATGAATTTATCCCATGTATATTGTTTTGCCTGCTTTAAAATATAGAATAACAGTTTATCATAAAATAAAATGTTAGATAAAAGTAGGTACAAAATCAGCTAAACAATGATAATGTTAATGCTATATAATACAATGAAAGATATATTACTTTATATAGTATTATATTATATAATATAGTATTATATAATACATATGCATACATACATATATTTATAAAAGCATACAAATATGCTTTAACCTAGCTTCATTCTAGAAACTTTAAAAATGGATTTATTGTGGTAAAATTGACAAGGAGTGAAATGCACATATTTAAAAGTAATTTGATCAGTTTTGACATGTGGGTATACCTGTGAAATCATCACCACAATCAAAATAAACACCTGCAACAACCCACAAAAGTTCCTTCAAGCCTTGTATCCACTCCCTCCCACCTTCTCCCAATAACTTTTAATCTACTGTTTCAGAAATGGAATTGTTTTTAACTTAGCCCATGGTAGATGTACAAAAATGAAAATTAAGTAAGTCAATATTAAGTTTATGCTCCAAAGCAATTTTTTTGAGAGGATAATTTAGTTAAATATTGATGTCGGTAGCAAGGCGAAAATTATATATTTTGAATGGAGCCCTTGCAGTTCGGAGAGAAAATGATCAAATAAAGGGCCTTTCTGCAATAGTAATAGAGATTTTGAATACTCAAGGAAGAGTAAGGAAACATTCATACTAATATTTCTTGGATATACCATGAATTATATTTGAAAAGACTTGGTTTCAATGTTTTATTACATTTATTCAGTTTTCCAAAAAGGACCTATAACAGATGACCTGTCCTTTTGTAGGAGAGTTAAGATAAAAATTATGAAACCATTTTTACCTATCCATTTAGAAGAAAAAAATTAGAGTACAGCACTATAAGTAAACCATAACTTCTTCTTATCTACCATATGTATACATATATACACACATATGTTTATTGTACATTTTACTGACAAAGAATGTGTAGCTCACAATTTATAAATAGTAACATAAACTTCATGGTAAGTTCTATACAACTAACTGATTTTTACAGAATGTTTTTATTAGTTTGGTAGAAAATGGCAAATGAGTATACTTCTGACTTGCATTTTGGTTGATATTTTTATTTATGCTAATAAGTACAATAGAGGTAAAATGAAAAACATATTTCAGAACTTCACTCATTCATCAACAATGTAAACACTTGTTTTTTTTAATCAGAGGATAGTTTTCAAATATAGTTGACTCTGTATTCCAGGGTTCCGGATGGGCAGATTCAGTCACTCGGACTGAAAATATTTGGGAAAAAAAGTTATGTTGTTGCCAACACATACAATGTAGTTAGGCCTAGGATGGCTGCATCTGTACTACACATGTTCTGGAGTTTTATTCTAGTTATTATTCCCTAAACAGTACAATATAACAACTATTTACATGGCATTTACATTTTATTAGGTAATCTAGAGATGACTTAAAGGATGCGGGAGGATGTATATAGATTATCTGCAAATACTAAGGCATTTCATATGACGGACTTGAGCATCTGCAAATTTTGGTATCTGCAAGGGGTTCTGAAATCAGGTCCCGGTAGATACTGAGGGACGACTATACTGGAAAAATATTTCATCAATTTTTCCTGTTCCTTGCAATGTAATAGCTAGAAATATGATACATTTTTAGGTTTATTCTGTATTAATACATTTTTCCATCATTTTCTTAAGTATATATAATCAAAGAAGCAATCAATCGAGCTCTGATAGGTAGTGCTTGCCCATTTCTATGGTGTAAGTCCTTCCACCGTGGCCAGTTTTAAGCTACAAACATAACATAACCGAATATGTAGTTGAGAAGGGATGCACATAGACACCATTATATACTATTTCCACCACACAGTTACAATAGCTGGAAAAGCCTCAAGAGCATAGATAATAGTAAATGTTGGTAAAACAATGATTTTAATATAATTTGTTAAATTATAGTACATATACATTAATTTTTAATAATGGTTATGTTTAATAACTGGCTCCCAAAATTCCTGAAAATTTAACAGGTTTTAACAGCTCCAGTATACCAATGCCTGTAGAGCTCTTTATTCTTAAACATAGAAACTATGACCAAATGGGCGTCGAGTACCATGGTAGTTAGCCTATTCTGATATGAATTTTTGCTCTTTAGTAAGTGGTCAGCCTTTGCTAAAGTCAAAACTTGTATTTTTACCAGATTGTGAAGTTCAATATCTTTTGATCTAAATGACTCAATGTTTCGTCATCACCTCTTTACATTAAAATACACTGATTTAAAGGTAAATACAAAAATGAGATTCTATTATCTTTCTGATAAAGAGTTTAGAGTAATTCATGGGCTACCAGTTGCTTGCAGGTTTCACTGTTTTGAAGTGCTAAGGCATGGAAAACAATTTATGACAACCAGAGCTACTATTATTACTATTACTATGACTTCTCTTCATCTTCCTCTTCTTTTTTCTTCTCTTTTCTCCTCCACATAGGATGCCTTATAACATGGGACATCCTTTAAAACAGTCTGGTCTATTATTGATAAATTTATTTTCTTCGTTTATGTTTATGTTTATTTATTTATTTTTTTTTGGTGATAGACTCTGTCTTTGTGTAAAAATTGCATTTAAATATGCATTCTTTCCAGTTCAACTTGTTTTGCTGTTTAGTGTTTCTCAATTGCCTTAAGTTAGTTTTTTTTTTTTCTCCTCACTGGCTAATTGTAGCCATGGCAACAACTTGTGGTTAGCCATTGTGAGCCTCTCTGTCCAGGAACTTTGGAAAGGCTGGCCAAATGCCAGGGCTATGTCTTGATTCAGAACTCTGAGAAGGTCCATTTAGTTGTCCAGTTTTTGATCCAATTTCATATTCTTTGCTCTGTTTGCTTCCCTCAGGAAAACTCTCTTTTATTTACTTACTTTAGAGTTTTGACTTGTCTATTAAGTATCATTTCAACTGTTTAAATGAAAGGATTCACTTTAAATATGTGTTTGTTTTATGTGCTCTCCTATTTCCTGGAAGTTGATTATGTTGGCATATAGAAGATATAGCTTTACTATCGAGTTTCTGGTATGTTTCTGAAGTTTTGAAATTGTGTTACAGAGGATGCTAATGTGATTGCTTTTTTATGGGTTAAGGAAGGCAAATGACAGTTGGTGGAGAAGAGAAAAAGGAGTGTGGGACTGGAGTACTAATTTGGAACAGGTGTTGATCATTTTTACCTAGATTAAGTAGTGTAACTATAAACAGATCGTCTTCTAAAATAAAGGCTCAAAGTTAAAAAGGCTAAAAGAGAGACTTTCCATGAGAGCTTCCCCAAAACCTTTCCTGAAACAGAAATATTACTGTAAAATAGAAGTTTCAAAGTGGTTAAGAGTGGTAGGTTGGAAATAAGAGCTGAAAGAGAAAACTGCATTGCAGTGATTGGTTTGATCTGGTGAATAAATTGCTATTTTCAGATTCAATTTGTATCAGTAGGCAAAGCTCTGTCTACCTGTAGGCCCTGTCTCAGTCAGTATGAGAGCACTGAAGTAGCCAATCTTAAACAATAGGTTTCCCTTTCAACAGTAACTACATCCCCATTTCTGAAGCCTTGACCTAGGAGAGGAGCCTCTCTGATGGCTGGTCAGCAGGCGATAGCCTTTCCTACCTCTAATGGAAAGAATGCCACACTTTATAAATTTAGAGAATATCTCAAAATTCTGCCTCATTTTTAAAAGAGCTGAGTATTTCGAACAGCTAGAAAGATTCATCTTTAGTAAATGTGACTGAACACTGGAAGTATAAGATACTGCTTCCTGAAAGAAAGTAAAGAAATCATATTTTGATTGTGATATGTGGAGGTATTGTGAGTTCAGCTCCAGACAACCCTAAGAAAGCAAGTATCACAATAAAGCCAGTCGTAATCTTTTTGCTGGTGGAAGCTCTTGCTTTCAGTTTGTAAACCTGTAACACCTGCGAAGTACAATACAGCGAAGTGCAATAAAACAGAGATACGCTTGTATTTTACAGTGTTCAGTGTACCAGTTTGAGCTAAACAGATATTCACGGAAGTTTTGAATAGTTCTTCACTATGAAGGAAAGGAGCAAAGTGATTTCACACAATTTTTACCACCAAGGGGTAGGAGTTTAGTTAGAATAGTCTTCCTGGGCTCTGATTCAGATCCCTAATTAAACACTATCTTTTTGTTCATCCTAGCATTTAGAGGCAGGTATGTTTTTAAGAAATGAAGAAATCTTCCATTTTGAGGTGCTAATGTACACAAGTTAATGCATAAATATTTTTTTCTACCTTAACAAAATGCAAATGACTTATATGTATATAGAAAGAACAAAAAGATTCACATTTAAAAATGATATCAGAATTAAAATTAAAAAAATACCACTTTCATATCCATTAGGACAGTTATAGTTGCATGCACACTTTTAAATCCAGAGATATAAGAGGTAAAAATATGTAATTTACTTCAATGATGCTTTTTTAGTATCAAAAACTTTTACGGGTACTTGAATAAAATAAAGCCCTATTACTTGTCATGTAAGTATACATTCAAATATTTAATAATTTTTTTTCCTGTTACATTCATTTATTAAGTATTTATTGAGTGTCTGCTATGAAGGCACTGTGCTAGGTGGGAGATTTAACTATGTGTGGTTCCAACAGAATTCTACTTAATCTTCTAAAGCGGGCTAATACGTAGAGCAAAATATTCTCCCTTGTCTGCTAGTAGTTGTATAGTACAGCAAGCCCTCTGATAGTGTTTCATTTAGTATTGTTTCTTTATCACGTTGATGAGCTGCCATAGGAATTTAACTCTTATTCGTATCAATTAGCCTATGGTAAAACTTTTTATTATAAGTCGTTTCACTTAAAGTCACAGAACCTATTGATGACATTAAGTGAGGACTTACTCTATATGATGATATAAAATAAGCAGTTGTCATTTTGCTTCTTGAGTTTGAAGCTTGAGTAGGTCTGCATTGGGTAACAGAAATGAGTTGCATATTGAATGACAAGAAATGTAAAGTGAGACTGAAACTTTTAAAAAGGACTGTTTCTTTTAGTTCACATAGACAAAAAGAAGATAGAAAAGTCAAGTTATAATATGTAGATATTCATACAATGAAGATATTTACATTTAATTGTATACTTTGAAGTATCTTTAGTTTTGCCTCAGTTTTCTCATACTTATTTTCATTGGTGTTTTAACTACTGATATATTCAGCTTTTATGGGCTCAAACCATTTTTCACATCGAGTAAAATTTTTTTATAGCCCCGTATGATTCAGGTTAACAGATGACAGACACATAATCTAGTTAAAACCAAACACATTGTTACTGGTGTCATTATGATGATTCTATTTCCATAACTCAGCATGCGATATATTATAACAGACTGGATTGATCGATTTGACCTCTTGTCAGATATTTGTTTATTGACTGAAATCTACATGGCATTTTTCCCTGTGGGGATTTGGCTAATATATAAGAGCGATATGCCAACTACATGTTTTATTGTTTTGATTTTTCCAGCTGCTTTCTTGATGGACAGTCTGTTTCTGATTTCGCTTTTACTTTGACGTTGGATTGGGAAGAAAGGAATATCTGCATTTCATCTCCTAATATGGGGGGGATGCTTTTTCGGGGGTTCAACCATCCTGACAGATATTTTGCCTGCTTTGTAATCCAGACAGATATGGACATTGCTTGGGTTGCTATGGATTCAACAAAGCTTTACTTTAATAGTGAATCCAAAAATAATTTTGTCTGTCAGTGTACTTCAGCTTCTATTTAACTGCAGCTTGTCAGTGGCTTGTGGGAGAGGGCAGGTGGTTGGATGCATTGGCATTAGTCACACATGATATAGCATAGTCAAACTGGGATAAGTGAGTACCACCCAACCAAATAAAAGCTTTTTTTGGTGGTTGTTTTTTTTTTTTTTGTATGATTTTTGTTTTTTTGCACAGATGGATTCTGCCCATCAGCAGTACTAGACTTTTAGAAAAAAGAAACATACACTACACATATAGACCAAAAAGAAAAAAATATAACTTGATACATGTGCATTCTGAAATTTAAAATGCAATAGAAAATCAAAGGCTCATTTGCAGAAAATTTATAGAAAGCTTTGTCACTCAAGCACAGAAAATGTGTTTATAGCTAAAGAATTTTTTAAAGTTTATAAATGATAGAGTGTGTCCAAATAAATTATTAGATACAGGCCACATTATTCAGCTATGACACCCATACAGACAGTTCTCTTCCAATTAACTGTCATATGAGCAATATCGTTTGCTCTCTGTCCCTGGATGTGCCTGGACTCCCTTCCCTTACCCCTGAAGTGTTGCTCTGTCCCCTCCAGGAATCTCCCACAGCTTCCTCTCTGCCTTCCAGATAATCGCAGTAGCTGGCTTCTTGAACATTTCCCCCATTTACCTAAGGTCGAGGTATTTTTTTTTTTCCTCTCCTTATCTGTTTACTGAATACTTACTATGACCAGGGTAATGTTCAGGCCCCAGGAATACGTCAGTGAAAGGATATAGTGCTTCCTCTCAAGAGCTTCGAGTTTTGTGGGAGGTCCACAAAAAACAAACATTATAGTGGAAATATGCAGAAGGACAAAAAAAAAAAAAATGAGCTACTACGCGAAGGTGCTGGGGAAGACTTCATAGGCAATGATCTGAAATGACATTTTCAAAAGAAGATTCTCCTGTGAACTTTGCGAGGGAGGGCATTTCAAAAAGAGAGAAAAACATAGGAAGAAGCAATGTCATGAATAATGGGGCTGTTTAAAAATCTGTAATTAGCTTAGTACCACTTAAAGGAAAAGTGAGAAAGAGGCTGGGCAGCGGGCGAGGTTGTTATGAGACTAGATGTTTACGAAGTCAGGAGATCAGGAATGTCCTTATTTGCCAAAGAAATTAAGTTTAAATTTCATAATGATTTTGATTTGGGGGAGATGTGACATGGGCATGTTTAAATTTCAGAAGAAAAATTTAATTATTAGGAAGTATTATTGAATTTAGAGGTGTAGAGACTAGAACGGGGGGGTTGCAATGCTGCCATGAGGGGTGCTGAGGTGTTTAGGAGAGAGGACTGTTAGTGCAGTGAGCTTGACCGCAGGTAGAGCATGAGAAAAAATACAGCCGCGAGTGCCTTTCCCATCCTTGTACCCATGCGCACAGAGCTAACCCGTTAGGTTAGGTACTCGTGGTAGCTAAATCTGGGTGTGACTCAAGAACACAACGCTTCTAAAACCAACCTCAGTCAATCAGAGGGGCCCAGTGAGGGGACATATATTTGCCATTACTGAGATATAAAATAACTCCTAGTTTATTGGTTCTTTTTGAGAATCCTTTGGGAGAATGCATTCAGTTTATATAAGTAACTTCTTGTTCTGCTGCCCCATTTATTGTCATCTTACATTGTATATTTTGTTTCTGTTTCTTTTGAAATGCAATATGCATATCTCATTTTTAGTTGATTTTACCTATTTGTCACTCTTTTTCTAACTAAATTTCAAGTTTGTTTAGAACCCAATGATGTTATTTACCTAACACAACTTTTCTTATTCCAAACATAATTTGCACATAATTAGCAATTACTCAATATTTGCTGAATGGATTTGCAAGCCATTTTGGTTAACACGAGGCAATGTCCAAAGAATGGTAACACAAAAAAACACATTGCATGTTAGTGATAGATGAATTGCTTCATATCAAATGAAAATTTGTAAAAAAAAAAAAAAAAAAAAAAAAAAATTAGTAGAGTAACAACGAAGAGTTGGATTAGTGCTAAACAAAGGTAGATATATAAATGTATCTGTATGCAAATATTTGCTCTTAAGTCCAGCCGAGCTATATACATGTGGCTCTTTAAAGTTGTTGTTTTCTGTCACCTACATCATTAGTTCTAAATTAATAAAGTACTTTCTGGAGTATCAATCTGAGATTATCGTATTCATATTGATTCCCTATGCACAGCAAACATTTTTACCATTTTTATCCTACATAACCAATACTGATAAATTTATATTATTAAATACTCATAGCCTGTTCGCAGCAATACTTTTATATTCCTGAATATTTTGTAATTCCTATTTTGTAGGAAAATTGTAAAAAGTCATAATTTTACATTTGGGATATATTTAAGTTTTAAAAATATTAAAATAGTAAAAATGTTTTCACTATGACGTATCCCATTGCCCCTTCATAATTGAAACAGAAATAGAACCATCTCCTCAGTAAACCTGGGGTTGTGGGCACATACGCAGTAACAGGTGGGCACCACTCCTTTCTCTCTCATGGTGCCCATCTGCTGGTACCCATCTGCCTTATCTCGATAAACAGAGTTATTTTTTTTTTTAAACTGTAAGGGAATATCAATGCTTGTAAATTGCTTAGAGAGCAAGATTTATTTAGATTCCCAAAAGTGACAGTATAATTCACTTAAAGCGAAACTTCATTTATAGTAAAACCGAATGAACGTTCAGATATCTAAAATGTATTGTGTTGTTTAAATTGCATTTTTGGTTTATACAGAGCCACTTTTCTTAGAGCAGGGTTTACTTATGAAACCAAATTGAATTCTATTCTATTTCTGTTCAACAGATCACTGTTCTGCTCTAAATAAAATCATTCTATTTTTCTACACAGTGAAAGACACGACATGGCCAGCTTTGTCTGGCCTGCGTATGATTCATATTTGCCCATGTATCAGCAGCTTCTTCATACACTATGGCTATTTCAGTAGCATTCACATTGTTCAATTCAGAACTATTGGAGTTTGCATTGATTATGCTGCCATTCCAAGAGTGCTAAAAATGCTCTCAGAGGACAAAAAAAAAAAAAAATGTCTCAGAGAAATATCATTGAGCACTTAATGAGCGACCTTGGGTCCTACGTAGTAGGTGCTATGATTGAAAAAGACTGCAATGCAAGAAGTTCGCTCCTGAAGGTTCGTATGGTGAATTCTCATGGAGAACCTGTACATAAAACGTAATAATATGAAACAGAAAATGCTTTTATATAGAATCAATATTGTTGTATGAAATTATTGTTAAAATATTAGCCAAGGAACAAGTCAAATGTACTCATCGTCTGATTTTGATGAGTAGTAGCTATGGTGATGTAATGGGTCAGCGAACTGCTGGAGAGAAGATGGGGAAAGTATAAGTAAAATTTACTGAGTTGAGACCAAAACTCATTTTCAAGAAGTTCATTTGCTGAGCTCTACAGAAGACTTGTGTGATTGTAAAGCTGGAGGTAAATTGGCAAGATGATTGGGAAAATGACACAATAACTTCCTCTCTGTAGTGGCTGTGAGCCAATTCACTTATTTGTGAATTCAATTTATCAAATTCATCTCTTAAATTATATAGTCTACTTTCCCTGAGTAGCTCAAATTGTCTTACAGACATTATCTCATTTGTCCTCATAAAGTGATGAGGAGTTACTATTGAATGAATGCTTCATTGCATGAATATGTTAATGAATGGACATTCAAAGTAAGTGTTTTTAATCTTTACTGTATCACCCACTGGCTTTGTGACAATGATGAGTAACTTAACCTTTATTAGTCTTATTTTCTTTATCTGTACTATGAAGAAATACTAATACTTTTCACTTAATATCATGTGGAATATTGCCAAGAAATCATGCCAATGCTCAAAAAAAAAATTGGAGTTCTGAAGAAAAGACATGCACTAAATTTTAATAAAGTTAAGCTACACTAACACATGTTTTGCTATTGAACTAACTTCATCCAAAGGTAGCTTATTCTCTTATAGATACCAGGATGATTTTAATTACTGAAATTAGTTTTTGAAAATATTTATTGTGCCCCAAATATTAGCCAGGAATTGTGCTGGTGTGAGAATTATAGCTACCTTTTAGGAACTTCTAATCTAACTGGAAGGGCAGACCTGCTAAGACATTAATAAGACAGAAGGAGTTCAAAGCTGTAACTATTGGCATGAACTGTGAGCCATAGGAGCATAGACACAATAGAGATTCGTTCTGCCTGGGTAGAATAAAGAGAACAATTATGTAGAAACAGATATTAGAAAAGAGGTTTGAGGCCAAAATGTAAAGAACTTCAATAGTAGATATAGATTTAATCCTGTTAACAGAACCATCAAAATTTGTAAACCTCTTGAATCTAATCAATGTATTTAATCTGTTCTATGTATTTTAAAAGGTAACTGTGATAGTAGTAAGAAAGAGCAGATTAGAAATGAGTTGTGGAGAGATACAGCAACAGAGAAGTATAAATCAAATAGGATTTGATGATTTCTAAATTAAAAAACTGGGCGGGTAGTAATACTATTAATCAAATATCAGAAATAAAGAGGAGAGGCAAGGCTAGATGGAGGGTAGGAGTAACGAAGTATAATTTTTTTGTAAATTTAGTTTGATATTTTTCTGTATCCCACACTCTAATCTTCACTTAAAATCCAGGCTATATTTTTTAATATCCACTCAAATAGCTACACTTTTGATAGTGACCCATGTTTACACAACAGCAGAGACATGAAGGCCAGTGTGCCCATCTTAGAAGGATAGGGGGAAGGAAAATATAAGAGAGTGAGGACCGAATCTAATAACATTTAAGGGGTTACACACGGGAAAAGTTCCCATGTTGACAGCAGAAAAGTTGTAAGCGAACAACCAGAATTGAATAATGCCATGGAAGCTCTAGAAGAAAACCTCAACAAACAAAGAGTATCCTATTGTTAAATGCTTTAGTGATGTCAAGGAAACCTGACTGCCACCAAAACTCATTTTATAAGACTAAGAATTTGTCTTTGGAATTAACAGTTACAAATTCACTGTGGGGTAAGAAGCAGTGCTTATTTTAATAAAAAGAAGATAAACCTAGGCAATTAATTCAAAATGGTAGTTAAGAAAAGGAGAGTTGGGACTGCTTCTTGAAGAGGAACGAGTCTCAAAAGAGATCTTTAGCTATGGAGGGTATTTTAACACATTTTTAAGCAAAGAAATGGTTGATAGAAGCAACGGAAATTTAGGAGAGTAAATGTAGCTTTCTTAGAGTAAAGCTGCAAGAAATAGGAGAGGTATAAGATCAAAAACACAGTTCAAAACTAATTGAGCCACTTCTTCCCAAGATACTGTAAAGAAGTCAGCTAGTAGTGGCACAGAAATAGGTCACCTGCTGAAGTGTTGGGTCACACACGCGTGTGTGTTGTGGGGGAGGGTGGCGAGCGAAGGGTATTTTGAGGTGGGTGGTTATAACTCAGACCTTTCTTAAAAGAAGTTGGAAAGGAAGCCAAGTAGATGTGATTAAGTGTGCTTGGTCATGCTGAGATAAAAACAGTATTATTATTATCAAAGAAATCCAGACTTCAGGTAGGTAGAGCATTAGAGAGAGTGCTTTGGGGGAAAAGATTGAGGATATCCACTTTTTCTTAGCAAGTGAATAAAAGTTCTAGAGGACACAATCAACCTAGAAAGGACATTTTGAAAGGAAAGAGACATTAAAAGATCCAGCGTGGGACTGTGCATGACCTTCCTGTGGCAGTTCTTATTTCTATAAACTGATGGTTGTATATACATACACACACGCACACACACTCACACGCAACATTAACATAAGACAATCTCACTCATTAAACAGATCCAGAACAGCTCTCTGGAGATAGTATTCTAGCAAGATGTGTGTGTGTGTGTGTGTGCGTGTGTGTGTGTGTGTCTGTGTGTGTGTGGGGGTGTGTGTGTGTGTGTTAGAAGTTATAGAAAGTGATCCTTCTTTTAGTAGGGATGAATAAATTGCCTAATTCAAGGAAGACAAAAGAAGTTGTGCAGTTCTGACTGGTTTCAGATTTGAACAGGAAAATATATATTTTGATCTGAGTTTTAGGGCCTTGAGTATGAAGGATACAGAAATGTTCCCAGGGAGCAAGAAAACAGGGTTTGAAATGAGCTGATGGCCAGAGCAATGGGTTACACACGGAGAATGAGGGCAAGAACGCGGATCCGGAGAATGCTGGCCTCACGATACAACGACAGTTCCCGTGTAGCACATGTCCCCCACCCCTATGGCCTTTCCTCTCGTGGCTGCGTTAGCTTTTTTCGTAGTTTAGGTAAATTGTCATATGCTACACTTGCTTCTCCAACTCAAAATTAGTTTTATGCGAATGCTTTATTTTTTTTATTTAACCCCTGGTTTATCCTTCTTATTTATCAGCTATGGGTAGGAATCATCCAAGGACAACTAGTCATGGGTGAGTGAATGTAACATTTGAGGAATGATAAGTGAGCATGCTCAGTATAGGCACAAATCATAGATTATGTGATCAACACATGAGTTTCAATGATATATTAAAAAAAAAAATTTGTTGTAATTTCATCTTAAAATCAAAACCTCGACCCATAGCAATGAAAATGAATCAGAGATGTTGCGAAAGAATGTGTAGAGTTTATCACAAATAGCTATGCAATTAAAAATATGACATATCCACAGGATGAAATCACAATTTTTTTACTTAAAATAATGATAATGTGAAAAGAATGCTTATGCTATAAAGATAACTAAACAAGAAATAGAATACAAAAGAATTATCCATATTTTAGAGGAGAGATATGTGTGTGAAAATGTGTGTGTGTGGGTGTATCTGTGTGGATTACATTAAAAACAAGCATAAGTTTAGGAAAAATACTGAAAAATCACAATATAAATTTTGCACTGATTATTCTTGAATGATGTTTTCATTTATATTTATTCATTTCCAATACATTCTCCTGGATATGCTAATTATAGTTACCATGTATTGCTTAAAAAATATTTTTGTAAGTTTTAGGTGTACAGCATCATTATTTGACATCTGTATATAGTACAAAGTGATTACCCCAAAGGTCCAGTTACTATCTATCACCTGTAATTGACCCTCTTTGCCCTGTTTACCCACCCTGCAACCCCTTCCCCTCTATACCCACTGATTTTTTCTCTGTGCCTATGAGTTCTGTATTATTTTGTTTGTTCACTTTAAAAAAGTTTTGTCCTCCTTTCCTGACTTATTTCACTTAACATTATGTCACAAATGGCCAGACTTTATTCTTTTTTTTTTTCATGGCTAAGTAGTATTCCTGTGTGTGTGTGTGTGTCTGTGTGTGTGTGTCTGTGTGTGTGTGTGTGTACACCACATCTACTTTACACATTCATTCATCAGTGGACACTTATTTCCATTCCTGTAAATAATGCCGCAATGAATATAGGGGTGCACGTATCTTTTAGAATTAGTGTTTTCATATTCTTTGGATAAATACCCCAAAGTAGAATAGCTGGATCATATGCTAGGTATATTCTTAAGTTTTTAAGGTGTCTCCATACTATTTTCCATACAGCTGAACCAATATATATTCCCACCAAGTGTATGAGGATTCCCTTTACTTCATAGTCTCAGCAACGCTTGTTATTATCTTTTTGATAACAGTCATTCCAACAGGTGTGAGGTGATATTTTTTATTTGAATTTTCCTAATAATTAATGATGTTGAACATCTTTTTATGTGCCCATTAGCCCTCTGTATGCAGTCTTTGCTAAAAATGTCTATTCAGAGCCTCTAACCATTTTTTAATTGGGTTTTTATTGTTGTTGTATTTGAGTTGTACAAGTTTTTTTAAATGTATTTTAGAGAGTAATCCTTTATCATATTTATAATTTGCAAATATATTCTGTCATTCAGTAGTTTGCATTTTTATTTTAATGATGGTTTCATTTGCTATGCAGAAGCTTTTTATTTTGATATAGTCCTATTTGTTTGTTTTTGGTCTTGTTCCCCTTGCCTTTGGAGTGAGATCCACAAAATCATACCAACTGCAAGATGCTGACTTACTACCTATGTTTTCTTTTAGGAACTTCATAGTTTCAGGTATTCTGTTCAAGTCTTTAAAACATTAGAGTAAGTTTTGCTATATGGTATAATATACTGGTCAACTTTATTTTTTTGCATATGGCTACCTAGTTTTCCCAGCACCATTTCATTTATTGAAGAAACTATTCTTTCTCCATTGTATGTTCTTGGCTCTTTTGTTATAAATTAGTTGTTCATATATGGGTGGGTTTATTTCTGTGCTCTCAGGTTGGGCACATTGATTTGTGTCTTTTTTTTTGTACCAATACCTTACTGTTTTGATTACTAAAGCTTAATAGTAGCATTTGAAGTCAGGAAGCATGATACCTCCAGCTTTGTCCTTTTTCAAGATGTTTTGGCTATTTGGGCTCTTTTGCAGTTCTATACAAATTTAGAATTTTTTGTTCTTGTTCTGTGGAATATGCTGTTGTAATTCTGATGGGGATTGCATTGAATCTGTAGATATCTTTGGGTAGTATGAACATATTAATAATATTAATTCTTCCAATCCATGAACTGTATCAGTTTTCCAATCATAGAAATAGTTTTATAAAAAAGAATTATTATGTGATTACAGCTATACTTCTGTCATGCCAAAATTTGTATAGCACACACACACTTACACTCTCACACACACACATTTTGACATATTGTCTGGATCTTAAAAAATAGGGTGACTTTACGTAGTAATTGGGACTAATTATCTCCTGTAGGTCTGAGAAGTGTGTTCTTTTTGCCATGATTTTTAATGCCGACCAATTTACACCTAGGTCCTCTACAATTGATCTTCTGGGCCTTTCATGATATAATAACACTTTAGAATTTTCTCAATAGCGTGGCTCTTTAATCTTTTTTCAGAAAAAAACAGAAATCTTTGTCTATTATCGAGTGTTTCAGTGTTAACCATTTGATTTAGTTGGAGGAAGGGAGTAGAGGAACTATCACAATTATGGGAATAAGAGCTGTATGAATCAGAGGCTGTCTCTGCTGTTCATGAGGTGGAAAACAATGTGATTCACTAACCATTCAATTTATTTGTACTCTTCCTGTTCATTAGTCCATGAATAGTATAAACTGGGTAAAACAACGATTCAGAATTTTCTTATCAGTGTTCATTCAGCAGGAGGAATCTTGAGGTCCCATGGTTTGTTTTACATTTTTTTTTCCTTCTCGCATCAATGATAAATTAGAAAAAGTAATTAAATGCTGTTGGTAATAACTTGCTTGTTGCACCTTGAAAAAGAATGTAACTCATTAAAGAAGACTTGATTACTAGGTTTAGTCTCTCTTTCTGTCATGCACTCACCTGCATGTGCACACAAAGATACTGCTAGATATTTAAACAATGTTTTACTAATGAGACAATAGCCTAAATCTCCTAAATCTTATAGTCATCAATAATGTAACTATTATTGAAATATTATTAAAGAGATTAGTGTTATTAAGCTCTAAATATGGGCTGGGTGCTGTATAACCTACTATACATGAATTACTGCTCGTTGATGGCTTTCAATATCCATTTGCTAATATAATGAGTAACAATTTATTTATAACTTTATAAAAATTTAATTTTTTATGGCTTAATATTCTGTTTAACAATTAACAATGGACTCACCATTCAAAAATTCTGTTTAATTGTGTCAAGATTTAGTATTTAAAAATTTATAAATAATAGGGTTATTTTAAAATTGCAGAGAGTGAGAGGAAGGAAGGATGGTAGGTAGGAAATAAAGAAGGAAGGAAGGAAGAAAGGAAGGAAGGAAGGAAGAAAGAAAGGAAGGAAGGAAGGAAGGAAGGAAGGAAGGAAGGAAGGAAGGAAGAAGATAAAAATTTTCTGCATAGAATGCACTATCTAAAACAAGGTTCCGCATGTATTTTTTGTTTCATGATTTAATTGAAAATTGAAATGAAATGTGTTGTCTTTCTAAAACTATAAAGAAGAGTTGCTGTGCTATTTTTGCGGAGTAACAAAAAGATGAATTTGAAAACAGGCACTTTGTTATTTTGGAGTACAGCATTGCTGATATTAGAAGCCACCTAGCCATATTTTCAAAGAAGAGAAAATCTAAATGTTAGCACCCCTATCAAGAGCAAAAGAGCATCTAACAACATTCAGCTCTCCAACCATCATGAATGGATTTAAGTACATTTTTTAATCTGCCGGCACTTCTATTTTTTATATATGTTTAATCTGTGAGTCTTTTAGTGGCTTCTCTGATTGAAAAGGAAATGCTTTGGGTCTTATTACAATGGTCTAGTGATGTCTCATATGGAAACAATCTCTTGTGTAACTGTGATAGATTAGTGTTGTACACAAGGCATTTAATTATCAGCACACTAAGAATACTCCTCAGTAGTAGAGTCACCTCTAAGGTATTGATTTAATAGATATCTAATGGAATGTATTTTAGCAAAACTTCTATCTTTTCTGTCTTTCATCATCTTTGTTTTAGAAAACTAGTAATTATTTTAGTAATCCTATTATTTAAAATGAATAAAAGACATTTAATAAATGACAAACTTCTGAATTAAGTGTTTTAATAATATTTTGGTCTATTTGACTTTTGACTAAATATAATATATGAGTGCAGTTTTTTTTTCTATTTGCTTATGGTTATATTGAATTTAGCATGTGCTAATAAGTATTGTGGATGATAACTTGGTAAATAAACACTTGACATCATCTTATAGAGTTGATGCTAAAAATACATCATGATTAAAAGTAATAAAAATAATATATGAAAAAAAACATAGCAACATAAGTAGAGTCAGAGTTTTTTTCCCCCACATTATGCATATGTCTTAATTTCTTTTTTTAGCTTTATATTAATAGAGGGAATTGAATAATCACCTTCTCTCTAGACCACATGAATATTATAATGAATATCATAATGTATATGAAATATTTTGAATTCATAGGGTAATTGGGAGGTAATAAGAACTAAGTAGTTAATCTTCTGGCTGAGGAAAATGGAAGTCAAATAATCCCACATTTGATTTTACCCACTAGTTTTTACCTCGTGCCAAAGGCGACTGACCTGACTTTGAATTATTTTCCTTTAAATTGCTAAAGTCCAGTAGAAATGTTAATATGCCCTGAGCTATATCTCTGAAACCAGAAATTATTGCATGAGTCAAGTTATCACAACCTGGGCAATTCATATTCAAGTAAGGAATTGAGTGTTGCAACTAGATCAAGATAATCTATTAATAATAGAATTCTAATAGGACGCTCATCAAAATATAAGCAATCATCCCAGTCTCTTAAATGGTATTTTATCACTCTAGAAGCTAGAGACATGGCATTTCTTCCATGTCATTCTTTTGACTTCCAGGTGTATCTATTCTGATTGAAGTTGGCGTAGTGCTGTTATCCACAGTGCTGCTGTGCTCTAAGTGAGGATGGCGTCCTGTCTCTCAGGCTTCATAGGCAATAGAAGAAAGATAATTGCAAAAACCTCCCTCTGTTCCCTCTGCTCCTCAACTAAATGTATTAAGCTTCTAGTTTAGCTTTACATTAATGTTTCTGAGTCTCATAGTTTGGAGTTTGAATCCATATTCTATATTAGCTGAGGGTCTTTGAAGAAATTATTTAACCTATCTGTGCCTTGGTTTTATCTTAACACAACAATCATTGCAACAGTGATGGTAACTGATTTTACAAAAAATCTGAGTTTAAATCGAAATAATGTTTGTAAAGCTCTTACTACAATGTCTGCTAGTTAGTAACTCTTCAAGAAAAACCCACTGCTTTTGTAATAGTTATTTTAATTAGCCCGATTAACTTATTCTTCAGATTTTTCTTCACATCTATTAGTTGATAGTTAAGTAGCTTGGCAAAGTAACATCTAAAAGGATTTTACATTCATTGTCTTTAGGGAGAAATACATGTAAATAACCAGTAGTAATACAAAACTGTTGACAGTTGATAAAAAAAAAAAAAGAGCTAGATTAGTCTAGTAATAAAGAAAATGGTCTTTAGAAGTTCAGAATGGGTGGAATTTGCCGTGAGAGAAAAGCAAGTACAGAGTGAGGGCTAAAGGACTTACTAAGAAAAAGATCAGACAGGATACATAAATGAGAAGTTTAACATGCTCATAAATCAATGAAAAGCCCTAGATTCTTAGCAGCAGGGGAGGATCCAGGCTCTGTGTGATTTAAATATTTTTAGGGCTCTCTTTAAGGAAAAGAATACAAATTAATTGTAAGGCCTTCGAAGAGGCCTATGCAAATGAAAGACCTTGAAGCTGATGTGTTAACTTTGCTATAAATCCACATCTATCTAATAAGAGAAGTATCTGCTAAGTGTAATGAAATGACTAAGGTGGCCTCGAATTATGGACAGTTCAGAAATCCTGGAATAGCAGTTCTGAAATACTTGTTAGGACAGTGATTCTCAAAGTACAGTTCCAGGTCCAGCAGCATCAGCCTCATGCAGGAACTTGTTAGAAGGGCAAATTCTAGGGCCTAACCCCAAACATTCTGATTGAGAAATTTTGAGACCATGACCCTGTATTTTAACAAGCCCTCTTGGTGACTGAGTTGTACACTTAAATTTGAGACACTGTGTTGGAAGATAGGCTCTGAGCCACCTGTAATGAAGATGGGTTAGATAATGGCACACTTCAAATTAAAGGAGTTGAGGCACATTATAAGTATTCAGCATTGGCTGAATTAAAGGCAGATAAGCAAGTGATGATGCTGTCAATTAGCAGGTATACAATGAATGTAAGAAGATACATAAGAATAAGGGAATTGACTAAATTCGATTGCCACATGTCAAGTGGAAAGGAGGTTTATTTCAGGATGAATCCATGTGTCCAGGTTGCTTTGAAAAGCAACAGTGAAAGTAAGGAGAGGTTGTTTTCTGGAAGGAGAAGATGGGATTTGTGGATGGGAGAAGGGTTAAAAATATTTGTTTTAAATGTAGTTAGAGACCCAGACTAAGATAAATTCAATGCATGTTATAATTTTTTTTTTTTCCAATTCTGTCCTGAAAGTGTTTCTTATGTCCTAGTTTGACTTTAGGACTCATCTCAGACCAAAATTCTCATAAACGAGTGTCCCAGGATGGGGAGAGAGGGCTTCAATACCTGGGCTGCAGTAGGTGATGTGAAGGCACACGACTAGATGAATGTAGAGGCTCGGCTTCTTTAGATTCCTAGGGTCATCTTCACCCTTCACACTACAGATGAATTTACAGCAGAATTAGTGATCTAAATAAAATGGGGAAGGGGAGGCAAATCTGAAGATGAGCAAACCATAGAACCACTCAGAAGCATAAGAAAATGAAGTCTGAAATTCTGCAAGAGCATAGATTTTCATCTCCTGTTCCTTTTCACCTTTTATAAGTAAAATGTAGAACAAGAGAAAGAGACTGACAGTTACACTACCTAGAGTTGGGTAGCATTTTATATTTCCCCCCGATTTTTATTTTTAAAAATATGTATTTTATTCTTTCGGCAATCCCATGATGTAAATAGGGCCAGCTTTATTATCCTTCCTTTTGAGATGAGAAGAGTGAGGCCCAGAAAGAAGAAATGACCTCTATCAGGTTAAAAAAAAAAAAAATTTGTTTTGAACATGCTGACTCTGGAATATCAATGAGAAATCTGAGTAAGGTTTCTAGTAGCCAGTGGGCTAGAAGGGACCAGAGCTGATTGCAAGCACTGGAAGCATAGACTTAACGTATTTTCTGGATAACAGTAAATAATACAAAACAATATGCAATTACATACCCTCCTCACCCCACAAAAAATAAACTAACAATTTTATAGATTGTGCACTAGCTGATTTCTTCTTGCTCAAATTGTTTACATAGAAAAGAAATGTGATGCAGTTTTTTTCCCAGTGGGTAGTTAGTACTTAAAATAAACTCCACTATTGGTTATAGTGCTTTTTACTTTCCAGTAACTTTGAATAGACTCTAGCAATTTTAACTGCTATGAAGAATGTAAACAGAAACAAAGGATTTATTGAGAGCGGTCCATTATTTCGTTCCATATTATTATGGTTTTGTTTTATTCTCTTATTTCAAAATCTACATATTATATCCCATGCTGATTGGGAATTATTCTAACTTTAATGAAATCTGCCTATTTTATTTGTACTTTTGCAGCACATACTTAATAATATATATATTTGCGTTTTATAATGCTAACATGAATGGTGAAATAAGCTCCAATTAGAAGCCTTCTCTTTGTATATAATCACACAAGACCAGAAACATTTTTCATCTACCAGTTGTTTTCAAAGCAGTAATATAATTACATTCCATGTTTTTAATGGTGTAAAGTTGATATACTCATTACTACCCCACCACTCTTAAATTAGCTAATTTACATGTTAGAGAAGAAACCTGAGTAAAAATGTTAGCCATAGGCACAGAGACTTAGAGGTGCATAGGTCTTGAGGCTTGTCACACAGATTATTGATCAGCAGCCTGAACATAGCATAGTAACTTTTTGCCAGATGAATGAATGGAAGTTATTTATTTATTTTTTCTATATATTCCATGCTCCTAACTACTCAGAAAAGTCAGGGAGAAAATAGTGAGAATTTTCAATTATTTCACAAGTGATAATAGACAGAATATAATTTCTAAGGGAAATTAATATGATGTTTCTCTCTATTTAGAAATTTAAAAATAATGTATTAATATACTTTAAATATACTTTGTAAATTGAATAAATTAATGTATTAAAAATTAAATATTTTTAAAAGCCCTCATAATTGCACCATTTTATCATCATTACTGTTTTAACTTATCTTTTTCTGTCTGGTCTTGGTGCTCAATTTTAAATGTTTTTAAGATTTATTATCTTGATGTACAGAACCCATTTGTTAATTTTAACTAAAATTTTTATCTTAAAGCTTTTCAAAAGTTTTCATATTTTTACTATTATTGTTTTGATGACCATACAATATTTAATGTGATAATAATGAACTGATATTTTAAAATATAGTTAGCCGTGTTGACTCTTGTCGTAGATATTACTGCTATAAAAAGCTTTGGAGAATAGCTCGTTCCACTGTTATAAACTTAGGACAATTTTTCAGAAAAAGAGATTTCAGAATAACTTTTGATGCTCTCTGGAATATTTTAATACAGTATATTCACACATTGACAGTACTGTTGAAAGCTGAGTATATATAAATGCTTTTGAGTCTTGACACTGAGGCCAAATAAGGATTAGGTGGATTTCTTTCTTTAAAATTTTTTCCCTTGAAATGATATCATTTCCTTTTGAAATTTAATTATATAGTTAAAAATATGTGAAATCATTTTTATTGAAAGTTATAAATATTAATTTTAACTTAAATATATAATGTATAGCTATTACACATAATAATCAAATATATTATATATAGTAATATTTACCACCTAATAAGAGCTGAATAAATGAACATTACATTAAAATTAATGGTTCTAAACAGATGTTTTTAGAATAAATGACCTTAATCCAATTTATAAACCTAAGAACTCCTATTTTTAAATATATCCCTTCACTAATCTTTTCTTCTAAATCATTGAATTTTAAGTGATGGTCTAAGGGCTAGTGTGGAAGGAACTGTATAAAATCACCAGGGATATGACTAAAAATACTTATTTCCAGATCTCATCGCCCAAATCTTTAGAGGTTGCAACTTGGGAATCAGTATTTTTAATAAGTTCCCCAGGTAATTTTGATAATTTCAGGCAGGATTCAGAATCTATAACCTAGATTGCAGGAGACACCCACTCAGTTTCTATTTCAGTTTTATATTTCTTACATCTCTCCACAGTCCACCTCCATGCTACCAATACACCTCATAGTCTTAGGGCTTGGACTTAAAGTATTATTATCTCTTTCTCTATAAGATCTAATTTTAGCTTTATTATTTAATGTCTACTACATGGAATGTTTGAGGGAAATAAAAAGTCCACTTAAAGTTTAAAATTTGGAGTGTTGAGGAGATGGATAGAGGAGTTCTGAAGACAAAGTAATAAATAGTACAGATAGAGTGGCACAGAAAAGCCCATCTAGCTCTGTCTTTGCCTAGGTTTGCTTCTAGATGAACAAACCTTCAAATTGGTAAACCAATGATTTAAAGTGAACTTAAATAATAAAAGAAATTCTCCTCACTTCCCCAAATCAATTTTCCCTTTGAATTCTCTTTCTACCACATTTTTTTTTTTTTTTAAAACAGAGATCTTAGTTTCGAGAATGTGAATCTTCTACTTAGTAGGGAAAGCAAGTAGATGTTCCTATAAGCTTAAATATGTCTGTGATGCTGCTTGCTTTAGTTTTTTAAATTTCCTCCAATCTCCCATGTGAAGTTTTTAAACAGGAAACACTAGCTGCACAATCTCTTCCCTCCTGTGTCCACCTCTTTCCAAAAAGTTCTTTCTTTAATGTCTGCTAAATTATAGAGAGGAGGAAAAAACACCCCACAAATAATTTGGAAAATAATATTTACTGTTAGATGAACCACTTCAAAATACTCTTTCTTCTCCCTTAGATGTTGATGTGCATTTAGAGACAACTGATTGAAAATTGGTTTGATGGCACTAACAATAACAACAACAACATCAATAATAGTAAAATGCCTATTTTTATTTGTCAGGAATAGCGATACCCTTATGGAAAAGATTTCATTTAATCTTTTTTTCAAATTCCATGAATTTAATATTATTTCCCCCTCTTCCTACTTTACGCTAAGGAAATTGAAGCACAAATAATTCAAGAAACATCTTCCAAATCACACATTTACCAAGTAAGAGAACTAGGATCCCAACCAGCATTCCATAGAAGCCTGCAATCTACTGCTTACTGCCAAAAAATTTTTAAACATATTTACTTTAAAATATGTTCTATGTAATAAAATGCTTGTAACAAAGTCCAAGGTATAAATTTCTTCTTTACAAAACTAATATTTCGTGTGAACATTTCAAAATAGTCTAATTAATATATAGTATTGTGAAAGTTTTTCAACCTATAATGGGGATTTTATTCATATGTTTGCACTCAGCAAATAAATATATCAAAGGGAAAAAAAAAAGTTAATTTTTCCCTCTATGACCTACTCCCTTTTACGAAATAAATCAGAGCCCTGATAACTCAGCACTGCTGAGTAGGGGCATTTTTCAAAGGCATTTTTCTCTTCTCAGTTTCTCAAAGAACTTCATCAAAACTAATGGGACTATAGAGAAGATTTATCGGAGTCTTGGTCAGGTCTGTTAGATCTCCCTTGCACATGGGAACAGGCACATTCATCTGCTTTCCCTAGAGACTAGTAGAATAGAGAACTTATGACAGATATTATGCGTATAAAGAGACTATTTTTTTAAATAAAGGCTCTTTCTTCCTATGCTATTTTCTAATAATGAGAAGCAATCATTAAAATAGTTCCTGTAAAGTATTATTTAATTTTGTAGTTATGATGGATAGACTAGGGAATGAAATATCTTAAGAGTGTATCATGACTAATTTTGCAATTGGGACAGACTCTTTGGAAGTAGAGGAAGTAATGAAAGTTCCTGCCTCATACTATATTGGTTCTCTTTTAATTTTTATTTAAATAATTGAATGTGAAGTTCTTAAGTATGTTCTAAGTGTGGTGATATTAAGTCTAGATAATAAAATGTGTGCCCATCAGGGGCTCCTTATAGTGAGGAAAAGCATCTTGTGTAGATACTCTCAGATAGAATAAGAGATTAAAATGCAAGAGTAAACTTCTGTGATGATAGTTCCTTAAAATAATATGGCGATACTATATGTTAATAATAAATATACTATAGAATAAGAAGGTGAATCAATTGAATCTGTTTTTTCCGCTCATTTCTTAAATTTAAACTGTTGTTAAAAGCCCAGTATAATAGCTGCTGGTGAGAGTGCAAATTTGTGCAGTCTCTTTGAAAAACAGTATGAAAGTTCCTCAAAAAATTAAGAGTAGATTTACCATATGATCCAGCAATCCCTTTTCTGGGCATTTACTCTGCCAAATTAAAAACACTTATTTGTAAAGAGATATATATCCCTATGTTTATTGCAGCATTATTCACAATAGTCAAGATATGGAAATAACCTTGTCCTTCAACAGAAGATTGGATAAAGATGTAGTACTTATATACCATGGAATACTACTCAACCATAAAAAATGATAAAATTCTCTCATTTGTGACAACATGAATGGATCTGAGAATATCATGCTAAGTTAGACAGAAAATAACAAGAACCATCTGATTTCATTTATATGTGGGTTACGAAACAAAGAATTAAATGAACAAACAAAACAAACAAATTCATAGACACTAGCAACAGTATAGTGGTTACCTGAGAGACGGGGTGGAGAGAGGACAAAGCGTAAAGAGGGTCAAATATATGGCAATGGGAGAAGGCTAGTCTCTCGATGATAAACACAGAATGTAATATACAGATGGTGTGTTATAGAATTGTACACTTGAAACCTTTATAATGTTATTAAACAATGTTACTCCAGTAAGTTTAATAATAATAATAATAATAATTATAATAATAATAATAAAAAGCCCAGTGTAAGGATCTAGAATGTGGATATTTTTGGAATAAATGACTTTTTAGAAGTCAGATAATACCTTTGTTGCAGGAAAGTTATTTTTGAAGTTACCTTTAAAAAATATAACAATACTTTCAATAATAGATTCTCTCTAATGGATTTCTAAATCATGTACACTATTTTAAAATTGTGAGAAAACTCCATAAATGAACCAGGTCAATGAGTTTGGAAGACTGTGAAAAACAAGCCTGGTTAAGAGCAATATGATGCACCATGTAGTTTCATAAACTGATGTACAGCTCTCCTAAAAACATATCTGTGCAAATGTGGTTGTCATATGTAACATTAAAACAACAAACAAAAAATAGAACAAAAACAGGCTCCTTTCTACACAGGAACTAGAGAAAAGCCCGGAGGTAGATGACTGAAAATGAAAAAAATTAGATAGACTAAGAATTAATGGACTGATCAATATCTTACTTTCCAACACCATTCATAATATTTTCCATTAGAGACAAAAGTAGCATAGTAAACCTGATAATTAAAAGTATAGTCAGATGGCAAATGAATAGAAAGAAGTTCATAGAAGATTAAACTCTCTCTTAGGAAGGCTAACTTTTTCTATGATAGTTAAGTTGTGAGTAATTAGATTTAGCACATCATTACTTCTATTTGGAAACCAAACAGAGATAATCAATGGTCTCTAAAAACTGATAGTTATTTTCTTAAAAAGAGAAAATAAATAAGGAATACGAAACTGGATATCTTAGATCTCTAATTTATTGTTAAATCATTTCAAAAACAGAATAGTGACCTTTATAACTGCCTCACTAGATTAAAAAATTTAGTCTTGAACATATTTGATTATCATTCTAACTCAGTACAAAATACGATTTCATGTAAGCACCTAGATGATACATATTTTGACATAAATTTTGAGAATTTATTGTATCTTTTTTCATTTGTGTAAAATTAGGAGGATATTGAACAACTTATGTACTTATTATAGACAACTTTAAAATCGTCGGTAAAATCTGTAAGTGTAAGTTTATTGACATAGCAAATAAGAATTTTGATAATAAACGTTTCTCTTAATGATTGTTATGCTTCCATATTCAGCGATTGATAGAGCGTGGTTTTACATAAAACTAAATGTTTTTTGAATGTATTACAAATATTTTTTGAATTCCGAACCTAAAGACATTCCACAAGAAATCTAACTTGCTTACTTTTTGTACTAAAGTAGTTTGGTTGTAGCTATTTCTGGGAACAAGGCAAACAATTTCCCAGCATTATTTCAAATAATAAATATATATTTTACCAATGATATAATACAGGAGAAACCTACATTAATTTTGTATGGGAAATTTGAGGCCTGACAATAACTGAATTCTCTTATAAGCTTCCTGCAGAGTAGTCACCTGTATTGATAGAAATTAAAACTAGGAGAGTAAGATATAAAAGCTTAAAAAACTTAATATATCAAATGCCTCCATGATTTTGGAATGTTCTTAGTTGTCTCTGGAAGATTCTTTTTTGAGCAGGGTACCTGGGATTCACTGTTACCATAGGACACTCTCCTGTCCCCTTCATCCCACTTGGAGTACACAGCCTGTCTGTTCTTCCTATTTCTTAGATCCCATGTTGCTCGCTCTCTGTCTTTCAGTCACAGCCAAACAACTCTGGTCTTAATTAAACCAAGGGGATTGACATTCTCTCCTAGGTACTTAGAATGCTGTACCAAGAGCATTCTCAGACCATGCCAGCCAGGGAACAAGCCACAGCTTTTCCCATTTTGGGATTTCTCTACCCTTGTTTTGTTAGCAGTAAGAAACAAACTAAAATTTGGATTCCCAGCAGCACAGCATAGATCCTACTCTTGTCCTTGAGTCTTGTGAAATATATTTTAGGGACATAATTTTAAAAATTTTATGGTACAAGTTTTCAATGTTTTGTACAGTTTTGAATTATTTTGCTATCTTTTTCTAAACAATGTGGTTAGCAGAAACATGATAATTGTACATTTGAATCTTAGTTCAAACATCAAACCTCCCATTTTAATCAAGTACAATGATTACAAAAACTAGCTTATCAGCTCTGTAGTTGGAAAATAAGCTTTTGATTGAGATAGACTTAATTGTGTGTGAAATTTATTATTGATGTGACTTCAGAAAGATATTTTGCCTTTTTAATTCTTAATCTTTTATAAAATATGAGTAATTATAAAAGTTACTCTTCACCTATCATTTTGTAGATGAATAAAGGATATTAAGTACTTAGAAAAATGACATGGTTATATAAGTACTCAATAAATGCAAATCATTAATAGCAATAAAAATATTTTATTTAAATGTTTTTACCACTTTAAAAGTATCAAGGATTAATATTTTAACCTTTGGTGATTTTTTTGATGTGTTTCCTAGCTTAAAGATATTTTAAAATTGTGTGGTAAAAATCAATCAGTTATTAATTAAGTCTAAAATCCACTTTTTAACATGGATAAAAATTAAGAATGTTATTAATTTCCTACTGTACAAAGAGAATTTGATTCTATTCCTTGTGAAATTTACTTTCTCAGAAATATGATTAACAATGAAAATGAAGTTACTTATTCCTTTATCAGTTAAGTTTATTTCGTTTAAAAGTTCACAGAACATAGAACAAACTTGCATGAGCTTTAGAAGTGTAAATGGGTTTGCTCATATTCCTTCACATCTTTTTTATGTTCTTCCTTTGCAACTTTTATCCATTATCAGTATTTCAAATATTCCCCGCTGACTCCAAAACCTGTATATCAACCTTACTTGACATCTGAGGCTCACTTAATTGAATTTAAAGATTAAATGGCATATGAACTGGGCCTTGAAGGATAAGTAGGAGTTTTCCAGACTGAGTACAAAGACTTCTATAGCCTGCGCACAGGCAGAGAGGTAGGAAAGAACCCAGCTGGTTTGGAAAATGCAGCATTAAAGGAAGATTCTGGGGAAATTGCTAAAAGAATGAAATGGTGGCTGGTATAGATGGCCAGGGACTCTGAGTCTTTCTGATGTGTTGACGGTTTATCATTATTATAGTCAATAATAATTGATTGAAGTCTTTTTGTTTTGTTTTATTTTTAAATGAGTTTTAATATGATTTTTTTCCCCTCATCTCTCAGTGAATGAATGGGTAAGTTTCTTTTGGATATGACCTAATTTTCAAGTTCTAAAAATTGTGATCCAAAACTAAGTCTGTGTTATCTCTTACAAAGGATATTTAAGAGCCTATTAATCATCTCGCATAGCTCCAGTCTCGCCCATATCTAATCTAATTCAGTCACCATTTCAAAGCACGGCTCCGTTTCTGTGACCATGCTTTCCTTCTCTTTTCCCGTTCACCTTGACTCTAGTTAAAACTTAAGTTTTTGTCAATTCATACTGAATTTCCTACAAAACCTTTACCTTTGAATTCACCTAAGTTTTTAGCTTTTTCCACCAGGATTTTACAACAAACATACCACTTTCCAGCTAAATGGGACTGTTCACATTTGGACAAGTGTACTTTGATGACACTGTAAGTTTGCAGATACATTTATTTAGTATTTTGTATGTGTGTCTTTTCTGTGTCAGTTTAGTAGTAGGCTCTTAAGATAAGTATTAGGCTCTTTTCTTCCTTACAATACTGTTTCCCAGAACACATGCTTATTACAATTCTTTAAGTCTTTGTTCAAGTGTCACTTTCTCAATGAAGCCTATCTCACTCACTTATTTAAAATTATAATCACTCATTCCCAGAATGGGCACTTCGAGTAGCAACCAACTAGCCTCCTCTGCTTTTTCCTTTTTTCTTAGCACTAATGCTCAAAGTATGTTCTATATAATGACATATAACTTATTTATTATAACTCTTGTAAATCATTCGCCTTCACTGACTAGAATGTAAGATCTGCAAAAATTGGGATTTGTGACCATTCACTAGTGTATCTCAACTGTCTGGAAACGTCCAACTCAACAGACACTCTCAATGAAAGTTCTCTGAGGACCCAAACAACAGTTTATATGGCACCCTTCTTGTGCTTCTTAAATAAATGTAATATTTTCCTCTGCTATATCTTCCTAGTAAATAAAAAGCTGTGTGAGGCTAGAGAGTGTTGTTAGTGTATTTGTATCTTCCATAGCATTTAGCCCATTAGCAAATAAGTGTTTACTGAAAAAAAAAAAAAGTTAGGATTACAAGCTGTAAAGTAATATTCTATGAAGATGTTCTTTATCTTTTTTCAAAAATCATGGCCCAATAAAATAAGCATTTTGTTCATTCAGACTCTTTTAATTTGAACTCAGTATATCGGAGCATTTTTAGATAGCAATAATGTGAATGATCTGTTCTCTCAGATCTGGTTGAATATGTTTAATATAAACTATTTTCCAGTCACTTTATAGAATGAGACTGAACTCTTTCTGGAAAGAAAAGAGTGAAAGAAGCTGTAGTGTTCGTTGCAGGAATATGCAATCTAACACATCTTTTCTTTAGTCACTGAAAACCATCTTTATGTTGCAAAATAAAAGGGTAGAACTGAAACTGGTATTGAACAATTCTCCTAACTTCCTAAGCCAACCCCAAAACTTAAGGTTTGAAAATCGGTTATAGCTGTTCCTTTCTGTTTTTAGTTGTTGTTTTTTCCCCCAACCAGAGCGGTAGACACATTTACGCACCAGCACTCAAACAGCCTCTCACTGCAGGTGCATTTACCATTTGAGGAACGTGCTGCCCTTGTTTTCTTAGCCTCAGCATTTTCAAAAACCTCACTTCTCCTGTGGCGCTTGTGAATATATCACTGTCCACCTCTTTTGCCTTTTGTATTTACCATTGTCTTATGCTTCAGCATTTCCAACGCCCTTGAGAAGCTGTAACCATGCTTTACATTTGAAAGAGTGCCAGCTCATTTAATCAGAAGGAGTTTGAGAGGCATGGATGAATTTATTCTATCTAACATTTAATAAAAAATAAATTAAAAATGGGACTTACGCTATGACGTGCTTAGCATTACCCTTCTAGGTTTAAATTTGAGAGTTGTCAGCACCCTCCCTGGTCTGGAAAGTGACATGTTATCAATCTAGCGCGTCGATGACAAGGCCACTGATGTCTTCCCAAGGCTCTTGTTTAATAATTAATTTTTCATTGCAGGCATGTTCAGTAAATGGATTACAAAACTTAAGCCTGTTTAGAAGGTTTTAGAAATTCATTATTAGTTTTAAAAGATGAATGCACAAATTACCTATTCCATGATAGATGGGGCATACCGAATATAGGCGGGGCCTAGGTGGTTTTAGTCTGTATTTAATATAGCAAGAGTAGGGAAGACAGTTTTGTAGAGAATGTCACAGAATCACCGAGGAAGTGATTCTTTTCAAAGGAGGCTTAAAAAGGGAGATCAGATGACAAAATGATTCTTTGAACATTTTCATCTTTTTTCTTGCTCTCAGAAGTCCTCAGCCACCCAGTCTCTGATCATGTTGAGTGCTATTTCTGGAGTCAGTATCCCAGCTCAAGTTCTTCCACAGAATAATATAATGATTTAAAGTAAGGAGAATATTATCAGTTATCACATCTTAATATTCTTGATTAAATTTCAGTGTCGGTCTATTAAGCTATTATTTTCAACTCCAAACCCACCACCTTTGTGATGCTGGGAACTGCATTTCTCCCGGGCCATCTGGCTTCCTGTAGGGTTCTGCCAGTAGAGTGCGCTAGAAGGAATTTGGCTGGCAATAAAGGGGAACTGACTTCCTTCTTTGTTGTTTGGTTTTGTTGTTGCCCCAGCAATGGCGCATTACCTTGGCAGCAGTCTTTCCCTGGTTTCAGTGCCTGTTCCTCACCCTCCAATCCTGGAATTAGTCTTATCGCACCCCTTGAGTTACCAGGAATAGGCAGGTGGTGGCCTCACTTCGGATTCTCTTCAGAAGTCTGAGTGCCAATTCTGTGGAGCCCTCTGCCAGACTTCTTGTTTCCGAGAACCTCAAGCTCTTCCCTTTTTTGTCCTAAGTTGTATAAGTATTTGATCCTTTCTACAATTATTCATAACTACGTCTCTTAGTGTCTTTTATCTTTTCTCACATTTTGTTTGTATCCTTAGTCTTTCAACACTTGATCAACAATTCCCTATGTTAAATTCTCTCAGTTAAAATAACAAGTATGATTTGTGTTTTCTCAACTGATCCTTGGCTGTTACAATCGTGGCAGGCCATAAAATTTTTTCTTTTTAAATAGAACTAATTTGTCTCCAGCTTTTAAAAGGACTCCAGATAAAGGAATGACTGATTAGATAAATCTGATCTCTTTTGTCTTAGGACATTGAAAAAAATATATATATATATTAATTTTTTAAAAAATTATAAAATCAGAGTTCTTAGCAGGTTACCTCACAACTTATTTACCTATTGATTCGCTCTCTCCCTCTCTTCCCAGCTTTCCAATGTCTTTCTTGCATTTCAAGTCCAGATGTGGAGAAGGACAGTAGTATGACTGTGGCTACAACTTTGAGAATATTTTTTCTTATTAGCTATTGTATTAATGAAGAAATTGGCTATTGAGACTCTCTGCTCCTTACACTCTCAGAGTAAATGAAGAGCTCTTCACATTAATACCTCAGATTATACTGAACAAAGGCTATGTCAGGAATTAATCTAACTTAGATCTTTTCCCCAAATGAAATTAAGCTGAAGGCATTAGCTACAAATGTTTATTTATAAAAGTTAGAATTATTGATGTTGGTGTATTTTCCCATATTCAGTATACAAAGTAAATATCAGTTAATTTAGGAAAATAAAATCATTTCCTTGGTAAATCATTGTTCTATTTATTGTATATTTATTCACTTTTAATAGCTGTTTTACAAATATTTACTATGCATTATTTAACATACTAAACACCTATTGACCATTTTTAAAGAGAAATTCTTTGTGGAATCACCTTTTCCTAAATAATAACTAGTGTAAACAATATAAACTAAATTATTTCAGACTGAAAATTATTGTTGTTCTCACTAGAGTTCATTTTATAGGAAATCTAAATTTTAGTGTCTAAACTTTAATGTAAACTTTTTCTTCATATAGTTTTACATTTAGCTATAGCCTATTTTGGACTTTTTATTTATTTATTTATTTTGAGTCAAGGATTTCAGTGATCAGAAACTTTATAGCTCTGACTTACATCCTCCTACAGATAACTGATAGGCAAGAATAAGGACATACTTTGGCCCTAGAGGGTACCTGATGAAATTCATCTGTGTTTTTTGTCTTTGGAGCCATGAATTTTTATCAATTCACTTTGTTGATGTGACTAATGCAAACTCAGACAGAGCTTTATGTCTGAAATAAGCCGTTAATTAGCCAATGTCTTTGTACCACCCTCTGTCTTCAACTGAGAATGTCAGGGGGCTGTGAGGTGCACTTGTAAGGAAAACAAACAGCATATCTAAGGCTGGGTGTGGATTTCAAGTTGCCTCACTCCACTGGAGGGGGGCGTTTTCCCCAATATCAAGCTAGATCCCCTGCCTGTTCTTGAAGCAGTAGATAGTGTCTTTTCTCCACTGTAACCTCACTCCTAGCATATGACGTAAAACATAATCAGTTCTCAGAAAATATTTGATGAGTGAATGTATCGGAAGATGACTGAAGCATTTGTTTTCCTCTGGGGATATTTGCCTCCTTTCCACCCCCTGAATCTCAGGTTATAATCTGCTAATTGATAAAGCAAGAGTCATTAACATTTATGTAGCAGTCACTCGTCACTTGTCACCATTATTCTTCTAAAAATCTAGAGTTCTCGGCAGTGCTTTTCATTGTAAAATTAGACAAAAACAAAGCTTATTCTATCAAGTGAAACTTACAACTTCCATCAAATTGGAAAAGAGTGATATTAAATAAAATATACTGTAACTTAACCATCTATCATTTTCTACAGTCTGAAATATTATGGTATGAGACTTCTCCTAATAATCAAGTAGTATGCCCCAATGATTTTTTACGTTGTTTCATTCTCTTGTTTCCATTTATATTCATGCTAGTGAAAATTATTACTATCCTTCATGAAAACACTATTGTTTTCCTCCAAGGAAAATATTTTATTTCCTTCATGAAAGTATGCTTTCCCTCTGAAATAAAGACTTTATTTGGGGTTTTGTTTTAGTTTTTTTGTTGTTGTTCTGCTTGTTTTCAAGTCAACCTCATTTGTAATGTTCACCCAAAATTATTTCCCAGACTTGAGTTCAGGTGAAAATGTTAATGGAATTGAAAAGCAGTTAGTCAAGTGAAATTGTAATGAATAAAGTAAATTTAAGGTAATCTGAAATAATAAAAGATGCTATGTTTATTAACGAAGAGTAAATTAAAATGATGCTTTTTAAAAAATGTGTGTAACTAGAGAAAGTTATTCTGAAGTCTCTCATGTTTCTGTCTCTCTCTCTCTCTCTCTCTCTCCACACACACACACACACACACACACACACACACACGTATATTTTTTATATTTATTTTGCCTTCCTAGAGAGTACTCTTGTACTCTAGTACTCTTGTAATACTGGAGATAGTTAATTTTGGTAAGACAGCACTAATCATAACTTTTGGCTGTAATACACATGATCAGATACTTCACAAAGAGAAGTTCCTTATCTTTGCCCAGTGCAGTGGGAAAAAATGTGCCTCATCTGCTCTTATCTATTAATGATTTTTAGATACGAATGTATTTGTCTTGAAAAATTGAGTTTATACTGCTAATATTTGAGGTCTACCGTGATACTGTCATATATACAGACAAGTTATGGGCAATGGACAGATACAAATCACTGTCTCACAGAAGTGTGTGTGTGTGTGTGTGTGTGTGTGTGTGTGTGTGTATAAATATATATATATATATATAAAATGAATTCTGGTTCAGGTGACACATATAACTGGTAAACTGGAATCAGAGACATAATTTAAAAAAAAGAATACTAACACTGAAAATCTTTTCAGATGGTGGTTCTGGGAAGGAAAATTAACATTAAACAATAACAAGAAAACCAAACTTGATGGAGAAATAATGACAAACCCTGTTTTGTTTTTTTTTGTTTGTTTGTTTGTTTTGAGAGAGAGAGAGAGAGAGAGAGAGAGAGAGAGAAGGGACATGTTCTCTGTAGTGGACTTATTCTTGATTGGAAAAGGTATTTCTCTATTATGAAAAATGAAAAAAACAGAAATATTTTTAATCAAAATTAGGATGAGTAAGAGTTGGAAGACAGAACTTATATTGGTTATTTAGTGGATAATGAAAATATCAAATACAAACATACAGAAATGTTAGTATTTTATTAGAATCTAGTGTAGAGACATCTACCCTCTTCAGAAATATAAATTTCCTTTGAACATAAATGAGAAATTACTATCAATTTTGTTTGCTACCGAACTGTTTTTTTCTCTCCTTTTTTTTTTTTTTAATATCGACTTCTTCTGATTCTCTCACTTGCTTCACAGCATTACAAATGCTATATTTCTCAGAGAAAAAGAAAAGGAGAGGTTGCTGATTGACCATTAAGTGCTGTCACTTGATTTTTCACCAATCCAGGCGTAGCTGGTGCTTGGGATTTACTGTTTATAATTGTTTATTTTGGCTCATGAACCTTTATCCTATTTTACCCCTCAAGATTAAAGGACACACATAATTATTATTTTAAATTGCATCTAGTTTATTCTCATTCATTTAATTATTATCAAAGTTTCATTTGCTTAATTATTATCAAAGTTTGTTATGAAGTTAGAAAACTTTACAATTATAGAAAAACCAAACCAAACCAAAGCATGCAAAAAAACCACAACACATTTTCCTTTAAAATAATCAAAATTTTTTTAGATTAAAACAAAGTTGCCAATACATTTATTATACTGCTATCTCTTGAAAACTTATTTTTCATCAGTCTTTGACATGTGCTATTATAAAGTGCTTTATTTGTTTCTTCTAAGGAACTAGCCTGGGTATCTATCAGGATAATAATTTTCAGTTGTTCTACAGTGCAGGTGAAAATGCTGCCAGTCTGAAGAAGTATTTCTCCTTGTTCAATATTTTATTTCTCCATTGTGCTAATGGCTCAATCTGTTCCTAATATTCTGCGAGAATCCTAGGAAGTGGCTGCTATACCAAGCACATAGTCAATTAGACACTCTGTCACATGAAGTGAGAATGTAAATTTTAATAATAATTTAGATATCTAAAATAATTCACAAGTATACAGGATTTCTAGCTTATTACTCATGAATATAGTGATTTAGGGCTAAAACTGAAATGAAAGTCTTTCTAGTAAAGAGGTTGGGTAAAAAGGACTTAGGAGCATGGAGTGATTTCATAAAGTGCTATTTCTACAATCAGCAAATGGCATTCATTACTTGATAAAATTAGTTGAAGAATAAATTTTAGTCTTTTTCTAAAATGAGTGTATTTGTAAGATCATGGAAAGAAAACCATTGGAAAGATGAAATCGAAATGTAATCCGTTTTAACAATGATGATCTCTGCATTAAGAAACTTGTCTGTTACTAGTATCAGTGCAACTCAGTCTTATTTCATAAGGTTTTTGGAATATTAGTGGGTCAAATATGGAAAACAGTTCTAGCTAATTTTATGTGATATACATAAACTAATTAGAATATAACTTTTTAATATTCTATATTCTATTTGCTCCATATTATTTACATTAGACTTGCAATCAGTTTATAATTTGCAACATATGGAATATATATACCAATACTTTTTCACCAAGATTGAGAAACAAGAATAGATCTTTAATTTTGCCCCTCAAAAATCTGTTCTCTAAAGCTCACTTATCCTCTCAGTAGTTTCATTGTTGCTTAGTGCATGTATCGTGCTCTGACCAAGTTTGCTGCATGTGAGAATATCTTTCAAATGTCAGCAAATTTATACACCATTTATTTGCCCTGAATGGCTCTCCATAGTCTTCTCTGGAATCGCAATCACTTACAAAGCTCTAGATTAGGAGTTACAAGGCCTTTTAGGTTTAGATCACTATGACACTCTCTACTTAAACGGAAACTGTTGACAAGTCATTTTATAATTCTGGGCATTTATTTCCTCACCTTTAAAAAAAGGAGGAACAGATAGATGCTCCTATTACATCTAGCTCTGAAATTCTAATTCCACTAATTCTTTCTTCATTCTTTTATTTATATTCTTGTCCAGTTCCTTCATTCACATTCCATCTGGGGAATATTTTATGTATTCTACTTCTTAAAGCATTTTAA